>NC_044397.1:43862699-44462699 GCF_006542625.1 Nomascus leucogenys
CTTCATTAAAACGCTCGCAGAGACCTAGACAGATGAGTGGTCTCCAGTTGGAGTTCTTTCCGTCTTCCCCATCTGTTCACTGCAGTTTTAATTAAATCTACTGAGATTATTTTTGGCCTTCTCCAGGAACAGAAAGCCAGCCTGTGCCAATGTCCACTCGTTTCTGTGCTTTACTGCCAGCCACTAATGAGCAGGCACATGGGGCATCCCTGCCTGTGTGCACCCCATTCCTTTGCCAGCCATCATGAGTTGTTAATAGGGTAGGAACTAAAAGTGCCAAGCCCAGGCCTCTCCACCTTCTCCCACCTCCACCCCCACCCTCAGCCCCACCTTGGTGCTAAAGAAAGCCAGTTAATGAATGATTCCACTTGTGGTTAGCTAGCTAATGGAAATGACAGGCTTCAAATAACCTTAAAGCATGCAGCCCCAATGCTTGTCTGTCTGATCAGGGCCCTTCTGCTGGCACCTGACACTTTCAATACCATAATGGCATTCACATGCATTCTTTTTGAATGCTGTCATATAGCAAGACCTTTCTTCTCTTCATTTGCTGGGAGGATGCCTGGCAAAGCTATTAAGTCTGTGATGGGAATGACAGTTAACTGCGGGCCTGTCAGTCCCACTTTGGAAGTCAGCACATCCTTATACCCATTAGGAGCGCATCATGGAACTTCAGAAATAACCTGCTGTAAGATACCGTCAGGTTGTTGCGCTGCCTGCAAACATACCATCCAACGAGCTTTGCACATCATTCTGCTCTGCCTCTCATTAAGGGTCTGGTTTGCTGATATTTGGTAGATATTTGACTTCTGAATTTCAGATTGGGATATAGTAATTACTTCTGGAAGGTAGCATGGCTGTCCCCAGGTAGTTGGCAGGTGATGGTTCTTCCTATTTATGGTCAGTGCTTCATGGATTTGAGGACTTCTGTTAGTTGAGTTTCCAAGAGAAGTTGTGTCTTGGAACCCACTTCCCTAATTGACCCCCTCGGTTTCCAAATCGAACTCTAGGCAGATGTACATTTTTTATTGCACTTGAGTCCCAAATTCTGGCCTAATCACCAACACTAGTGCACTGGGCAGGACTGAGTGAGCCTCAGTTTCCCCTCTTGCCCCAAGTTCAAGGCCTACAAAAGACCCATCTGAGTGGCCCACCCTCCTCTGCACTCCCTAAGAAGGAAAGGAGTCAAAGAGAGGGATCTGAGTGGTCCAGAGCAACTGCTGCCCCTGCTGTGCTGTGTTTATAACTTCTCATTCCTCCCACTGATAGTCTCACCCCTCCACAGTGATCCCTTGGTCTGTTCTTGAAGACTCCATTTTCATTGACCCATATCAGCACTTGCATTTTGGGGGTGATGTTGTGGAACCCAAACAATTAGAAGGTTGGACTTAGAGCTTTTAGAGTCTTGATTTGTCCATACATACAGCTTGACTTTCTGCTAAGACACACGCTTCCACTCCTAACCAGCAACCGAGAATCAACATCTTCTATGTAATTTCCAGGAAATGCCTTTCAAACTCACTGCCATTAGGTAGCTCTCCAAACTTCACTTAGAGGAACAATGTTTTAGAAGGATTCCAAAAATAGGAATAAATGCAGTCCTCTTTCTCTAGATTGGCATTTTCTGAAATGTTTCCTGGAATAGTCTTTTCATGATATATTAATAGATGCCACTAGGATAAAGGATTTTGTTTGAAAATTGTTGGATTACATCAAATTAAGCAAAGCAGGTGGAGAGGGCAATACTATGCTGTGTTTACCAAACAGCTTTGACTACAGAACACCTAGGAACATTTCATAGGTCCCTTGGAACACAGTTTGGGAAATACTACTCCAGAGGATCTGGAGTAAGACAAACCAGCAGAGAACCAGAGTTAGCCTTTCTGGTATTCCAGTTTAGAACAGTACCATACACTCTGCAGATAGAGGCTCTAATAACCCTATGACACCAATGCCAGGACTTTTGAATGAATGAGTAGAAAAAAAATATTATTTAGTGTGCTATGTGTTGTTTTGCTTATGTAGATCCTTGGGAGAAATAACACTCTGATTGCAGAGTTAGGAATAATTGAGCCTTTTTTGAAGAGTTGGTTTTCCTTCATCTTGCAACCCCCATGAACTATGCAACTGCTTAGATTCCCGTCATCACCATGGCTGCTGGAAGCCTAGAGCCAGCTTGCTGGCCCATCTGTTATAAATAAGTGGTTAAGTGATGGGCAGACTTCATTCCCATCTCCACTGTGCATACCCACATGGTTTATTTTTCCTTCTCTTCTACCAATAATTTTAAAAATTCTTCCCCCTCCCTGTTATCTTTTAAAGGTACCCTAAATCCTTTTGGTCCTTTAAGGTATTTTAAATCCTTTATCCTTTTGGTCCTTTAAGGTAACTTAAATCCTTCGGTGTAGGGAATATGTAAGTGATACATAACATTACCTGTTACCAGTCTTAGCTACTTAATTGATAAATTGACATTGGCTTGTCTGAGATTATTGTCATTTTGGGTTGATCAACAAGGTTGATGAGCAGTTGATGTACAGCCACAGCTACGGCAACAGTTTCTTAGTTTCAGAACATACCATGTTTTTTGTCTGGAGACTCTCTAATCACTGAAACATGAAAGCAATTTACTAAGCCATGTTTTTTTCCCCAACTATGGCAACATCATAAAGCATTTTTGTTCATATGTGTTTTATTTTTTTAATTAATTTATTTATTATTTATTTATTTATTTTTGAGATGGAGTCTTGCTCTGTCGCCCAGCCTGGAGTGCAGTGGTGCAATCTCAGCTCACTGCAAGCTCCGCCTCCCAGGTTCATGCTATTCTCCTGCCTCAGCCTCCTGAGTAGCTGGGACTACAGGTGCCCGCCACCACACCCGGCTAATTTTTTGTATTTTTAGTAGAGATGGGGTTTCACCGTGTTAGCTAGGATGGTCTCAATCTCATGACCTTGTGATCTGCCTGCCTTGGCCTCTCAAAGTGCTGGAATTACAGGCGTGAGCCACCATGCCTGGCCTTTTGTCCATATGTGTTTTGTCCTCAGATTCCTAGTAGAATATGAAAATAATTTGCAGAAGATATCCTAGAAAGTAAGAGCTAAAAGGGACCTTAAAGTTTCATCTAGTCTAGAGATGGCAAATAAGTTCCGATTGTCCTGCCATCTATAGTTTGTTAGTTGGCTGCCTGGAGGCTTGTATTGAAGATTCTGGGCCATGAAGGCATCAAAGGCTAAATCAATTAGTGATGTCTGCCATGAGCATGGCATGAAGGCAAGGAAGTGTGCACGCTGCACATTTTCTATTCCTAGTTTCTCCCTTTTGACCAATGAAATCACCTGAGACAGAGGTGGCACTAGAAATCACATGTCTTTATTCTAAGTCCAGGACTCTTTGTAACCCCATCTTACTAAAGTAATTATTTTTCTTCCAACTATAAATGTTAGTAAACTAGAGCACCAAAACAATATGCTTCTTCTAGATTTGCCATTGAGTTCACTGTAAAGTGAAATACAAAACCTAGAATCACTCCCCCTCTTTCATTATTTTTCCCAACTTCTGATATAGTTAGGGAACGAGGCCTGTTCTATACTGGGACCTACCCAGACTTTTCTTGTCTATACTTAGCCATATTATCATGATTTCGTTTTTTTAATTAAGACTGTTTTGGTAAGACATACTCTCCAGCAAATTAATTTTCCCTGGGTCCTTTGGATAAGGATGTTGCTAGCTATAGCCAAACCAACAGGTATCTAAGATGCCTAGGTTATATTATCTTTTCTTTTCTTCTTTCCTTTCCTTTTTTTTTTTTTTTTTTTTTTTTTGAGAAACAGAGTCTCCCTCCTTTGCCCAGGTTGGAGTGGTGCAGTGGTGTAATCATGGCTCACTGCAGCCTCAGCCTCCCCGGGTTCAGGTGATCCTCCCACCTCAGGCTCTCAAATAGTTGGGATTACAGGCACATGCCACCACACCTGGCTAATTTTTGTTTTTTGTTTTTTTTTTAGTGGAAACAGGGTTTCACCATGTTGGCCAGGCTGGTCTCAAACTCCTGAGCTCAAGCAATCCACCCATCTCGGCCTCCACAAGTGGATTGAGATTGCAGGCATGAGCCATCATGCCCAGCCTTATAGTCTCTTTTCTAAAAAAAAATTTAAAAAAAGATGAAGGGAGGAACATTTTAGAAAAATCAAGTTAGGCAGCTTTGCCATCTCAGTATGCAATGCTGAGAAGTGTCACTTTAACAGACTTAATCCTTTCAAATAATAATTCAAATGAAATTGAGATGAACAGTTTGGCTCTTAAGGACTTTTTTTCTTGAGACAATGGGATTCTTTTTTCTAAGCAATTAATTTGCTAATAAAAAAAAATGGTGCTGCCCTGTTCCTTATTTGCTTTATTTCTTGAGATATCAAGTTGGCAATCTTGTTCGCATATTTACCCATGAAACATTCCATTCCATCTCCTTCAATGCTGGAGACCTGGGTTTCAAGCCTACCCTGCCCAGGGATAAGACAGAGCAGGTGCAATTAATAAACCATCTTTTCAAGCTTTCCTTCCAGTGGTTTGTAGACTGCTTTCTCCTGACATGAGTCAAGCTATTTAATGTGATGGAATTCATCTTGTAAGGCTCTCTCCATTCCGGCTAAGTGATTGAATTCGCAATTCCTCTGATTTAGTGCCTCGTTTGTCACTTTCTTGAGGAGAGGTTTTTGGACCCATTTAGTTGGGAGATTGGCTGGAGTAGGAAGTCGGGGAGAATCTGCCCCTAAGCCACCATTTCTTTCCACTTCAAACATGATTCATAATCAGTCTGGAAGAAGCAGGAAGATAGAGGATGACCAACTGCTCTGAGAAGCAGGCTGCTGTGAAGTTGATTACCTTCGCAGGACAGCCTCTAAGATGTCTTCGAGGCCAGGACACAGACCCTCTAGAAGCCAGCCATTTTAGCCACTTGGGGCTCCACAACACAGTGCCTTCGAACGCACTGACTCGGTGGTGTGCACTGGGCCTCAAAGCACATTCCCGTCTCTTACCATTCGGTAGCCCAGTGCCAATTAGAGTAGACGTACTAGACAGTTTCACTCTTGCAACCCTGAAACAGTGGAGTTTCAGGGCTGAAAGCCAGTCTGAGTTCATCCTGACCTTCAGCTATGCAGATGTGCCCTGCGCTGTAGCGTGGCTGCCTGCTGAATGGGAATGGGGTAGGTGTGCTTGTCCCAGCATCATTGACATTCCAGGAGGCTGCTTCCTGCTGGTCCTCCCCCTCACCAGGTACCACGTTTCCTATTAGTTTTTCAGGAAGGAAGGCAGGTCAAAAGGGTGGATGAAGTAGGTCAGAAAGAGGGCAGTCTCTAATAGGAGGGGACACAGACTTATTTACTGGTAGGAATTTTCTCCTGTGGAAAAAGAGTTCCGAATTCAGCCTCAGGATACAAGCCCCACCTCTGAAGGTGCTTAGGCCACGAGGGCTGCAGCTGCAGGTCTTCTGTTTGTCAACCTTTTGCCCTTGAGCCGAACACACCAGCCTCCCTGCAGAATTGCTTGGGTGTGCAGGGAGAGTCAGGTTATTTTTTAATTGAAAAAGACATTTTTTCTCGAGAACATGGGAACTCTCCAAACCTTCAAGCCAAATGGAAGAACAAATAGATGTTCTAGCATCTAGGCCCAGAACAGGAAGTTTTACCTTGTGTTTAACAGATACGACAGGATTTGCAGACGAACTTTAAAGGAGCCCAGGAGTCTGCTGAAAGTGTATTTAAAGTTTTGTTTGTGTGCTTGTGCATTTGCCTCAGAAGAAGGTTCTTTGCTTTCATCAGATTTTCAAATAGAATCTGTAACCAAAAAAAATAGTTGAGGCTGGGTGTGGTGGCCCATACCTGTAATCCCAGCACTTTGGGAGGCCAAGACAGGAGGATCACTTGAGGCCAGGAGTTTGAAGCTAGCCTGGACAACCCAGTGAGACCCCTTTGCTTCAAAAAAAATTTTAAAATAAGGGCGGGCACAGTGGCTCACGCTTGTAATCCTAGCACTTTGGGAGGCCGAGGCAGGCAGATCATCTGAGATCAGGAGTTCGAGACCAGCCTGACCAACGTGGTGAAACCCCATCTCTACTAAAAATACAAAAAAATTTGCCAGGCATGGTGGCTCATGCCTGTAATCCCAGCTGCTCGGGAGGCTGAGGCAGGAGAATCACTTGAACCCAGGAGGCGGAGGTTGCGGTGAGCCGAGATTGCGCCATTGCACTCCAGCCTGGGCAAGAAGGGTGAAACTCTGCCTCAAAAAATAAATAAATAAATAAATTAGCCGGGTGTGATGGCATGTGCCTATAGTCCCGGCTACTCAGGAGGCTGAGGTGGGAGGATCGCTTGAGCCAGTGAGTTCTAGGCTATGATTGCACCACTGCATTCCAACCTGAGCAACCTCCAACCTGTTTCAAAGAAAAAAAAATGTTGAGATTCATTGGGCTCTTAACCAGAGACTAACTATGCACATGTCACTTTGGAAATGTATGCTATTTGTTACCCACCACAGTACTTTGACCCACCCAACCCCCTTCTCCCCATCCAACCTTAGCCTTAACAAAGAACAGACCTGGTTCCTAGTAAGCCATGTTTCCATTCACCAAGGTTTGGGGAGCCTTGCCTGACTATAAAAGAGACTCTGCTATCTCTTTTATTTCATCTTAATTCAGGCATTTTTTTTTAATGTGGTGTAGTTGACTTGTTTCTAAATTCCTTTATATTTTATATTGTTCACACAGTAAAAATGTCTATTTTACCATTCCCCATTCTAATTTTTCATCATTTAGTCAAAGGTGGGGCCAAAATTGAGCTTTGGTCTATGTATAGTAAGGTTTTGTTTCATTTTGTTTTGTTTTCTTTCAACCAGAAGAATAAAGTCAGAATTTTAGAGCTTGTCTTACCCAACCCACCTTTTTTTCTTTTTAACCAGAGATGTTAAGTCGTTTTTTCAAGGTCAAACATCTAGTTGGTAGTAGAGGTAATGAGTTGTTTTATTCTTTGCTCTTATCGAAGAAAGGAAATTACAGAATTAATGGAATTTTATGAAGTTGGGGATTTTCTTTATCGTTATCATTAAAAGAAGGCAGTGTGGTTTTATGAAAGCCTCACTCAGGCTGTCTTCTCAGCCCTTTTCAGACCCGCACTCTTTCCTCCATCCACATCCTCTCCCTTCTCCCCTACCCCAACCCTTCCTTCCACATCAAGCTGAGTATACAAAGCATCCCATATTTCAGGCTGAGGCCTACGGAGTGGGTTCCCACTGGACCCTCTAGCAGCCTGCATTCTCCGACTTGAATGGCTGCATGTGGAGACTATGTATATTTGTTCAGAGTTCTTGCTTTAAGTTACCCCTTCCCACCATGTCGCCCAAAGAAATAGGAAGGTCAGGGGAAAAGGAAAGGAAAAATACCACACGTATTTTCCCCTCTGGGGAAGCTTGGGACTCACCACTTCACAGAATTCAAGGTACAGAAGCATCTTTTCATTTAGCAGAAAGCTGCAGAGTGTGGGTAGAATGCTGAGTTTTGTTAATGAATTGCTGTTCATTTACCTCTTCATCGTTCTTAATAGCTTTTAGAAAATGTGTCTGCTTTTGACTTGAGCCTTCTACAAGGCCAGAGATGTTTCTACAGAGAGCCCTTTTCTTGCAAATAAGAACTCCTTTCACTTTTGTTCATATTGTCCCACCATGTTGCTGCCTTTAAAAAAAAATGTGTTGTATATATAACCTAGATTATGTCCCTATAAAGTGAGTTTGTAACGACTCCCTCATGAGCTTAGCAAAAGTATGTCTAGACAATTTTTTTTGGCTTTTCCTCCCAAACTTCTTTGGGTTAAAAATAGGGAAGGATTTGTTTTAATACAGTGTAGTACTGTATCTTTAACCTTTTGTCCAAACGCATATTGCCTGTTTAAGTTTTATTTAGAGAAAGTGTGTAACTTATAAACCAGCTCGCTCAGACCTTGGGGCCGCCCCTGGCTGGTCTTCCTGCTGCCCGCTGCCCGTGGATTAGCCTAGTCTCCAGAAGTGTTTTACAGGAAGCTTAGGCGGAGGGAAGCACTTAATTATTATCCAAATTTTTCCCTTTAGTTAAGTCTTATGGTAAGATATCCCAGAGATTATATTTTTAGCAACCACTTTAAAGAGACTGGGGAGATTAATTTAAAATTGATAATCGCATGGCAGCACCACAGCCTAACAAGCTCAAGGTCTGCCTTGTGGAGCTGGCTGCTCTCTGGGGACCCCAGTTCAATTCTCTTTGCTGCCAGTTGAAATCAGAAATCACAACCGCAGTGATTAGCAGTGAATTCCCTGATCTCCCTGCCCCAGGCAGAGGGAGAGGGGGCCTGTTTTCTAAGTAGCCAATTGTTAACTCTTTCATGGGAGGGGCGGAGGAAGAGGAAGTGATTCATGGGTGTGAGGTGGGGCCTAGTAATCTGCACCTTCACAGAAACTGCCCAGGTAATGCTGAGAGTCACCAGCTCTGGGAGCTTCTGTTTTTGGGGAAGTGGTGGAGAGTAGGTGAAGAAAGAGCCTTTTGGGCCCATCCAAGGCTGCCCTCCAGGCACCATGACCGCTGAAACCCGCACCGCACGGCTCAGGCCTCTGCCGAGCAACTCTGTCCCTCTGGGCGAGGCTTTCTTTGCGGAAGAAAGCAAAAAAACCTGCCTTCTGCCCTTCTTCCAGCATTCTTCTTTTAAAAATGGCCTCTGGCTACCAAGTGGACGATTATGGATAGCTTTGTAGAGCAGCGGTAAGCAGTGTTAATTAGCTGCAGGATATCAGAAACAAAAATGAAAATATTTTCCCTGCGGGCCAAACAAAATTAATTTTAAAAATTAATGTAAACCACTAATGCTGCAAGTGCCTCCATTAAATTACGGGACTGTGACATGTACAATGCTATATTTTTGCCGTTGAATTTGTTATCTAAGAGGTGTTCATTGTTTGTTACGGTGTGAAAAGCTGTTTTCCTCCAGATAAGCTTGTTCATTAGGAAACTGGATCTCTGCCACCACCCTGTTTCTTCGCACTGAAGTAATGCCCTGTAGCATAAATGTAGACAGCCGCTCTGCATTTAATATCAGAAATGTAAATCAAAAGCGTCCAGTCTGGTTTTAAATGGCTTCAGTCTTTCCCAGGGTGAAATCTGGGGAAAAAATTCTTCTCTGTGCAGCTTCTGACACCACCGCTTTAGCAGACAGGCCCTGAAAGCAGGCTGATAATTATTAAACAAAGTATCTTGTTTCCCACTGAGGTCTCCGGATCGCTCTGTCATTAGACTGGATTTATTTCTAGGGTTTCATTCACGCTGTGACAGCTTGGGATTTATAAGTTCTGTGTTTTAATTTCAGGCAAAAATGAAGCTGGTCAAATGCAATTTGGGAGGGGGAACAACCCTTGATAAAAGCGCTGTGCATCCTAGTGCCTAAATACAGAGCCGGAATAAAGAAGGCATCTTGGGTGGCATGCTGTGACTTCAGCCACAGCCGCCAGCGAACTTGAGCCAGCCCTGGGGGCAGTACAGAGACAGGCCCAGAACTCCATGCTTAGTGCAGCCCCAGAGCACCCCTTCACACCACAGGCCCCTGTTCCAGGGAGGCGAGTGCTGGCCTTGCTCTGAAGAAGGAAGGGGGGGCAACCAGGAGGAATCCCTCGTCCTGCCAGCCACGAAGGGCGTGTGCTGGGGCAGTGACTGAAAACTTCAGTGTTTCTCTGGCTCTGTCTTCATTCCAGAAGCTCTGGCACACAGGTGGAAGCCTGGCCTCACCCAGCCAGGAGCACATAGGTTCTCCTTGCGCCTCTGCACCCTGCTTTTCAAGGTGTTGAGTAAGCTCAGTGTCTGATTTCTTTTTTTCAAAGGGAAACCAAAATTGCTAACTTCTCTGATATCCTTTTTGGCTCCTATTTACTTACTTAGCAAGCATCTAATTCAGCACTATTTCAAATCTGAGGGGTGTGTTGGTAACCAGTTGGGAGCTGAGAGAAAACCTGATTAGCAGTAAGCTCATTTCCATAGAAACAGGCCAATTAAGATGCTGTGTGAAAAAGCAGTGGAGAGCCCTGACCAGTCAACTTTTGGGGGTCCTGCAGGGGGCAAACTGTCCCTGCCCTGCTGTGGAAACAGCTGGACTGACACAGAAAGGAGGCTCTAGTCCTCTGGGGGGTGCTGTGGCTTTCTGCGGGGTTGCTGGTGTTTTCTTGCGCTCAGAGCACTTTGCAACACAGGCCTGAAACAGAGCAGCATCAGGAGGGTCACTAGAGCTACATTCCCCCTTCTCTTCCAGAATCCCCTATTTGACTAACCAGGAAACTGAGGTTCTCATTAATGACTTTTCTGCCAAAAGAGGCACAAACAAACGGACTCCTTCCAAGAGGTCTATCAGATGTTGCAACGTAAGAGGCTTCTAGTCGGTCATATGGATCACGTATATTAACACAGGAACTGATCTGCCATCACCAAGGTGACCATAGATCCTGGTTTGCCTCAAACAGCCCCAATTTATGCCTGCTGTAGTTGTTAACAGTGGATATCTTCACTCTTAAAAGTATCCGAGTTTGAATTCTACAGGATGATCACCCTCGCTATTACCCACAATCTAGCCAGTTGGTTCAAGGCAAATAACCCCTAATGGGACCAGTGAATTAGAATCTCTTGTTTAAAAGTTGTAGAAGGCTACATGTGGGACAAAACCAATGAAATAAAGATTTATATATTTATTTATTTATTTATTTTGGAGACAGTGTCTTGCTCTGTTGCCCAGACTGGAGTGCAGCGGCACGATCTCGGCTCACTGCAACCTCTGCCTCCCGGGTTCAAGCTATTCTCCTGCCTCAGCCACCCAAGTAGCTGGGATTACAAGCATGCGCCACCATGTCTGGCTGATTTTTGTATTTTTAGTACAGACGGAGTTTCACCTTGTTGGCCAGGCTGGTCTCGAACTTCTGACCTCAAGTGATCCTCCTGCCTCAGCCTCCCAAAGTGCTGGGATTACAGGCATGAGCGACCGCGCCCAGCCGAAATAAAGCTTTAAAACACTCAGAACAATGCTACATGGCGTTTGCATCTATGTACAAATATAGCAAAAGTATAAATGCCATACCATGCATGATAAATATCAAATCGGTGAGTGTGTACCCTGCAGGAAGATATCTGAAATATATATTTCTCGAGCTATATGGTGGCTCTACAGGTTTTCCTTACATGTATTCTTATGTTATCCTATACTTTTCCTGTAGTCCAAAAATACTTCATAATTTAAAAAGAAGCAAGCAGGCCTTCAGTATAATTATGATTAGGCCAACGGAGAATGGTTTCATTAAAGTAGGGGAGTGTATTTGTTGGGGTGCATGTAAGGAAGGGAAGGATTCTATTTAGGGTTAAACATCTCAAGAATTGCTCCAGGAAATAATGCGATTGGGAGCATGACTGAAGCTTTGCATTGTACTCTGGGAGGGCACTGGTAGACAAGCACTCCAGACAGGCACAGGATGCCTGCCCATTGCATTGATGTTTCTCGAGTTCTCAGCACTAAGCCTTGCATCCTAAACTCTGGTGTGGGAAAGCTAGCTGCATATTTACGTTCTGGGTGGATTTGCCTCCTGGGACCCTGCTGTTCAATCCCATTCAGTTTGCAGGTTGACATTTACTGTTCCTGTCCTTGAGGTCAGCACTTGTCCACAGATTTTCCTAATTTCTCTATTTTACTCTTCCTCCAACAATTGCAATAACTTGGATACTTTCTCTTCACTACTTGGAGGAAACAGAGGAAGGAGGCGCACAGTGTGATACACAGTCTTAGGTTGATGTCTGTTTTCAAACATATTTTTGGAATCTCCATTTGAGTAGTTTAGGTCTAATTCCAGCCATACCAACTGGCTTATAAAAGCCACCAGGAATGGATAAAATTGCCCCAGAATGGGAAGGGAGCTGCATTCCATATGGCAAGGGATTTTTCTGTTTTCTTTTTTGAGACAGAGTCTCGCTCTGTTACCAGGCTGGAGTGCAGTGATGCCATCACGGCTCACTACAGCATCAACCCCCCTGGGCTCAAGCAACCCTCCCACCTCTGCCTCCTGAGTAGCTGGGACAACAGGGACACACCACCATGCTGGCTAATTTTTTAACTTTTTTTAGAGATAGGGTCTCACTATGCTGCTCAGGCTGTTCCTGAATTCTTGGGCTCAGGAGATTCTCCCATCCCAGCCTCCCGGAGTATTGGAATGATAGGCGTGAGCCACCATGCCTGCCCAGGAAGGGATTTTTCAAGAGGAAATGAGACGGAAAGAGTTTGGACTGAGTGCACATCTTTCTCTACCCTTAATGATGTTTGTTAGCACTGCATCACCTGGCCTAGATGGTCCTTGGCAACTAGGTGACTGATCTGAGTATTTTACATTGCAGCACCTGTACACAGGTGATCTGTATACAGCAAGTGATTCCCGTAAGCTCCTTGACAATAACAGCAATAATAACCTTTACTCAGCATATGCTGCATCCCAGGCACTTTGGTGCAGCACTTTATATGAGTTTCTGTCTTCCATCCTCACAGTCACCCTTTGAGGTGGGTATTAGGATGAACCATATGAAACTGCCATTTTTGTAGGTCAAAAACAGTCAAATATTGGTAATTGTATGTGGTCCAATCTAATAATCTTTTCGTAATCAAAAACAAATATTAGCAGTCCTATATGGTTCAATCTGATCATCTTATTGTATTTGCTTTGCAAATAGAGAAATTGAGACATTGAAACTTGCTCAAAGTCCACCCATCTACCAGGTGCCAGAACTGGAATTTGAACAAGGTAGTCCCCTCCACACCCTCACACTGAACTGCCGCCGCACAGTGCTGTCTCCTTGGGTGGAAGAAAAAGGCATATTTTTGTGGCCTAGGTGTTCAAATAGGTTCTTCAACAACACCTCAGCCAACTTTGAGATCAAAGATGGTTGGTCAGATGAATCAAATGTTTCCTGGAGTCTTGGGTTACACTCGTAATGCTCTGTTTAAAAGGAATGATATGTAGTGAGCACATCAGAAATCTGGAAGATGGAAAATCTCTCTTTAGGATCTCTGCTCCTCTCTCGAGCAAAGAAAGAAATCGGTGTGGTGCCAGCAGAGGTGTTCTCAGCAGGACCTGGCCCATTAAATGAAAGACTTCCATGCTGAGCCAATCAAGAGAGACCTGGACAAAAATCAGACTCTTTCCTGCCCTGGAAACCCATGCCTCGAATCTGTAATTCATCTGTTAAATCAAGTGTGCAGCCGGTGGTTTAGCACAGAGGGGGATGACGGGGAAGAGTGAGGGGCAGGAGCTGCAGCACTTGAATTTCCAGCATCAGAGTCCAGTTAGGGAAAAGAAACAGAGCTGTGATAGCTTCTTGGACCTTATGTTTCCAGCAAAGAGAAAGCAGCAGGAAAGATTTTTGAAAACAGATGAGCTGGTGGAAGGTATTAGAACAATGGCGGAAGAGGCAGGGACCCCAGGGGCTGAACAAAACACAGTTCCGCTGTTGCCTTTCAACAAGACTGAATAAAGTTTAGGATTTTTTTTGTATGGGACTTGTAGCCGTTTTTAAACTTTCATTTTTCATAATGTCACAGATAATCTTTTTATCTATTATCCACTGGCTCTTTTCTGAGAGGCATTTGCATCAAATAGTGCTGTACAGATCATGACTGTCTCTAGTGGGGAAAGCAGCTTGAAATGAAAGGTTATTCACTCCCTCTGCTTTCGCTGGCTTTGTTCTTGATTCTCACACATTTTTTTACATCTGAATTCGGGTATTTCTGGAGTTTTTCTTTAGAAACCCTTCCATTCTGAGATCTAAGCATATTCAGACTCCGATCTATATATCAGGGGTTACAAAGCTTATGCCTACTGAAAGTGAAGCATGTACTTTGAAACATTTGTTGGATACCCCATGGTTTCCAAAATCCCTTCAGAGCATTTCCTACAGAGGCAGCAACCGTAAAAAGCCGCCAGTCACACAGTGGGGGCCCTTTCCCTAGCACTGGCCTCCCGGTGGCAGTGGAGCAGTGGCCTTCCAAGCATGCACTGTGAGACATGAGTGGGGCAATCCGCTCCTTCCAACTGCAGGGAGAACGGGTCTGCAGAATGAATTCTCTGTCTCCACTCCTCCCATGTGGGGAACAAACGAGAGCCCTCCCAGGGGGAGAAGTGGGGCTACAGGAGAGCATGGTGGAAAACCCAGGAGCCACCTGGGCTAACAGGGAATCAAAAATGACCTTTTTGTGTGCAAAACCCCCTGGGAAAAAAAATGACCTAGAAAGTAGTGGGGATATGGCCAGGTGCGGTGGCTTACGCCTATAATCCTAGCATTTTGGGAGGCCGAGGTGGGCAGATCACTTGAGGTCAGGAGTTCGAGACCAGCCTATCCAACATGGTGAAACCGCATCTCTACTAAATATTCAAAAATTAGCGGGACGTGGTGGCGGGCGCCTGTAATCCCAGCTACTCGGAAGGCTGAGGCAGGAGAATAGCTTGAACCTGGGAGGCAGAGGTTGCAGTGAGCCGAGATGATGCCACTGCACTCTAGCCTGGGCAATAGATATGACTGATCCATTGACTGATAGTTTCTGTTCAGCTTCTATTATAGTTTCTTAACTCATCACCCCAAGCGCCAGGGGGGCTCTGGGGGAAGGTTGAGACCAGGTTTGTTCTCAGGCCTGCCTGACAAAGCCCCTCAGGAAAGCATCATCCACTCCAGCTTTCTCCTCTGCTGTTCCCCACTCAAACACTCCTGCCATTCCCTCTCAGAAAGCCCAGAAACTTTTCTTCCCCTCCCCAGGAGGAGGGAGAGCAGTCTGCAGAGGCGAGGCCTGAGTGGCCACAATGACTTAGGTGTTCCAGCTGTGCTCAGAACTTGGTCTCAGACAAGTGCACCCAGGTTAGTAGTGACCTCAGAGAACAGTGGCCAGGAACTTGTTTTTGCATTTGTGTGTGTGTGTGTGTGTGTGTGTGTGTGTGTGTATATGTATAAAATAAGGGGGCACTGGCCCCCAAAGAAGTACTGACAACCACCTCTGGTTAGAGGGTAGTTCTTTGCAGCTTTTGATGACAACCTGCGAGGAGAGAATGTTGCTCTCAATTGTTCAAGAAACTGAAAGCTTAGAGAGGTTGAAGCGATTTGCCAAGTTCACGGGCTGATGACGGAGTGGGCCTCAGAACTCAGATCTTTCTGACTCAAACTGCCTTGTTCTTACCATCCCCTATCTCCCTAGAGGTTGTTAGAACTTTTGGGGGCATACTGTTCCTTTATTTTAGAAACTCTTTGGATATAGGGTAGTGGTTGAAGCAGCTCTGAGGATCTGTTTTGAAGAGAAGGGTAGCATTGTTAGACTAGTAGGGTAATTTCCTTTTCCCAAGCTCGTCCCTCCAGACCTTTGAGCCGGTCATCATAATTTTATATTTTATGACCGAAAAGAAACTTCTGTTAAATCATAAATACACTAAAAGCCCTGGTGACTAAACACATGAACGTATTATCTCCTTGAGCCTGGAAATCTCCCAGCGATGTGGCAGGAATGTAGAAACAGTCTGAGTTGTCAATAAAACATAACAGATTTCCCAGTTGTAACAAACATACGTGTAGTTGTGAATGGAAAACTCTCCCAAAAAGCAAAATAATGGCCTTTTTCATGTTGTTTTTCTCATTTACCATAGCTGTCCTTTCAGAGTGCCATCGGTTTCAAATGTTTCATTGTATTGATATTTATAACACTTCTAGTAAGCAGAGTGCCCACTACATTATTTTTATTTAACTTTCTCGGGGGTTAAAAGAACTTGTAGTTAAGGTGTCATCTTTCAGATTTACAATTTTACCTAGATTGGCAACATGGGTGGCAAAGCGCTTGGAACTAAGACAGAAAAGTTGGTTCCAGTCCTGGCCTGCCTCTGTGTGTGACTTGAGTAAGGCTCAGGAAGAGAGGCTGCTGATACCCACCCCACCTGTTCCCACCCCACCTGCCCCCACCCCAGATGGGTCCCAAGGCAAATGTGAAAGATGAGGTGCTCCTGAATGTGACACCAGATGTGGTGTGACAGAGCCCATTTGTGGGTGTCTGTTTCAAAGCTTTTGGTTCATAGGCCATGCTGCCCGCTTTGCTGGAGGAAAGTTCCAAGACCCACACCAGGCTACTCCTTGACAGGAAGCTTTTGCTCCTAGCAACGGGTTTACCCAGTCTTTGTTTGTTTGTTTGTTTTGAGACAGGGTCTCACTCTGTCCCCCAAGATGGAGTGCAGTGGTGCTATCTCAGCTCACCGCAACCTCCACCTCCCAGGTTCAAGCGGTTCTCCTGCCTCAGCCTCCCAGGTAGCTGGGATTACAGGCGCTGGCCACCACGCCTGGCTAATTTTATGTATTTTTAGTAGAGACAGGGTTTCACCATGTTGGCTAGGCTGGTCTCAAACTCCTGACCTCAAGTGATTCTCCTGCCTCAGCCTCCGAAAGTGCTGGGGTTACAGGCATGAACCACCCCGCCCGCCCTGACTCTCTTCTTAATATGCTCCATGCGTTTGTTTATGCTCCCCCTACCTGCAACATACTTTGTAGTCTACGCATGTGTCAGGGCTATTTGCTGGTCTCTTTTCTCTCACCCTGATCTGGCTGTGAGCAGATAATCCCCCATTCCTCAGTTTGGCTGGTGCTGCAGTTGGCATGGCTCTCCAAACTCTGCAGCCACCAGACATGTAGAAACAAACCTCTAGGCTTCCCAGGAGGCTCACGGATTGCCTCATGGCTGAGCCCTCAATAGAGATGATCATCTATAAAAATAATAACAAAAAATGTTGCTGGTTATAAATGCAATATATGCTCAATAGAAATAGTAGTCTATAAAATTAGAAAGTTATGCTGTTATAAATACAATATATGCTCATTGTAAAAATGTAGAAAATGTAATACATATTAAGAAAAAATATTCACATTTGCCATCAATATATATTTTACATATTTATATGTTTTTTCAGTATGACACATCAAAGAAAGGGCAGAATCTTCTTTCTTTTAACTCTCTGTCGTGAGCCTCACCTGCCTCAGCCTCCCAAGTAGCTGGATTTCAAGTGTGTGCCACCATACCCAGTTAAATTTTGTATTTTTAGTAGATATGAGGTATGAGTAGATAAGAGGTTTAGTAGATATGAGGTTGGTTCGAGACCATGTTGGCCCAAGCTGGTCTCGAACTCCTGACCTCAAATGATCCACCCGCCCTGTCCTCCCAAAGTGCTGGGATTACAGGCATGAGCCACCACGTCCCCTGCCTGCCTGTCTTTTACTGAAGTTGTAGATGTCCTCTTCACCTTTTCTCTGAATTCTACCCCTACCCTACCCATGGTGACTCACAGGGTACTTTGTATACAATAGGGGTGTCATTAATGTTTGTTGAACATAAATGAATTAAAATATAACATCCTAAAAGTGATTTCAAACTTTGGAGTTTAGGTTTTGTTGTTTTTGTTTTTTATTAGAGACGGTCTTGCTCTGTTGCCCAGGCTGCAGTGCGGTGCCACCATCTTGACTCACTGCAACCTCAAACTTCTGGGCCCAAGTGATCCTCTCACCTCAGTCTCCTGAGTAGCTGGGACTACAGGCACAGTCCACCATGCTAGCTACTTTTTTTTTTTCTTGTAGAGATGGTGTTTCACTATGTTGCACAGGCTGGTCTTGAACTCCTGGCCTCAAGCGATTCTCCTGCCTCTGCCACCCAGAGTGCTGGGATTACAGGCATGAACCACCATGCCTGACCTGACTTTGGACAAGTTATTTGGCATTTATAATTCCACTTTCTCATCTACAAAATAGAGATAATAATAGTACCTACCTCATGGGGCTGTTTTGAGGAATTAACACAAATAAAGCACTTAGAATAATGCTTCGTGCTGTGCAGTAAGCACTCAATAATCTAAGTTGGTAATATTCCTGTTTTTATACCGTGTTTTAATAAATGAGAACATAATATTTTAAAATCAAGGAGCTGTGATTTCGTGCTCTGCACACTGCCTCAGTGACATAAAGACTGGGACTGAAGCTGGGGCATCACTCTCTTTGGTTTCCCCTCTCCTAGGCCCTTAGTCACATACACCTTGGAGAGCAGGCACAACCGAGAGGACCTGCATTTCAGTGATGTCCGAGGCCAAGGGACAAGGCCAGATTCTAGTCAGGTGATGATGGAATGAGGTTGCTGCACGTGTCTTAATGAATGGAGATGATAAGGGGTCGCCAAGCTGTATATATTCACAGTGCTTTATTTTTCATCCAAAACCACAAAGTGCTGTTTGGTCCCCACAACAATCAGGAAAGCGAGGAACTATTCTTCCCATTGAGGGGATGGGAAAGCTGAGTCCCCTTGGTGGGAATGGGCTGCAGGCGCAGGGACTTGCTCCCCTCAAGCTGTTGTGATCTTACCACAGTCAGGACCAGTCACTTGAACAGCTCCCATCTCCCCAGAATGATTCTATAGAGAGGCAGGAGAGCCCTGGACCATGAGCAGGAGACTTCAGTCCAGGGGCCAGCAGCACAAGCACAGCGTCATAGAACATCATAGAACATAAAATATTATTCTGCCCAGGGCAAAATAATGTGGGCTGCAGAGTCTGGCCCAGGCAGCCCTCAGTGTTGTGCCCACAAGTGTTGAGATGACAGGAGGATGGGGTTAGGCCAGTGATCCTCAAAGTCAGAAGAAGAATCCTGTGCCTCAATCCTACTCATTTCCTTTCCAAACTCTCCCTAGAGGGCCTCTAACTGCAGCTGAGGGGAGGGGCGGCACTTTTCCATACACAGTGCAACTTGCTTACTTTGACCCTGACCTTTGCTTTGTCCCCTTCAGGTGACCCTGGCAAGTAGCTTTTTAGAGCAGTGGTTCTCAAACTTGAGTGTGTGCAGAATCCCCTGGGGTTGGGGGCGGGGCTTTGAAAATACAGATTGCTGGGCCCCACCCCTAGAGTTTCTGATACAGTGGCTCAGGGATGGGCCCAATAATTTGCATTTCTGACATCTGGGTTCCTGGATGCTGCTAGTGGAGAGAACCGGTGATTTGATAGCATTGGTGAGCTGGCTCAACTCTCTGCTTGGGAAAGTGACAGGATGCCTCAAATGCTGAGTGCTGGAATTCCAAACACAAGGCAACTAGGATGGGAGCCCTTCTAGACTCTGTGTTTTCAAGGACCAGGGAGAGGCTTAGCAGCTCTCAGCTTCCTGGCACAGAGAGAGTTCTCTGAAGCTTGCTGTTTCTCTCTCCCCTACTTTGATAGTTTCCTCCATTTGTATGGGTGGTGGTTGCAAAGGCCAGAATAGACTCAGTGAGAGTGGGAGATGAGGTGAGTGAGTGTGTTCACTTTTGATGAGGAGCAGATGTGACAAGAAGCACTAAAATGGAGTGGGCAATAAGAATTATTACTAGCTGAGGCCGGGCACAGTCTCTCACACCTGTAATCCCAGCACTTTGGAAGGCCGAGGCAAGTGGATCACCTGAGGTCAGGAGTTCAAGACCAGCCTGACCAACATGGAGAAACCCTGTCTCTACTAAAAATACAAAATTAGTCGGGCATGGTGGCACATGCCTGTAATCGCAGCTACTTGGGAAGCTAAGGCAGGAGAATTGCTTAAACCTGGGAGGTGGAGGCTGCAGTGAGCCGAGATTGCACCATTGCACTCCAGCCTGGACAACAAGAGTGAAACTGTCTCAAGAAAAAAAAAAGAATTATTACCAGCTGCTTTGTGGTCAGGATGTCCCAAGCTGGCACTGCAGCATCCGCTGTTAGGGGGCTTGGTGCCATTTGCAAGGATGTCATCCTCAGCCACTGGTTTCTAGACAGCCCTTCCAGGAATTCCTCTTCCATGCACCTCCTTGGGCAGAGCATTGAGGTGTGGTGGCTGAAATTCAGAAAGTACTGTGGAAGCTTGAGTTTGCATGCCCACTCCGTTTCCTACTAACTAGCTCAGGGGCAGGGGAGTCTGAACTATGTTGGCATAGTTCAGAAACTTAATGTTTAAGTGTCTTAATGTATACGATGGAGATAATGCTCTCTGATTTACTGACCTCTCGGGTTGTGGGCTAGACACCAGAGTTGCAGAGTTCTCCGTGCACTGCTGTGTATTCCTGGGAATGCCCCTGAGGGTGGAGCTCTCTGTAAGGAAGGCAGCCCCAAGGGCAGCACTGGTCTCTTTAGAAAGTCTAGGAGTGAGGACACCCGGCGTCCAGGCCTAGCTTTTTCTACCCACTCACCTTCACAGCTCCTTCATCGTTTCTGCTTCAGTTCCCTCCTCTGTAACATGAAGTTGGAGTAGATACTTCATTCAGAACATCTTCCGGCTGTAAATGGCTTGAGCCCATTGTCAACTGGAAGACAGAGAGTGTGACGTCTAAAAAACCCAAACAGCAAAGAGCGTTTCTTCCAAACCACCCAATCTGGAGAGGTGGGGCAGTTTTGTGGTTCCGGCACCGACACCGTCCCTTTCACACGGTACTGAGCCGCGGGCTGCTTCGGGGCGGCCCTCCCTGCCCCCTGCCTTGCCGGGATGGCAGAGCGGATCAGAAGCTGCGCGCGCTCTGCCTGCGCGCTTTGCCGCCGCAACCCGCGCCGCAGCCAATCCGCTGGTGCACTGCGGGTGACCTCCCCCGGGCCCGGGAATAAATTGTCAAGTTTCCCCACCGTGTGTGTCTTTGCTAGCCTGCGAGTTGCAGTCTTCTGGGCTAATTAGGAGACGGTCATGAGGGGCGAGGCGGGCCAGGGAGCTCCGCGGGCCGGGGCGGGGCTGGGGCGGGCGGCGCCCAGCTCCTGGGCCGAGGCATCCGCGAGCCGCGGGTAGATCGCTCGCGTCTGGTCGCCGCCCGGGAGCTCCCGCGGATCCGGCCGCCAGGACTCGTTCCAACTCCGGTGCGGGGCCGCCGGGGTGTCGAGGCGGCGGACGGAGTGCCGGCAAGTTTCCCCGGCGCCTGCCAGTGCCCGCGAACCCACCTCGGAAGCCAGACCCGGGGAGGCAGAGGCAGAGGCCGGCTGGCCGCAGCCGTGGTGCCGCGCAGCTGCCACCCTCGGACTTCCGTCTTGAGTCTCCTGAGGCTGAGGAGCAGCAGATGCCGAACCTGCCCTCTGCCGTGGACGTACACCTCAAGACCTAAAATGCGCCCTGCCTGGAGACTTTGAACTTAGTCTTCTGGAAATGCGGAGACTGCTTCGGGTGGTTCTGTTTTTGCATCCTTTTCGGCTAGGTTTGGCTTTGGGATTCTCTGGCTACCTGGATACGCCTTTCCTTTGTGGGTAAGTCTCCCGCGGATCACAGCACCAGCAGCCAACCCTGGGGCACACCAGCCTTTAAAACCCCCGAGCCTGGAGACGCATGGGGCTAGAGAAGAGGACCCAACTGACCACGTAAGGACTCTTGATTCCACCTTTCTCGTGATGGAGAGAAATATGATTTCATGGCAGAATTTTCTTTAAGCACATTGTCTGATAGGATTGGCAATTACTAACCAGGAAAATGAGTAGCAATTAGGAGTTCAGTAATAAATGGAAGTCTATTGTCCTAATTGAGTGGAATTACTGACTGGTAATGGCAACATTGAATTCTTCAGTTTAATTAAGAGTTTATATAATTATAGTGCACTTTTTATTTCTTGGGGGAGCCATGGGGTAGGAATTAAATAACCAGTGTGATGGTTAAGAAACCCATTTAATGGATAAGTAACCAATGAGTTGAAATGAATGTGAGTGCCTTGCTCAAGCAATGCAAACTTAGATGAATTCCTGATAAAGAGATGTAACAGCTTGGGCCAAGCAAGACTTTCAGCTGCTAATTCCTGTCTGATAAAAATCTGAACGGCTTAAAAATGATTAGGTAATCTCTGAAACTGGCACACTGAAACTGTTTTAGAGATACCAGAGCTCCCTCTCCCCTGCCGGGGTATTAACCCCGATTTGTGCTCTCTGTCGCTGTGTTTTCCACATTCTTCAAGAATGAAATGATGGGTCATTTGAGAGTGCTTTTGCAGCCTGGGGTTTCTGTACGGAAAATCTTGTGATTGAGCTGTTGAGCTGTAAATGTTGATAGCTGAAGGGGATAGACAAGCTTCACCGAAGTTACTCAGCTTCAAAGCAGAGTGAGTATGTAGGTGTGCAATTTGGGAACTAATCTGTAATTATAAAGATGTTATTTTCCTCTTTGGTGGTGTATTGTTTCCTTTACTATTATGTTCTCAAGAAATTGTTCCCCTTGTGGGAAGCAGTGAAATTGGAGAGAAATCCCTGCTCAGAGGATAATTTACTTGTATTTTTGGTGTAGGTTTCTGGGAATCCTTTTAACCCTACATTGGGATGCGTATGTTTATTTCCATAAGAAGCTCCAGCAGGTTTGGAAATCACTAGGTTTTGAATACACTGGTAGATAATTAGCACTTCAAGTAACAATATTTATGCCACTCTGTACCTTGACTTCTTTTCCTTGCTTACACGAGGTCTAGATTTTCAACAGGATGATCAGGGACTACCTTCTCTAGAGAGCTTGCATATTGCAAGTGGGTTCAGGGAGCACCATTATAGTTGCATTTCACTCCAGAAGAGAGAGTGAGTGGCACAGAAGGGACATTGCATCTTGAATACTGCATGGGTTTTAAAGTTTGCAGAGCTTATTCATAAATCCACTTGGTTAATGAGAAAAGAGCAGGTATGGAAAGACGTTGGAAAGACATTTGCTGTATGTGTGCCTCCCAGTCTCAGCCCTTCCAGGTGCTTTGCAGGTCCCTAAGTACAGAGTGTCACTGTCCAGAATTTTAAGGGCTTACCTACCCTGGTTTTTCCCCTCTCCCCTAGTCCTGTTTTGTCATTGCTACCATGAAAATCTAGCAAAAGTGTAGAAAGTTGTGTCCTTCCAGAACCACGGTTTCTCAGTGCAGGTTTACTGTATTGAGCGCCCACTCCTTTTCTGTTTGTATTCTGCCCAAGGCACAGCAGACATTCACTCCTTTTATTTCCCATGAAATTGTACAACAGGCAGAAGCTTGAAGATACAACATGGTTGGAAATTTGAGCCTTGTAACGTTCAAAAATGACACATTGCCAAGTTTCCTAACTTTTCCTAAGAGTTGATTAAAGATCACAGCTTCATACTGCTCCTTTTTCCCTATGCATTTGCCATCCATCACACACCTGACTGTGAGCTGTTATGATAGCGAGATGAGGTTTAAAAAAAGAGGGAGTAGGGGCTCAAGGATTGCCGTCCTCTCAGAAATGTTGTCCAAGGCTACCCTAAGGCTCAGCCTACCCCAAGATTCTCTTTCTGACAAGTGGGTGTTTGGTAGGATGGTGTGAAAGTTTCCTTCTATGATAACATCTTAAAGATTTATTTCCAAATTCCCTTTTTTTTCTTTTTGTAACCTGCTGAGAATATGAGTCTGTGACCTATGTATTTATCTGAAATCAGCCTGAACAGATAGAAAAACAGAGTTACAAGGTAAGGGACTCCCAGTAAATTAGGAACAGATGTGGGTCAAAAACAGATTTCCAAACTCTTTATCAAATGATCCCACTTGGAAACAAGACACGAACTGGCCTAACTGCTCTTAGAATGCAAAGTTTGTCTGAGGGCAAACATGCTGGAAAAGATGGTGGCCACCACCCTGCCTCTACTTTTCTTTTCTTTTCATCTTTCTTCCCACCCAGTCTTTGGTTCCCTGCATAGGCTGTGTAGTGGGTATCAGTCAGCACTTGTCTGCTGGTTGCACAATGCAGATTACTCACTTCTGCCCAAGTAACTCCCTGAAGCTGTACTGTAACAATACAGCATATAAAAAAGAAACTCAGGTTGATCTTGGCCCCTGTCCAAGGGGATTAGCTAGGGAGCATCTGAAAGGCCTGTGTTGCACACACTCACCTGTAACCCAATTCCATGGCCTGGATCTCAAGGACAGGGTAATCTCAGTACCTTTTAATGACCTAGTAAATGTGGTATCTTTCTCCCTTTACACTCGACCGGATGGCTCATAGAGTCTCCCCATTATGGAGCTGGAGGGGTACTTTGAGGTCATCTAGGCCCTCACTACTCAAAGTGTGGACCATGGGTCAGCAGCGTTGGCATCACCAAGGAGCCTGTTAGAAATGCTGAACCTCAGCTCCATCCCTGGATTTATAGAATCAGAATCTGCAACAAGTTCCCCAGATTTCTCATAGGCATTATGACAGGTGGGGCTCTCCCATGATCCAACTCTGAGATGGAGTTTAGCCAGTGGCATATTTATTAAGGAGTGCCCTTTGGATCAATACCTATGGGAAGGAGGAGAAGGGAACAGGAATAGGTAGGTAGAGCAAGAAGTCAAGCAGCAATACAGGCCCAGTGACAGTCATCACTAACAACACAGGAAGCTACACAGCTAGGTCGGCCTTCTAAGTTGTCTGTGATGGGCAGGGATGGCCAGGGCTTTCAACTAACTGCAGACAGCACTCCCAGCAGTCAGCAGCAAGTCTGTCATCAGACAGGGATCTGGGTAGCTCATCACAGTGTCCACCACATGCACTGATGTTGGGAGAAGCTCTATTCTGGGTCACTGGCTCTCAAAATGTGGCTCCATACCAACAGGACCTTCAGCACCCCAGGGGCTATTAGAGATGCACATTTCTGAGTCCCACCCACAGCTACTGAGTCAGAAGCTAGGGTGGGGCCCCGCAACCTGTGTTTTAACATGTTCTCCAAGTTAGTGCTGCGTGCCCAAGTTTCAGAACCACTGCTCCAAGGCAGCCTTTTTTCTGTTTGTTTTGTTTTTTAATAACTGTTATTGAAATGATTCACAGTCCATCTTAATAATAAAATTCACCACTTTAAAGTGTACAATTTAGTAATTTTTTTTGGGGGGGGGGGTTTGTTTTGTTTTTTGTTTTTTTTTGAGACGAAGTCTTGCTCTGTTGCCCAGGCTGGAGTACTGTGGCACCATCTTGGCTCACTGCATCCTCTGTCTCCTGGGTTTGAGGGATTCTCTCGCCTCAGCCTCCTGAGTAGCTGGGACTACAGGCACCCGCCATCACTCCCGGCTAATTTTTGTATTTTTGGTAGAGACGGGGTTTCGCCATGTTGGCCAGGCTGGTCTCAAACTCCTAACCTCAAGTGATCCACCCACCTCAGCCTCCCAAAGTGCTGGGATTACAGGCGTGGGCCACCGCACCTGGCCCAATTCAGTACCTTTTAGTATATTTATAACCTGTTTAGTATATTTGCAACTCTCGCCTTTACTTCCAGAACATTTTCATTATCCCCAAAAAAGATCCCACACCCATTAGCAATCACTCTCTGCATCCCCTCCCAAAGTCTGGCAGCCACTAATCCGCTTTCTGTCACTGTGAATTTGCCTATTCTTGATACTTCATTTAACTGGAGTAATGCGGTATGTGGCTTTTGTGTCTTGTTTCTTAATGTTTTGAGAGTCAGCCAAGCTGTAACATGTATCAGTACTCCATTTCCTTCACGGGACAAATCATATTCCATTATTTAGATGACACCACATTTTGTTTCTTTATTCATCCATTGATGGTCATGGGTTCTTTCTACTGTTTGGTTATTGTGAATAATGCTGCTGTGAACATTGGTGTACAAGTTTCTGTGTGGACATATTTCTTCAATTCTCTTGGGTCAATACCTAGGAGTTGCTGAGTCATACGTTAACTCTATGTTTCACTTTTTGAGGAACTCCCAGACTGTTTTCCAAAGTGACTGTACCATTTTACATTCTTACAAGCAGTGTATGAGAGTTCTAGTTTCTCCATATTATCTCCAACACTTGTTAATATCTGTCCTTTTTATTATAGCCATTCTAGTGGATGTGAAGTGGTATCTCAGTGTAGTTTTAGTTTGCATTTCCCTAATGACTAATGATGTTGAACATGCTTTTCATTGGCTATTTGTACATCTGCTCTGGAGAAATGTCTATTCGGATCCTTCTTAGGGCAGCTTTTTTTGCTTCTTAAGGAATCCCTCAGTATGTCAGCTTTGTGTCCACTCCTGTGCAGGTGTTTTAGGATTTATGAAACAAAGCCTACAACGTGGCCATTACCCACTGGAAAGTTCTAATCAGATGTGAAACTGTCTAAAAAGGGGAAAAGAGGACAGGAGAGCCCACTGTCAAGGGCTAGCATGAAGAAATTCACATTCTATTACAATTCGTGCTTCAGAAAGACATGGTGTGACTTGCTAGGATAGAGTGGTGTGTGTCAGGGATGTGGTGGCTGCAGACTGCTGGAGAAGACTGGGAATGTTGAGAGGAAGAGGAACAAGTAGAGAAGCGGGGACAGGAAGTTGTGGGCAGACCTTCTAGTACTCTTTTATGGGTTACACACACATGTAAGAGGGGATCTCAGGAGCCCAAGATTTCTTTCAAGATCATGGCCTTCACCAGCCTCAGCAAGGTGAAGCAGTTTACCTGTTTCTTCATTTGGGCAAAAATGACCTGCCTCCACCATAAACAAGTGCTTGAAGAGTGTGATTTATTCTACATTACAGGGGAGAAAAAAGTTTGTAGGTGTCCTTAAATAGTCTCCGATTCCCTTTTAGCAGATCCTCATGGTGGCAATGCCATGTCCCTCCCAACCCCCCAGGGCAGGTGCCTCTCTCAAGATACCGGAGACTACCAGGCACATCCTCAGGGCTCCCAGGCAGCTTCTCTTTATGGTTGCAACACACCTTGAAAATGACATATTGGGGCAAAAGAATTTCAAAACAGCAAAACCTTTGCCATCCTCTCACATAGCTAGAGCCTCTGTGCGTATGATAACAAGACAGCTACCTTACACTTGTGTCATGCCATCTAACTTACAAAGTGCTCTCTCAACCTTGCACCAGAGGAAACCAAAGCTCCAGGAAGTGACTTGGCTAATGTCACGGGTTGGACTGTAGCATGATCAGGACCTGACCCCTGGTACATTGACACCTGACCCAGTGTCTTCATCGGGCAGTTTTACCTTACAGGTTGCTAAGGATTAATGATGGGATGTTTTGATTCTTAGTCTATAAGTGGATCCTCTCCCAGGAGGCTCCAGGTCTCCCGATGCCAGGCACTCAGGTTTATTTGGTTTTGCAGCTGTGTTTCATTGTAGTAACATATTCCAAATGCTATGAGATCACCCTGAGTCTCATTGAAGAAAAGTGTTTGAAAAGTATGCAGAGAGGTCGCAGTATTAGTAAAGTTCTAGAATGTACTTAAATTCTCAGTTTCTTCCAGGAGCCCCTCTGTAACAGGCTGGGTCGTAATTAGAGTATTTGGATCACTGTTTCTTGAACACATTCAACACAAAACTGTGGCAATGCAGAATTCAAAGAGTGGGTCAGGACATTTGTGTACTAAGTAGCCCTGTACACACTGGATAATGATTTTCTTTCGTCTGTTCGCCCTGAGTTCTCTAGCGTATACCCTGTCTTGGGTAAGAATATATCCTGAAAAGTCATGTGTCAGGTTGATGTCCTTTGAGTCCTATTTTAAATTCACAAGTGATATGTGCTGAGAAAAAGCAGATCCTCTGATAAAGCAAAGAACTGTGTTGTGAAAAAAGTTACTCTATCCCTACTCATTCATTTCTTCTGTAAATCAGGATTTTAGGTACTTTTTTCCTTAAAGCTAGTTATATCTACATAGAAGATTTCTGCATACTTCTCTTTTTTGTTTGTTTTGTTTTTGAAGAACAAAGTATATAAATGCTCTTTAGAGTCGTAGACACAGATTGGAGGTGGCAGGATGAGCAAAATTGGCATTTTGTCCCATTACCCCATTTTCCTTTTCTTTTCTTTTTTTCTTTTTTATCCTAAGCAGGAGAAAGGTGATCTGCAAGTTTCTCAGGACGCTTTTGGGTAAGAGTTTCACCATAAAAATGTCTTCACCCACACTCCTCCCAGTGTCAGTGTGCCAGGTACCCTGTCACCTTTGGTTGATGTCCTGATGGATTAAACTCTGGACAGAGCCACACCTTTGAAGAGCGTTGTTGGCCAGATTAACACACCAAGGAAAGTGCTTCAGTCTAGAACATGCCCTGTCACTGGGGTCTGGCACCCTGGCCTCTGTGCTGTGCCCTCCTGCAGCCTGTGCTGTGCTCTCCTACTCCAGTGC
Organism: Nomascus leucogenys; assembly: GCF_006542625.1. NCBI lineage: Eukaryota > Metazoa > Chordata > Mammalia > Primates > Hylobatidae > Nomascus > Nomascus leucogenys. Next base: position 43,890,815 of record NC_044397.1, read on the forward strand.
TTAGAAATGCCAAGTCAGGGATGTGGGGGCAGGTGCTTGAGAGAGGGTCAAACTGCTGTCATTGTAAGAAATTATTCATCAACCATCAGTCTTCCAGTAACAAACCATATAAGACCCTGGCCCTCGAGGAGGAGCCTGCAAATGTTAGCTCTCCTGCCAGCCAAAGAAAATCAGAAAAAGAGCAACAGGGAAAATATTTTTAAGGAGATGATTTTGCCAATAATTTAAATTGCAGCTTTCTTCTCTTAATGAAGAAATATGCATTTCGTGATACCCAGCCTCCCCCAGTTCCTCTGAAGCAGAGATAATAATAACTACTATTTATTGAGGACTAGCAGCCAGGTGCTTCAGCACTTTAGCATTTTCTCCCACTCAAAAAATCAATGGGATTGGCATATAATGATGCCAAAGCTTGGCAAGGTGATTTTGTCTGGGTTTGAACCCGGGTCTCTCTAGCACAGCGCTTTAAAACGTGCCTAACCCACAATAGGAACACACCGTGACCCGGTGCAAGGTGTGTTTTGTGGAACTCACCAAGCCCCTCAATAAATATTGGCTGCATGAAATGAATGGCCAAACTTCTTGGGGCAATTGTATTCTTTTTCATGGTCATTTCAGGTGGCATTCCTCTCCACAGAACGGTCGTTATCACTTACCTTTTTATATCTGCACCGATTAAAAGCTTTGGTGACTGTTGCTTGGTTCCATTTTGTGCTCCCCTCCAGGCTGGTGATGGGCTGGGGTGGGCCGAGAGCAAAATGTCAGTGCCCACAGCATGCATGAGCTACTGCTTTCAGGCCTGGAGACGCAGAAGGTGGGCCTTACCTGGCTGCTCTTTTACTTGCTGTGATTGGGTGAGGCAGAAGTTCACCCTTGCTCTGCAGAAACCATCACAGAGAGTCGCACCAGCCAGATTTGCGTTCAGCATGCCCAATGACCAACATGCTATTGAAAATGGATGTTTGAAAGGAATTGGAAGTAGAAATATTTACCTTATAGGACAGATAACACTTGCCCCTAGGCCCTACTTTAAGGATTTGGCTGTTCCCCAGTATAGAATTAGAAAATGTCAGAGCTTGAAGAGAATTAGAGAGCACCTAGCCCACTCCACTATCTCTGCTCACCTCTGCCTCTGCTGACAGAGAAGCTATGGACAAGGAAAGAGAACTGAACCGCTCAGACCACCACAGTCCTTGGTGGCAGGCCTTACGCTGGAGGCCAGAGCTCTGCCTTCTGGTACCTTCCACCACGTGGCATCTAGTTGCAAGGGAGGCTGGGAATTTAGGTTCTGTCCTTACAGTGGGGAAAGAGACTTAACCCAGGAGTTTCCCCAAATATGGGAAATCTGATATAAATGGGCTTGCTTAATAATTATTGCCATTCTTACAGGCTAAAATAAAAATCAGATTTCTTCACTGTGGGAATAGATTTTCCTGAGATGCTAAGGGAGCTCCTGCTTTGTATGCCCTTAATCTTTTCTTGTGGTAATGTTTTAGGGCAGTTCCATTAAGCAGGCAAATGGTCATGATATCTTTTAAGGTTCCTCCTGCTCTCTATGAGTCTTCATTTTCAACACGTGAAGAATTCAGTATAACATTTTCCATTCTTTACAAAGGCTAAACTTATATACACTGACATATCCACTTTAAAGCATCATAAAACAGCATTTGCCCTTGCTCTGTGCTCAATTTTACTTTCCTTGGAAATGCTGAGAAGTCGTTGCCTGTTCCTGGTTTTTGACATTGGCTAACCACCTACTGCTAAATGGGATGAACTGAAATAATGGTCTGAAAACTGAATCATATGGCATTCATGTTCACAGGCTGACCAAGCCAGGAGGGACTGGAATTGATGTCTTCCATGGAAAAGACGTCTAACAACACAACCGTTTGAATCAGCTCATGTTTACTACCAGAGCTGATTCAGTGTGTTGTAGCCTCCCAGGTTCAAGGTACTCCTGGTACTAAATACTATAAGTAGCAGTTCATTTGTTTTTGTCTTTCTTTTTTCTTTCTTTCCTTCTTTCTCTCTCTTTTTTTTTTTGGTCTTCCTTTCTTTTTCTTTCTCTTGTGTAAATATAAAGCTCCCATTGAAATCTACTTCAGTATCATATCTGGAACTTTTCTAGTAAGTAGTGGAAAATTAGTTTGTCTGAGGTCATCTTTCCCATAAAAGGTGTTGGAGTCAAAATACAACATAGAGATGAATTTCTCAATTAAACATTGTATTAGTGAATCACAGAATTGCAATTTGAGGAATATACACAGACCGGGGTCGTCTTTGCTATGTTCAAAGAACAAAGAGAAGATTGGGGGTTTTATTAGCAAGAGAAATGTTATGTATTGTTTTGAAAGAAAGCTCATTGGCACTACAGAAGCTTTTGGGCTGGCAAGGTCTGATGATTGAGGCAGCAGGTAAAACTCTAGACAAGAAGCAAGACAACTCATGGCAGGTCATTTCAGCAGCTCTGTGTAAAACAACCTTAGGGTCATAGCAAGCCTTTTCGGCAGCTGGGCTTGCAGAAAATTCACTTCTTGGAGCTGGTCCTGTATGTCCAGAGTGCCCCAGCGCCTTGACTCTGATTTAGTTGAATATTTCAAGAATGACTCAATTCGTATAATCACCTTTCACACACACGCTTTTTGGGCGCTGGATAAGATTATCAGAGGAGATAATTATGCTACCTCCAGACCTTTAAAAGTGAGCCTCGTCTAGATCTGATAGCTATGAGGAGTTCTACTTGAAGCCTATGAGATTAACTAGACAATTTAGGATTTAGGAGAGTCCCTAACACTCTAGTAATCTATGATTCTTAAAAGTTATATATTTATATTTATATTTGCAGCCCATCAATAATTACGTTAATGATGAACTTGGTTCTTGATTTTGAAGCATCATTCATGCATTTAGTCAACAGCATTTACTGTGCAGGCAATTTGTTAGGAACCGGGGATACAGTGGTGAAAAAAGTAGGCATGAAGCTTCATGAAGCTTATATTATAGTGCAGCGTCCATAAGCTTTTCAAAATCTTCAGTTACTTTAATAGTCTTTCTTGGGGCCAGACGTGGTGGCTCACGCCTGTAATCTCAGCACTTTGGAAGCCTGAGGCAGGCAGATTGCCTGAGGTCAGAAGCTCAAGACCAGCCTCATCAAAAGTGGTGAAACCCCATCTCTACTGAAAATTCCAAAATTCGCCAGGCGTGGTGATGCACACCTGTAATCCCAGCTACTCGGGAGGCTGAGGCAGGAGAATCGCTTGAACCTGAGAGGCGGAGGTTGCAGTGAGCCGAGATTGTGCCACTGCACTCCAGCCTGGGCGACAAGCAAGGCTCTGTCTCAAGAAAACAAACCAAAAAAAAGTCTTTCATGGAGGACTTCTCATACACGTGCACACACACACAACACACTGAAAACTTTATTGTTTCTGTAGTGATGGGGAGACAGCTAGGTGTGGAGACCTGTAATAAGTCCTAGTGATAGCGAGCCCCAGTTCCCACCTGGGCAGAGTTAGTTTTATCCTGTGTAACTGACCAATTCGGAATGATCTGGAGTGTTTCTCTTCTTGATGAGGCCCAGGGGCCCCTCTGCACTTGGCCTACTTCTGAAAGCAGGGAAATGCTGCTCTCAATAATCCTCTGCTAGGGGGCGAGGGTGGGAGTGATTGGACTACAGTTCTTTAGTAGCTGCGTGGAGCTTGCTGTGTGTAAGAAAACCTTAGAGTGTAGTCATGGAATCCTCAGTGCTGACAGGAATGCACTCTTTTAAAAATAAGTATGCCTGTCTGTGTTGGGATATATGATCAACTGAAGCCTCTGGGCAGAATCCACTGATGGAAAGCCTATATTTAAAAAACGAATCTAGTGGAGGTGTATGATACAGAGGATATGGTACAGAGAAGAAGAAAGCAGTGAGGTCTCAGATGTTGGAAAAGTCAAGTCTAGACAAGAAGCAAGACAACTCACGATGCAGATGAGATGACTGGAAGAGTCTGGGGAACTTCGGGAGATTAAAGCATAGAGATGGTGGATGCTGGGTGATTTCTACCTATGAGCACGATTACCAGACGTCCTTGGTAGTGTGCAGTGCCCATGCCATTTCCTTCAGGTGACAAGATACTGCCACACAATTGAGATGCAGATGAATTTGGCACATGTTCATGTTGATGTTGCCCGTGTGATTAAGCTTATATGGAGTGGTACACACAAAGGACCATTTCCTTCAACAGATATTTATATTTAGGAAAAAATGACAGTATTTAAAGAAAAGCTGTTATGCATTGTGGAAGTAAAATTGTAGAAGGTCTTCTACTATCTGCATTTACTTAAAGTTAAAAGTTAACCACTTCCAGCAAGGAACTGCACATGTGAAATGTAGGTGGTCAATGTGTTACGTTAAGAAACTTAAAACCGTCATTTCTACAAATAGTTATATGATACGACTCTTCCTGAAAACTGGGTTTGGAACACTGGCACCCTAAGCACAGCACAGCGTACCAGGATGCTTATATGACTGGACCTTTGCCAGCTCTGGGCATTTGCTCTTTTGTTAGTCTTTGACTTTTATTTTATTTTATTTTATTTTATTTTATTTTATTTTATTTTATTTCATTTCATTTTATTTTATTTTTAGAGACAGGGTCTCATTCTGTTGCCCAGGGTGGAGAGCAATGGCACAGTCATAGTTCACGGCAGTCTCAACCTTCCAGGCTCAAGAGATCCTCCTCCCTCAGCCTCCCAAGTAGCTGAGACTACAGGTGTACACCACCACACCCAGCTCATTTTTTATTTTTTGTAGAGATGGGGTCTCACTATGTTGCTCAGCCTGGCCTCAAATTCCTGGGGTCAAGCAATCCTCCCACCTTGGCCACCCAAAGTGCTGGGATTACAGGTGTGAGCCACTGCATCCAGCCCAATCTTTGACAGTTTGACAGACAAAAAACTGGCATCCTGTGGTTTTGTCTGGGAGGTTTTTAAATGCCTCTGCCCATAGTGTAGCAGTGACTATTTGAGACTAAAATGCTTTTTTTAGGGGAAGAGTTTATTTGCCAATTTCTTATTGGGATAACTTTTTCAGAGCAGCCTCCCCCCACAGTAAGAAAATTAAAGGTATTCGCGATGAACAACCCTGATGAAAGGAAGAAGTGCTGAGAGCTTCCCTGTCCCACATTCTGTGTGGGATTGGGAACCTCTGGCATGGGTCCCAGTGATGATATTGGACAGTCCCCAGGTGTACTGCTCAGTGGGAAAGTAGATATGGCAGAGAATGTTACTTCTAATATTCATTTTCCCCATCTTCGTTGTTAATAGAACCACTGAATTTTTAATTTGGCAACTTGCCCGATTAAATGCAATAAAGACTACATGTCTTAGCCACCATTGCAGCAAGGTGCTGTCATATCACCAAGTTCTGGCCAGTGGGTATTTTTAAAATTTAAATGCATTCATTTATTTGTTTTAATTGATGTATAAAAATGGCATATATTTATTGTGTACAACATGATGTTCTAAAATGTGCATACATTGTGGGATAATGAAATTGAGCTAATTAACATATGTATTACCTTACATACTTGTTTTTTGTGATGAGAACACTTAAAATCCAGTGATTTCTAAGAATACAATGTTATTACCTATAGTCACCATGTTGTACAATACATCTCCTAAACACATACCTTCTGTCTGGCTGAAATTTTGCATCCTTTGACCAACACCTCCCAAACCCTCCGCCCAGCCCCTGGTAACCACCATTCGACCTTTTGCTTCTATGAGCTCAACTTTTTTAGATTCTGCATATAAATGACATCATGTAGTATTGTCTTTCTGTGCCTGGCTTATTTCACTTGGTATAATGTCCTCCAAGTTCATCCATGTTGCCCCAGAGGACAAGATTGTCTTTTTTTTTTTTTTGAGACATAGTCTCGCTCTGTCTCCCAGGCTGGAGTGCAGTTGTGTGCTCTCGGCTCACTGCAAACTCCACCTCCCGGGTTAATGCTATTCTCCTGCCTCAGCCTCCCAAGTAGCTGGGACTACAGGCGCCTGCCACCAACACCCGGCTAATTTTTTTTTTTTTGTATTTTTTTTTTGTGTGTGTATATTTTTAGTAGAGACGGGGTTTCACCATGTTAGCCAGGATGGTCTCCATCTCCTGACCTCATGATCTGCCCACCTCGGCTTCCCAAAGTGCTGGGATTACAGGCGTGAGCCACCACGCCCAGCCAGGGTTGTCTTCTTTTTTAAGACTAAATAGGATCCATTGTGTGTGTGTCTTTACCACATTTTCTGTATCTATTCATCTGTCAGCGGACACTTAGGTGAATTCCATGTCTTGGCTAATATGAATAATGCTACAGTGAATATGAGAGTACAGGTATCTCTTCAACATATTGATCTTATTTCCTTTGGATACATGCCCTAAAGTGGGATTGCTAGATCATATGAAAGTTCTGTTTTTATTTATTTATTTTTTTTTTTGAGACAGAATCTCACTCTGTCACTTACTTAAGTTGGAGTGCAGTGGTATGATCTTGGCTCACCCAACCTCCGCCTCCTGGGTTAAAGTGATTCTCTTGCCTTAGCCTCTGAGTAGCTAGGATTACAGGCATGTGCCACCGTGCCCAGCTAATTTTTGTATTTTAAGTAGAGACAGAGTTTTGCCATGTAGGCCGGGCTGGTCTCGAACTCCTGGCATCAAGTGATCCAACTGCCTTGACCTCTCAAAGTTCTGGGATTATAAGCATGAGCCACCACACCCAGCCCATATTTTTAATGTTTTGAGGAAACTCCCTGTTGTTTTCCCTAATGGCTGTACGAAGTTAAATTCCCACCAACAGCATGTAAGTTTTCTTTTCTTCCACATTCTCACCAAAACTTAGCGCTCATCTTTTTTTTTTTCCTGACAGGGTCTCACTCTGTTGCCCAGGCGAGAAGGCAGTGGTGTGGTCATGGCTTACTGCAGCCTCAACCTCCTGGGCTCAGGCTATCCTCCCACTTCAGCCTCCCAAGTAGCTGGGATGACCACAGGTGCACGCCACTACACCTGGCTAATTTTTAATTTTTATATAGAGACTGGGTCTCACTATGTTGCCCAGGTTGGTCTCTCATCTTTTTGTTAGTAGCCGTCCTAACAAGTATGAGGTGATATTCATTGTAGTTTTGATTTGAATTTGCCTGATTATTAGTGCTGTTGAGCAGTTTTTAAATATATCTGTTGGCCATTTGTAGCTCTTCTTTTGAAAAATGCCTATTCAGGTCCTTTGTCCATTTTTTATTTGCATGATTTTCTTGCTCTAGAGTTGTTTGAATTCCTAATCTATTTTGGATATTAACCCCTTATCAGATACATGATTTGCAAATATTTTCAGCCATTTCATAAGTTCTCTTCACTCTGTTGATTGTTTCCTTTGCCGTGCAGAAGATTTTCTAGTTTGATGCAATCCTATTTGTCTATTTTTGCCTTTAGGATCATATACGAAACATCTTTGTGAATGTCATGGGGTATTTCCCCTATGTTTTCTTCCAGGAGTTTTACAGCTTCAGGTCTTGTATTACATGTAAGTCTTTAATCCATTTTGAGTTGATTCTTTCACATGGTGTGAGATAACGGTCTCATTTCATTCCTCTGCACATAGGTATGCAGTTTTCCCAATACTATTTATTGAGGAGACTGTCCCTTCCCCATTAGCCAGTGGGTATTAACGAAAGAGTGAAGTGTTACTTGTAGAATGTACCCTTAAAGAGTCAAGGGCTTGCCCCCTTCACCCTTGCTCCTTCTGCGGTCTAGAATGTGGACATAATGGTTGGGGCTGCAGTTATCATCTTGCACCATGATGTAGCTTTGGGAATGGAAGGCAGTAAGGCAGAAACAGCAACATATCTAGAGAAACCCTATGTCCCTGACATTATAGAGTGCCATACCAGCCCTAGGCTGCCTACCTTGGGGCTTTGATGTGAGAAAGAGAACTCTTGCTTGAGCCACTGTCATTTTAGGTTGCCGGTCACTTGCGGTCAAACATAATCCTAACTAATCCAGTGGGGAAATGGCTCTAAAAGGTGCTATCATTCCACCTTCCTAAATTTCTAACATTTGGAAGCCGCTTCTTATAGCAAGTCTTTTTGTTACAATTACGCAGTCACAATGGATAACTATCTGCACTTTACTGTGGACTGTGGAAAGGTATGAAGCACAGAGGAATGAAGATCTCACACTCACTCACTAGAATGTACTTATGCTCATATTTACCAAAATGCCACTTACAGTCTTGTGCATAATAAAATAAATTACTAATTAGTCCATCACGTGGGCATCCAAACCATACTTGAATAGTGACTTCAGTGATGTGCTGAGAGTCGTACTCATTAGAGTAGTCATATTTTCTATAAAGGGGGTCTTAGAAATGGGCTTACTTGAAGCATTTCTCTAAATATACAAATAATAATTTGGAAACCCTCTGGAGTATGTATAATGTATGCACAAATGCGTTGGTTGTTATACTCTAAGTAGCAGAAAATATCTGCTCCTGACTTTAACACGGGAACAAATGATCCCAGATTATTAGCTGCTAATAGATTTTTCTAGTTTTAGGGAAAGGAGAAAAGTACCATAGCCTTCTTTATTCTATAAAGAATACTTATTTTATGTATTTTGTGTTTGAACCATCTCAGCATCAGAATTGATTGTTTAATAGTTATAGTTGTTTAATAGTTATAGTTGTTTAATAATTTTTTTTTAGTTAATGCAAAATATTGGAAGTCATCTCCAGGCTTCCAGCTTATAGGGAGTCCCTGTAGAGATAGCAGGTCACTGCATCTGACATCGTGAGCTGTGGTTGCTCAAACCTCTGGTCCAGGAAGAGGCAGAGTCAACCTTTTTTCCCAGCAGAATGGGATTCTAGACATAGAGATCAGCTCTCCTAAATAGGCTTAGAGTCAGAGTATTTTACCACCGGATGTGAACCCTGGAGATGATCTAGTAGTGTCCTTCAAGTTGAGGAAACTGAGGTCCAGTAAGTCCAACAAGACCTACCCAAGGTCACACTGGCCTGGGTGGCACAGGGCTGGAACCCAGACCTCATTGTTCTTGTCATACAGCATGACCTTCCATTTCAAGGAGACTAACAAATACCAAGTTTGGCAGTGTATCCACCCTCACTTTTATTTGAGAGGTTACAAAGCAAACAAAATGAGATCATGTCATAAGCAGTTCTGTCCTAAGTGGGTTAGGATTTATTTCTTCTTTTCTACTTTTTTTTTTTTTTTTTAATCAAAAGGTATATCCCCAAGAACAGGAACTAAAGGAACAGATTGCTTAGACCCTTATGACTCTGCCCTGGTGGTGGATCATTAATGGTGTAGAAAATGAGGGCAGTGCTGGGCGGGCAGTCCAAGGTGGGGTGCATGCCTCTTTAAGAGATTTATGTGGAGGTCTGAGCTAGGGAGACAGCGCGGTGGTACATCATCATGCAAGCGACATCAGAGACTTTCTTCTTCGCTTGGGTGCATTACCATAAAAAGTGATTTAGACTGGAGCTGATTGATGCAAATGGCCCTATGTTCTTTCCTATCATTAGCGGCCTCTTTCAGTGGCCAGAGGCAGTGATTAAAGCTGTCATTTGGAGCTGCTCATTAAAGACAAGCCCCAGAATAGCAAGAGGAAAAAAGGTTGGAGAGGCATATATATACGTGTGTGTGTGTGTGTGTGTGTGTGTGTGTATTTTTTGCCTTAAAAGTACATCATTCTTTTCTAGATTGAGCCACTGAAATCAAGGCTGTAGAGACGTTTCCACTGAGAATATAGAATGCTGTTTTGCAAGTAATATTAGATTTTCGGAGTGTCATAGTAGATTCTGATGACAGCTTGCCTACGTATTATGAAAGGAGATGAGGAGGGTATTGTGTTAGGTGTGTTTTGTTAGGGATTGACCCTGGTGAGAACTCATTAAGTCTCCCTCCTCCCGGGCTGGGGACTTCAGAGGCGGGCCACAGGAGAGCAGAGGAGAGGGTTGCCAAGGGTGGATGGCCTCAGTAAGTCCCATTGTGACAGTGTTGACCCCAGGGATGGACAGAAGAAGGACAGCAGGGAGGAGGCTTTTTGCTGAGCCCAGATGATATAGATGCCTGGATGTCACTCAGAGAGAGGGGTTGGTGAGAGGAGGCCCCTAAATAGGAGGGGAATGAAACAAAGCAAGATCCATAGATGGCGAGAAAAGAAATTAATCAGAACATGATCCCTGGCTCCTTGGAGTCTTCTAGACAGAGCGACATGACTGGTTAATCACCCTTGTGGTCAAATTGGGCTTCAGTGTGCACCTGCCTACAGTTTCATAAACATGCATTCACATCCACTTACACACTGATTTTTAGTTTAGTGTCCCAGTAGTACCTAAAAGTGACAAAAATCCCAGGCTCCAAATGAATTACAGCACGCCCCAAATGAAGGCTAGGGTAGTTAATGGGTGGCGGCTAAACAGGGAGCCAGGGCTGTGAAGCCAGGGAGGGAGCCATCTTTGTTTCTTGGAAGAAACCAGTTTGAAGTCAGAGACAGACTGGCTGGGTAATCCTGCATGTCCTCACTGGCCAGCTGATGTCTTACTGCCCAAATCCCACCAAACTTTCATACAAGCTAGTCTACAGCTCTCATCAGAAATTCCTGTGGGAAAAGAAAAAAATAAGAAATTATCAATTTAATTTCTCAGTCTAATGAACTGGCCTTATACATAAAAATTTAAATTACTTTTTTTTTTATGAAAGTGGGGACCAACATCAGTTATGCAACCACCACTGTCTCCATGACAACGCCTTGGATGTGGCAGCTCATGTGACTTCACAGTCACAGGCCCTTGAAATGAAGCAAAGGAAAGTTTTAGTTTCTCTTCTGTAATTTACTGGACTCTAGGGATGCTCACGATGGTGCTAAGTGGAGGTGTGGGGGTTTCTTTTTGCTGTGGAGGGTAAATAGTGAGAAAGTGATGAAATTATTCCTTCCTGCGGCAGGGATTGGAACTTGCTGCAGAGTGCTTCCTTGTCAGCCTCGGAGCCAGTTGATGGCTTCAGAGGCGTGGCTTTTGTCTTCTTGTCTGCTGCACCCCCACCCCCACGCTGGCCTTCTTAGCCTGGGTCTGGCGCATCAGGGCCTATTAGTACTGATGCTGGGCTGTGATGTTCCTCTCCTCAGGGAGCACGGCAGCAGAACTGAACAAAGTCACTGGTAATCTGTGCTTACAGCCTCCCCCCTAGGGAGAAAGCCTAGCCAGCTGGCACTCTCACGCTGAGCACATTCACTTCCCCTGGCTGGTCGGCAGCCTGGCAGGGGCCCAGAGGCTGGCCAGCTGCAGGGCTAACCTGCACCAGCACCCCAGGCAGCGGGATCACACACGCATTGTTCTCTGCCTTCCAGACTGGACACTGGCTGAACTCACAGCTTGGACAGTGCGGCTCATCTGCTTAGGCCTTCCCAGGGTAGCTCTCTAGAAATAAAAATTACGAATGCTGGATGAAGAACAATTGGCTGGCTACATTGAGGTTAATACAGGACCATTTCCCCTGTCGTCTTTTTCTTTTCCCAGGCTCTAGGTCGGTGACATCAGGAAGATTTATCATGAGTTCAGTCTTCTCTAGTTGGAAAGGAGATGGCACATCTGCCTTGGGTGATGGGGTGGAAGAGTGGGTGGCAGGGATGAGGGTGGAGCAGGAAACACCAGTAGTCCTGGATGTGTGTGTACTTGTTAGAAATACCTGCAGGGAAAAAAGAAGCGGCTGGTCTTTGGATCCTTGCTCAGGCAGACCTTCCAGCACACCCATTGCTAGATACAACTTCTGTCGAAGTAAGACTTCCCTCCCGTGAACCAGAATCTTGCGTAAAGGGAGCAGAGGCTTGAGAGGCCCCTCTGGGGAAGCAATGTCTTTAGTCACTGCTCTGCTCACAAGGTGCAGGAAAAGTCTAGATTTTTCTCAGTTGACTTTCAGGCTTAGAAAAAAAAAAAAAACCTCTAGAAGATTTATGGCTTGTCGTTGTTGTTGTTGTTGTTGTTGTTGTTGTTGGAGGAAAAGCATTTATTCTCTTTAGGAGCCGTCACACACCAATGTGTATGTGGCCCTTAGTTGGCGTAGGTAGAGGTCAACTGTGCTGCTTTCACCACGTATACAGGTGTCCTAATAAGAGTTTGGGGACAGTGCAAAAGGGCAGTGTGTTCTGTTCAAATTTTTTTTTTGTCTTGCTCTGTTGCCCTGGATGGAGTGCCATGGTGCAATCTTGGCTCGCTGCAACCTTCACCTCCCAGAATCAAGCGATTCTCCACCTCAGCCTCCCGAGTAGCTGAGATTACAGGTGCTGGCCACCTCGCCCAGCTCATTTTTGTATTTTTCATAGAGATAGGGTTTTGCCATGTTGCCCAGGGTGGTCTCAAACTCCAGACCTCAAGTGATCTGCCCACCCTGGCCTCCCAAAGTGCTGGGACTACAGGCGTGAGCCACCGCACGCAGCCCAGAAACTTTTCTTTTAGCAGAGATAAAGGAGGAATGTCTCCAAAAAGACAACAAAAAAAGGTGCAAATGAATTAGCTTCTGTACATCTTCTTCAAATTTTCCCTATTCTGTTAGTGAGTTCACTGAGCAGTGGAGGGAACAAGAGGAAGAATCATTGCTAACATGAAGCCAGTGCTAGGCCTTATGCTAAAACTCTCACACAGGGGTCTTATCTCCTCCTGACAGTGCAGTTGGGAAGCCCGCTCACCAGCCCCGTGTGGCAGGTGAAGCCCCTGGCTCGGAGCCTCTCAGCATCTAATAGCTACCACGTGGAGGCTGCAGGATCTAAGCCCAAGCGCCAGCCTAAAGACCCCACGCTCTTCTCCCTGGCTGAGTGCTGAGGTACCATTTGGCTTTAACAGCTGACAGGGCTGATGCAGCTACCCGATGACACCATGTGCCCTGCTGTGTACTGCAGTTGCCATTTTGCATTTATAGTGGGATTATCTGATGCTCCAAGCTCCACAAGGGCAAGGTCTTAGTTTTTACATACTGTTGAGTCCCCAGTGCCAGACACTGTGCTCTGCACACCATATGTGGTCAATACATACTTGGCAAATGAAAAAGGGAATGAACGAGCGGTCAGGGTTAAAAATCACGTATCTTTAAAGTAAGCCAATGTGCTTCCCAAACCCAAAGAAATTCTTCTCAAAATAGGGTGTAGAATAGTTTTTTTTTTTTCTTGATTGGAGAAACTTGAGCATGTTTTTAGGCCACGCAGTAGGAATTATTAGAGAGGGAATGATGGCACTGTTGATGGAACACGGTCCCAGAGGAGATCTGAAGAGACAAGGTTAAGAGCAGAGAAGAATTTTCATTAGCAGAAACAGGGCACTTCCTCCTTAGAGACCAGAGTTGAAGAGAGAAAAAAAGGATCTGGTAGTCATGGGCTATGTATCGCTTAGGAGTGCTTTCAGCTGCAAGTAATGGCTTGACTAGCAGCGCCTGAAACAATTAAGGATTTATTTTTTTCACGTGATGGTAAGACAGCTACAGCTGGGTGACCACTGTGTTGGTTCAGTGACTCAGAAGTGTAAGGGCCATTGTCTTCAAGACTTTCTTGGCCTTTCCCTCATGAGATGCACCTTCTAGCATCACATCTGCATTCAAGTGAAAGTCCTTGCTATCCTTGCAGATACTGATTTCACATGCTGCCTGCTCTGCTGGTTGAGGAAATGGTCAGGACTAAATGACCACTAGTCTATCCTTCAGGTATGACAATGGAGTCCAAGGGTTAGTGGGATCTGACCTCCAGCGAGCTTATTTCTCCTATGATGAATATAAGAAGTTTGTGGCCAGGCTCGGTGGCTCACACCTGTAATCCCAGCACTTTGGGAGGCCGAGGCGGGTGGATCACGAGGTCAGGAGATCAAGACCATCCTGGCTAACATGGTGAAACCCCATTTCTACTAAAAATACAAAAAAATTAGCCGGGCATGGTGGCGGGCGCCTGTACTCCCAGCTACTCAGGAGACTGAGGCAGGAGAATGGCGTGAACCAGGGAGGCAGAGCTTGCAGTGAGCCGAGATCACGCCCTTGCACTCCAACCTGGGCGAAGAGCGAGACGCTGTCTCAGAAAAAAAAAAAAGAAGTTTGTGAGGGATTCCTAAGAAAGTGACCGAGGGAGAGGAGGAAGGGGAGAGTTGGAGAAGTTAAATGATTCACCTGTAAGCTACTAGAACTTCGTTAAGTTTGGGGACATCATGGTTTTGTGAAATCTACTTTTGCTGAGATTTATGTCCATTTCTTTGCCTCCTTCTCTCTGCACACCGCTTCTACTCAGAAATTTAACCATTTACACACAACAGAAAGAATTTTCCTCAAGATCGCTACTTTTGCCCAGTATTTCTGATTGTCTTTCTGCTTCAAATCTCCAGAAAATGTATTCCCTTTAACCACTTAACATGGAGAAGGAGGAAAGAAACCTAAGCAGATATGACCCCACCTAAGTTTTATGAGGAACCTTTGAAGGAAGCTCTGAGAAAAACGAGTCTATATCTTTTTCTCCTTTTTAGACCAGGCTTTTGACACCTACCAGCGTGCACATTTACCAATTAACAGTTACGTTCTTACTGGTTGAGAGAACAAGGCATTAACACGTCTGGTGACTGCTGCGGCTGGTCCCATGAGACCTGTAGAGAGGCCAAGTGGTTGCCGTGGGCTTTTGCTACCTCTTTGGGCAGTCACTTTGCCTGTATGAGACGAGGAGGCCAGACCCTCTCAGCTCCTGACATCCTCTCTAACTCCCTGTGATCTGGTCACCCTGTGGGAAAGCCAAGGCAGCCCTGGCCCCTCTCCAGCAATCTCTCCCTGGAGGGCTCAGCCTGTTGGGTTTTACTTAGCTCTCAGTTTATGCCTTCGTTCTCCTCTGACCCTCATTAACCAAGAGGAAAAACTAATTCTAGAAAGGACTCCATTTCCCCCCATATTGTATATTTCATATCCGCAGAGCACGCTGTGCCCTATTGAGAATTAAGCTGCGATCACTAACCTCATCTCATTTGTGCCAGGGGTCTTGTTCAAAACCTGTTTCCCCAGCAAAGCAGTGCCGTGGGTTAGGACCCCCCCGCCCCACACACACATGCTTGGTGGAGTGGTTCCCATCTCTTTTTAATGCCTTTGGCAGGGGACAGAGAGAGAGAGAGAGAGAGAGAGAGAAGGAAACACAGGGAGAGAGAGAGCAAGAGGAAAAAAAAGAAAAACACAAAAGAAGAACAAGAGGGAAAGAAAAGCTCTCCAACAGCAGCCCTGCGTTTTGTTAGAACATTGGCACTACATTTATCAGGATTACTGGAGGGAGAGCAGGGTTTGATCCTCTCCTCCACTGGGAGAGGGAAAAGCTTTATTGTACCTTTTTTAACATGATCAGAACAATACACTGTGTATGTACATACACACCATACGTATGTGCCTAAGGATGATATTCTACTTGGGACACACCCTGTTTTCAAAGCATGGCTGAATTTTTTATAAAGGCCAGATACAGAAAGCCACCAGGCTCTCCCTGGGTCTCCCTTTCCAGCAGACCTTCCCCCTCCTCCCCATCCCCTTGCCCGACTTGGATCAGCAGGATTCACTCCTGTCAAACAAATTAGAGCATCTATGAAATGGGGCTATCGACATGTGTGACTTGATCTGTTTTAATAGGGGCCCGGTGGGAGTTTCCTCCCTGCCCCACTGAGCTTTGTATTCTTCACGGAAAGGCAGACGGGGCGCGGGAGGATGCTGTGGTCTTTAACCCTTTGCTGCCAGCAGGTTGCCTGCCTCCTGCGTGCAGCCGCTTCCTTTTTGTGCCTGGCCATTGTCTGGGGAGTGCGTGCGGCCTGCCATGCTCTTCATGCTTGTTATCTCACAGGAGACAAGCTCACCCCAGGAGAGGAAGAGAGAGCTGCGTTCTGAAGCAGATCTTTTGATTTCCTTTCTTCCCTCTTCTCTCTAAAATAATTAGAAGTGCTGGTCAAGGTATTAAAAAAAAAAAACAGCCAAAGGGGAGAAAATATATTGTATATTGTATAACCCTGGCATTTTGTTTTTCAAGAGGTGTTGTCCAGGCTGCCATTTGACCCTTATGTAATAATTAGCATTTGAGCTGTGGCAGCCAGCAAGTAGGTGAGAGAGAACTGCCTGTTTGGAGGAAGGATCCGACCCCTTTTAGGTAGAAGAGAAGAGGGAATTTGCCTCTGTCAGCATTTCAGATGCACCCCCATGCTATCACTGTCTCCCTGCCCCTCTGTTCCTGACTCAGTTGCTGATGACACAGTCTCCTAGCGCCTGCCTCCGCCCATAGCTCACCCCCACACCCATTCACAGGTCAGGTACTTTGAGTCCCAGCCACAGAGCTGGAAGGCTGGACAGCAGCTAAGACAAGAGGCAAAGGCCTTGTGCACAGTCCTGTTGCTGAGAAGCGCTTAGCACCCTGCCAGCCTCTCTGTACCGCTCTGTAGGGGTGCAGATTCCCACCAAGCCCATGGCCTTAACTACACCTCTCCCTTAACCTGGGAGTGCTGTGGGCAGAAGTCAGGACCCGCTTTCTTTTCTTGCTCTTCTTTACTCCTTAGCACATAGCACTGGTACACCTCAATTTATAGAATGGACACCCTCCTGAAAAACTGCATGTAAATGCAATTTTTGACAGGTGGAATTTTGTAGCTCATAAATTTACATTGTTTAGAGTCAGTTGAAATGAAGCTGAAAACACAATCATATTCCCTATACTTACTGGTGTAGGAACCTGAGCACACAGCTCCTTTCGTAAAGTGAGAAATTCTCTAGCGGGGCATGTGGCCACACCCTGGTTTACCTGTTCAAGGAGTCCCATGCTGAAGACCACGTCTTATGGGCATCGGTGTGCAGTAGGCGCTCAGTCACACCACGCACATCACTGAGATGTGGAAGGAAAGGAGTTGGTGGGGCCCTTTGCTCTCCTGTGCCGGTGGCCAAGCCCAGGGTTTGGGTTGTAAAACCACAGGCCTGACTGCTTCTCCTTGAATTGTCCTGAACCCTGACCCTCCGCGCCCTCAGGTCATTGTGCTGTTTGGATTGGTGATTTCATTAGGATTTCTCACCCTTTTCATTTATTTCATTTAGGCCTGAGGCAGAACTTCTGGGAGCTAGCTGATCATCTGTCTTTTAATTTTCCTTTAGGGAGAAGAACTCCACTGGGCTCCATTTCTCCCACTCATTGCTTGCTGGCACTGGCTCCATGGCCTCTTTGTTGTGTTTTTGTTTTGTGTTTTGTTACCATCCCCTCTGGCACCAGATCAAGGGGCAGGGAGGGAAACTGGGACGTTTTGGAGGAGGGTTGCCAAAGAGTGGTTGCAGGAAAGAGGCGTGGTCAGAAGACCAGTTCAGCAGCTGAGCAGCGACAGGAGCACTTCCAGTTCCTCCAGGGCCTGAGCTGAGCGCGGGGAGGACCATGAGGGGCCGCGGTATGGCGGCGGTGGGGTAGGGAAAGAGCCAGGAGAATGAAGGAAGAGCAGCAGCTTATTTAATTTGGAAAAACAAGGGAAAAGCTCCAGTCCACATACATCTCTTCTTTCTTCCCCTTCCCTGATGCTCATGAGTAGCATGTGGAAGGGTTGAGTGTTTCTGCCCCACAGCGTGGCTTCTGCCAGGAGTGGGGGCACACATTCCAGGCTTCTGTGCTGCCTGGGTAGCTCCTTCTCCTGGCCTTTCAGGTCCAGGATTACAGACTCAAACTGTATTCACTGTGGGGGCAGGGTGGGGGGTTCTCCCCTTTTTTTCTCCCATGTCCTGGTCATTTGGTCGCTGCTAAATGATTACAACATGCAGGAGATCTCTTGCCACCTGAACCATTTTTAAATCCTTTCCTGAATACTAAGCCCAGTTCTTTCCAAATTATTTCCAACAACTTTCACCTCATGTGTAGGTTTCTCTGGATTAATCCCCAGTACAACCTTTTCCATCCTCAAAAGTCACAGACATTTTAGTTTTTCTGATTTCATGTCCCACCTTAGGTCAGATCTTTGAGGGGTGGGAGGGTGGGAGGTAAGGAACCACTCCTCGTGCAGGATATTAGATTGAGAAACACAAACCTACAAAAATTCAGCTCCACTTATTTTACACTGATGATCACGTCTGAATTAGATCAGAGCAAAAGCAAAGATTAAGGAAAAAGGCCTAGTACAAACTATAGCAAACACAGTGGACCAGTGCCAAGTTTTGCTAGCTGTTCTGGGACACTACAGCTAGGCAGGCTTACGTTAGCACATAGTCATGCTTTTTTTTTTTTGAGAAATGGAGTCTCTCTCTGTCGCCCAGGCTGGAATGCAGTGGTGCGATCTCAGCTCACTGCAACCTCCACCTCCTGGGTTTAAGCGGTTCTCCTGCCTCAGCCTCCCGAGTAACTGAGACTACAGGCGTGCGTCACCACACCCAGCTAATTTGTGTATTTTTTAGTAGAGACCCTGTTGGGCAGGGTGCTCTCAAACTCCTGATCTCAGGTGATCTGCCCGCCTCGGCCTCCCAAAGTGCTGGGATTACAGGTGTGAGCCATCGCGCCTGGCTAGCATAGTCATTCTTAAGGGCATGTTCCGACCAAGTTCCTCTGGCTATTCTTGGAGCGGAGATGTCTTGGCAACTTCATTTCTCTGTGGTCTCTTACGAAACCCCCTTTCTCCAAGTTCTTTTAAAAATGCATCTTTGACCTGTATTCTCTCCTGCCTGAGGGGCCGGCCATTGTCCTCTGTTCCTGGACTTTCACCTTGTCCTGCCGTCTAGACCTGGCATCTGTTTTGGTCAGTGCTCTGGATGTTCTTTAAGCAGCACATTCTTGCTGAGCAGAACACAGCGTTCAGCCAGGTTCCATAGCTCCGTCATCCCCACCGTTGCTACCCAGGCCCTTGGTTGTCCTGCACTCCTGCTAACCCCCAGAGTTTCTTAGAATCAAAACTTCCTCCAGTTGGATCACTGGGCTTCTATTCCATAACTCCTTCATTTCCTCTTGCCAAGAATGTTCTTTAGCAATCCGAAGTTATATTTGTTATTAAATATAAGACTTAAAAAAGGCTTGTATTTTTTCCCCTGAAATCAGCTTTAATGAATTATGACAAAACTTAACTCATATTGCTAAACATTATATGTAATGGTTGTGCTCTTTCAACTTACGGACAAATGGATCCAGAACTATTGGCAGCCTTCACACGTCTTTCATCGGCCTTTTTCTTTGTGGACCAAAAGAAAGGGCCAAACTTAGCCAAAACCATTGGCCACTGATACTCTTGTGAAGACTGTGTTTTATTACCACTGCAAGAGTTGGGGGTTGGCCAAAATGATACCCAGACATTTCAGATGTTAATCACAGGTGCTGAAAACAGAGATGTGTTTTATTCTAGACCATTAAAAGTGGGAGTTAATTACCACATTTCAATGAACTCTCCGTGTGCCCTCCTGCCATAGCAATTAGCAAGAGAGTGGCCGCTTGTGTGCTTCATGGTGTTTTATGACCATGGATTATATAGGAATTAGGAATGGCTTCGGGAAGCATTTGGTCCTCATAGTTATCCAATACCAGCATGGCCCAACCCCAGATATGTCAAAGCCACAACTGTTGCGTTTGGCAGGCATTCTCCAAAATGTACTTGGTCAATACTAAATAGTTTCATTTAGCAGACCAGTTTATTCAAGTGCCTGACAGGAGTTTCCTGGATTCTGACCTCTCCCGAGAGGCCTTCAAGAGCATCGCTGAAGGTTTATCTACAGCTAGTGTAGGTTATGAGTAATGTCTTTTATAAAACTTTGCAAACCAACCGTCATTCTGTTCAATTCCCAGAGGCAGATTTTTAGGGTTGCTGTGTCCAGTACAGTAGCCACTAGCCACTTGTGGCTATTTCAATTTAATTTAGTTACCATCAAATAAAATTTAAACATCAGTTCCTCAGTGACACACTAGCCAGTTTCAAGAGTACAGTAGTCACTCTTGTCACAGTGGTTACTGTATCACATGATACAGAACATGTTAATCATCATAGAAAGTTCTGGAGAGTGGTGCTCTAGAGTCTCAACATGTCACATGTTCAGGGGATCACTGGATCTAAAGCCATTCCTTATGGGAAATGTTGGCTTTCTTGAAAATACACCAGAGACCAGAGAAGGTCACCATGTGGAGAAGAGGCAGCCTTCACTCTGGCAAGAATGCTGGCCAGGCTTCTCTGTTTTATATCTCATCACAATGAGGGCCATTCTGGGCTTCCAAAATATGGGTACCAACGTTTATGCACTGTCAGAAATGGGCCACAATTCAGAGTGTTCTCTGCTGTTTCTGATGAACTGCCGTTCTCCAGCTCTTCCCTGAAATGGCAAGGAAAAGTGATGTTCCCTCAAGATCTGCCAAGGGAGATACTCCCTCTCTCTGGTAATCGTCGCTGTCTCCTTCCATCAAGTTAGACTACCAGGGAAGTATCTACTTGAATAGCATTAGCGTATCTTCCTCACTAGAATTATCTTTGATAGATCATACTTTAATGTTTATACCTTGGGCTTATTGATAATTTTTAAAAATCAATATGAAGATAAACTTGCATGTGCTGTGAAAGTCATTCATTACTAAAGGTGTAGACCATTCAGGTAAAGCACTACATAATACTCGGGATGTGTTGGTCTCTCTAGAAGAACCGTGGGACCTCCTTCCAATGGAGAGTGCAAATGATGTGACCCACTGTTTTACATTTTGCCCCATCTGCCCAGAACTCCAGAGTTCAACTCAGCACTCATTTATATTGACTTGATTAGCTGTGGTGGTTAGAAATTTGCTTTCTCTCCCTTAACCAGGTGTTTGATTTTCTGTTTTAGTTTTAATAACCTTATTGTGTATATCTTTTAATTTAATTCTCCTTAAATTGTTTTCTGAAATAGGCGAAGTATAAACAAATGAATACAAATTTTATTTTCAGGTCCCCACATTTGATATTTTCTGTTTTGAGGTAGTCTCTATGCAAGCCCCAACCCCAGGCCCTGGCATAAATGGCAGGAGGGCCCAGGGACCTTCTGGCAGTCTCATTTTTCTTTCATACCCTCCTGAGTATCTAGCACACTGCTAAACATATGCTGCTTAGAGTGATGTAAGGTAGAGAAACACTGTGCCCCGCGTGGGAAGACATTACAGAATAAACTTAGGAAAGAGTCACCTCTCAGATTTAGTCAGATGATAAAGGCAGCACTGGCCTCCCTGGGGTGTAGAGATAGGAAAGAATTTGAATAATTATCATCATTATCATCACCACATTCATTAAACCCCATCTGCGCATGGCACTGTGTAAGTCCCCACAGGTTTTTTTGTCTGCCAGTGAGAGAGAATTTTGTCCAGCAGGGAGGCGAATCCTGAGCTCTCCCCAGCTCACCAGTTTCTTCCTCAGGCTGTTCCACTCCATAGCCAGCAGCCTGGCTCGTCACTGAGGTTGAGTCCATTACCTCCTATGTTCTTGGGAGATCTCTGTGGTCCTTGGCTTATAATCATCTTTCACATTCCAGGACTCTGGACTTTCCCTTTACGGCACTCACCACAGTAGCAATTAAGAACATTGATGCGTAATGAATTAGAGACTCTCTTGTAATACATTTCATCCAACTAGGGGGTCATCTCTGTTCTCTGTACCCCCGTATCTCTAGAACCCACCATTATGTGTGGTATGTAGCCAAGTGCTTGATGCATATTCTTAGCAGTAAATAGCAGCAATGAATGAATGAGTGTGTATCCAATTAGACGTTAGAGTTATTTCCCGACTTACAGCCATTGAAGTTGCTGTTTCCTCCACGTGTGCAACCTTTGGGATTCACACAATACTCGACAATCACAGCTCTGCCATGGGGGACATCATTACACAAAGCACTCCTCACCAGTACTCAGATGGCACTTGATAGCTACAGGCATGTGAATATTCTTTTACTGTCAACTTTTGTTGTGATTTCACCTAAAATATGGTAAGCTCCTTGAGGATAAAGGCTAAGTCTTACTTCTTCATATTTCTGGTAACTGCTTGTACCAAACACCCGCCAAGCATTGTTGATTGCACTGATGAGGAGGTGAGAAAGTGCCAGGCCATCATGCCCCTTTATACAAACATGTTAACAGTAGACTCTGGTTCATCAGGAGTAAATGACATGATATGTGATAGACCACATACATTCATGGCTATAGATAGGTGGGTAACTGTAACCATATCCAATTGTGAGCAAAAGTGTTTTAATTGCTGCTTTTAAACTAATACAAAATTGGCTAAATCATCATTTTTCAGCTCTGGAATCATCTGAAGACCTTTTTAAATTTTTTAATATTTAGTTTTATTTTATTTATTTTTGAGATGGAGTCTTGCTCTGTCACCTAGGCTGGAGTGCAGTGACGTGATCTCAGCTCACTGCAACCTTCACCTCCCAGGTTCAAGTGATTCTCCTGTCTCAGCCTCCTGAGTAGCTGGGACTACAGGCACACACTACCACACCCAGCTAATTTTTGTATTTTTAGTAGAGATGGGGTTTCACCGTATTGGTCAGGCTGGTCTCGAACTCCTGACATCAGGTGATCCACCTGCCTTGGCCTCCCGAAGTGCTGGGATTACGGGTGTGAGCCACCACGCCTGCTCTGAAGATCTTTTTTAAAGAACTGATCGATGTCCAGGTGTGGTGGCTCACACCTGTGATCCCAGCAACTCGGGAGGCCAAGGTGGGAGGATTGCTTGAGCCTAAAAGTTTGCATCCAGCCTGGGCAACATAGCAAGACCTTGTTTCTAAAAAAAAAAAAAAATCAATGTAAAAACTTTTTTTTTTTTTTTTTTAAGCACTGGTAGGACTGGATCCTACCACAAGAAAAAAATAATAATCTCTAGGGCCAGGTACCAGACAACGAAATATATTTTTTAAATAACTCATTTTTTTTAATTTCCACTTTTATTTTAGATTTAGGGGGTACATGTGCAGATTTGTTACATGGGTATATTTTGTGATGCTGAGGTTTGGAGTATGAATGATCTCATCAGCCAGGTACTGAGCGCAGTACCCAATAGTTTTTCAACCCTTCCCCTCATCCTTCCCTCTCCCGTCTCATAGACCACAGTGTCTATTGTTGCTCTTTTTATGTCCATGTCTACCCAGTGGTTAGTCCCCACTTACAAATGACAACATTCAGTATTTGGTTTTCTGTTCCTTCATTAATTCACTTAAGATAATGGCCACCAGCTGCACTCGTGTTGCTGCAAAGGACATGATTTTATTGCTTTTTCTTGCTGCATAGTATTCCATCATGTATATGTACTACACTGTCTTTATCCAGTCCATCATTGATGGGCACCTAGGTTGATTCTGTGTCTTCACTCTTGTGAATAGTGCTGTGATGAACAGCCGAGTGCAGGTGTCTTTTATGGTAGACCATTTATTTTCTTTTGGATATATATCCAGTAATGGGATTTCTGGATCAAATGGTAATTCTATTTTAAGTTCTTTGAAAAACCTGCAAACTGCTTTCCCCAGGCACTGAACTAATTTACCTTCCCACCAGCAGTGTATAAGCATTCCCTTTTCTCTACAGCCTTGCCAGCATCCGTTGTTTTTACTTTGTAATAATAGCCATTCTGACTGGTGTGAGATGATAGCGTATTGTGATTTTGATTTGCATTTCTCTGTTGACTAGTGAAGTTGAGCATTTTATCATATGTTGTATGTCTTCTTTTGAAAAGTGTCTGTGTGTTTTACCCATTTTTAATGGGGTTATTTATTTTGTGCTTGTTCAGTTGTTTGAGTTCCTTAATAGATTCTGGATATTAGACCTTTATCAGATGCGTAATTTGCAAATATTTTCTCCCATTCTGTAGATTGCCTCTTTTCTCCGTTGATAGCTTCTTTTGCTGTGGAGCTCAGATGTTTTTAATGTGCAAACATAGTTGAGAACTACTAACCCAGTCTTCGGGTATTAATCAGCACCAGCTCATTATTCCATCGCTGCCAACACTCAATCACAATTTGCTCTAGTTTGGTAACTGCCCTGGTTCAGGTAGAGCAGAGTTGGAATTTTACAGTGTAGGGCTGGCGCCAGTTCCTGTCATTCTCCATCCAATTCCAAGCCAAGTGTCCAGCCTTAGCAGGGATCCCACATGCAATGGAAAAAGGGATGCTTTGTTCTCAGAATGGCTTATTCGTTTACTAGATGTGCATTTAGCATCTGTTATGTACACGGTGGAGGAAAAGACAGTTAATTTCTGTGCTGTGCAATCAAGGTTGGGATAAACGTGGTCAGGATGTCATGGGAGCTTCAGAGGAGGGAGACAGGCCCCTGTGTAGAGTCATCAAAAGAGACTTTCTGAAGGTGATATTAAAACCAAGCCCTGAAAGTTGCATGGAAGCTTGCCGGGATACTCTTTCCCCGTCTTTCACCTGGCTGATGGAAGAGCATGGACACAGGTATGGAGGTGTGCACAAAGGTGGCTCATTAATCTAACTATAAGTAGAAATTGTGGCTGAACCACAGGGCACAAGTGTGGCAAAGCAATGCCTTGGGAGCCATGCGGGCAATGTTGAAAGACAGCCCAAAGAGGTAAGCAGATGCCAGATCAAAAAACATGTTTATATGCCATGGTGGGACAGATTTACCATGAAGCTCTTGAAGCTTAAGCTGCAGGGCCCCTGAGGAGGGGCCACATGTTGGGCTTTGTTCCTTTTTTAATTTGCAAAAGTATATTTTTTATGTATTTATATAAATGATATAAGCTTCAGGCTCTACAAGAACTGGATCTGAAGCTTAAGGACCTTTACGTTTTCCTGAAGGTAACAGGAGTTAATGAAGAAGGGAAGTGATGTGAGGTTTAGCTAGGATTATAATTTATCATTGAAACTGAGATACTTTGAGAGTAAAAGACCATGCCATTAATAGTTATACGTACATTCCTCCTCCTGCCCAAAAATATCTAGTAATCAGAACTTTCCTTGGCAAAAAGCAGTGTATGAAAACATTGATTTTAGCCCACTTGGTTGGTAATCTTAAGATGCAGTTACAGGAGGTTGAGACAGGAGCAGGGAGACCAGTTAGGATGCTGTTACATTCAAAGGAGATGATCAGGGCCAGAATTAAGACAGCAGTAAAGAAACTGAAGACAAGGAGGTGGGATCCTCAGGACGGGAACACACGGGTAAAGGGGGAGGAGACCTCTGGGCGCCATTTCTGAACCAGGCAGCTGGGTAGATAGATGGCGGTGTCTTCCCTTGGCCTGAGGGAACAGGGAGGGGGTGGCCGACATTGGGGGGAAGCGGGGATTCCAGCTGGATGTAAGGATGTCAGGAAGTGCCTGTGGAAAAGCCAAGAGAGGATGAGTTTAGTAAGTGCTGAGGTCCTGGTGACAGGTTCACATCCATCGTGAAGCAGTTGGGTTTGCTGTACTGCCACAGACACCACCTCTCTGCAGATGCCACTTGGAGATGGAAACCACCTAATGCAAGAAGAGGTCAGGTAGCAGCATGGATAGCTCAGTGCAAACCAGCCCTTCTATTTAAAACACAGCTAGGCCAGGCATGGTGGCTCACGCCTGTAAGCCCAGCATTTTGGGAGGCCAAGGCGGGAGGATCACCTGAGCTCCAGAGTTTGAGACCAGCTTGGCCAACAGGGTGAAACCTCGTCTCTACTAAAAGTACAAAAAATTAGCCAGGTGTGATGGCAGGCATCTGTAATCTCAGCTACTCGGGAAGCTGAGGCATGAGAATCTGTTGAACCTTGGAGGCCAAGGGTGCCATGAGCTGAGATGGTGCCACTGCACTCCAGCATGGGCGACAAAGCAAGACACCATCTCAAAAAAAGGAAAAAAAAAAAGAAAAAAAAAACCCACAGCTAAAAACCAGCCCTTCTGTGGTCAGAGCAGCCAGCATACACGGTGGGTCCTGAATCCGTCCCCTTGCCACCTCCCTTAGCAGTCTGAATAGAGGCAGGCTCGTTCAGATCCTGGCAGCTGGTGACTGATGGAGCCCCTGATTGTCTGAGCTGACCATATAAGCTGACCCTGGATTTACTTAAAGTTAATTTTCATCATCATCAGCCTCGCTGTCTCACCAGCCCCACCTAATTCCAAATTTACCTAACGTCCTTTTTTTATTTTCTTTTTTAAAAGCTTGAGGTCTATATTTTGGACAGAAGATGGTCTTTTAGCTCCTGATCTCATACTTAAATAAAAATGCTCTCATGTTCTCCTTGATATATTTGCCTATTGGATTTGTTTAATGAAATATGGATTTATACCATATATATTGGAGTCTGTGTAGTCCATATTTCAATTAATGGATCATTTATATGTCATGCTAACTATGTAGTTACTGAAATGTAGGAATAGAGTGGATTGAAATGAATTTCTGGTCATCTTTCCATTCCTGCCCCCATCCAGGCATGTCTGAGCAGCTTGGATCGCGAAAGGGCAAGATTTACACATGGGGTTTGCAGAGGAAAGGGGTAGGGGGCTCAGAAAGGCGGCCTCCTCTGCGTGTGCCAGGAGAGCTCTATACTGCAGTGTGCTTTCTGGCACCCAGACAGCGTTACACGGCTGTCCTCAGAGGAGCGGAAAGCTGGGCTCTGGCTGGAGGGCGCGGTCATCAATATGCTGACAGACCTTCATCATCATTTTCGTCTCGGTTGTAAAGCACAGCCTATTTTCCCTCTTTGCCAAATCTCTGCTCTAAATGTATATAACTATAGATTTCTTACTGAGCCCTGCTGCCAGGAATCAACTAGAAAGCTTCACCAGACCTACAAGACAGAGGACGAGTAAATTGTGTTCTCAGCTCCCGTGAACGGGGCCTGTCACTTTAACTGGTTTCCTTTCAGGCAGTGGGTACAGCCCAGGACACCCTTAGTGAACTTGCCACTGCCCCTTGTTTTCTTTCTCTCTCTTTCCTGCTCTCCCTCTCCTGCCTGCTGTTTGCTGACCAGAAAAATCTGGCTGGAGAGGCCCATGCAGCGAGTGAACATCACATACATAATTCTATCAGAATATATCCAAGGGTGGGGAATCATTGTTCTCGGAACTAGCTGAGCTGAAGCCCGAGCAGAAATACTAAAGTCAGTCGTGCCTTTGAGCTGCCTCTAACAGCGCCCTTTAGAGACCCATTTCATACAAAATTTGAAGCCTGTGTTTATTGCCCATTAAAGCAACCTTTATTTTATGGCAAATGTTGCAGTAATTGCCTTTTACGAAGAGCACTTTGTAACACACATGCACAGTTGAAAGAAAACCACTCTGGTATTGTC
Source organism: Nomascus leucogenys (assembly GCF_006542625.1). Classification (NCBI taxonomy): domain Eukaryota; kingdom Metazoa; phylum Chordata; class Mammalia; order Primates; family Hylobatidae; genus Nomascus; species Nomascus leucogenys. The sequence continues at coordinate 43,918,065 of NC_044397.1, forward strand.
TATCGGGACTTAATGGCGCAATTAATTTTACTCCATCTGTTCCTGAGACTTTAAAGGAAAATGGATTTTTTTTTTGAGCGTACTTTAATGAAGAAGATAAAGCGGCCCGGCTGGTGTCCCACAGGCTCGGCGCAGTAAGTTCAGATTATTGCTCAGTCTGTCAGAATGGGCTGCTTCCCTCAGCAGCAGCCACAGCCAGCAACCCGCTCTGGCCCCTCGCCGCGCCATTCCTGATGACAAACTGCCAGCCAGCTCCCACAAAAGCACGATTAAAATGTCAGCACAGGATGACGAAGGGGCCAAGAGGGTCCTCAGAGACAAACTGTGTTCAGTGTGAGTTAATACTTTACAGCAGGGCTGGGGCCCGGCTTGCTGCGGGCTGCCCGGGCTGCTGGCTCGCCTTGAAGAGAACACCAGGGCAGGGGCTGGCGACTGGCGGCGGGGAAGGATGTGCACATGCGTGTCTGCACGGCTGTGTGCGTGTCGGGCATGCTGCTCTGTGCGGGAAGAGGCTTGTTTCAGAGGAAGCGTCCAATGGGCTGTTCAGGTTAGGGAGTTCCAAGACTCTCCGTGATTTCTGAACCGTGGGGGAAGGGGTGGTCGCAACCTAGAATGTGGGCTGGAGAGTGCTGTCCCAGCGGTGGCCCCGAGACCACAGGTTCTGTCCCAGATGTTCTCAGCACCATTTTAGCTACAAGGGCAGCTATGAAAATGGCCCAGGCTGCAGAAAGTCACTCCTCACGAAGAAATGGGTGTGCAGAGAATACAGTCAGCACCATTTATAGCCCCATGTCCCCACCCTTAGCCTTTGCACGGTTGGCTGGGCCACAGCAAGGGGCTCAGCAGCAAAATATCCTTGAATCAATACTGCTGCTTGACAGTATCTCCCGCCCCGCACCCGTGTGTGCTAACTTGCTAGGGGGCAGGGCACACTCTGCTGCTTTGGCTTAGTTCTCCCGTGTCCCTTGATTCAGTGGTATGACCAGAGGGGAGACTGCCTGTGATGAAAAGGACAAGGAGATTTGCATCTCTGGCCTCCTGTGGAGACCCGATCTGCCGTCCTAGTGGGCAGCAGGTGTGAGCGCCTGCCATTGTCCCTAATGGTTATTACAAGTGATAAGCAGGACAAATGTGAGGTCATCTCTCCTGCTGGCAGGTCAGAGGGGGCTGGATTTAGAGCCCCTAGGAGACTAGGAAATTAGATGGTCAGTACCCACCATGGAGGCTGTAGCAACTCCAGGCTCCAGCGATCCTGGACAGGGGTGATTCCAGATGTAGACTCATACTTGAAAGGCATCAAGAGCATCCATTGTTAGGACGTAGGTACAGCAGTAATTAGTGCAGAGCGCTAATAGAGGAACAGAAGGCAGGAAGGAGGCCCCAGCAAAGGGCAACCAGAGGATTCGGTTTCCTCTTGGTCCGGAACTGTGGGCTGAGATTTCACAAAAGAGAAGCGAGGGAAGCCCTGCTGGTTTCTCATTAAGCCCCTTGGCCTTTGCTCATTCTTCGTGGGCTCCAATGGAGGGTGGACCCTGTGGCTTCTTCACTTTGCTCTCCTCTGCAGCTCCTTCCCTGCTCTTCTCTGCTCGTCCTAGGACTGCTGTCTGCGGGCACAGATGCCTCCTGTTGAGCCACGCAGGTTCCTGTGAATCTGAGGTTCTAACTCCCTGCTGCCCCTCTCTGGCTCCCACGTCTTCCCTGCCTGACATTCCCCTCCCTTCCATCCATCACCCTCCTCTCTCCTAAGAGTGCTCTCTGAATCTTATTGCCTTTTTATGTCTCTCTTGGGTTCGTCCTCCTGCCCTCTCCCTGAGCATGGTTTTCCTATTTTTTTTTTTTTTTTTTTGAGCATCCCACAGCTCATGCCATTAATGGAATCATAATAGCCACGGTTGGCTTTTCCCGAGCAAACAGACTTCTGTGGGCTGCCGAGGACACAGACCCCGACTGGTGACTCGAAACACCCCTCCTACAGGCAGTTCACAGGCTGGACCTTTAAGGTTCCCACCAGCCAGGCCACACATTGGTTCCTCCATATTTGTACAAAAAGATGTGAGCCGGGAGCAGCAGGGAAAGCCGTCTACCTTGAAAAAAAAAAAAAAAAGTTGGTCTGGAGGATAATGGAAATTCGCATGGGGCGAGGGCTCCGAGAGCAGCATCCATGCCCCATGGGGTGGAGGGCAAGACAGTGACTGTCCAGGGGCCTTTTCAGGGTCGCTTGGTAAAACACACCCTATATGAATGTGTTGGGAGAACCTAAAGCAGAAGGGAGAGATGTAGAGCAAAATCAGAGCGAAGGTCCCCCTACCTCTTCACTCTGACTCTGGGAAGAGACTGCTGGAGGATTCTCCACAGCACAGCTCACTCACCCATCCATTTGCTCACCAAGTACTTCCTGAGCTTCTATCCAGGTGGCTAAAGACACAGGACATGGGCCAGGCACAGTGGCTCATGCCTGTAAGCCCAGCACTTTGGGAAGCCGAGGCAGGTGGTGAAGTCAGGAGTTCAAGACCAGCCTGGCCAACATGGTGAAACGCGTATCTACTAAAAATACAAAAATTAGCCGGGTGTGGTGGCAGTCATCTGTAATCCCAGCTGCTCGGGAGGCTGAGGCAGGAGAATCTCTTGAACCCTGGAGGCAGAGGTTGCAGTGAGCCGAGATTGCACCACTGCACTCCAGCCTGGGTGACAGAGCAAGACTCCATCTCAAAAAAAAAAAAAAAAAAAAAAAAAGAACAGAACACATGGAATGCCTTATCCTTGACTGGGCTGTAGGTCTAGATTTTTTAAAAGCTTGTATATAGGATATTTGAGGGGACACCTGGGGAAATTTGAATGTGAACCATCTATTAAATAATGTATCAATTGAAATTTCTGGGTGTGGTATTATTCTTACTCTAGGAAATAATACACTTTCCTAAATTTTAAGATGGTTTAGGAAAAAGAAATACACAAAGAGACACACATTCACAGATAAATGTGGAGAAATGTTCATCATTGTCGGATGCTGACATTCACAGATAAATGTGGAGAAATGTTCATCATTGTCGGATGCTGGTGAAGGGTGATGGCTGTGTCAGGATTATTCTAGGTACTAGATGCATATCATCAGTGCTGATTCTAGGTACTAGATCCATATCATCAGTGCTGATTCTAGGTACTAGATGCATATCATCCGTGCTGATTCTAGGTACTAGATCCATATCATCAGTGCTGATTCTAGGTGCTAGAAACATCAGTGAACAAAGCCAGCAAAAGGTCCCTGCCCTTGTGGCACTCACCTTCTAGTGGTGAGAAGAGACAAGGAGAATCAATGAGTAAAATGGAATCTGTTGGAAGGGGGTTGGGAGCGCTGGAGTGGGAAGGCGCCATTTGAAATAGGAGGACAGGAGGCATCGCCCTGTGAAAGGGACATGTGAGCCAAGACTTAAAGGGAGCAGGAGGCTGCGCCCTGCAGAGCACTCCAGGCAGAGGAAGAAGCCAGCACAAAGAACCTAGGTATAGTGTGCTTGGGGCTTTGATCCAGAATGTCGAGTGTCCTGTGAATTCCACTTTCCAGCGATCCACCTTTCATCCCCTATTTGCTGGTCGGCAGGCCTAGCCTTGGAAATGACATTGCATGCTTGAGGACAACTTTTGGATTTAAGCTGCACAGGCTGGACCTGTGGCAGCCCTCTAGAGTGCATGCATTCAGAGCTGTTGGCCTGGCTCCGTCACCTTTGTGATTCGGTACATCATTCTCTCCAGACGCAAGATCTTTCCTGCGCCAGTGTCAAGGGGGATAACCACGATGAGGAGAAAGCACGAGGCTAGGAATAAGACCATGTGCATGGGGACCCACATCCTCCATCCCATCTGATTCAGCTGGGTGACCTCAGCCAACCACTTGGCTTTTCTTAGCCTCAGCGTTCCTCCTCTGTAAAATGGGAGTAGGTGCAACTTCCTCCCAGAAAGGTTAAGAGGATGAGATGAAAGTGAGTAAAGGCAGATTGTGAGCTGCACATTGTGGAAACCCTGTTAGCTCTCTACACATTCTTGGTCTCTGGGCAGCATAGTGTTGGGGGCTGGGGTTAGCAGACATGGTCCTTGGTTGCTGATCTCCTGCTGAGTAACCGAAGCCTTGAGTGAGTCACAGAGCCTTATACCCCTTCACCATCTGTAAAGAGGGAGTCAGCACTTAGTGACATCTGCTGTGTCATCCACCTCTGAGAGTGGATTCCAAGAACCAGAGTACTGAATGCCTCATGAATTCCACTCTGCAAAAAAAGTAATAGTACCTTGGTGTCTTTCATGCCACGTTAGAGGTTGGCTTCTGCTGCGGGCTAGCCAGGCATTGCTCGACAGGGCATCTTGTTTGAGCTCCTCTTCATGTATGAACCACAAAGGCACGAGCCCTTTCAAGGACATGACATTCAGATGTGCCTCTCCTGTGTGTCCTCTCAACTTTTTGACTTACCCCCTTGGCTGCCAGTGAGGCCTTCTGAATGTTGTGAAGGCAGAGAGGGCTTTATGGCAATCAGGCTACTCGTTGGAAATTGTGCTGCCTTTTAGTGGAGATAGGTTAGCTCCTGCAAATCCTCAGGGCCATGGTGAGAGGCCAGCCCCTCCCCACAGCCTGGGGGCCTTGAAGGGCTTCATCTGAGGACCCAAAGGTCTGGGTTCCTAAGCTCTCTCTGAGCACATTTGGGGAAGTCATACACAGAGAGGGAGAGGAAAGAAGTTTTAGGAGTTCTTAGCTGGGTTGTTCCCGTCTCTAGTTGGCCTGGCAGTGGGAAGGAGGGAGGTGAGAAGAGCATTGTTTATCAGGTTCTGTCAGAGGACTATTCCTGGAAAACACTGCTGAATCTTCTAGAAGGGGTGATTTGTGTTCTTTCCATATTGGCAGGTTTTCATTTCCCTGCTTAACGTGACTAAGGACTGCAGGACCTGCGCATGCTCTTAGATGACTCTGGCCCCAAGATGAACCCTAGGAGAGACTTTGACACACGACTGATGATGTGCCAGGTGGATAGAAGTGGAAATGCAGAGCACCCAGGCACTTTCAGCCGATTAGTCTGGAAATGACATCCAAGAGGCAGGGAGGTACTGGCTGTGCTGCCTCCTTTAGTGTGTTTGCTTCTGGAGAAAAATCAGGCTGGGCTGCTCTCTGTAGGGATCATGCCAGGGATTTGGCAGCTCTCTGGAGGAAGGAGTGATTTGGCCAAGTAGATGTGGGCCTCTTATGTCTCCGGCAGGTCTTCAGACTGAAATTCTTAAGAGACCAAATGACATCTTGCCTAGGCTATCAGGCAGCACCATTGCAGAGAGGCATGGATGAAGATGTGTCACGAAGAGTGGCCCGGGTAAGGTCTGAGATGGTGGCTTCACCTCCTTTCACAAACTCTAAGGCAGCATGTTCTCCAGGTGTGGTCCCTCACCAGCAGCATCGCCACCTGGGAACTAAATCAGAAACTCTGGGAATGGGGCCCAGAGAGCTGTGTTGTAGCCAGTCCTCCAGGTGACGTTGATGTGCTTTCAGAACCACTACTCTAAGCAGTACCTTCATATTGACCACCATTAAGACAGATCACTTCCACTGACAGCGTAGTTGGTTATGGCAGCTATGGCAAGGTGGAAACCATAGGTATTGGGAGACCTGGGTTCAAGTCCCCCTCTTACGTATACATTTTGTGGGACCTTAGAAAAAACACGGAACTTTTCTGAGCCAGTTTATTCATTTATAAAGTGGGGATAATCATACATCATCTCCGTGGATTTTGTGAGGATTAAGTTAAATTGATGGCCTACAAAAATAACATTTGTGTGTGTGTGTGTGTGAGACAGAGTATCACTCTGTATCCCAGGCTGGAGTGCAGTTTTGTGATCATAGCTTACTGCAGCCTCAAACTTCTAGGCTCAAGGGATCCTCCCACCGCAGCCTCCCCAAGATCTGAGACTACAGGCATGCTCTACCGTGCCTGAGTAATTTTTTTTTAAGAGATGGGGGTCTTGCTATGTTGCCCAGGCTAGTCTTGAACTCCTGGCCCCAAGTGATCCTCCCACCTTAGCCTTCCAAAGTGCTGGGATTACAGGCGTGAGCCACCACACCTGGACAGAACGTGCTTTTTAACTTCCAGTATTTTGCACGTAAGGTGGCATTGTTATGTTTATCGAGCACCTGCCAGTTTCCAGGCAAATGTGATCCCTATGTATTATGTCAGGTAGGTTGTCTTTTTATCCCCAGTTTTACACAAGATAAAACTGAGCCTCAGGCTTTAAACTTGGTAGAGCAGGACATTTAGCGTGGTTCAGCCTGATTCCATGTTGGCCTTGGAGTTTCACTGGGAGTCCATGTTCTGAACCATTATGCTTTTTAAAAGTTCTCATCCTGGCTTAACCATCATCTGTGACACTTTCAAAAATACTGAGATTGAGGCCACTGGTTTGATGTGGGGCTCGGCCACTGAGTTTCTTTAAAACCTTCCTGGATGTTTGGAATATGTAGATACGGTTGAAACCATAGTACGTTGCATATATACCACTACCCTTCCATTGCAGAATAGATGCTGCAAATCCAGAGTTACGTAAATTCTAAGTAAGGGACACAGAGCTTTAGCAAACCATGGGCACTCAATAAGTGCTTATTAGATTTGTGAGTTAAGAAGTTTTAAAATAGCATTCACTGCAGTTTTAATAAATCAGATAACAGGTGTTCATTTTGGACAAGTTGAAGAGTCCAGGAAACTGGAGGAATATAATGTTACCCATAATTCGAGAACCCCTTTTTGTGAGGCCTCAGGAGGCAGGAAGAGGTAGGCGTTGTTCTTCCCACATTAGAGCAAGAAAAGCAGCTCCAGGAAGGCTAAGCGATTTCCCTAAGTAGGGGTATTTTGGGGGTTGGTTTTTATAGATGGTGGGCAAGGGGATAATAGTGTAAATTTTGTACTTTGAGATTTTGGGTAGATAGGCAGATTCTGAAACCATTGTGTTGTATCTACTGATTGCTACAAAGGCACAGATCCAGGCTCTTTGTTAACTCCCTGGCAGACTGAGTGCTTCCAAGTGCAATTTCCCTCCCCTCCTTTCTTTAGAAATTACCTCGAGCTGAAAAGTGAGTTGGGCTCAGGTTGGCATGCAGGCATTTTCCATTCCGAGGGACAGGAAGTGGCTGTGAATCTTGTAACCTGTATTCCTTCTTTGAGAGTCTATAGAGTTGGAAATAAAGACACAGAAGTCTCATGAGTGTCCTGGCAGTGCTTCCCTGGATGAAGGGTTTGGGGAGAACTTCTAGAAAGCCAGACTTTCATTACCGGAACTCCCCATCTTTCGCCCCAAACCCAAAGTAGCAGTGAGATCTGCTGATCACCTTCATGTAAAAGAATAGTAATAATCCCCCGAATCCTGTCCAAACCACAGAACCCTACAGCTTTTGGACGAGTCCCGCCATAAAACCACTTTCCCATGACTTCCCGAACAGTAAACCCCAGCTTGGGTACCAGGGAATGGCGCTTTCAGTTTTTAATGGACTGCAGCTGAAGCAAGTTCAAAAGTGCGAGGATTGTAAACTTCAGAGCAACTCTGCAGATGCCGCACACCATGGCGGAATGATTCAGGGGGCCAAACTTTGCCTCATCAAGTCAGAGAATTTTCTGCAAATGAACTTTTCAAGAATTATGCCGTCGTTGGCATTACAGTATTACACACATGCCTGTTCCCGATCACTCACTGGAACTTATTTTGTAGTTAACCTCCATAAAGGACTGTGCGAGCGAGCACAGGCCTGTCACACACACGTTATTTAGAAGCCCTTATTATTATTTTATTGCCAGTCCTTGACAGCTGAGGAAAAGCCAAGCGCTTTAATCTTTTTTTCCCTTTAGTTTACAGTGTAAGAGCTGCATGTAAGATGGATTTGATTAATATGTAACAGAGATGCAATTCTCTGTAAAATGTGCTGTACTTTAGCACCCTGGAAAACAAACTGCATCACAATGGCTTAAATCTCAGTCCATTGTATTATATAGACATCATAAATAATAGAGAGCAGGCAGATATTGCTGCAGGCTTCATCTGCATAACACATCTGAGCTCTCTATAATGTGTTCAACTTGTCACTTTTAGTACAGAAGAGAGGTAATAAAGCTAACAGCTGACTAACACACATCAGCCCTACTTCTACTTCCAGGGGGGTGAATGCTCATTAAGCCATCTTAGCCCTGACTTTTAAAATCCATAACTCTTACAAATGTAAAAAAGTTGCCACAAAAGATTAAGCGCATAATATATGTCAAAGTATAATGTTTTATGCATCTCCCCCAACTACCACTCTCCGCTGCCGCCGCCACCACCACCACACCAAAAGTCTGGTTTCTTTTATAGCCTTTTCACTAGACGAAAGAAAATAAAAATCTGGTTTTCAGATAAAACCAAATGAAATATTATTTTCCCAGCATCACTAAGGGACTAGGTAATTGCTTTTGAGTTTGAAGCACATGAGATGACTCCAAGAAGGTTGAAGATTGAAACCTTTCCCCCTCTCCTCTAAGACCAGCTCAAAGGAAATAGGGGGCTTGAGCCCAGGAGTTTGAGACCAGACTGGGCAACATAGGAACACCCTATCTTTACCCACAAATAAATAAGCCAGGCAGGTGTGGTGGTGCGTGCCTGTGGTCTCAGCTACTGGAGGGGGTGAGGCAGGAGGATTGCTTAACCTGGGAGGTTGAGGCTGCAGTGAGCTATGATTACACCACCGCACACCAGCCTGGGTGATAGAGCGAGACCCTGTCTCAAAAAAAAAAAAAAAATAGGGAATCAGTCATCCCCACTGGGACCTTGTAGACAGGCCACTAGATCAGTCTTAGCTGCCTTAAGCATGCCCTTACATTTACTTGCCTCAGTTTCCCTGTTGGAAACCAGAAGGGAGTAAAGCCCTCCATTTTCTTTCTGGGGGGACTACAAGGCCGAGTTCAGCACTGCTTGTCATTTACTTGCCTCAGTTTCCCTATTGGAAGTCAGAAGAGAGGAAACCCCTCCATTCCCTCTCTGAGAGGACTACAAGGCTGAGTTCAGCACTGCTTGTACAATCACAGTTGACAGAGGTTTCAGAGTCTCTGTTGTGCTCTTCTGATTAGCAGTCTTGTGTTTTAGAGGAAAATTTGAAAACATTATGGTATGTCATTTTCTGTAATGGTGGCTGAGCCTTTTTAAGGGATTAAGGCTGTCAGGCAGAAAAGAGAAAAGGATGTTTATACTCTTAACTCAGAGCAGATTTAATCCTATGGGATGCATTTTGGTGGCTAGGGGAGCATTGTGGTCTCTTTCTCGGGGAGGCTGTGATGTATACAGTACACGGATGTGCATGTCTCATGACATTCATCTCTTTAGAAAATATACTTTAGAACATTTCTCTTGGAGCTCCTAAGAAAAATAAATGGTTGGTGGTGGCCCAGATGGTAGGAAGACAGGTTAGGATGAAACAGGAAATTTTTCTTAGTAGTTATAAATCTCTCAAGGGAAAAAGTTAGAGCCCCAACACTTGACTCATTTAGAACAAGTTGAACCAACCTCTGAAAAATAAACTCACAGGGAAAAAAAAAGAAAAAATGTAAAAAACCCTGCATGAGGTCAGGGGACTGGCGTGCTAGGCTAATAGAAACTGGAAGTCGGTGCAGACATCCCAGGATGCACTAGAGTAAAATACTGTCTACTTCTGTGATTAGCTCAAAACTAATGGGGGGTGTGTGTGTGTGTGTGTGTGTAAGTGTGTAAGAGACCAACTGAGACACAGGGGCTTTCATTGATATCAGTGGTGCTTGTGGGCGGGGATTGAAAGAAGGTTTGGTTCCCTTGGCTAGGAGTGTGGGCCTAGAACAGTAACACACTTTTCCACTGGTCACAATGACAGTTTGTTTTTGGAGAAAGCCATCATTAAACTGTGACGTGGGCCGTAGCACTGCTACCTCGGAATTCTGTTGCTGTCCACCAGGCAGGCCCTGAAAGCCTCAAAGAAGGAATAAAGACTCTCAAAGAAGGAATACAGGTCACAAGTTCCATTGCTAGAGCCCATGCCGTCATCACTTCTTGCCCATATTCCTGCAGCAGCTTCCAGTCTCATCTCCCAGCCTCCCGGGCTTCTGATCTCTCCCATTCCACATGGCAGCCAGTGTGGCCACATCATTTCTCACCTCCCAGGCCTGCCATTCAAAGTCATCCACAGTTGCTTCTTTTTCTCTCTCGTTGATCTAATCCCTCACCCACCTTCCAGCCACACTAGTCCACCCGGCTCCAGCCATGCTGGTCCATTAGATGTTTCTAGTTATGCTCAGTACTTTCCCATCTGCATTCAAGCTGTTCCTCTGGCTCAGAACGCTCTTTATCTTTGTAAATTGAAGTCCTATTCCTTTCCTTGAAGAGGCACCATGAACCCTACCCTTCAGGAAAACTTACTAGACTCCTACTTGAAATAGGTCTTTCGCCGGGCGTGGGGGTCATGCCTGTAATCCCAGCACTTTGGGGGACCAAGGCAGGTGGATCACAAGGTCAGGAGATCGAGACCATCCTGGCTAACATGGGGAAACCCCGTCTCTACTAAAAATACAAAAAAAATAGCCAGGCATGGTGGCCAGCACCTGTAGTCCCAGCTACTTGGGAGGCTGAGGCAGGAGAATGGCGTGAACCTGGGAGGCGGAGCTTGCAGTGAGCAGAGATGGTACCATTGCACTCCAGCCTGGGTGACAGAGCGAGACTCTGCCTCAAAAAAAAAAAAAAAAAAAAAAAAAAAAAAGAAATAGGTCTTTCATAAATCTGTGAGCTCACCAGTTAACTAAGTTAACTAAGGTAATCAGGCTCCTTAGTTCAGAGCACACTGTCATCCTGGATCCATGGGAGGCCTCCCTTAGTTTTCCCCACTCTCCTGGCCTGCTTCTCAATTCTCAGATACCCAGCCTCATGTGCCTGCTACATAACCTTGTCAAATAGATAGTGTTCTTCTGTGTGGGTGTTTTGTTTACATAAGTGATGATATGTTATAAATCTTAGTTCTGTTTCTTGTCACTCCACATCACATTTTTAGGATCTGGCCTTGCTAGTGGTTGCACATGTGTTTGCTGCTTCTCAGTAATACCAAGTATTCTATAGCACACATTCCCCTAGTATCAGATAGCTAAGGTTGCCCTCAACTTCTCCCATGAAATAAGCATAATCAAGCACACACTGTCACCATAAACATCCTTGTAATGTGTCTATTTATGGAATTCTGCAATCTACCTGCAGTGCATGTAAGTTCTAATTTCCAGATGTCCTTGCCCACACTTGCTGTTATTCACCTTTCTAGCTTTTGCCATCTTGATAGGTATAAAGTATTATAATGAGTTGACCATTTTTCTGAGTTCTGATTTCTTGTTGATTTGCATTTTTGGTATAATTTAACTATGGGTCATTGGCTATTATTTTGGACACTCAAATATCTTCTACAAATCTGTTGCCCATTAGCTAACTGTAGTGACCTTGATGTTAAGAGATCTTTACTTTTGCTATAGTGAAACAAATACATATTCTGGCCTCACTTAACATTCTGGGAGTATCTTGTTTAATAATGTTTCTCTAACCTTCATGCACAGATATCATTTCACATGTTCTTTTATTAGCTTCATAGTTTTATGTTTCACTTTTAGGTCTTTGTTTCACCCCGTAATACTTTGTACCATTTCCTAGAGTTTGCCTTGAATTTGTTTCCAGTTGTGTCCTCAACCATGTGTAAAGTCTTGGAAGAACTATGTTACATTCTCCATCCAAGCCTCAGCTTTGCCAAGCCTTAACCTGACTGACCTTCTTGCCTGTGTCCATATTGGTGACATTCCTTCCCTACATTCTCAGTGGAAGACATATCACTCCTCCTGTCTCAGGTCAACTTTTTTATGCATCCGAGTGTCTCCTTCCAGTCCATCGTCCTCCGTGACTTATCTTCTGTCTTGTAAGCTCTCTTGCTCTCAGCACATAAACATGCTTAAGTGTCAACCCCCCTTCTTGTGGATCTTCCTCTGGCTCCTTGTCTCTTGACCCCATTCACTTATCATTCCTTCACAGCAGGTGGCTTTGCCTCTGCCCGTTGATGGCACTGACCCATCCTCATAGAAGCCTCAGTCATTTCCACTTGCCAGGTTCAGCAGTCCCTGCATTCATCAGGCCCACCCTGAAGGGCATGTGAAATGTTACGACCACCCTTCTTGATTTTTGATTTTTAAAATGTTTTTGGTTTTGTGATATCCCCCTCTCCTCATCTTCATTTTGTCTCTCTAACAATTCCCAGATCATTTTCAGTGATTCCTCAGCCTCCACAGAATCCAAGATTGTGTCCACACTGATGGCTGTCACCACTTTTGCGTGACGATGATGCTGGACTCTGTCTCCATCCCGGGTCTTGCCCTTAGCTTCAGACCCATATTTTCCACAGCCAACAAGATGGCCAGGTGTCTTGTGGACACGTAACATTAAAAGTATGCCAAAGCTAGGCCGGGCGTGCTGGCTTACGCCTGTAATCCTGGCATTTTGGGAGGCCGAGGTGGGTGGATCATGAAGTCAAGAGATTGAGACCATCCTGGCCAACAGGGTGAAACCCAGTCTCTACTAAAAATACAAAAATTAGCTGTGCATGGTGGTGTGTGCCTGTAATCCCAGCTACCCAGGAGGCTGAGGCAGGAGAATCGCTTGAACCCGGGAGGTTGAGGTTGCAGTGAGCTGAGATTACACCACTGCACTCCAGCCTGCGGACAGAGCAAGACTCCGTCTAAAAAAAAAAAAAAAGTGTGACAAACCTAAGTTATCTTTCCTCAACCTCTGTGTCCTCTGCTGATTTTCTGATTTTTAAGTGGATCCTAAGACAGGTCTCTGGGAATTTTTCTAGACTGCCTTTTAAATCAAATAAACAAACTTTATTATCATGTACTAATTGAATGTATCATCTCTGATCTCTCTCTTTCCCCAACCCTGTCCAAACCTGTTCCTGTATTCCCATACCCACAATTCAGCCAGTTACCAAAGCCCCAAATCAGCAAGTCTCCCCAGACTCTTCATTTGCTGAGTGCTATGTATTTTACCTCTCAAAAGACTGGCTCAGTCCATCCCTCCCTTTCCACCAAGACAGCCTCTGCTATGATGTCCTGGCTGGCCCCACCCACAGTATCTGCGCTGCAGTAGACCTGGGGTACAGCCTGAGAATTTGCTTTCCTGACCAGTTCCTTGGTGATGCTGAGGCCGCTGGTCTAAATGGCACTTTGGGAACTACTGCTTCCGTTGATTTTTCCCATCCATCAGTTGGCTCATTCAACAAGTAGTTATTGAATACCAGTGTCAAGTTCTGGAATTCAACAATGAAGAAAACAAGGTCATCTATTGAAAAGGACATGGAGGGAACAAACAAGGAATAAATTCATCTATAATATGATGTCTAGGTGATACATGCTAAGAACGGTTAGCATTTATAAATGGTTGAAGGGACAGAAGAGTGGTGATGGAGAGGGAGTCATCAGGGAAGACTTGCTATTTAGGAAATTTTTGAGCAGATACCTAGAGGGAAGAGCATTCCAAACAGAGGGAACTGCAGGTTCTTGTGCTTTAACCATCCTAAAACACAGTCCCGACTCTATCACTTCCCTCGCAGGGTCAACAGCAGCCACGTTTGACTGCCATTCTGCGCTCTCCACGAACTGTCTCCCACACCCTTTTCCACACATCCGTCTCGCACCCAGGCTGACCTGACTTCTCCCAGGTCTCTCTGCTGACGTTTCACTTGCCTCCCCTGGGGCATTTATTTGTGCTATTCACCCCCACCCCTCCTACCCTCCACCAAATGCCCTTCTTGTGTGTTTGCCTCATGCCAGATCCTGTAATTCATTCAACATTTGCTTCCATTTCCACCTCCTCCATGAAGCCTTCCAGAATTATCCCCTTTGAAAGTGCCCTCTTCCTCCTCATTCCAGAAACATTTATCCCCAGAAGTGCTGCATAACCCTTGTGGCATCTCACCCTTGTATATTCCTCGCCTGGCCCAACTCCGTAGTCCAGCAAATGTGTAGTAGACCTTGGGTGAAGGATGGCCCAAAAGCGTTTCTCCTGCTCCTTGACTTCTCCAAGAGGCGGGCCTCTGGTATTTCCTAAATGCTGGTGGCTTTACTGTTGAATCAGAGCAAAAGGAGAAAGGAAAGGCCATGGCCTAAAATGGAGTATTGGAATGATCTCTGGATTTCTCTGTTTATCCCAGCTTTCTTTCTGTGCTATTACCAAGATAATTGAGTTGGAAATACTAGTAGCATTTCCTTCATCTTCCTTCAGGCTCACAAGCGTTCTTCACCCAAAGGGAGGGAGATTAATTGACTTCTTTTATCTTCCATTCAAATGAGGCTTTCATGTGAATTGCTCCCACCCTCCCACCCCCTCAGCCCTCCCAACCTCCCCTCATTCATTAGGAGCTGGACATGAAAAGGAGAGCATCTAAAACTGTGCAGAGCCCCTGGATCTCCCCAGACCCCTCTTTTCCCTCATTCCCCCCAAACATTTCTGACCTGGCATCACAACAGTTCAAGTGAGAAGTGTCACGGTGGGGCAGAGCAGATCCAACCGGAGGCTGCACCAGCCACTGAACTCTCTCCACACTGCCAGATGGTCTGGTGCTGCAGCAGCCTTTCAGAATTAATAACTCTTCCTCCAGAGGGGCAGCTTCATTCAGGAACCATTTCACATTTTCCAGCTAAGTGTGGTTTTTTCCCATAGTGTTTTCTGGCCGCTCTGTTCTGGGCAGACCGTGGGGCCTGCTCACGAAGGCAAGAGAGATGTATCTTGCCTTCCCTCTACGTTTCTTTGCCTTTGGCTTCTGACAGTGCAGCTTTTAATCTGGAAATTATGGTAACTTGTATGTGCATTTTGAGAGTATATCATTGCTGCATTTAATTAACGGTTATTAGTGTTAGCGTACTGTGCTGTATTCTATGTCACAAATCATCAAGTCTCCCAGAGCAGTTACAGCAATTAAGAACTCCATCACACCTTCTGTATAGTCATTTGGTACTTTTCCAGGTCTTTTCAAAACTGGAAATTACTAATCAAATCATTTCTGCTGTGTGCCTCAGTATCGTTTATTCCATTCCTAATGATGTGCGACTTTTTTTTCTTTGGCCGTTAACAGAGGCATCCGTGCGTCTAACCCATTTCACACCACCGTCATGCTTTAGCGAGGTGATAATGAACTTGCAGAAGGAAATGTAGGCTTTGGTTCTCTTTTCAGAGCAGTGTCTTTCCTCTCCTGCTGTTGAGTGATTGAATTTTGAAACTGTAAAATGCATCGACAGACCTACAAACCTGACTTGCCAGAGCCACAGCCATCACAGTTTAGCTTCAATTCAGAGCTCAGTGCGACTCCTGCCTGATCAATTTGTCATCCTTCTAAATGGAAACTAATTACTTCCCAGGGAAAGATTGCAGGCAAATACCAGCCTTTGCATCAGCAGCCCTCTGCAGTGAGGTTAAGGCAGAGTCCATGGGGTTTCACCAGAGGGGCCATTTCCCTCTCTGCCTCCGTCATGTCAGGAAGAATTTTTATTATTTAGAGCAGCAGTGAGCTTGCCGTCACATCCACTAAGGTCAGCCGTCAAGAGTGCATCTCACTTAATAGGTCACCTGGATGGTCCCAAGTCAAATGTCAGAGGCCATTCAACTGCCAGGTTGCAACAAAAACACCCTGGCAGGCTTTTAATGGTGTTTAGATGAGGATGAGCCAGCCTGCTGGAGTGGAGCCCACCGCCTCCGGCCCCCCAAGGGGATTCTCTTTTTCTTTATGCCCAAGAACACTGCCCTGGAAGCATCCCCGGAATGACTGAATCATTGCCATTTGTGCGGCATCAAACAGACTGTGCCGCTGACAGCTGTAGGCAAGATTGACTCCGATGCAGTGCCAGGAGATCTAGGCCATGCAAGGTGGCTGCTCAAGGCCTGCTCTAGTGCGAGGGCCCTGGCTCAGGGCAGCAGGGTTGGCCCAGAGGCTGGGGCCAGGACCAGGCCAGCTAGCTCAGAGGCTGTTGAACAATCTGATCAGAGGAGGGCCTTGCCAGTTCCCTACCTTTGCCCATTTTGGATGCTGTCTGCTCTGGCCATGCTGCTCATCATTCCAGGCTGGCTGAGCAGTTTCAAACTCAGGGCTGATCCTGCCACCTCTGTGTCTGGGCTGAGCTGCAAGGTCTTTAGCCCAGCATTGCTCAGTCTTGGACATTCTCCCAGCAGAAGTCAGACAAGACTCAGGAGAGAGGTTTGTTTTGTTCAGCAGCTGATTGGATCCGCTCACTGTTGACTTGTGTTCCATGTTGGAGAATGCGTTCAGGTCCCCCTGAGCTGGTATAAAGGAGCTCAAACTCAAATCTGTGCCCATTCCACATTTCCCTTCTACTCCAGGATGGAGAGTTTTTCCTCTCATTCTTACCCACATAGCGAAAAACACTAGACACAGTGAGAAACGCTGGATGGCTCTGGGGGCCGTGGGAGCTGGGATGAGCACTGAACTTCTCTAGGCCTCAGCCCACTTCGCTCTGCAAGCCCTGAATGTGCCTGGACAAGATGACCAGTAAAGGCCGTTCCAGCTCTCTATGCTTTGTAGCCTGAGTCCCTGTGAGGAGTGGTTTGCTTTGAAACACAATATAATCCAGAAAAAATGGCTATCTTAACTTGGCCAGCTCTGCTTTTAAGCAAGAAATAAAGTGATAGTTTCTTGAAAATGATGCTGGCCCTTATAATGCCTTATCCCTTACTCTCCCCACAAACTGAGACGAGGCATCCTGGGTCACACCCTGGTTCTTCTCCTGTGTGATGTGTTTTCTGGGACTTGCACCTTGTTAACCAGAGGGGACTACCAACTGGGTATCATACCTGTCTCTCAACCCTTCTGCTGCCCACCACCCTCTCTCAGCCTTCCTCTTCCCTGATGCTACCATGCCAGGGAGGCAGGTGGCATACATGGTACAAGGACTGCATGCACACATTTTGGAATGAAACAGTGGCCTTTCTTTGGAACTCAGACCATCCAGTGTGCTCTAGCTAAAGACAGGATTGTAGATCTAAGAAGTCCATTGTACTGATTAGTTTCATCTCAATTTAAGCAACTGACCTACCAAGAGTATCCATTCAGGAAATGTCACCCCATGGCCTGATGTAGTGGTAGGAGACTAGAAATGGCTGAGTGATGACGGCATGTACACTCGGCATTGCTTAGCCTTGGGCAGGTACCAAACCTTTCTTTGCCTCGGTTTCTCATTTATAACATAGGAATAACGATAGTACTTACCTCTTCAGGGTTCTGGCTAGGGTTACATGAACTAAAACACATGAAGAGTCTAGAATCATTCCTGTGCTGTCCTAGGCCCAGGATGAATGTGAGCTGCTGTGGTTACAGCTACTGTCATGGTACTCCGCCCCCCTCCACCACCAGACTACCACAGTTTCCTGCATTCCGTGATGCCATCAGCTCACTGAGTCACCTTC
Organism: Nomascus leucogenys; assembly: GCF_006542625.1. Lineage (NCBI taxonomy): Eukaryota > Metazoa > Chordata > Mammalia > Primates > Hylobatidae > Nomascus > Nomascus leucogenys. The sequence continues at coordinate 43,935,564 of NC_044397.1, forward strand.
ACCAACACCTTTCACCCCTCTGGACTTCAGCTTTCTCATCTGCAGCATGAGGGAGGGGAATGGGCTGAGGCTTGCCATGATGCTTTCAGGGACAGGCGTGGGAGCATCTGTGGCGAGTTTGCAGTTCTGTGTTGTATATGTCTGCACCAATGAGAGTTTCATGATCTTGAATTTATATATTCATGTCATGAAGCACAACCTAATAGCATGTTTAGATGTAGAAACACGATATACAAAACAAAACAAAATTTTTTTTGGTTTTTGGTTTTTTGTTTTGTTTCATTTTGTTTTTTGAGACAGAGTCTCACTTTGTCGCCCAGGCTGGAGTGCAGTGGCGTGATCTTGGCTCACTGCAGCCTCCGCTTCCCCCTTTCAAGCAAGTCTCCTGTCTCAGCCTCCCAAGTAGCTGGGATTGCAGGCATGCGCCACCACACCCAGCTAATTTTTTAAAAATTTTTGGTAGAGACAGGGCTTCACCATGTTGGCCAAGCTGGTCTCGAACTCCTGACCTCAAATGATCTGCCTGCCTTGGCCTCCCAAAATGCTGAGATTACAGATATGAGCCACCAAACCCAGCCTTGGAAGGAACCTTTGTTAAGAGTTCATAGTAACAAGGTGCTAAAATGAGTTTATTAAAATAATCCCAGTAGATGAGAGATTAGGAGACCTCTTTTGAGGAAATTAGAGAGTTTAGATCTGTTTTGAAATTAGGGAATGCCTTTTCCTGTTGACCTAAGTCTCTGATTATATATCTGTCAACCTCAGTTTACGGAAAGAAGCTGACATGTCAAAATAAGAATAGGCTGGATGTGGTGGCTCATGCCTGTAATCCAAGCACTTTGGAGGCTGAGGCAGGTGGATTGCTTTAGCTCAGAAGTTTGAGACCAGCCTGGGCAACATCATGAAACCCCGTGGAGCATGCCTGTGGTCTCAGCTACTTGGGTGTATGAGGTGGAAGGATTACTGGGCCGCAGGAGGTGGAGGTGGCAGTGAGCCAAGATCGTGCCCCTGCACTCTGGCCTGGCAAAGTGAGACCCTGTCTCAAAAAAATAAAAAAGTAAGATGAATAAACAATGGTTAATAGAAACATAAGTGGTGGGACATGGGGGTCAGGATTTAATCTCAGAGTGTCCCAGTGGTGATTTTTTATTTTATTTTATTTTATTTATTTATTTATTTTTTGAGACAGAGTCTTGCACTGTCACGCGGGCTGGAGTGCAGTAGCGCAATCTTGGCTCACTGCAGCCTCCACCTCCTGGGTTCAAATGATTCTTCTGCCTCAGCCTCCCAAGTGGCCAGGATTACAGGTGCCTGCCACCACGCCCAGCTAATTTTTTGTATTTTTAGTAGAGATGGGCTTTCACCATGTTGGCCAGGCTGGTCTTGAATTCTGGACCTTGTGATTCACCCACCTCGGTTTCCAAAGTGCTGGGATTATAGGCATGAGCCACCGTGCCTGGCCCCAGTGGTGATTTTGTGGGTCAGCAGAGATTATCTGTGTACCACATTTCCTTGTAGCTTAACAATGGGCCTCAATCATGGGTTCTTAGAATGTGGACAGTCAAGACACTCCAGTCACAAGTAACAGAACAAAATGGCTTAAACCATGGCAGGGGGGCAGGTGTGAGTAGTGATTCTAAATGAGACTGGTTAAGTATTTTGGGGCACTGGATTGGCTTCTCTGCCATTCTCTTAGCTTTCTCCTCATGATTTCAAGATGGCCGCCATAGCTATCAGACACTGTTTCCTCAGGAAGCCACACTCACAGACAGGAAGGAAAGGTGTTCTTCCTCATGTACATCTTTTTATCAGGAGGAAATTCTTTTCTAGAAACCCCGTAGCAAACTTCCCCTCAGGTTTCACTGGCCAGAACTGGGTTACATACCGTCTCCTAAAACACTTACTGGCAAAGAATAATGGGATTGCCAAGGGTGGCCTGAGCTCCCTGTAACAGGGGAAGACCACCTGCCCAGAGCATGGTGCCATGCAGTACCTGAACAAAACCTGGGTTCAGTGAACTTGAGGGCTCTTGCCTGGGCAACCAACAGCATCTGTCTGGGACCTTAAAGTCACTGATTCTGACTTAGCACTTAGGAATCAGGCATGTGGTTTAACCTCTCTGAATGTCAAAGAATATAAGCTGGTCAGGAGCAGATCTAGAACTAGAATCTCTTTTTCCTTACTGTTACTCTCATCCCCACTCAGCTTTCTTCCTGGAATTATTTTTACTTTCAAATGTGTGAAGTCAGACATACAACAATTGTGCATTTCACTTGAAACTAGTATCTTGTTGATCGCTACCAAGAATGTTGTTTAAAATTGAGAAGTACATACATTTACCTCTAGATATCTCCTGTGAACTTCTGTGATCATTAACTGTCAATTTTATCAGATTCATTTTACATGCAAAGCAAACACATCTACACCTTCTTGTCTCAAGAAGTTTCCAGGCCAGATGAGAAAACTATTCCTGTACCCATGACAGTTAGACATAAATTAATAGTGCCAACTAATTGATTGATGACCCGAGTTCAAATCAGGGGAAGGAAGGATCATGTTGAGGGCATGGCTGAGGCCCAAGAGAATGATTTCAATTGACAGAGAGGAAGGAGGAGGAAGTCCGAATGGGACGAAGATAATGTTGATAGTAATGATCAACATTACAGTTTTGAGCACTTGCTGATATGAGTAATGATCAACTACAGTTATTGAGCACTTGCTGTTTGAGATAAAGTTCTAAGCACTTTACATGTCTTAACTTACTTCATCCTCACAAAAGCTGTTATGAGATGGGATTATTTTTTTCTTATGATTTCCGCTATATAGATAAGGATCATGAGATACAAAGGAGTTAAATAATGTACCCAGTGCCCTAGAGTTAGTAAATGGTAAAGATGGACCCAGGTAATGTGGCTTCATAGCCTGCCCCCTCTCTGGTGCTCAGCCTCATTTACTGTAGCAAACTCATGAAACTGGGAAGTCCAGGGTTTTCTGGGGCGACTTTTTTTTGTACAGGTGTTCCTCAGCTTACAATGGGGTTATCGTTCATCCCGATAAACCCTTCATACGTGGAAAATATCGTAAGTCAAAAATGCATTTAATACACTTAACCTACTGAGCATTGTAGCTCAGCCCAGCCCCCCCTTAAACATGCTCAAAACACTTACATTAGCCTATCATTGGGCAGAATCAACCAACATAAGCCTGTTTCATAATAAAGTGTTGAGGATCTCATGTAATTTATTGAATACTGTACTGAAAGTGAAAAACAAGATGGTTGTATGGGTACCTGAAGTGCAGTTTCTACTGAGTGCATATTGCTTTCATACCAGCATAAAGTCGAAAAATCATAAGTTGAGCCATCGGAAGTTAGGGACCATCTGTATATTGATTTAGCTGAAGAGACGATTTATAGGCAAAATAGTGAGATAAAAGGTAGGGAAACTTTTCACTAAATTCAGAAGTATTTGGAACTGGGGCTGGTCATCTGGATCCCAGAAAACACTGGCAAACACATGCACAGAAAAAGAATATCCCAACATTGAATACCAAAGAATATCCCAACATTGAATACCAAATACCAATACCCTCAGACTTTGGCGCCTCCATTTTGAAGGTGAGGGATGTTTCTGTGTGTCTGTAAGCAGCGAAGACATCACCGGATTATGATCACGTCATACATCGCACACGCCATCACAGTTGCACGTTGCTCTAATGCCATGTATATTACTGTGTCTATTTGGAAAGCTGCAAGGGTCATTTATTTATGAGTGACCAAGTGGTAGTTGACTGCCTTCAGCTCCTCGTGTTTTACCAAGTAGGAATCCACACAGAATAGCAGTAACCAATACACCAAACCACCTTCATTTTGAAATGGATACTGAGAAGTCTTTTGTTACTCTGCAGTATAAAGTGTTTACTAAACAGAATTAAGCCACAGCATAATACCCTGCCTTCCTTCTTCTCTATTTGATTTGTCCTACTTAGCACCAGCAAAAGTACTTCTGCCATTTTTTTTTAGGGTTAGACAATTTATGCCATTTAAACTGTAAAAAATGGAATTTACTTGGCAATTAGAGGGAAAAGAGTTGACATTATCTAAACACAAGGAGTTCATGGGTATAAAGTCTTAGATCATCATTTCTGCTAAAGATCAAGTACCTGAGTAAATATAAAAGACTACACTGAGAGAGACATCCCCAGTTGGAAAATGTGCCAAGTTATAGAAAATTGTGGTAGCCCTGAATTTTCAAGAATGGTTTTGGCCAGATGTGGTGGCATGCGCCTGTAGTCCCAGCTACTGGAGAGGCTGAGGCAGGAGGATCATTTGAACCCAGGAGTTTGAGTTCAGCCTCAGCAACACAGCAAGACCCTATGTCTTGTTTTTTTAAAAAAAGAATGGTTTTATTGGTGTATTTTTATTATTGTAAACTAATTGTAGACTCTAATTTACTCTTGGATATTGAGATCTTTTTTGACTCTTGGCAGTGGTGGTGTTTTTTGGTGATTGGTTGATGTTTTATCTGGCCTGATACCCAGATTCTTTTTTGTAATGTAAATACTCTTTCCTGATACAGTTTTTATGACAACCCTCCCCTCCCCTTATTTAAATAGAGGTTTAAAAATTTAACAAGCGCAAGTGCGGTGGCTCATACCTATCATCCCAGCACCTTGGGAGGTCAAACAGGAGGATCACTTGAGCCCAGGAGTTCAAGACCAGTCTGGGCAACACAGGAAGACTCTATCTATACAAAAAAATAAAAAATCAACCAGGCATGGTGGTACACACCTGCAGTCCTACCTACTCAGGAAGCTGAGACAGGAAGATTGCTTTCGAGGCTGCGTGAGCTATGATCATGCCACTGCACTCCAGCTTGAGCAATAGCGTGAGACCTTGTCTCAAAAAAATTAATAACAATATCTCTCATACTTTTATATTTTCTCTTTGGAAAACTAACACTCAGTATATTTCAAATGCCTTGTAAATGGCTTTTGAAGAATGCTTCACACTGGATACCTGGGTTCTAATCCTAATCCTAATTCTAATACTTTACTGTGAACACGGACGAAGTATGTCAGTCTCTGTAATCCTTATGCCCTAGACTTCCCTTCCCCAATTGGTTTGCTGCCATTACCAATTAAAATCCTATACCTCTCTGAGGTCCAGTACAAATGCTACTTCTTGAAGCTCTTTTTGATATTGCTTTCTCATTTTCCTCAAGAGCCCATTATTTCCTGTCCTTTTGAAGGGCATGTTTCTCAAAAGCCAAGGTTGTACCTTTAGTTTCTTGAGAGCCAAGGTTGCATCTTTAGTATCTTCAGTCATCTTCGCACCCCAGAATGTTTAGCACAGAGCTTGCCCACAATGGCTACTCACATGCTGAAAGGATGAATGAGTAAATAAGTCTTGAGATCACTTGTATTTTTTTCTTTAAAATAACTGGCTACAGTCACTGGCTCTCAACCCTGGTGTTGGGCTCATGGGGACATTGTAATCAGTTGTAAGCGGGTTGAAGTAATTTGTTATGAATGATTGTTAGGTTTTGGAAGTTTGCAAACTATGTACTGTTTGTATAAATTAGAATGTTTCCCTTCAGTAATATTCTTTAATGATAATATCATCATCCTTCAGTGTTAATACTTCAGTGTGACACTCTCCCTTGCATTGTGATTTGTCTTAAAGGAAGAAAAAAGGATGGACTTAGAGTCAGGACCCAGGAAATTGTATGTTAATCCACAGCCTATCTTTTCTGTGCCAAAGCCCATAATAAGCCAGAAATCACTGCTAATGGTTATGGAACTATGGAAATATGATAGTCCTCTACTACTGTACAAGATGTGGGGGCCTTGTCAAAATGAACATTATCTGTCAATTTAGAGAAAAGAATAACCATTACTCTAAACCAGGGGTCAGCAAACTTTTACAGTAAAGGTCTAGATAGTAAATATTTGAGGGCTTTTGAGGGCCATACAGTCTCTGTAGCAACTACCCAACTTCGCTATTGTAATGCAAAAAAGCTATTGTAATACATAAATGGATGGACATCACTATGTTCCAATAAAACTTTATTTACAAAAATAAGACAGAAGTCACATTGGGCTTAATGAGCTGCTCTAAGCCATAGAGTACATGGCAGTGTAAACCATACTGCTTATTTTTTTTTATTGTATTAATGGCATTTATTCTACTTCCTTTGTAATAGCTAAGGAGTTCCTGCAAAGAAAGAAAAATTAGGGGTTAGTAAATTTGTTATTTATTTGCAAGAATATTCAGTATATATTTCAGGGTTAATATTCTCTAGACTTTCTCAGCATAAGAAATGAGATGAAATTCTGTTCATGTTTTAAATACCACTATTGAGGCTAGTTCATTAAAGAAAAGTGACTGTGGTATTTGATAAAGTACCTTGTCTTCAAAGAAGTTTGCTTTTGTGGTATTATCTGTGGCACATTATTTTCTGTCTTGGTACTTTCTCTCCGTGGGATATTTAGGCTCTACTTCCCTGCTTAGCACTTTTGTTAATAATGACTTTAAAAATCCTCACTTCTCTCTTTAAATTGCTGCATGGAGTAATGGCCTCTCTCCTTGACAGTCAAAAGGCCAAGAAGTGCAACTATGTGAAATAAACTTTTAAAACAAGGCCCCAAATGCACTGCAAGTTGGCTTGAAATAATTAGTCCCTGGAGTTTGGACACCCACAAAGTATATTTCGGAACTCAGATTCAGAAATGTCTCAGTGACAGCCTGTGGCGGGAAGCCATCACAGCAGGAGGGCCCATTGCTCTTGGGACATCCCACACCGTAGAGTTACTTTGGCAGTGCCTGGAAGCAGCAGCCCCTGCCTACATGGCTTTTCCGCTTTCTCACAGCCAAGAACCATGACACGCCCCTCAGAGCTCGGGCCCTCTCCAGTCCTTGAGCCAGTGTTCACCCTGACAGGAAGAGTATTACCCTGTTTTATCAGCAAGTAACAGAAAACCCAGATGACTGCAGCTTACAAAGTAAAGACATTTCTCTCCCATTACAAGAAGCATGGAGATGAGTAATAGAAAGTGTGTTGTAGAGGCTCAGTGTTGTCATAGAGGACCTAGGACTCTTCCGCCTTCCTACACTGCCATCTCAGTGTTGGGGGATGACTTCCCTCATGGATGCAAGAAGGTTACTGAAATGCCAAGTATAATGTCACTACCTCATGTGGCACCGCGCTTTATGGGAAGGGGGTGGGCATAAACAGAGGGGATTCCAAGTGCTGTTCTCTTTGAGCAGGGGACATTTTTCCCAGAAGCCCCCAGTGGTTTTCTTCTTGGGACCTGCTTGCTTGAAGAGCATCACCTCCCTCTGGCATAGGGGAAAGAGATTTCCGTCATTGGCTTAGACCAATCATTACCTTCCCTGGCACTGGACACATGCCACATCAGGGTTCTATTGGAAGACAAGAGAAAGGGATGGCTACTGGGGGAGCAGCCAACCCAGGTCTGCCACACCCAGCTGAACCCCCCAGACAGTGGTCAGAGCACCTTTTGCTTTGACCCAGGAATCCAAGCCTTGCCAAGAGTCTATGGCCAGTCCTCTGGGATTATTGCTAGCAGTTTTTTTTCTGATTGTTGATCATCTGCAGACACCTGATTCCCCGTCAGTGCTTTTTCTATTTGACAGGACTTCTTGATGCCCACCAGGATCGAGCTTGCCGAGTCTTTTGGATGTTGTGTGTTATCCACCTAGCCAAGTCTTTTTGGGGAATATTTATGGATATATTTATATATAAATAAATAATATTTATATTTCCAGAGGTGCTCTGTACCTCTGTCTATCCCTTTCGGGGGACAGATAAGCCACTTTGGGGCCCTCAATCCCTTAACAAAAATAATTTCATTTTTCTTAGTAAAATCATATAATGTCTGCATTTTTCCTTTGCAGCACAGAAATACATGATTGGTATTTTTTAATAGATTACTTTTCTGGAATAGATATTATTTTGAAAATTCAAAATAAATTTGAAGAGTTCTCTTCCACCAGTCTTAATTTCATGGAGTAGTTTAAATATTATTTAATTCCATGGTCTAAACTATTGGTTCTTGTCTTTTTTTTAAATATTATGTATATAAAATTAGGAAGTCATTTAAGAACAGCAAGAATTGATTTAATCTGCGAGATGCCAAATGGAGCTAATCCTGAAATACTTTCTATCTGTAGAGATTGATAGTTTACAAAGCACTTTCATACATATTATTTCAGTACTTTCCATAACTATTATCTGCGTTTGACGGATGAAGAAATAAGGGTATAAGAGCTGAGGTGACTTGGACAGGATCCTACCAGCCTTCACAGAGTTGGTACTGGAGCCTGGGCCTTCACAGCCTGCCTCTGAGACACCTTCCCGTTTCTAGCACTCAAGTTCCAGTGTCTATGGCAGCATGCAATAGGATTACAGGAGGACATCATAGCCACAGATAACCCAGCCATGTTACCTGTTCATTTCAACCTCTGCGACTAGGCCCAGATTTCTTACGACATTTCCTTCGCCATGCGCTGAATTTGAACATGCAGATGTCACTCACATCCTAGAAGCTAAGGTGTGTGGGTTTATGCTGGGACTAGGTCATATCTGTATTTTAAAAATCCCAGAACAACCCCAGCAGCAGTTTTAGAGATGAGGAAGAGAGGAGACAGAACACCAAGTTCTGCTGGTTACTCTGCTCTTGGACTTCTCAGGTGCTTCATTAATATCCTCTGTGATGGCATTTTGATGCCATTTTTCTGATGGCATTTTGCTGCTTGCCTCAAGTGTCCCTTCTGGTGTTCTAATGTAGGACAAAGCCCAAGGATGAGTGGCTGCGGTTGCCAGTCAGCATTCTCTGCAGATGTCTTTGCTGTGTGTAGCTGGGGTTAACCTGCTGTCTTAATGTCTGCCTACTCGGTTTTGCATGCAAGGATACATTATACAAGAAAATTCCATCGAGATCATGTACAAGTAAAATCAGCTTATTTTTTTCCAAAGAGGCAGGGGAGCTACTTCTTAGCAGAGTGAGCTGTAGAGTCTCTCTGGAATGCAAAACACAGACCTTTGTATTAGAAGTGAAATATTTAGATAGGGATCATTATGGAGCTCTTTTTACAGCAAGGCAGGCCTGATAAACAGAGAGAGAGCTGGGAAAGGAAGCACAAAGGAGGTAATAATATCTGATTAGCTAAGCAGCTGGATAACTGAAGGAGAATTTGTTAAAAACCTATCAAGACATCAAAGCTAGATGTGAGTTGCTCTGTTAGCCCAGGCCACTTGTGGAGCCATCTCTGGAATATTACTGAGTGTCTAATTTGCTGCTATTTTTTCCCCTAGCGTCACTCCTTCACTAAGGGATCTGAGCTGTAATCTGACCTGTAGCTGTCATCAGGGCTTTTTTCCATCCCTGCCATGGCATGGGATCCCAGTATGGAGAAGCTTAGTTGGTATTCAAGTCATCCGCGTCGTACTTGGCCACGTGTGAACAAGTAACCTCATGTTTCTGGGGACAGGCAGGGAGAAACTTGAGAAGTTGATCCCCTTGGGGGCCCTTGGAGGATTGCTTCCACCAAGCCCTGGGTTTTGCAAGTGACTCGTTTCCCAATCCATGGCACATCCAAGCCTCTTTGGTTTTCTTTTTCCCTGTTCACACGGATATATTTGAGGCACCATACTCCATCTGCCCAAGAAAGGAAGAGGGGCAAGGAAAACCATGTAAATCATGCTTCTTTAAATATTTTGGCTTCTGCCAAAGCAGATATGAGAACAATTGGATTATAATGAGAGTTTTCCATTGGCCTCAACTATCCTGGACAGCTGAACACCAAGCCTAGTTTGATAGGTACCTACTATGGACCTGGTGGAGCTCCTTCTTAAAATTAGACAGTGTGTGCTGGCCAGAATGTCTCAGCTTGCAGCCTGAGGATGATTATGCTGATCCTGGAGGCCCTGGGGAACTGTCTAGGGCACTAGGGGTTCCTGTGCTAACAGCAAAAGACCACTCCTCCACAACACCACACTTGCACATGCCTCATGCACAGAGGAAGTAGGTGCCAGGTCTTTTCAGAGAAGAGCTTCAAAGCGCTGCTGCCACCTACAAGAGCCTTTGATCCATCTCTCGGCTGAATCCAGCCCCTCACGGGGCTGATCTGCTTTGAAACCAGAGCCAGCAGCCCCTCTACAACTCCCTCTGAGTTACCTCACACAGACAAGAGCACAGGCTTCTGGGGGGGCTTCTTTTTATCTTCCCTAAATTGCGAGAGGTACTTCTTTCAGCGTTGTCCTATAGGATTCTTAAGAACTGCCTGGGAGATGTCTTAGGGCTGGCACAAAGAATTGCAAACAAGAGCCCAGTGTCTTGGAAACTTTCTCTACAGTTTACTACGGATAAACCACATGCAGATAGAAAATAGGAAGAAAAGGAAATTCATGGTAAGGCTGCGTATTTTCTTATTTGGGGTGCGAGGGGAGTGGAGAAATCCGTCATGGATAAAATCCAACTTTAATGACAGTCTGAAGCCCTGAAGCACAGACATATTGCAGAGCTAATGTATTATTTTGTTTTTGTTTATTCTGCAGAAATGGGGAAATTTCATTTTTTAGTAGAATTACATGCTCCCCTTTTATTATTCACAAGCCCTAACATGCATGGCATCCCGAGCCAGAGAGCCTTCCGTGATTTTAATACCAGCTTCTTTGCGAATCTAAACTGGTTTTCCAGTCCACTCTCTGGCGGGCCACGGGGGTTGTTGGGGTGGTGTTACACATACTTAAAGCTTTCTTTGGGTGCTTGGCCGCCACCTGTTCTCAGGGGGGACAAGGAGCCTTGCTGTGGGCATTACCAGTGGGAGGTAGGCATGGACAGTGAGGTTCGGCACCTGACCTCTGAATTCCCGCAGCCCTTGCAGGATATCACGCCCACGACTGGCGGTCCTCAAGCTGAACTGCGCGTTGGAATCACCTGGGAAGCTTTAAACATACCAAAACCTGGGCCCTGCTAAATGACACCCATATTCTGATATAATGGGTCTGGGTGTGGCCTGGATATTAAGATTTCTGACTTTCCACTTCCACCTAGGTGATTCCATGTGCAGTCTGGGCTGAGAGCCACTGTCCCACAGCCTCATCATACAGCTTGCCTAGGTTCCACAGCTGTGTCACTTCCTGGCCATGTGACCCTGGGCATGTTAACTGAGCTCAGCTTCTTTGTGTGTAACACAGGGGAATCACTTCAAGATTCATTGCACCTATCTCCTAGAGATTATTGCAAGGGTTCAAGTTATGGACATTACTAGGAGGATACCATGGACCAGGCACTGTTGTGGGACCTGGAACTGCTATGGCTGGGAAAAGAGAGATCAGAGCCCCTGCCTTTGTGGTGCTTCTTTATTTTCTAGTCATGGAGATGGTGGATAAACAAACAAACTTGTAAATACATACTGTAATGTCAAATCGTGGGCAGTACCGTGAAGGGAAAATATGACCCAGGGGAAGGGTGGCAAGTGGCAGGAGAGAGTGCACGCACATAAAGGGCACATGCAGTCCCGGGCTGTCAGAAATGCAGGCAACTGGCTAGGCATGGTGGCTTATGCCTGTAATCCCAGCACTTTTGGGAGGCCAAGGCAGGCAGATCATTTGAGGTCGGGAGTTCAAGACCAGCCTGGCCAACATGGTGAAACCCCATCTCTACTAAAAGTACAAAAATTAGCCGGGCATGTTGATGCATGTCTGTAGTCCCAGCTACTCTGGAGGTTGAGGCAGGAGAATCACTTGAACCCAGGAGGCAGAGGTTGCAGTGAGCCAAGACTGCGCCACTGTACTCCAACCTGAGCAAGAGAGTGAGACTCTCTCTCAAAAATTAAAAAAAAAAAAAAAAGAAAGAAAAGAAAGAAAGAAATGCAGGCAACTGTGCGTGGCATCCTTGGCAGGGTCTACAGTGTTGCAGTTCCTACCACTTCACCCTGGGTCAATGAGATCTCAGTGTGATGTCTTTCTCTAAACAGATTAGACACTCCCTCAAGACAGACCTCAGATTCTGTGCAAGCCCAGGGCCTGATCGCCATCTGTGTGATGAATCCAGGCACCTAGCTCTGTGCACAGCTTCTCTAAAGTGAGCATAGATTTGGAGAGAAGAAGGGATACTCAGATGTTTCATTTACCCAGGTACAACAGATACGTATTGAAGGCCTGCAGATGGCAAGACCTGGTTCAAGCACAATGGGGCAGAATATGAGAAAGCCCCACCCCTTCCTTTGTCTCTTCCCCCACAGCCACTACAGTTCCTTCCACCAATGTCAACCACCACCATGGCAGAGCATTTCCCTGAGACAGGCCGCAGGCTACATACATTATGTGCATCTTGTCATCATGTCCTCACCAGCGGAAGTAGCTGTTGGTTTATTCAACCCCATTTTACATGGGAAGGCTCTGGGGCTTTGTCATGCTATCGTTTGTTCATGTCACCCCAGGCCACACAGCAGCTAAGTTGGAAAGTGTTTGCTGTTAGCCTGCATTGTTGTCCCTCCATGAGGGACCTAACGTGCATACTAAAGGCCTACTATGTGCCAGAGCCTGGCATTTCACCATTAAGTCACTGAATCCCCGTAACACTGTGCAGATGGAAACTTCTCAGCTTTCCTGACCATCCCTTATCTTGGGCTAGCCCTCATGACACATGTCACACCCTGCAATTACCTTCTTTATTCATTTGTTGACTTTTATTTGTCTTTCTCCCCTACTTGAACGTCAGCACAGACAGTGGACTCTGTTCTTGTTCACTCCAGAGCCGGCATTTGAATGGAGATTAGCTGGCGTTCTAGATGCCACCTAATTACCTGACAGGAGAAAGAAGACCAGGACAGAAGCAGCGGAAATTCCAAGCAGAACGTAGGTTGTTTCAGAAGAGACACAAACTCTGCCTGGCGGTGTCTGAGGCCATCTTCTTCAGGAAGGTGTTTCTTGGATGCACTTCAAAGTGGAGGGGGCTTCACAGGTAGAATTAGGTTGCAGGAATGAGGGGAAGGTAGTCCCCTGGAAAATGTGAAAATGAGGGTTGAGATGCAGGCAAGAAAATTCAGGGGGACTGTTGAGTGAATAGTCGCTCCCTCTGGCAGGTGCCCAGGGTGGGAGGAGGATGGCAAGTGTGAGGACATCCTGGAACACACACACTTTGGACTCAGATCTTGCTGTTGTAGCTCCGCTACCTGATCAGTCTGTGAACTTGGGCAGCTTCCTTAGCTTTATCTGTGAAATGGGAATAATAGTGTCTTCCCTTCAGTGAGAACCAAATGAGACAGTACTTTCTATACGTCGAATGCTGGTGTAGAGCAGTTAGAACAAATGAGTCTGGGGAGGTGGACCCAAGCTGTGCTGCATGAGCAGGGCCTCTGCACAGGCCCAACGCTGACCTCAGGTTTAACCTTTTACTTGAGGTATGGGAATGGCTTTTTGGATACTGTTGTTTGAAGAAAAAAAGAAAAGGTCATGAATAAAACTTAGAATACTAACAACCACCCAGAAAGCCAGTCCCATCTCTGCCCAGTAACGCCTTCCTTTCCTGCAGGAAGGTTGGAACCTTCCACAGTTCCACCAGGTATTGGCCTGGTGGACCAGATTGAAAGGGTGAGCAGACAATGGTGGGGTGGGGGCAGACACCTGAAGCCAGAGATGTGGGCCAGATGGGGGCTGTCGGCCCTTCCCACAGGCCCAGGCAGCTGCACTGACACAGCTGTCCCTTTGAAAGTTGGCCCCGAGTGGGAAGCACTGCATTATTCTCCCAGCCCACTGCAGAATGCCTTCTGCCCATTACACAGTGGCGGCGTGCTTTGGGCAGCTTGATGCTGGGGCTGCATGTAGGGCCTCAGAAAAGTAGGTAGACTCGTAAGACGGGCTTTATCCTGGAAAAGGCAACACCGCCCTGTCCTTTCCAGAGCCAAGCTATGGACGTGGGTCCTGGAGAGGTAGAAACGTCTTAAGGGAAGGAAAGGGAAATCCTAATTACTACCTGGGTAACAATCCTCATTTCCAAACCCAGCAGGTGACCTGCAGGATAATGTGTGGGCAGTGATTCATTAGAAGCTGTAATCCCCAGTGTTCAAGCGAGAGTTGTAACTGTATCTAGGGCCTGAGAGAGAGAAACGGGCTTCATAAATCACTCCTCTGGCACCGTTGCCTACATACCTAGGCCTGTAGCAATTTATCCCAAATGAGGAAATAATAATGTCATTTTCCTCCAGCCTTTCCCTGGGAGGAAGTTCTCTACTAGAGGGTAGGCAGGTGTTAAGAAGAAATCTTTCTGGGCCACACCTCATTACAAGGTTGGGATAAGTGAGCTCTTTTTCAGCTTCTGCCTCTCCTGTCCTTGCCTTGTCAGCAGCAGGGTTGGGAGTTAGGCACAGGGCATGGTGGGAAAGAAGTCTTGCTGGGTTCTCAGTCATTGCGGTTGGTTGTTTTAGGTAAAGTAAATTGATGTTGTGTTTCTTTTCCCTAAATATTGACTGCTGAACCTAGTTGTGGAAGAAAAGATAGCTGTTTTTTGCTCGTATTACTTGCTATTCACTGCTGCTCTTCATCTGGAGGTCACTAGCAATTTTTAAACACTTATCCCGATTTTACAGATAGAAGACAGTAAGTTCTATGGAGGAATGAAAGGCCTTTTTACAGAGTAACTGAGGTTCCATATGTTGACTAGAATAAAGTTTAAGCTCCTGACCGGGTGCGATGGCTCACGCCTGTAATCCCAGCACCTTGGGAGGCCCAGGCAGGCGGATCACTTGAGGCCAGGAGTTTGAGACCAGCCTGGCCAACATGGTGAAACCCCGTCTCTACTAAAAATACAAAAATTAGCCAGGCGTGGTGGTACATACCTGTAATCCCAGCTACTTGGAAGCCTGAGGCAGGAGAATTGCTTGAATTCTGCCAGGAGGCAGAGATTGCAGCAACCTGAGATCATGCAACTGCACTCCAGCCTGGGCAACAGCGGGACTCTGTCTCTTAAAAAAGAAAAGAAAAGAATAAAGTGAGCTCCTATAGCGAGTGGAGCCCCACATGAAGAAAGGCTTCAATGCAACGGATGTTGACTTCTCGTCCATCTGACAGTCTTATCATGGATCTTGCTGGTTGGCCATGACTCCCCTTGCAGTGTCTTAGGGACCCCGTTCTTTTCATCTTGTGGCTTTGCCATCCCGTAAGCCTCTTGCTTTCTATATCCACCCAACCATGGGGAGGAAGACTCAGAATTGACACAGCACCTCTGTCCTTGCCAAGAACTAGTCATGTGACCTTAACTACTAGCGAAAGGCAGGGGTGGCCTGGAAATAGAGTCCTTCACCGGACAGTTGCTTACCTGAGACAACATGCGTGTACCTGTGAAATGCATGTACTGTAGAAGGATCATGAGTTAGGCACATAATTAGTGGATAATAATCACTACCACGTCTCAGAATGAGTGTCAGATAATTAGTGGACAATAATCACTACCACATCTCAGAATGAGTGTACTTGCTGATAGAAATGTGGTTTTGGCTTAAGTCACATTGTCAGTGGTGAATGCAGCCTACAATTGAACTCAAATACCCAGGTCGTAGTTGTTTTCTGACTCCACAAAAGCAGAAATGAAATTGTTGAGTTTGAGAGTAAGTGGATGGGGCCAGCCAAAGCAAGATGGACAGAATGACGTTCCTTTACTGTCCTTATTGACAATTTATGGTTCATGCAATAGAAAAGAATCTTAAAAGTCTCTCTTTAATATACAAGAAGAGAAAGACCCCTGGAAACTTGTCTTTTCATCATTCCAAACCTGCCTTATCCCTTCAGTCAGTTGCACTGGTACCTGTAGAGCTCACACACAGTTTTGCATCAAATGATTATGTGGCCAGCCTTGTAATAAGTGGATTCAACGAAACGTGTATTTAAGGTGGCCACTTGCCCCTGGAGTAAATGGCAGCTATTGGACTCTGTGGGATTTTCTGTTTTTGTTGAACTTGCAAAGTGATGAAACCTCATAATTTCTGTCCCCTTTTAGTTCCCTCTCTGTCTGAGCAGCTGTACTGAAGTTTGTCAAACATGCCCATTAGCTTTCACATGTAAAGATGGCCATTTTATATTCAAATTTTAGTAATATATTATTTAATCATTAGGCAGTTTACTAAGGGTGTATTTGTGGCCGTTGTTCCTTCTGAATGCCTAATCACTAAAGGAAAACATTTTGGAAACAAGCACTTTCTTCCAGAAACTGTGGTTTCCAGGAGAGAGAGTCACTGGGAAGATTGGGAAGCCATCAGTGGCATGGCACAGGGACACCATGGATGCTGCCGCTAGACCAGCCCTGATCCAGTAGTAAGGCCTAGCCAAGGACACATTGAACTCCTTGAAATAGCTGATATTTGGTCAGGCGCGGTGTCCCACGCCTGTAATCCCAACACTTTGGGAGGCCGAGGTGGGAGGTTTGCTTGAGGACAGGCGGTCAAGGCCAGCCTGGGCAACATAGCAAGATCCCCCTCTCTACCAAAAATACAAAAAATTAGCCAGGCGTAGTGATGCACACCTGTAGTCTTCGCTACTCAGGAGGCTGAGGCAGAAGGATCACTTGAGCCCAAGAATTGAAGGTTGCGTTGACCTCTGATTGCACCACTGCACTCCAGCCTGAGCGACAGAGAGAGACCCTGTCTCAAAAGAAAGAGAAAAAAAATGCTTATATTCAACAATTTTTGTCCTTCCAAACAACAATTTCCTCAGATTCAAACTAATACAAAACTGGCCTCCCAAGGAGGTGTTTGTTTATAAGGCTACAGGGCACCATTTTCCTACCCCTTCTAACATAGTCTTATAGGAGGTTCTCTGAAATCAGAAATGCAGATCTTTTTTTTCTTTTTCTCCTAAGACAGGGTCTCGTTCTGTTGCCCAGGTTGGAGTGCAGTGGCATGATCGTGGTTCAGTATAGCCTCAACCTCCTGGGCTTAAGTGATCCTCTCGCCTCAGTCTCCTGAGTAGCTGAGACTACAGGCACACATCACCATGACCGGCTGTTTATTTGTTTGTTTGTTTGCTTGTTTGTTTATTTTTGTAGAGGTAGAATCTCACTATGTTGCTCAGCCTTGTCTGAACTCCTGGGCTCAAGTGATCTTCGCGCCTCTGCCTCCCAAAGTATTGGGATTACAGGCATGAGCCACTACACCCAGGCAGAAACACAAATCTTTAGTAAGGTAGCATTCCATTTAGCTACAGAAGCACTCGGCATACATTTGACCTTTAAACAACTTGGGTTTGAAATGCATGGATTTTAGATGTGGGGCTTTTTAAACCAAACTTGGATCAAAAATACGGTATTCACAGGATACAAAAACCACATATACAGAGGGCTGAATTTTTGTATCCATGTATTCTGCCAGGTCAACTGCCCACAGTTGCACAGGTTTTACTGTACTCAAGTGTCCTGGAACCAATTCCTCACATATACCAAGGGGCAACTGTAATGTGAACACAAACCCATAAGCAGTGCAACGTTACCAGCTTTCCCAGGATATATGTGGCTGACAGAGGAGTCAGTGTCAAGAAGGGCTCCATTGGCAGCTGGGGGCCTCTGAGCTGGAGCTTACTGACAAGTGGAAGATGCCCAGATGACAAGGTGCCCAGAAGATAAGCTGACAAGTGGAAGATGCCCAGATAATAAGGTGCCATGACAGATTGTGGTGGTAGCATTGTGAGCTGGTTGACAGCACAGAACTCTGGAATCAGATGACCTGGATTCAAATCCTGGACTCACCCGTTATTGGCTGTGTGAGCTAAGGCAAGTTACTTGCCCTCTCTGTGCCCCAATTTCTTCATCTGCAAAATGGGAATAATGATAATGGCATTATGGTTTACTGAAAGGATTAAGAGTTAATATGTTTAAGTACTTAGAACAGCATCCAGCATGATACTAAGTGATATGGAAGTATTTGCTATTTTTATACAGAGCTTAGTGGCATGAAGAAGTTAGACAAGCAATGAGGAATTCATGGTAGTGTCCTGGAGTAGAAGAGAAATCGGTTCTGGAAGGGAGACTTAGATGACAGAACAGACAGAGATTTGGGTGTGGTTTCCACCGCTGGAAGAAGGCGACAGTTGGCAAATACCTACCTATGTAGTGATGTCCAGCAGAAACTGTCCTGAGACCCATCTGACTTTGTCATTCCACTATCTCTCTGTCTCTGTGCTTTCTCCTGTCCTTCTTCCTGTCTCAAAACCTCTAGTCCTTTTAATTATAGGAAATGTTCATGTTTTCCCATCACATCTTTTTATATATATATATGTCTGGGTGTAGGAAATTTCTGTGAACCCCCAAGGTCACCTGCAGCTCCTTTCTCTTTGAGTTTGGTGTATGCCGGGAAGGTGGTCAGAAAACAGCCATAGCCCCTCCTTTGCAACTGTTTCTGCTATAGTCTTTTTGATAGTGCAAGGTGTACCCTAGGGCTGATTGTGTTCTTGGGAGCTGGAAGATGTTACTGCAGGGTTAAATCAGCAACAGGAGAGCAACACTCCCAGCAACCTCAGAAAGAATAGAGAATGATGTTGTTGAAGGGAGCAGGGAGCTGTGTTCCTAGTGCCGTCTTCTTAAAAAAAAAAAAAAAAAAGTTTCCTTCCCCCTCTTCTCTCTGCCTTTCCACAACACACCTTGTACTAAATACATTTTTCAGACCTGACTTTGTGCAAACACAGTGTTGTTCAGCAAGCATTAAAAGGCAATTTAGTACTCAAAGGATTAAAAGCTCATGTTAAATTGAAGACAACACTTGGCATAAACATTAAAAATTGACAGAACACCCTGCACATTAACTGCACCAGGGCTTCGTAATTAGCATTTAAAAGTAAAACATCATTTCCTTACTGTTTCCTACTTACTCATTTATAATGCATTTATTATAATACAGATGTGAGCAAGAGGCTTTCTCCCATCATCAGCAGATGAAAAATATACCTGTGCTGAGAAAGAAACTGGGATTTATTAATCCAGCCTAAAAAGCAAAACCAATAAAGAAATCTCTCACTGGGCTGATTCAAGAGCTTCAAACTACCCCTTGGAAGATTGACACAAGGCCCCCAAAGAAATCACCTTCACACTTCTTTTCCTTTTCTTAGTCTTTCACTAACAAATACTGGGAAAAAAATCCAAGTAAGCTTCGGCCAGGCACACAGTTGCGTTTAAAATTGATCAACTGGCAGGTTGCCAAAGGAATGTGGAAAAGAGCTTGTTGGCCCATTGCTGATGCTTCTTCAAAACTTTGGTAAGACTGGGATCCAATTTTCTAACTCATAGGGAAATTCTGCTGACTTAACACAGATGGCTGAATTTGTAAATGAGGACACCTGTTCATGACACCTTTGGGCTCCTGCTTAAAATCAGGGTTTTGTTTTTAGCATTACCAAATTTGTAAAATCTGAATGCAGTCCAAATCTGATCTTATGTTCTTCCTCCAGAGTTAATCCTGAATGTGCCGCCATCGCGGTCTTTGGACCTAACTCTCGGCCCCTTCTTAGTATGGTAGGTAGTAATTCCCGAACTCTAACATGCATCACGATCACTGGGGGTCTCCCTAAAATGCACATTCTGCCTGAGCAGGTCCAGGGTGGAGCATGAGATTTCTGCATTTCTTTTTTCACCTAGGCTGGATGGAGTGCAGTGGCACAATCTCAGCTCTCTGCAGCCTCCACCTCCTGGGTCCAAGTGGTTATCCTGCCTCAGCCTCCCATGTAGGTGGGACTTTAGGTGTGTGCCATCACGCCCAACTAATTTTTGTAGTTTTAGTAGAGACGGGTTTCACCATGTTGGCTAGGCTGGTCTTGAACTCCTGACCTCAGATGATCTGCCTGCGTCAGCCTCCCAAAGTGCTGGGATTATAGGCGTGAGCCACCGCGCCCAGCCAGATTCTGCATTTCTAAAAAGCTCCCAGGCAGTGCCAGTGCTGCTAGCCCCAGGACCACATCTTTGAGTGGCAACATTGCACAGAAGACTCTCATCAGTTATTAGTCAGTGGATTCAGCTCATCAAATGTGAAAGACCCCCAAATTGCCAGCTCCTTGTGGTAAACCCATGGCAATGACTAAGACAACCAAACACAGTGCTTGCCCTGAATGAACTTATTCTAGAAATATCTGAGACCTCGTTATCTTTCTCGGTCCTCTCCTACTGGACCTCGTTTGTCATGTGTGATTGCGAACACCTTTCCCTGATGTTATCTAGAGATACTGACAGGCATGTTCTGCTAAAACAGACCTCCCGGGCTGTCCCCAAGTGGCCTCAAATTCCCCAGCTGGGGCACCGTAAGTTTATCACATTAGGCAGTTAACAGGACAAATATAATTTCTGGGCCACAAGGCCAGTCCGGGTGAACGCATGACATAAGGGTGTTAAAAGTGGAGGAGAATTCCGAAAATAGACTTTACTCTTGTCAGAATGGTGCCAGGGGCTGGCCCAGCCTGTGGAATGCCTCAGCGCTAGAGGGCTTGGGCAGTAAGGCACGCTTCCCTGGGGAGGGGGAGGGGGGTGGTGGCTGGGGAGAGGAGAGCCAGGTTCCCAAGAAACTAATTTGGCACCTGCTCTATGGCAATCCCTTACAGGCGAAGAGAGAAAAAGGAGGCTTTGGGACAGATAGGGGAATTTTCTGATACAAGCAGTCCCCTTGTATTTTCTTTTCATTGTCGTAATGATTTGTAAAATTCCAGAAATGTATTCGTGCCCCTATATGACTTGAAAATGCCGCTGTCTCACTAAGAGCCATGGGCTAAAACACACCCAAACGGCGGTCAGAAGTGAGGCTTGCTGTCTGTGAGGCGAGGACAACAGCCTGGATTCCTGAGTCAGGCTCACATCTAAGCCTGGCAGGGCCTGGAGGGCGGCAACGTGTGGTTTGCAGGTTCGTTAATTATCCTAGTGTTTTTTATGGGAAGATCCTTGGGTGTGTTTGTGGGAACAGAACCCTGATTTTAATTACATCCCTTCTGGTTATTCAGATTATAGACTTCTAAGGATCTTGTTTCTCTGGCTTTCTTCTGCCCTACGGAGGGACAGAAGGGTTCAACAGAGAAAGTGCCTGTGATCTGTGTTAACACATAGAAGCAGAGAATTTTAGAGCAGAAAGGACTTCAGTGCATTTAGTCCAGTGCCCTCGAATTATAGATGAGGGAACTGAGGCTCAGAGAGATTGAAATGACCTGCCCAAGGTCACACAAGTAGGATTAAAACCCAGGTCTCCTAAACCTCTCTATTTTGTACATCATACTGTCTGCACGTAATTATTTCTTTTCAGATATTTAATAAAAGTCACAATCAGAGTTAGTCAATTTCTTGTCTCTCCTTTGAGAGTTGAAGTCGTCGTGTGAATAGCCATAATTACTGCATTTTCTGTGCATTTCTTATTTGATTCTTCTTTGGCACAAGAGCTCTGAGGATGCTTCAGCATTGTACTAGGCAGAAAAACGAACACAATTAGCAGATTCAAACAGATGCACATCACATCTCACACAGGTTAATAGGGAATGTGCCTTTCTAAAGCGAAGGAGCCAGGGTTACAGGGCATGGAAGAATTCCAAAGGTAAAATGAATATGACTCGCATACTTGTAGAGTGGCCAAGGAGGGCCTTGTTTTTTACCCTTCAACAAAACAAAGGTTTGGTGCTAAAACAACAAAGTAACATTCACTGTAGATGCACCTCAGGCACATCCCCTCCCTGCTACGCTAAACGCTGCCTGGTCTCTACAGACTCTGTTATTGTCTGAGGACCTCCTCTCACAAACACTTATTTAATAATGGCACTTTGGCTTTTTAATATTTTATTTGATTTCTGTTTTACGGTGTTTTTAATTGAACCCTGTTTTAATTGCCTTTTCTGCACACCGAGAGCCTAGGTGGGGAAGGAAGGCTTATAAATGAAATGATTATTGTTATTACTTCCTTTCTTTCTGCACCGTCTTAATCAAATTATGATTGATTCCATCCACATATTAGCCCCGATCCTTATATGCATGTGTCAGAAAACAGCAAGTGTTGAATAAGGAGGCTGAAAATTTTAATCTAGCTGAGAATAAGATTTGTCAGCATTATTACAGAGTGAGGAAAGGAAATTGGGGCTAAGTTCTTGCCGTCAAGTTGAGCAGAGTACTTGGTTCCGGGTGACACAGCCCACAGGTGGGCAAGGTTTCATAAACTGAGAGCTAGAAGTGACCTAGAAAAGACATTTAGTCGCTCCCTTGTGTCCAGTCATAGCCCAGGGCAGACACAGTTTATCCTGCACAGCCTTGGCTGACACCTCCATAAATAAGTTACCTTCCTTTACAGCTTTTCAGAGTCTCAAGGGCAGCTACAGAGTTGCCCTTAAGATAAAAGAATAAACAACCCTCATCCCCTTAAACTTCTGCGCCTCCTTACCCTATGCCCCCACATCCTGTTTTTTGGAATTTGACCTATTTATGCCCAGGCACTGACTGCAGGGTTGACAGTAGCCACCCTGAAGGGGCCTTGGTAGGGAGTAACAAAACAGGCGGGGTACAGTGGCTCACACCTGTAATCCCAGCACTTTGGGAGGCTGAGGCAGGCGGATCACTTGAGATCAGGAGTTCAAGACCAGCCTTACCAACATGGTGAAATCCCATCTCTACTAAAAATACAAAAATTAGCTAGGTGTGGTGGCGCATGCCCATGATCCCAGCTACTCAGGAGGCTGAGGCAGGAGAATCGATTGAACCTGGTGGGGGGATGGGGGTGCAGAGGTGGCAATGAGCCAAGATTGCACCACTGCACTCCAGCCTGGGCGACAGAGTGAGACTCTGTCTCAAAAAACAAACAAAAACAAAACAAAACACAAAAAACCCAGATCTGGCACACACAGAGATGGCTGCTGGCCTTATTAGGTCCGCTGCCTCCCCAGCTGAGTATTCAGTGGGCAGCCACTCATAGGCTTCATAAAATGACGTAGATTTGATGCTTGAAGAGAAAGCTTGTCAATCCTGGGTAACTGCTTGAAGAAAGGAACATTATCCGTTAAAAGGATAGCCCTAGCCCCTAGAATATCTTTCCCACCTTGGGACTTGCTAAAATAGAATTCCTTATTTCAAAGGCAGTGCAGTGTTTGAGTTCCTACTATGTGTAGTGTGTGCTAGGCTAGGCACTACAGGCCAAGCAAGGCAAATAAAACTGGCCTCTTTCACTATTCCCCTGCATTTCAGAAAAGACAACACATTTCAAGGGTCTGCTTTGCAAGATACCAGACACCACAGTTTCCTCCTATCAGCCTGGGCATGGCAAGTAATAACCCCCCCATGAATGAAGAGGGAGCTGTGTTCAAAGAGGTTAAATAAAGTGTCCAAGACCATACAGTGTCAGTGAGACAGGGAAGAAATCTGAAAGCTGATCCCTGGCTAACCTGTCTCTTTGCATTGTCAGCCTGGAAGGAAGCGTCAAATGGTTTGGCGCAGAGCTCTGTCCTTGGGCCTGGACTGTTTGCAAACTTTACTTAGGTGAAAAGAGAGAGTGGAAGACACTGGATTGGAAGAAGACAGTTAGGATACTAAAAAATATCCCAGCAGACTGAGGACCAGAACGAATGCCATGGCAGTGAGAGTGGAAGGGAGGAAATGAGCGAGAGGCACAGGGAAGACAGAGCAGCCTGAGGATTCGGTGAACTGGGTTTGGAGTTAGGGAGGGTGATGGCCTAGGTAAGACCATTGACAATCAGGAGGAAATCACAGTGAGGTCATCTGTAGAATTGTTGATTTTTAAAGCGCCAATGGACAATCAGTGCCACGCTCCACCAAATGAGTTGGAGATAAAGAAGTGTAAGGCAGGAGGAGCTGGAGTCTTGGGAGCCCCCTACTTGGAAATTACAGCGGAAGCTGGGGAACTGGTGAGAGAGAGTCCCCCACTTCCTCCTTTCAAGACATTGAAGGGATACCTGAAGAATCTCAATATTAAAGGATAAGAGAATCCAAAGAAGGCAATATTACTTGAGAAACAAGAGAATAATAATAGTATTTTGTCATGGAAGCCCAGTAATAAAGGGAGAGACAGTCTGATACTTCTGCAGAGAGAGACAGAAAGGGCCACTGTGTTTGTTAATTAGGAGGTCCTTGGCCAGAGACCCACTAGGCTCATAAACGTTAAAGGCCAGTGTTACTCTCTTTGGGTGGAACACCTCTAGGGAAGCTGAATAGATAATAGTCACTGCTTCCTCAAAAGGGTAGGACACATGATTTTTTTTTTCTTTTTTTTTTTTGAGACAGAGTCTCGCTCTGTCGCCAGGCTGGAGTGCAATGGCGCAATCTCAGCTCGCTGCAACCTCCGCCTCCCAGGTTCAAGCAATTCTCCTGCCTCAGCCTCCCAAGTAGCTGGGACTACAGGTGCCTGCCACCACACCCAGCTCAATTTTGTATTTTTAGTAGAGACGGGGTTTCACCATGTTGGCCAGGATGGTCTTGATCTCCTGACCTCGTGATCTGCCTGCCTCGGCCTCCCAAAGTGCTGGGATTACAGGCATGAGCCACTGTGCCTGGCCAGGACACATGATTTTAAAAGCAGGGGAAGCTCCCATGCTGGTCAAAACAACCCTACTACAGCATTCATAGAAGAATAAGATAGAAAATGAGATGGGAGCTCAGCTGGTGACACAGCAGGGCACTTGCTTGCTTGGGTCAGCCCAGCCTAGAAAGTCAGAGGTGATGGCACTAATCAGACTCCAGGGAAACTGGCTGGCTGGTAACACAAATCTTCTGTTTACAGTGAGGAGTATAACCAGCAACCAAACGTGAATGACCTACATGCAGTAGTTGGCACATATGTCCCCCAGGGACAATCCCCAAGGAATCCAAATTATAATCAGAAAGTCACTTGGTGACCAGGGACTATAAGAATAAGGGATCTGGGCAGAACTGCCTGCTCCGTCCTATTTTAATATTGGTGAAACTCTAGTACTGTGCAGGGACTTTTGGTACTCACTTGTAACACTTGACTGTCTTTTTTTTTTTTTTTTTGAAACAGGGTCTCTCTCTGTCTCCCATGCTGGAGTGCAGTGGCACGATCTCAGCTCAGTGCAACCTCTGCCTCCAGGGTTCAAGCGATTCTCATGCCTCAGCCTCCCAAGTAGCTGGGACTACAGGTGTGCACCACCATGCCCAGCTAATTTATTTTATTTTATTTTTTAGTAGAGACAGGGTTTCACCATGTTGTCCAGGCTGGTCTTGAACTCCAGGCCTCAGGTAATCCACCTGCCTTGGCCTCCCAAAGTGCTGAGATTACAGATGAGAGCCACCATGCCTGGCCGGATTGTACTCTTTTGATCCTACCTGTTTCCCAGTGCTAGATTGTGAGCTCTCTGAGAGCAGAGCCTAGGTGCCAAGTACTCTGTGTTGGTCACAGAATCATCTACTTCTATTTGGAATCATCTACTATTTCTAGAAGACCTTAGCAGAGATAATGGTATTAGTAAGTGCTTCTGTGTTTGGGTTGCCTACTGTGTGCCTGCACATGCATTAGATAAAGATATCTTTAAAGCTAATAGATGCCATGAGGTGTATCCTACAGATAGAATCCTGAGCTTCAGAGATGATAGATCTCATGTAATCAAGCTGGCTTTATGAGGTAGGAGGGGATTTGAACCTGGTCTGCCTGACTCCAGAGCACATGCTCTTCCCACTGGGCCACATTACCTGGAGTCACTAAGGCCTGTTTCACAGGCCCCTTGACCAGGCAGCTCCCAGCTCTGCTCTGTGGATGTGCTGTGTGCTAAAGGGGCGATGGGGGAGGGGGCCCCTGAGAAAGGAATGTTCAGGCATTGGTTAAAATAGGTGTCCTAGCCTCTTGTCGTGCCTTCATAATCACAAATGTTCATTTCTTTCTTTCTCTTTTTAAAAAAATTCTTCCTAGGGATGATGACTGACAGATTAATATATGTCTAACTACATGTCTCAGAAATCAAAAGGAAGGTGCTGTCAGAATCACTTGTCAGAAAATGAGATTAGGCGCACTTGTCATTTGCTGAGGATTGCAGTCTTTCAGAGATAAGGTTTCATTTAATGAGGGTAAAAAGCCTCCTTTTAAAAAAAGAAGAGGGAGCGAGGGAGTGAGGGTGGGGTAGGCGAGGAGTGATGATTCTTTTTTCTGGTGTCAGCCAAGTGTTTTATCACCTAACGCGATCCCGCGGCACCTGGTAGCCACTGATAATGGCAACCTGGCCTTCTCCACCTCCTCTGCCGCTGCACCACTTCAAAAGCAGCTGCTTGTTACCTGCTTTTACCTCTCCTTGAAGCTGAAGCTCCTTCTCCTGTGGGAAGAGGGAGCTAAGCATGTACTCTAGATTTAAAAGCAGGCTCAAGAAAGCATGCAGTAGAAAGGAAACGTACAGTCACATTTCCCAACAAACTGGAAAGAATCCACAATGGATTTCAGTGAGATGTGGAGCCTGTCTGAGTAGTGAAGGGTAACTAATGAGGAGCAGAGCTAGATCCCATTGCAACCAATTGTGTTTTGTTATGGAAAATATTTATCAAGTTCTTTTGCATTTGTTGATTCTCTTACAAGTGACATAGTAAGAGCTCCTGGCATGTGACTTGATGCACCTCCTGCACCCTGCGATTCAGGCTGGCAATTTCTATCCCTTTATTAAGCTTCTCTCTGTACCTCAGGTGTGGCCTGTGCTCCAGAAGTATTTCAAATTAATCTTCCCCCCCTCAACTCCCTACCTCCAGTCACAGAAAACTGCCTCTGAAATGAACAACTTTATTATGGAGAATGCCGGTGATAAAGCAGAAAATCCGTATTTCAGAAATGTTTGGTGACTAGGCACAGTGGCTCACGCCTGTAATCCCAGCACTTTGGGAGGCCAAGGTGGGTGGATCACTTGAGATCAGGAGTTTGAGACGAGCCTGGCCAACATGGTGAAACCCCGTTTCTACTAAAATTATAAAAATTAGCCAGGTGTGGTGGTGCATGCCTGTAATCCCAGCTACTCAGGAGGCTGAGGTGGGAGAATTGCTTGATGAGCCCGGGAGGTGGAGGCTGCAGTAAGCCAAGATCGTGCCACTGCACTCCAGCCTGGGCGACAGAGCAAGAATCTGTCTAAAAAAAAAAAAGAAAGAAAGAAAAAGAAATGTTTGTTCCAGTTCTCTACTCCAAAACTTACTGGTGTAAAGCAGTACCCTTTTCTTCTGTTCCTAGATTTGGTGGGTCAGAAATTCAGACAGGGCCCAGCAGAGAAGCAGTTTGTCTCTGCTTCACCACGACTGGTGACATGAATGGCTGGGGACTGGAATCCCCTGGAGAAGTCTTCACTCATGCATGGGGCACTTGGCAGGGACAAAGGCACCTCTGCAAGCCTTGTCCATGTAGCATGGGCTTCTCACAGAATGGCTTCTGGGTTGTGGGAGGAGTTGCCTGAGGGGCGCTACCAGAAAGCAAGTATCCCAAGAGCTCGAGGCAGAAGCAGCGAGGCTTCTGACCTGGCCTTGGAAAGTCACATGGAGCCACTTCTGCCATTGAGCTTAAGCACTGACAAGCCCACCAGATTGAAGGAAAGAAGATGGGTACCTCTCCATGGGGCAGTGTCAAAGGATGTGTGGATGTGCTTTAAAATGTTCATAATGCTGTAAAGGTTTCTTTCTACTTGGGTGTTTCTTCACGTCTCACGAATGAAATGGCCTAGGGGCCTAGGAATGTAAAGTAAATGACATTTGGATGGTTACTGACTTGGTATAAAAGGTTATTCCTCTTCATTAAAAAGAATAATAATAATAATAATAATAATAAGATGTAGGCCAGATGTGGTGGCTCAAGCCTATGATCCCAACACATTGGGAGGCCAAGATGGGAGGATCACTTGAGGCCAGGAGTTCGAGACCAGCCTGGGCAACATGGAAAACCCCATGTCTACCAAAAATTAGCCTGGTGGGGTGGTGTGCACCTGTAGCCCCAACTACTGAGGAGGCTGAGGTGGGAAGATGGCTTGAGACCTTAAGGTCAAGGCTGCAGTGAGTCATGATGGCATCACTGCACTCCAGTCTGGGCGACAGAGCCAGACCCTGTCTCAAAAAATAAATAGAGAGAGAGAGAGAGAGAGAAAAGATGTAGACAGAGAGAGTGAGCCCAAGCACATTAATGGTCCAGGGAGTCTGAGGGGGTGGGGTGTCCTGTTCCTGCTCTCTGTTGCTCACGGTTTAAAACAGACTCGGACTTCACTTAAATGTGCACCTTTCTGGCCAGGTGTGGTGGCTTATGCCTGTAATCCCAGCACTTTGGGAGGCCAAGGCAGGTGGATCACTTGCGGTCAGGAGTTTGAGACCAGCCTGGGCAACATGGTGAAACCCCATCTCTACTAAAAATACAAAAATTAGATAGGCGTGGTGGCATGCACCCATAATCCTAGCTACTCGGGAGGCTGAGGCAGAAGAATCACTTGAACCCAGGAGGTGGAGGCTGCAATGAGCTGAGATCACGCCGTTGCACTCCAGCCTGGGCGACAAGAGTGAGATTCCATCTCAAAAAAAAATTCACCTTTCTGTTTCTTTCCAGTCCTTCTCTGTTACACTCTTCAAAAATCATCTGTACATACTTGCCTCTGTGTTCTTACCACTTTGTTTAGAACTTAACATTTAATATGTAACCTAGCTTCAACCCCATTTTCTAACAATTCTCCTGTTATTCACCAAAGACCTCCTAAATCAGCAATCCACCTGTCTTTTCTCAGTCCTTCTCCTCCAGCACCTCTAACACATCTGCCATTTTTGAGTTCTCCTCCTCCTGGAAATCCCTTCTTGTCATTCAACTCTGTCTGTGACTCCTTCCCCAGCCCAGTAAATGT
The DNA here is from genome assembly GCF_006542625.1 of Nomascus leucogenys. Lineage (NCBI taxonomy): Eukaryota > Metazoa > Chordata > Mammalia > Primates > Hylobatidae > Nomascus > Nomascus leucogenys. Next base: position 43,964,387 of record NC_044397.1, read on the forward strand.
GGACACTGTCCAGGTGTAGTCCTCGGTTCTGTTTTCTTTTCACACCATGACATTCCCTCATCTCTTTGCAGAAGACACTTGCAACTTATCTGCAAATCCGAGCTCTCTTTCTGATGTTCCACTCCCAAATTTCTGACCGTGGCTAGGTTTCCCTCCAGTCTTCTAAATTCATCTCGTCCCAAGCAAAGTCTCCATATTCCCCTGAAAGCCTCCACATGCTTCTGTGTTCCTGATGTTAACCAGTTCCCCAGGCTTTACATCTTAGCATCACCCTTCGTGTTGCATCACTGCCACACATTCGTGCATTCCTTGAAGTTCTGCCTCCTTAGTGTATTTTCTCACCTTAGCTTTGCCCCGTGTCTCTTGCCATTTTCCTTGGGTCATTTTTCTTTTTTTCTTTTTGTAAAGGCAGGGTCTTGCTTTGTCTCCCAGGCTGGTCTGGAACTTCTGGCTTCAAGCAATCCTCCTGCCTCGGCCTCCCAAGGTTCTGGGATTATAGGCACGAGCCACTGCAGCCCACCTCGGGTCACTTTTCTTAATGCTTCCCTGGATACCCATCAGGTTCTACCTTGTAAAATTTTTATAACTTTAGTAGGTTCTAGCCGGGCGCAGTGGCTCATGCCTGTAATCCCAGCACTTTGGGAGGCCGAGATGGGCGGATCACAAGGTCAGGTGATCGAGACCATCCTGGCTAACACAGCGAAACCCCGTCTCTACTAAAAATACAAAAAATTAGCCAGGCGTGGTGGCGGGCGCCTGTAGTCCCAGCTACTTGGGAGGCTGAGGCAGGAGAATGGCGTGAACCCGGGAGGTGGAGCTTGCAGTGAGCCGAGATTGCGCCACTGCACTCCAGCCTGGGTGACAGAGCGAGACTCTGTCTCAAAAATAATAATAATAATAATAATTTTAGTAGGTTCTACCTTCCCCACATGTAGTTGTCCTCTCTCCCTCCTAAATTATAAGTTTCCTAAGGGCAGATAACATGTTTTGTTCTTCTTTTTTTTGTACATAGTTCATACTTAGTAAAAGTGTCCATACTGAATGAATGGCTCTTACTTATACTGTAAAGAAATAAGGCATACAGTGGAAGTGTGTGTGCTTAATACACATACAATACACCAACTGTTGGATTTAAGGAAAGATTTTGATGACATGAAGAGGCTAACATTGCCGAACGTACTTCCAAATATTGCCTTGCCCCTCAACTCTCCTTTGAGTGGTACTCGGGAGCAAGACACATAAGCAACAATAATAACAAGAATCATAATAGATATATTTATTGAGCACTTACTTTGCGGTTGATGCTCTTCTAGCTAAGGTAATCTGCACAACTCTGGTCTTTTCAAGACACACTTTGAGAGATAGGTACAGTATGTTTTCCATTCTAGAGATAAAGAAACTGACAGAAAAATCAAATACTACTTTTTTTATTAGTTGGGTGAATGCTTAGTATTGCCAAACAAACCTCTTTTTGCAATCCGTGCTAAAGCAAGTAAGTGCCTTAGGCTCACCACCAAAGCAGGCCCTCCCTTTTCCCTTAGTCTAAATTTTATTGTTGGTTGACCACGAAGCTCAGAGAGACTTCCAAGGGGCCCCCAGCTGAGCTTAGTCATCACCAGTCCTGAAGGCAACAGAAGGCAGAAGAGAGGCCCAAGCGTGCGCAGGACTTTTTAAATGCAAAGCTGTGGTTTTTCGAAGCACAGGGACCCTGTCCACTGGTAAACCTGGCCCCATCAGAGTCTTATATGCTAATACTCGGATTGGCAACCATGAGGAAGGCTGGGAGAGTTTCCTTTCCCTCACACAAACCCTAAATGAGTAGATGAATAAATAGACTCTGCATGGTATATGTAATCATATACCAAGCATAATGAGAGACAAAGGAAATGTGGCAAAATGTTATCAATGGAGGAAGTCAAGCAAAGAGTTTTTGGGTGTTATTCTCACCATCTATCATTTTTTTTCCTGTTAAGTTAGAAATTTTTCAAAATACACATTTAGGCAAAACTTTAAAAGACAACTCAAACAAACAAAAATGGGTAACTCTAAAGGTAGGAGTCAACAATAAATACACGGGAAAGGAATCTGAAGCCAGGAACGTTGTGGCCCATCCAAGGGGGAAGTGCCCAGAGAGAAGGGAAGAGGTAGAATTGGAGACAGCTGGTGCTTCTTAGGGAGCTGCTCAGCCTGCCCAAGAGGCTCATTTAAAACTAAATCTTATCCCTGGATCCCACAGCCCTTAATGTGACCCAAATTTTCCATTACCAAATTCTGGGGATTTAAATCCTGATATTGTGTGCTTGAATCTGGACTCTGTCTCATCCGTTAAAGATCTATCCTATTGAGGCCACATGTGTCTATGCAATAAGTTCTTTTCAAGCCAAACTTTCATGTTAAAAAAAAAAAATCTGGAGAGGAAATACATGTGGTCCTCGTCCGCTTCAAGCCCACTTCAGGCTATTTATTCTTTTATTTGATTGTTGAAAAGTCAGAAATGACTAAATTGGTTCTCAATGTGGCCTGCACATTTCCTTGGCTAGGAATGGTCTGATTAAGGCAAAGCCCAACTTAGAATTTAGCAGTGTTCTGATTTGTGTGGGTTTGGGGGAAGGCATGTGTATTTTGTTCTTTCGTTCTGAAGTCCTTCCCTTGTGGATTTCAGACTAAAGTGGGTGTGATGACACATTTACCCTTTTGGTTTTGTGTTTAAAACACAAAGCTGACAAATGTGTTTAATGGCCCCGTAGTACCAACTGACAGCAGCACAGAGCCCAGGAGGCTCACTTGTACCCTGACTGTCTCAGTGAGGAAGCTGAATTTTACTCACCACTTAGAAGGATTAAATGCAAACCATAGCATACTTCTGATATTTCATCGACTTATCAGGAAATTCCATGAGAGTGGGGAGGAGGGTGGAAGCAGAAGAGGTACATTGAATGGTATATCCTACTTAGAAATTATAAACTCTAAGAAAATATTAATAGAAGGAGGAAAATATTTATTTTTCAGCACAGAGACTATTCTCTGTTTATAAATTAGGTACCAGATCATAAAGAATCACACACACACACAGAGATTATTCATCCCAACTGGTATGCATTTTAATGGTGAAGAAATAGTTATCTGACTTACCCAAAGTCATAACTAGTTGGGACTGGACCTGTTGTAAAATCCAGGGCTTCTGACCTTTCTAATCCAGTACAGTACTCATTCAGCACATCATCTTCCCTGTCATGGTCTACAATAGCCCTGCAAACGGTTTTCTAAAACTCACCAGAGTTGGCTGCTCATGAGATCCAGTCCGGGTCGGTTCTCTAATCCGCCTACAGGTCAGTTCTTTGGAATCATTTCCATGTCTCCTCATGCACCCCCAGACTCAGCTGGTCATTTCGCAAATGCAGGTTGTCAGCTGTGAGTGAGAGCTGGTAGCAGAAAGAAAATCCATCACCACCAGTGCTAATGGAAAAACAACTGGGAACTTACTGCCTAGTAGAATGTTGTTTGTGGCCCGATCTTTGTATAAGAAGGAAAACATCATAAATTAACAGAAAAGCTACCAGCCAACAACTGTATTTTTACCAGCCTCCTCTTCTTCCAGAAAACTCATTGCGAGGAAAATAAATAGCATTCTTTCCCAGCAGCACAACTGAAAGTCTTGTTAGTTATAGGCGAGTGGCTATTTGAAAGCCTGGCTACAATTTTCCTGTTTTACTAACACTTGTAATTAAATCCATCAACTCCCTCTAAGATTCTGTGTAAATACCAGATGCTCCCTACATTTTTTTCTCTCCTGGAGAATATGAAAAGTTGTACATGAGCAGTAGAGGAACTTCAAAGGAGGCACAGACCTGAGTGAAAGTGAAGCTCCGAAGATCCACACTCGCTTCCCTGTGAATTTCTTGGAGTGTTCCATGGAGGGTAGCCCACCACACTTGGCCAGCACAGGCCCATCCCATCTCTCACCCGAGTGGCGGATGTTAAGTTGACATCCGTGCCCCAGTTCAGGAGCAGATGGCTCTGTGTGGGGCGTGGTGGTTTGGGAGAATCCACCCGGGCCTGGCGGGAATCCTGTGGTTAAGGGAGGAGTAGGGCCGTGCCTCCTGCTCCCCGAGGGTTTGCAGCCCACTTTTCATGTGCTATTGATGCTGCCCCCACCCGCTGTCACTTGGATTCATTCAGTCAATCACATGGAGAATCAGAGGAGAGGCTTGGGATGGCTCTGGATAAATCCTCCCTCGCGACTGGGGGTGAGAAAATCCTCTTCAGAGCACATGCACTCCTCAGAGGGCATCATATATATATACACGTATATATATACACGTATATATGTATATATATGTATTTTTTCTTCTCTATGCAAAGAAGAGTAACTTGTTCCCCCAAGGTGAAGGATTTCAGCGGTAGGCAAAGCAACACCACTACCACCCCAACCCGCCCACTTTGCTTTTCCAGAATTAAATGTAGTTGCCTAGAGTTGTCATGACCTACAGAGAAAGCTGAGGAAGTGTTAAGTGAATCATGAAAGCAAATCAACAGACCTGCTGGTATTTAAATTTTAGTGTATTCCAGTGTGGATTTCTTGGTATTTGTAATGCAAAAACTGGGAAAGGGGGCTCCACCTCCTCTCCTAGCAGATCCAACCCTATGTTCCAACTTAGTCCCAGCAGATTCGACCTCATGTCTTGTGTGAATTTACTTTAAAGTCTTTCACACTCCCGAGGCCATCAGCAAAGCACTCATAACATATGGGCAACCCCCAGCCCTCTTTGCTTAGAAACTAACTGTCCGTGGCTTTGGGGTTGTTCCCTACCAGTTTTATTGGGCAGGTTGTTAGCTAAGGGATTCATTCTAGAACCAGAGGTTTGAGGCGGACCTCTAAGATCCTCTTGACTCTGAGTGTGTGGAGGAGAGTGAGGGAAAGGACAGAACCCATGGCCCGCACCACCTCAGCTACTTTCAGTTTCTGTTTGAAACTGAAATCACAGAAGAGCTGTCAGATGGCAGCTGTGCATTTGGTGGAAATGAGAATTCCAGATTTTATGCTAATTCAGCTTCAGGTTCCTTTGAACCTGCAGTTTATGGGGCCGTGCTTAAAACTGCAATCTGTTTTGGATAAAAGAAGGGATTACTAAAGACTTTTTAGTTGTGCAAACATTCCCAGCCTCCAAAAGGAAAGGGGGGAGACCAGATTTATTCTTTCATTCAAATTGTCATGTTAAGTTTTCTTCTACTTTATCAAATAGAAAACTTTTCCTTATTTTGGCAATGATTTTTCTTATTTCAAGATTTTTTTATTGTTGCTGTGATTGATCTTCATTTCAGTAGCGCTGTTTCTCGAACTTCAAAGTCCTTGTCACTTCCTCCCAGAGGCAGGAACACAAAGGTGGTGCCCATGGATGTGTCTCATCCTGGCATTTGCTCACCTTCCTTCCATTCTCGCAGTGTTGATTGAGGCTGACCCAGATGGTTGTTTCTCTTACCTATTATTGCTTTGTAACAAACCACAAATTTGGAGGCTGGAAATACAATGCTGCCATTAGGGCAGGGCTCTGCAGAGACGCTTCCTCTCTGTTCCACATGGCATCTGCTAAGGCAAGCTCAGCTGGAGCTGGCGGAGCCACACCCAATATGGTTTCTTCACGTGGCTGGCAAGTTGTCAGGGGCTAATGGCTGGGAACTCAGCTAGCCCTGTGGTCCCAAGGCCTCAGCTTACTTCCATATGGTACTGCTTGGGCTTCCTTACAATATGGTAACTGCGTTACAAGCTTAAATAACCAGAAGCTGCTGGGCCTTCTTCATACCCAAACTCTGAATCTCCAGTGTATCACTTCCTCCTCATTCTATTCATCAAAACAGTCACACGTCAGTCACAAGGACATAAGTTTCACCTTCTAATGGGAGGAATGACATGCACATACAGAATTATTTGGGAGCCATATTTGGAGATGAGCAACCACAATGGTTAATGATATATTTTTTAGAATTTTGATTTTCAGGAGAATGTACCCACGCTCTGTTGTTAGCCATATGGGTTTCTATATTCTGTGAAGTCCCAAACTGTTAGCAATTCGTGGAAAGGACTTTGCAGTTTAGTTTGTGTCTGAGATAATGTCTTCAATCTCTTCTGTTTTAGTTGGCAGAGATCTGGTCATTTATTTATTTACTCATTGATCTGACCACTGAATATCAACCCATCTCTTACATGGGATGCATGAGAATACTGTACTACATGTTAAGGGCAATGGTGGTGTGTAAGAGCACATCACAGTCCTGGTCCTTGAGTGATCGAATCTACGCTCTGCTCTCCAAAGCAGTATCTTGTTCCCAGTGAGGATACGTGTGCCCCTAAAGGAATGGCAGTATCCAGAGGTGAGCCAAGAAACAACTATGTGTTATATATTGTCTTAGATCTATGTTTCCATCAGGAAGCATTCAAGAAAAGCTGTAGTTTGGAGCAGAAGAAGAAATTTCTGGTGTAATTAATTTGCAATACAGATCTGTAAATGGAAATTACATAGGACCAGAGAGGAGCTGGCGGGTCTTTGTAGGCACACAGGCTTGCCCTGACCCTATGTAACAGCGGTATATGATCATAATAACTGGCATTTCTGTAACAGTTAACCATTTACGAACTATGCTAATTTGATTGATAAAGCCCCAGAGATGGAGGCTATTGGAATGGCCATAGTAGGGTTTCCCATTCCATTCTGATAGCATGGAAGAGACAGAGAGAAAAACTAAGGCCAGAGCAAGAGGGAAAATGAGAAACATTGTTCAATAAGAATGCTTTCAGGAAATCTAAACTAAGGGAATTCTATGACATTCCAGCTCCTCAGCTACTACCCCAGCAAGTGTATGATTCCCCAAACCAGTGGAAGCAAATGTTTTGTCCTCAACCAACAATTCCTGCAAGTCAATATTTGGACCATCAGGATGCTTAATAATAAAGCTAAGAAAAAAAAAAAAGCTTTGTTAGATCATTATATATTAGCACAGATGCAGGAGTAGAATTTTCAGTACCCTAAAGATTATTAATACTTTCAGGTAACGTTTCCAGGAGGAGATAGCGAAGCCTTTGAGTAGAAGGATGGACTAACATGTGGTTGGCCACCATTCTCAGGATATCAGTAATCTTTCAAACCACAAAACCTGGGAAGGTAAACTACTTGTATATCCCAGGAATAGTCACATGGCTTATAGACAGCCTTACCATGACCCTTCAGATCTTGAAACTTCTCTAGATTTTAGACAGCAGAATTGATTTTGACTTAGACATTTGGCCAGTGGAGGGAGAAACTGAGATTTTCCCAGCAGTGGGGATAGGATGGTGTGGTGTGGTATGGTGTGTGTGGCATGGTGTGGTGTGCTGTGGTGTGTGGTATGGTGTGGTACAGTGTGGCGTGGTGTGCTATGGTGTCATATGGTGTGGTGTGCTATGGTGTGTGGTGTGGTGTGGCATGGTGGGTTGTGGTATGGTGGGGATGGACAGTGGGAGCATGGTATTAGGGAAGGAGTGTGACATGCCTGCTGGCACCGTGCTATAATCCTCACTCCTTCATTGCAGAGGACCTCCTTACACTCCTGTATCCATTTCCTTTCCTAAAATGAGGAGGAAACTCTCCGTTACTCTCTTTGCCTCACAAGATTGATGTAAGAGCAAATGACATTATAATTGTAGCATTCTGGAAAAATATGTGTTACTCTAGGGCATTTATGGCAGCGTCCTTTGGAGAGGCTGAATCTTAGAACCAGTGAATGGCACCATCACATATAATTTATGGCTCATGCTCTTTTATCAGTCTAGGGTTCAGTTCTTGGTTGGTTGATTTCTCCCTCCCTTCCATTTCAAGGCACTGAAATGAAGACTAGAATCATATTTTGAGCTTGACTCAGTCCTAGAATAGCAGCAGTCTTTCCCTGGGACTAAGCAAAGCTAGAAATGCGGGTCCTCAGATCAGATACAGAAAAGTAGTTCTTGGCTGGGTGCAGTGGCTCACGCCTATAACCCCAGCACTTTGGGAGGCTGAGGTATGTGGATCACTTGAGGTCAGGAGTTCGAGACCAGCCTGGCCAACATGGTGAAATCCCACCTCTACTAAAAATACAAAAATTAGCCGGGCATGGTGATGCACCCCTGTAGACCCAGCTTCTCAGGAGGCTGAGGCAGGAGAATAGCCTGAACCAGGGAGGCGAAGGTTGCAGTGAGCAGAAATCGCACCACCACACCCCAGCCTGAGTGACAGAGCAAGACTCTGTCTCAAAAAAAAAAAAAAAGAAGAAGAAGAAAAGAAAAGAAAAATAGTTCTCCCTCAGTAGTCCTCCCTCAAACTGAGCTGAAATGATAATAACATATGTGGTATGACTTGTTGAATGGTAAACATGGTCGGAGAACTCCCAAAAAAGTAGTATTCCTTTCAATATTCATATTAGTCATTCCAGCATCCAACTGAGGAATATCTAAGGTGGTTTCAGGGCCCTCTTTTCCCCTGAATTGTTTTAAAAAAAAAACAACTGGGGAGAGCTCTGCCCAAAATGGCTAAAATGCCTCTTACCTGGAGAACTGGAAAACGTGATCAGTTCACCAGCAGTTCCCCGTTTCCCACAGTGGTTGTTTCTAACATTGCCACTTAGCACATCTACTGAAACACAGACGGTTGCATCCCTACCAGCAATTGCAGAGACTCCCTTCCCACCCTCCCAGAAGCTGCACCCATGCCCGGGAGCCCATGGCTACAGCTCTTAATTTATACATGGGTGCAATAACAGCCACTGTTTCCTGAGCAAGCCCCAGCCCCAGCACCATCTCACCCAACTCAGTCCTTTTTCTTTCACAGTAAGCTCCTGTCTGGGATCCTTACCTGTCAACGGACCTTACAGCAAGGCTGCCTTTGTCAGGCTACCACATTTCCTGTCCCCTTAGGGGACTGGGTGCTTGACAACCTTCATTTATAAAACTAAGAGGGGCTGCTAGAAGTCAGCCTTCCTGAAACTATAAGAATGTCTACTCCTAGGTGACTTGTCGCTAATGATGAAGGTAAATTGCTGTTCCAAGTGCTTTACATACATTAATTCATTTAACCCTAACAACAGTTGCAGCAAAGTAGGTGATGTTATGGCCATACTTTCCAGATGTGGAAACTGAGGTACAGAGATGCGAAGTCCTCTCTCCACCATCACACAGTAAGTGGGAGTGGAGGATAAGCTAGGATTTGAACCCATTGGTTCTTTTGTGAGTGGCTAAGCTTTTAACCACTAGAACAACTACCTCTTAGTTGTCCCCAAACATAGAAATGGCCGGCACCTGTTTAAAGGCCCTTTTTGTTTTCTTTCATTTTTGTTTTTGGAGACAGAGTCTTGCTGTATCCCCCCAGCTGGAGTGCAGTGGCGCAATCTCAGCTCACTGCAACCTCCCGGGTTCGAGTGATTCTCCTGCCTCAGCCTCCCCCGAGTAGGTGGGATTATAGGTTCCTGTCACTACGCCTGGCTAATTTTTGTATTTTTAGTAGAGATGGGGTTTCACCATGTTAGCAAGGCTGGTCTCTAACTCCTGACCTCAGGTGATCGGTCTGTCTCGACCTCCCAAAGTGCTGGGATTATAGGTGTGAGCTACCACACCCAGCCTGAAGGCCCTTCTTACCAGACACCCTGGTATAAAAAGCACAACAAATTGTTTATTGAGTGGTTACTGTGTGCTGGGCTCTCTGCAAACATCATCTTGCTTTGTTTTATTTAACACCCACCACAACACTCTCTGAGACTTAAATTTTATCTTACTAGCTCCATTTTTCAGATGAGGAAAACACAACTTAGGGAAGTTACATAACTGTTCAAGATCAACCAGCTATCTTGATAGAGACAGGATTCAAACACATGTCCTAGTAACTTCAAGCCCATAGTCCTAACCATCGGGCCAGGGACTGTGAATTTTAATATCCAATAAGCCTGCTTTAAGGCATAATTGGAGCTGGGATAATTTAGGCAAATACAACCTGGCTCACCAAAAGCATCTTTTTTTTTGTTTTTTTTGAGACTGAGTTTCACTCTTGCCACCCAGGCTGGAGTACAATGGCGCGATCTCGGCTCACTGCAACCTCTGCCTCCCAGGTTCTAGCAATTCTCCTGCCTCAGCCTCCCAAGTAGCTGGTATTACAAGCGTGCGCCACTACACCCAGCTAATTTTTGTATTTTTAGGAGAGATGGGGTTTTACCATGTTGGCCAGGCTGGTCTCAAACTCCTGACCTCAGGTGATCTGCCCACCTCAGTCTCCCAATGTGCTAGGACCACACACACATGAGCCACCGCGCCTGACCCAAAAGCATCTTTTCATTCATTCATTTATTTGTTTTTAAATCCAATCGAATTTAGCAGTGGGGAGTTGTCTTAAGTGTCTTCTTTTCCACTGAACACATTATTTTCCTCAATTTGTCATCTCTGATTACTGACTTACATATTGTGTTCTGCGCCGATCCATCCTTTCAGCTCATGCAGACATTTTGTATACATTTTCATTTTAATTACCACCCCCCTAACTCTGCCCCATGTTCATATGGAAATAGAGGAGCCAGGTGTTGGATACATGAGCCGGTAACTAAGGCAGGATGCATACCTGGACTTAGTAGAGTCCCCCAGGAAGCATGGACTCAATATGAAATGATGTGAGAAAGAGCAAACCAAGTCCAGACGGAAACGAGACAGGCATGACCAGGGGAGGCAGAGAGGCCTCACAGTTCTCATCACATGCACTGCTGTAAAAAGTAAGATGAGATACCTACAGCCAATTGGGTGACACGAGCAGGGATTGGATTTATTTGTATTTTTTATTGCCTTTTTTTGCAGGGTTGTCAGATTCTGAATATTAATACCTTAATGTAGATTTGGTGGTTAAGTAAGATATATTTTATGGATTTTTTATACTTTTTCCCCTTTGTAGTTTATAGTACATTGTGAAGTTTGAAAGTAAAATTCTTTTTCTTTTCTTCTACACTCGGAAAATATTTATTCCCCCCTGTGTCTCAATAGTATGCATCATAAACTAATCCAGTTCAGTTTATTTACTTCCCTCTTGTTGCAGACCCATGAGCAATTGTAGCAACACGGGCATATAATGGGAGAGGTTTTTACTTTACAGCAGTACGAGCATGAGCTATTGCACTCTCCTTTCAGAGTGATAAGGAAGGAAGCTTCCATTTTCAGAATCACCCATTCAGAAGGGGTTGGGGGGCACTGAGCAGAGGAATTGGGGGACATCTGACACTGATTAGCCCTGAATCACTAAGGAAGACATCCCAATCCATAGTTTAAAATGAATCAGCCTACACAGAAGAAATCCCTGGGAACCAGAAAGAGTTTTAATCTCCTGGGCTGAACAGTGTGGAAGGCAGAATATTAGGAATTAGCAGAGGTGACAAGTAGGACAACCTCGGCCTGCCTCCCAGTGGCGAGCAACCTGTTGACTCCAGTTCTCCATCCTAGGACCCTTGCTTGACTGCCATGAGTAAGAGCAGTGGGCACCTGAGTCAAAATGCAGATCCCTCCAGTCTTCTCAGTAGCTGTTATCTGCCCTGAGCATTCTCCCAACCTTACCAGTTACCCAGACACTTGTTGGGAGCCCTCAGACTAACTAGCATGCTGGGACAATTTCTACCGTGTCTTCATTCTCTCTCATCATGGGTATGTTGAGCAAGGCCTCCTAACTCTGTGCTGGGTACAAATTCCAAGATGTGGACAAATTCTAAGATGTGAATTCTATCTACAAGAAACCAGGTGAGTTCAGAAGGCATGGCTCGGGGCATACAGGAAGATTTATCATCACAAACAGATAATAAAGTGTTGTCTCCAGACACATCTGTTATTTATACTGCTGCTGTGGCATGGACAAAGACAAGCAAGACAGAGTCCTTGTATAGTCAAATTTAAAGCCAAATTGAGGTGGTGGGTCCTCCATACAGAGAAAATAAACAAAAATCAAACCATGGCCAGGTGCAGTGGCTCATGCCTCTAATCCCAGCACTTTGGAAGGCCAAGGTGGGAGAGTCACTTGAGGCCAGGAGTCAGAGATCAGCCTGAGCAAGATAATGAGACCCTGTCTCTACAAAATTAAAAATTAGCGCAGCACGGTGGCACATGCCTGTAGTCCCAGTACTCAGGAGGCTGCTGCAGGATGATCCCATGAGCCTAGTAGTTGGAGGCTGCAGTGAGCTCTGATTGTGCCACTGCACTCTAGCCTGGGCAACAGAGCAAGACGCCATCTCAACAAAACAAAACATGCTTCTGCACCAGTAAGACATCATTTTTCTAGTCATAGGCAAAACAGTAGTCCTCTTAAAACTGGAAATTACAATTTAACGTGTCAAAATGACATAATTGGGATGCCTGCTATTTTATGTTTCAAGAAATTGAAGCCCTCACTGTTAAGGGTTTGATCACATCTTAAGGCTGGCAAGGTCTTATAACATTTTGCTGGATGCAGGATTGACTTTATAATCTACCAAGAATATCCATGTGGCTGGGTGCAGTGGCTCACGCCTATAATCCCAGCACTTTGGGAGGCAGAGACAGGAGGATCACTTGAGGCCAGGAGTTCAAGACCAGCCTGGGAAACATGGCAAAACACCATCTCTAGAAAAAAATTCTTTAAAAAATTAGCCAGATGTGTTGGTGCACACCTGTGGTCCCAGCTACTCCCAACTACTTGAGAGGCTGAGGTAGGAGGATCACTTGAGCCCAGCAGGTCGAGGCTGTAGTGAGCTGTGATGGCACCACTGCACTCCAGCCTGGGTGATAGAGCAAGACCCTATCTCAGAAAAAAGAAAAAGAAACACCCTTATTAGGAAACCCAAGCTATCCACTGTCCAGGTTCTGACCCTGTCTGGAGGGATTCTTTGCAGTAGGTCCTCTGTAAAGATGTCGTTCCTGGCCGGGCGCGGTGGCTCACGCCTGTAATCCCAGCACTTTGGGAGGCCAAGGCGGGCAGATCACGAGGTCAGGAGATCGAGACCATCCTGGCTAACACAGTGAAACCCTGTCTCTACTAAAAATACAAAAAATTAGCCGGGCGTGGTGGCGGGCGCCTGTAGTCCCAGCTACTCAGGAGGCTGAGGCAGGAGAATGGCGTGAACCCGGGAGGCGGAGCTTGCAGTGAGCAGAGATCACACCACTGCACTCCAGCCTGGGCGACAGAGCAAGACTCCGTCTCAAAAAAAAAATAAAAAGATGTCGTTCCCTAGTAGAGGTGGTACAAACCACTGTCCCCACTTTATGGGACTGGTGTCATTTTGATGTTAATGTGGTTATTTTCATTATTGTGGTGATCCCCACTGGGAGAACCCAGTAGAAGGCAAGGCTATGGCCATTGTCGCCCTAATAAAATATACTTTTATTTTGTTGGTCTCCACAGTAATCAAAAGAAGTGTGTCATCTGTAACCATAATAGACAACAAATATATCCTCCTTACTAAATGCCAGGCACTGTTACTGACGAAGGCCCCAAGAGGTGTGGCTCCTTTTATCTCACTTTATAGATAAGGAAACTGAGGCAGGGAGAGTGAAGAGATTTACCCAAGCTGTCCTGGCTCAGAAATGGCAGAGCCATGATTATAAACCTGATGCTGGCTCCGGGTCCCAGCTCCAAACCTCTACCCTGAAGAACAAGTAGAAACTTGGATTTTCAGAGCTTGCAGAACCTTTAGAACTTGAAAAGAATGCAGCCTTCCATAGTTTCAGAAATAAGCCAGGCATGGTGACATCCTTCTCGAGGCTAGTTGGAGTTATCACCCTCCTTCAGTCACCTAGTGATCTTTTAAAACTACATCATCTGTAACGAAAGATTCGAGGAAATTCTGGTGAAGACTTCCTCTTCCTTTAAACCACCTCAAGAAGCACACAGCACATGCGCTGTTAGAGAGTGCCTGAACTTCATTATATTTAGGAGGGGGAGCACAATGAAATTAATGAACTTTCCCTGTATAAAATGCTTAACAGAAGACTAGAATTTGTAAGAAATATTTTGCTAAAATATATTTAGCTTAAATCTGGTAATTTGTGATATAAATTGAATCCCGTCTCAGATTATAATCTTTAAGAATTTGCAAGTATAACCCAGACAGAGTGGTTCATGCCTGTAATCTCAGTACTTTGGGAGGTCAAGGTGGGAGAATCACTTGAGGCCAGGAGTTTAGGACCAGCCTGGTCAGTATAGCAAGACCTTGTCTGTACAAAAAATAAAAATTAGTTGGGCGTGGTGGTACACACCTGTAGTCCCAGCTATTTGGAAGGCTGAGGCGGGAGGATCGCTTTAGCCCAGGAGTTCCAGGTTATAGTCAGCTATGACTGTGCCACTGCACTCCAGCTTGGGTGACAAAGTGAGACCTTGTCTCTTAAATAAATTAATAAATTAATAAGAATTTGAAAGTATAGATTGACTTACAAGAATTTCCCTTTGTTTTTAAACCTAGTTTAAATCTTTAGATGTATTTTTGAGATTTGAGGAAGAAGGCTCCATATTTTAATTTAGCTGTACTTTTTTTTTTTTTACTGATTAATCATAAACTTGGCTAAGATCTTTGGGCATATATTAAAAAGTATTTCTGAAATCATTAATCTAACGCCAGAGTGGAAATTGAGTCCACATTCTTGCTCTCTGCTGTTAGAAAGGGTTGCCACTTTCTAAGACTTGTTCTCCTTAGATTGGGTTCAGAGGCTAAAGGTGATGTTAAGAGGCCATTAGTGTTTAGTATGTTAATCCACCTCCATGTAACAGAAAAGATAGCTTCCAGCCTTTGACTTGGCATCTTTATATTAAAACTCCAATAAAAGGAAATTAAATTTCTCAAGGAGAAAAAAAAAACAATCTTCCTGATTATTGAAAGTCAGCCCTCTGACCTGGATTCAGTCCCTAATATATGGATTATCGAATTTAGTCTTCTTTCTTCCTTCTTCCTACTTCTGACGCTGTTGTGTACCTGGTCCCCTCCAATTTTGACATTCATTCCCATCCCCGCTTCCAGAAAGCATAGGGAATAGAGCAGTTTGGAAACCAGTCAGAAATGGGCTCATTCGTGGGTCTGGAGAGGGGTTGAGAAATGGAGCAGGTCCCAATGGGTGGTGCTCTGCAACCGGGCCAGCCAGGGGACCCTGGGGAGCAGGACTGGAGGTGGCCACAGTGGTCAGAGGCTTGGCTTTTGGCATTCCCAGGTTCCTCTTGAGAGATCATCAAAAGATCGGGACACATGCAGATCTGGCTGAGGCTGTCATCTGAGGCCTAATCCCTGGTAACCATTGATGACAATTTTTTTTTTTTTTTGAAACAAAGTCTTACTCTGTTGCCCAGGCTGGAGTGCAGTGGCATGGTGTGATCTCAGCTCACTGCAACCTCCACCTCCCAGGTTCAAGCGATTCTCCTGCCTCAGCCTCCCAAGTAGCTGGGGTTACAGGTGTGCACCTCTACACATTTTATTAGTAGAGACAGGGTTTCGCCATGTTGGCCAGGCTGGTCTCGAACTCCTGACCTCAAGTGATCCACCTGCCTCGGTCTCCCAAAGTGCTGGGATTACAGGTGTGAGCCACTGCATCCAGACTGATGACAATCTAATGCAAGTCATGATAAAGGTCAGAAGTGCCACCTGATGAAAGCACCCTGGAGGGCCAAGTGGTTTCAGCTGGTCAGCTAAGCTGCCATGCCATCGTGCTCTCAGTTTACCCTGTAGGGGATGGAGCAGGAGCTCAGGCAGTTTCTTCCCTGTAACACCGATTTTGCTAGAACAACAAGATAAGAAAACTGTTCCATTTTGATTGTTCCAAAAGAAACAACCTTTTAACGTCTTCTCTAGAACATTTCATGTCCACCTTTGAGCTATCCCGGTATTGTATAAACAGCTTCAGAATGAATGCCGCCTCGCTGGAGGACCACAGCTGGGTTTTGTGACATCTTGTAAGCAACTGGAAAATCCATCTCCAAACCTATACCTTCTGAGATGCCTTTTCTTTTGACTTCTCAGGAGGCAGTGGTAGAGAAAAATCACTGTTACCTATCTTTATAAAAAGACTTGTATATAAACACCACATTGTGCTACCAGTTTGGGGGAGGGGGTGATGAAGCTAGAGAGAGAAGGCTTCTTATTTCCAAACTTAGAGGCTAGAGGAGGGGGAAGTATGCCATACAGCAAGCACCCCCCACCTTTTTTTTTTTTTTTTCACTTGAGAGGCTTTTCAAGAGTGCCATGAAATCAAATAGTGATAGATATGCAACTTCAAAGAGGCAAGGAATGGCCATCATTACTTTAAACCAGTCTGCATGTCATTCATATGTGGTGTGCATCTCTCCCAACCCCTGTTCTCTTCCTCTCTTCCTCAGCCACACTCCAGGTAACGGTGGCACTGGGAGGGGACTTGGAACTGAACTTTTCCTCTCACCCCACCCTGGTGTGCCCACTGTACCCCACAACCCTACCAGTTGCAACCTAGGCCTTGCTTGCCCTTTTTCTCGTACTAGGAAAATTGCAGCAGCTTTTCCTCTGCACCAAGGAGGGACCTTGTCAAGCTGCAGGTGTGGAATTAAAACTCCAGATGTTTTCAGAGGGTTTCCTCGCCCCGGGTGTGTTCTGGTGGGAGTGGGTTGCTCAGGGGAATCTGCTGAGTGCCTCATTTCTGGCCATTCAGTCCCCCACACCCTCTGGGGGCACTGCACTGTGCTCTAGGGGATACAGATACGATACATGTTAGGATGATAGACATAACTGCTGCCCATGTAGCGAGGCTTTGCCATTGCTTTCATCATTTCCCTACATTCGGTGAATGCCAGGGGAAGCAACAGGCTCCACTTTTGTGGATGCAGGGTGTGCACGTGTCAGAGGGTGTGAGAGTTGGGAGGAGAGGATTTGTAAGTGGCCAGTTCATGCTCTTAAGTTATTCATCAAACCGAACACACTGCGATCAGTCGGCTGTGGTGGGGAAGGAGGTTAGGTGAAGACCTTTGTGTTCTGAGACCCAGACCGTGATCCCCGTCTCCATTTTCCACAATGCAGTGATTATTTCGTATTGAGCGCCTACTATGTGCCAGGCCTTTTACATACATGACTTTCCCACTGAGCCCTCACAACCGCCCAGAGAGCCTGCTCTTTGCAGATGTGACCGGCTTGGTGGCAATTCAACCCCAGGCTGCGGGCCTAGTGGCCTTTCCCTGCCATGGCGCAATCTTGGAAGCGGCAACTGCGGGGAGGGCGAGGAGCGGTGCAGTTTCCGCCGCGCCCGCCCGCAGGGAAGGCAGCCGGGGGGACCCGAGGGCTCGAGCCGCGGGGGGAGCAACAGCTGTTGATGTCGCGCCCGGGGACCGCGCCTCCGCTGGGCCGACCCGGCGCCGGGGCCGAGAGGAGGGGCGGCGAGGGGCGGGGCGCGCGGGGCGGGACGGAGGAGGGGCGGTGGCACCGGCGGCTCGGGCTCGGCGCGCCGAGGAAGTCCCGCTCCGAGAGCTGCGAGCGTCTGGAGGAGGCGCGCTCGGCGCAGTCGGGGAGCGAAGTCCGGAGCAAGGGGCCCCCGCGCCGCCGCCGCCGCCGCCCCCTCCTGCCACAGTCCAGCCAGGGAGCCCGCGGCGCCCGCGGCGGCCGCCGATGGAGTTCACTTGAGCTGTGAACCGGCGGGAGAGGCAGGCGCCCGCGAGCCGAGCGCGGGCCGGAGCCCAACCAGCCCCGGGCGCTCACCCGCCAGCCCGCAACCTCCGGCCAGAGGCGCCGCCGCCCGGCGCCCTCCGTTGCAACGCCTCCCGGGCCGCGCGCCGGCGAGATCCGCACAAAATCCAGACTCCCGGAGCGGCTCCCTCCAGCACCGCGGCGGGCCCAGGACCAGGCAGCCCGCGGCGCGGCTGGAGAGGCGGGACCGGCTGTCGGGGAGCCCCGGGCGGCCGCCGGGGAGAAGCCGCCGCGCGCCCTCCTCCTCCTCCCTCTCCCTCCTCCCTCCCTCCGCACATGGTCTCCTTTGTCCTGTCGCCGCCGCCGCCGCCTCGCTCTTAGCTCCGCGCGCCGCGGCGGCGGCTCGGGCCGCTCCTCTCCGCCTCGCCCTCCCGCCGGCCGGCCCGGGACGCGCCTCGCTAGCCCCCGCCGCGCCAGCCCGGCCCCGCGCGCCGCAGGAGCGGCCGGGAAGACAGCAGCGAGCGCGGGCCGGGCGATCTCTGCGGGCGCGCTCCTCCCGCCGCCCGGGGCCTCGGCGGCGCTGGATGTGTGCGCGCAGCGCCGGCTCTCCGCCGCCCCGAAGCTGTTGCCCGGTTCGGATCTGGTTCGGCGCCTCCGCTCTCGGACTTTAGCGAGGAAGGAGCCCAGAGACTTGTGGACAGAGCCCGGTCGGGAGTTGGGCGTTTTCTCTTCGTGTGTTTTGATGGTTTCCCCCCTGGTCTTTGATGATCGCCCTTCGGAAGCCCTGCTAAGGAACCAAACCATGAACTTGGGGCTGACCGGACCGCTTAACCCTTTGCGACCAGGTAATGCAGCCCCCGGGGCGCGGCTCGCTCGCCTACCGCCCGCAGTCGGAAGGGAGGCGGCCGGGTCGGGGGTCTTTTGTTGCGGCGGCCGGGCCGGCGGGCATGGGTGGCAGGGGCGGGCTTCTCGCGTCTGGCGCGCCCAAGCGCCCCTTCGCCACCCCTCCTCCCTTCTTTCCTCCCCCCTCTGCGGCCCTGTCGCCCGCCTTTGTACTTTCCTCTGTCGGCCGGCTGGGCTCAGCCAGAGCTGCGCGGTCGCGCCCGGGAGGGCCTGGCGTTCGCCGCCGAGCTCTGATGTGAGGAGGGGGCCGGGGCCTGCGTCCGCTTGAGCTGGGGGCCCTAGCGTGGCGCTGCCCGCTCCTGGGGTCGCGCTTCCCCCGCGCGGAGGTCGGGATCCCGGCCTGCACGCGGTGCCAAGGGAAGCGAAAGGAGATCTGGGCTCGGGTTCGGCAGCGGGAGAAAGAACTCGCGCTTAAGTTTCCGGGAGGTTTCTGTTTTGTTGTTCGAAAGCCCCCCTTCCCGCCTGTGCGGGTGCGGAGGGTGGCCCCCGGGGTCTGCGTCCGAAGGGAGTGAGGGTGGACCTGGAGCAGGAACCTCTGGGTCCCACCCCGTCTGCACGCACGGCTTTTATAAGTTTTCCTTATTCTCCGCGTTCCCGCCTCCCATCTGTTTCACTTACTTAACTTTCCTTTAAACGCCAACTACGGCTTCTAGCAATATTTTTTTTACATCCAAAAAAAAAAAAAAAAAAAACGCATTCCCCCTTCCCTTAAATAAAAAGCAGCCAAAAGAGAGCTTTGGTTTTCTGTCAGTTTTAGATTCAACCACTTCGTGCCCCTACCCTCCAAAACCGAGCGAGGGGATGAAAGGAAGTGAGTAAAATCTTCAAGTCTGTAGCGGGTAGAGGTGCCCCCGTGTTAGAGAGAAGGAAGAGCTCAATTCGTCGGCTCATTCTGGGCTCGCCGCTTTTCCATTTGAATAATAAGTTTTTTTAAAAAGCCAGGAAAATGGTCCAGGTAATAGAAGGAAATGCAGACTATTTCCTGAAAGCAACGAAAATGATAAACATCCCCAAGATTCAGACCCAAGGAACCAAATCATTTGTGCAAATGCCCTAAAACCCTAAGTAGAAGGAAAGTTCATTGAGGAAAAGCAAAGGGTACTCGTGTCGTTTCCCCTGAAGATTTTGGCGAAGAAGCTCTCTTCTGACTTGTTAGGACAGTGGCCGGCCACAGTTGTAAACACCTGGATAGGAGAGAGAAGGGATCCAGAATGTTTTCACGGTCAGCCAGGGCCCCATTGCAGTCGTCATCTTTTGGGTGTTTTTCTGGGGAGGCCTTTCTGAGACACCCCCTTTCCCAGTTGCAAGAGGCATGGTGTCCAGCCCTGTGACTTGTATCAGGCAAGTAAGGGCTTAGAAAGCTTTTAGTCGAAGATACACTCCTAAGCCTCTCTGAATATCCGGGCAGACTTACTTCCTTAATAACTTACTGGTCGGCATCATCATAATGACATCCTCAAGTTTGGTTCAGACATGAGGATCACGTAAGTGTCTATTCGAGAATCCCATGTGGAGCTGACAAAGGTGGCAGAAGCAAAAGGCCTGTTCACCCACAGCTTCTGCCCTTTTCACTCGAACACACACACACACACACCCACACACCAACTACAAATAAAAACTTGGTCAGGAACCATTTACTTTCCCTGTTTATGCTTTTTGCATTCAGAGACAGTAATTTGTTTTTATATTTCTTGGGGCCAATTAGACTCACTTTAATAGGTAATCCCAGAATTTTCAAAGGTTCTGTCAGTTTGGTAAAACACTTTAATAAACAGGCTTTTTTCCCTCTTATATCAGTTCATTAATTTTGTAAGCCATGAATTTAACATGAATTTACATTCAAAAAGAATTCCAACCCGTTCTAAGAAACACTTTCATGAAAGGATGGTGAAATACACATATCTCGAGTTTTTAGCTGGGAAACTCACATTCCTAGAAATCTCACTTAATATTTCAGTATAGCATCCTCATGTAATTTTTGGCTTTATAACTCACTATTCTTGATCTAGGTATAACTTGTTTCTCTCCCATTAACATTTTTTTTTTTTGGCAGTTTTTATGAAAAGGCACTGTTATATATAGTTTAAGATGTCAGGAAGGCCCTCTGTTATAATTTCGTTATTCCTGCAAAATAGGAAAAAATCTATCTAGGGTTTATGTTAAACTGCATGTATAAATGTATGCACTTCAATGTTCGTTTTGCACATACATTCATTTGTTTCTGGATTGGTTAATCATATGGACACCCCCATAAAAGAAATGTTAGAATTAAAATAAAGCGAAAAACAGTCTTAATAAAAATATTTTGTCTTTCTATATCACTTGCATTGAGAACTAGAACATGTCCCCCAGATGTACACAGGGATATTTCATCTTTGTCAGTATTACATAGAAAGACTAAATTGAATATCCTCTTTGTCCCTAAAAGCTAGCCCCAGAGTCAAAATATCCTGCACTTCAGAATTCCCCCTCCCTCTATTTCCTATATTTCCTTTTTCCATATTTATTCAACATTCTAGGCTTTTGCTTTCTCAGAATATACATCTCTGTGTATCAAGAGTGAAAGAGTGATTTCTCACGAGGGTTATGTAGTGAAAACAGCACAAATATAGCTTGGCCATTATAACTTTAAATACAGATATATCCTCATGTTATGTAGTGGAGATGCTTAATTTTTAATTTTTCAAGTTCTAGAAATATTCAGTGCTGAAACATTACAGCATTTTCCTTCAAACCGACTTCCATGTTATTTTCCAGAACATTAGTGTATAATTTAAATTGGCTTTAGTTTTACTGTTTAAACAGGCTTATTTCACCTTCCTCAAGCCACTGTAATAATTAGCAGACATGTTCTCTAGAAAATGGAAAGGAAATAATGCTGGTGGCATGCATAGTGGTCGGATTTTTGGGCAGGCCGGCTTGCGTCTTTTTGAACACCAAGGTCATCTGGTTACTGCAAGGGACAGGGATCTTGGAGTCATCAGATGAATCTTAAAAAAAAATTAATTTCTGGCAGTGTTGGCTTACACTTTTTAGTGAGGAAAAGCTTAGCATTAAATAATAGGCATTTCTGATTTGTGAAAGAAAATTGAAAAATTGGCATGTCTGCAAATACCACGAAAAACATACCATTTCCAAAATAATGATCTGTCAACGAAATTGCAAAATCATTATGTGAATGAGCTGAATTGCTTTGTGTATCATCTCATAAAAATATGTTTTGCACAGATAATGTGTCTAATAAGGACACATTTTTAAAATCAGATTTTTCTTCCCCCCCAGCAAATAGCTGCACTGCAGGTCTCTCTCAAGCAGTCAACTAGCACCACCTTATGGATGATTTGGGGACATTGCTGCTTCCCTGCTAGGCTTTTGTAAAATGTAGTCAGCTGATTTAAAATAATGGGAATGTTGATGGTGATGACAATATTGATGACAATATTGATGACAATAATAATAATGCTTTTTTCCCCCTTCTTGTTTTTCAGGCATCAGATGCCAGCTCTGAAAAACTCTTCAACACTGTTATTGTAAACAAAGGTAAGACCCATTCATTCTCCTGAGTAATAGCTTATTTTTATGTTAGTTTCATTGTCATTGCCTAGGAAGAAAGAAGAGCCAGAGTGATCTTTCTCTTATAATTCCGAAGCTACTGTTGATGTTTCGTGTTTTTGCTTGAGATGGAAGTCTGCATACTTTGTGATGCATTAACAACCAGTTTATTTTAAAAGAATACATTGAGTCCCTATTTAAATTGACTTGACTAATCACTACTACTATGTGACTTTAATATAGAAAGCTGTACTAGAGAAGAATAGTTCTCAAAATGCCTGAACTTTATTGTTACTTATCAACTACCCAGCAGTAGGAGAAATATAAATAGCTGATGTGCGTTGCAGACTCTAGTAATCAGTGGATGTTTAGAATTCACAGTATTATGGTCATAAACCAAGCCTTACTATGCTGTGGGCTTTCTGTAAAGTTAATAAACGAGTGAGAGGGCAGAATTTAAATATGCACTATCCCATTAATTTCTTCCAAACCACAATCTAGAGTAAGAGAGGCTAATGATATAGCAGTACATTAAGGGAAAACTAACCTTAAATCATTGCCAATAGGTTTCTGCGCAGTTTTCATTTGTTAGCAGTATTGTTGGAAATAAGGAAATTTAGGGGAGTCTCTAATCACTGGCTCTGAAAGGTGTGTAATTTGAAAGGTACAAACCATATAAACTATTTAATCTTCCCCTTTCCACTGTCGAGCCTGATTTAGGGGCTGGCATAATAATTGCTAAGTAAAGATGTGCTTTCTGTGATAATCTCTTTCTGGGTTACATGGACGACACTTGGTAGCACTTGAACAGACTTGGGCCTTCACAAAGTGAAATTTGAGACCATTTCAACCTTCTGTAGTTGCCTTGGCTAGCATTTTTGCTAGCTGGTTAGTAAGACATTTCCAAGTGCAGTTATTTTGAGCTCCACGATTATTTTAGAATTTGAACCAATTGCAGTTTTAAATAGTACATTATGTTTAGAGTTCCCTTGAGGTGTATGTGATTGCTGTTACTCCCAGAATTACTGTCATATTGAATTTTATATTTTTTTATTGCATAATGGAGTACTCCAGTTTTATATTTCATCATATTTTTTGATGGACTGAAAGTTTGTATAAATGTGTTATCCGTAATGCTAAAAGCCCAATAAAAGAAGATGTGTGCCATTCATAGCATACAGTGCTCGTGTGTAAAAATGCACAGTTGTCTACCACTTGGCGTTTCCTTGTGAGAAAGGAGGGTGATGGGAGAAGGAGACTGGGATAGAGGGCAGGTCACCAAAGGCAGGGCTTCTTCGTTTCTTCGGCCCCCCAGGACCTCTGCCATCCCCCAGGACCTCTGCCACATGTGACTGCATCTGTCTTCTGCTGATTTGCTACTAAAAGCTTTGGAATGTATTTCCCCTTTCTGGGATCAGGCCCTAGAATAAGAGTTGGCTCCAAGACCTGCACTCTGGCCGCCACTGCCCTGAAAGACGGTCTTCAGGGCGGATGAACAGCTCGCCTCTGCCTCTTCCCTCTGGTTCTTTCCCCCCTTTTTTTTCCTTTTCCAATCAAACGTTTCCCACATTCTTATTTTTGTTTACTTACAGAGTGTGATTTGTGGCATCTATTTGGTTGTGAATAGCCCTCCCCCTGACAGGGTGCCTTTCTTCTGAGCTGCTTTTCTGGGGGTGATTTAGTTGCCTTGAAAGGATTAAGGTTTCTTTGTGTACACTAAAATCAACATAGGCTTTTTCTAAGCTTTGCTTGGGAAACCATACACACATAAGCATTTTAGTTGATGGCAGATTATTCCTTTGCCCCTTATTTCCATCAAAATGGCCTTTCTTTTCTCCTCCAGAGTTTCCCCTTAATGCCTTATGCTAATTCCTGTTGGTAACATGAATGACAAGAGACAGAATCAGTGCGAATCCAGGTGGTGCAAAGTAGACTGACTGGTATCCCGCACCCCCTTCCTCCCTGGGGAGAAAGAGATTAAGGGGGGTGCGGAGGGGGAAAGCATCGGGGACAGTTTTGTTAAGGGGATTAGTATTCAAACTGCTAAATATCAGGAAAACAACTTCAAAAAGGGATTCATTGTGTAGCGATAATGTCAATAATTGCTTCAGGACAGGTGCAGAGTCTCGTTATAGGCTTGTGGTTTTGGGTCTGTTTTTACTCCGGGTAGTGGCAGTGTTTACAGGATGGATGGCTGACAAGGCCTTCAAGGAACTGTCAGCTTCATGCACATCAAGTTCAAGTTTTCCTCCAAGGCGGCCTGCCTGCCTGAGAGTCAGGTCTCCTGTCTTTGTCCAGTATCTTTAGCCAAGAGCAATAAAAAGCATCATAAGAAAGGGCAAATTTACACCAGGTAACAAACACAACTGGGGAAATCTTCAAAGCCCCAGCTTACGGGACAATCTAACCGGAGTGCAAGGGAGCTGACACGTGTATCCCTCCACCTCCAGATGTTTAAGTTACACATCACCTCTCCCTCAAGAGACTGGCAGTATTCTGGCCTTAGAGGAGCGTGGCTTTAAGCTGCTGGTGAGATTATGCTGCTGAGCCTGGTGGCAGGCAGATTTGGTCTATAAAATTTCACCGTGGGAGGGCAGTGCTAATCTCACAAGCTGATCGTGGTGGGGGTTGTGGGGGCGCAGCCCTGATGTTGGGCTGCACAGCATGGAGATGAAGCTCAGGCAGAGGCAGCAGGGGCCGTGGCTCGAGGCCCATCAGTCAGCTTGTGAGCTCGAATAAGTCATTTACCCTCTTTAGGTCAAGATTTTCAATCATGACAAAACCTATTCCAGGGCCAACATCTCTGGTGGGGATAAAACAATTAATTGGGAAGGGGCAGGGGTTGAAAGAGAGTGGATACAGTGAGTGTATTTTATATTACTTTTGTTGATCGATTTTATTTTGACTTTCCCTGTGTTGTAGATGCCATCCAGTTTCATAGAGATTTTTGTGTTTAGGTGTTCCGAATGGTCGTTTTCTTCCGATGCCTTTTATTTCCTGCTTTAAAACAAGTTAATCAAACAACAAGTGCTTGCATGTACACACAACATGCCCAATGAGGACTGAGCTTTTCGAAAGGGGTGTGGCATTGAGCAGGGCTTAGCGTTGTAGACACAAAAAACAGTGTAACTTTAATCAAGGTCATGGTTGCCGTATTTAATCTTTATGTGTTTAAATGTTTACAGGATGTTCATGTGAATTTTATGAATCCTTCTGTCTTTGTGACTCAACCATCTGCCAAAGAAAAAATTAATTTTCCCAGTGAGACAGAGGCACAGAGAGAGACTAACTTAGCATCCCTATTTAGTTGATTGAAATGCTATAGGAGCAACAGGACCCGTACCCCAAATTCTGGGGTATTTATTCTTCTATAAAGGAACTTTCAGTCTATTCAACATGGCCAGTATTTATTATCCTCTCTTGCCTACTGTAGATCTTTGCTGGTGTCACCAGTTTAGTCTGTAGACAAAAGTGCAAAAAATGAGTTATTTGCTGCACAAAATTATCCTGCCAAGATAACGCATCTTTCCTAAAACTCTTGGATTGCTCCAGAGCAGAGCTGCTTGAGGAGGAAAGAAGGGAAGCCTGTTTGGGAGAACACTAGTCAGGTGTCAGGAGTTCTGCGGAGCCCTCTGTTTATAGGATGCCAGTCCTGGCGTGTGACGATGGTCTAGGTTGGGGAAAGAGAAAAATCCCTGAATCGCTGTCCCTTCTTGGTTCAGAGCCCTCCTTCCCAGGATTTAGCCTGTAACCAAGACAAGTCATAGATAGACGATGACAAGTCAAGACAACTCATAGACAGACGGTGAGAGGGGCACCATGGTATATTTTACCCCGTGACTTTCTCATCCCTTCTCTTTCCTTCAACTTTGTCTCAAATTGCAGAACTGGGCACTCCTGAGGAAAAGCCTCCTGAGTGAGCCATCAGGGAGCTGTGCCCAGCTAAATGGGCATTTCTGAATGCTTTCCTCTAGCGGGGAATGAGGCCCCTCATTCTGCTGCTTTCTACTGTGGGCACCCAGTGTCTCCTGAAATGTGAACAGCAACAGAGCAGCTGCTCACCCTCATAGGCAGGACCCCACCTCACCTCCATCAGCCTGGGAGACTCTGGTGGACACTCACTCACCAAGAAGAGCACCAGATGCAACGCTCTGGCCGCCTGGAGCCCTGTCTGACCAGGACTGCCTTTCCTCTCCCAGGCCCCACCAGGCCTATTAGTGGAACACACCCGGCCTCTTCTTGGGGTTGGTTTTGCGCTGAGAATTTCCAGTGGAACACAGATGAGGTTGGAGCCTTTAGGTTAGTGAAGCCTTTGGATATTTTTGGCGGTACAGTTCTATCAGCATTGTAGAAAGAAGACCTAGCTTAACAATTGCCTGAAATCTGAGGAGATGAGGTAAGAAACAAGTTACCCAGCGATACTGCTGGCTTAGTAACCAGGTACTTAATAAATTCTTCAATGGCGACCATATGACCTTATTCTTTAGGTTTAGACACAAGGGATTTCCTTGGTTTGATGACAAAAAGGTAAGAGTTGTATTACCATCAAGGTCACCATTGACTTTTAAGAAAAACCCATTCCCGCCGAGCATGGTCACTCACGCCTGTAATCCCAGAACTTTTGGGAGGCTGAGGCAGGAGGATTGCTTGAGCTCAGGAGCTCAAAACCAGCCTGGGCAATATAGCAAGACCTCATCTCTACTAAGATTCCAAAAACCTAGCTGGGGTTGGTAGCATGTGTTTGTAGTCTCAGCTACTTGGGAGGGTGAGGTGAGAGGATCACTTGAGCCCGGGAGGTCGAGGCTGCAGTGAGCCTTGATTGTGCTACTATAGCCTGGGCGACAGAGTGAGACACCATTTCAAAAAAAAAAGAAAGCCCTTTCCATAAAATAATTCTATGCATGAAAATAATGCAGTTGACTGTGGTATAGCTTTCTTAAGAAAAAAATTTGGTTTACAGTGTAAAATCCCTTTATAATGAACATATGGAGACCATTTTACAATTCCTCTTAGGGTCTTGGGTTTAGTCATAGGGAGGACATGATGTAAAGTGCATTCCCGATGTGCACAAGAGCAAACTGCCCGTTTCAGTCTCTGTAAATTAGTTTTGTTTTTGTCATGCCTTAAATTCCACATAAGGGAGAGATAGACCATCACTCATATTTTTCTCCCTCTGGACCTTCTTTGTACTATTTCAGAGCATTTTCTTGAGTTTTTAGGAGATAGAGATGTCTGGCAAGTTAAGTAGTATTTAAGGGTAATTGGTGCTTGATGCAAGAGACAAAGGAGTTATGAGTAGTTCAGTCCCTCCTCCTACTCCATACTGCAAATAGCATGCAATCAGCTCCTTTTGTTATGGAAATTGACCTTCCTATAGAAGCCGACTCTTGGAGAATTTGTTGTATAGAATCATCCCTTGAGCGTTCTTGGAAACAGATGCCTTGTACTGTTAGTGTGAAACCACCAGTAACAGTCAAAAAATATTCCATGCTGCATGAAAGTGTTTGTCTCCCGAAAATTTTCCAATAGTTGCTTTGGCCAAACTGATCGTTTGCCAAACTTGTGAATGCGTGTGGTGGTGAATCCTGGGATACTGGATCCCATCGCTGGAATTGTGAACCGGGTGAAAGATTCCAGGCATTCGAAGTGATCTTGATGATGCCTTTTGGGTAGAACTTTGACAGCTGCCACTTTTCCATCGTGAGTGCCCCTGTGATGGAGGAGTAGTAGATTACAGTGTAACCCATTCCATTCTTTTAGTCAGATGTTCAAACATCACTCTGGTTACTTTTGAGCTCAGTGGAAAACGCTTGACTTATACTGGGCGATTAGTGCTGTCCTTTGAAAGAGTTTTCTCTATCCTTGGCAATATTGACCAAAAAGCTTGAATGTTCATCAGCCTCTCTTCAATCCATTCATATTTAGCGTTTTGTGTAGTTAATGATGGAGTTAGTATTTGGTTGTCTCAGAAAGTAATACGCATTCATGATAGACAATTGGAATTGAAAAATATCAGATCGGTTCTCTAGAGTCTAATGAGAACAGTTGAGTGACAAAGGGCTCAATCACGTGGACCAACCCCAGACAGGAGGGTTCCTGAATGGAGGAAGCCCGTGGCTAGCCCGTGGCCTCTGGATTATTTCTAGTTTCTGACAACTGCCGAAAAATGTTGTTTTCTCTGAAAATGTATGTTTATTTAACTAGGTTTCTTTTTGCTTCACAATCTGGATTCCATTCAGTCAGTTACCACTCCAATTAACTAACAATTATTTAACATTAACAGTAATTACAGACGCCAGTTAAGCGCCTACAGATGTCAACTGTTAGCTTTGTACCTAATCACTCAATGAAATGGAGAAAGTTCAACAAACATCAATTAGCCAAGCAATTAGTATGAGTTAGGAAAGAGCATGTTATCATGTGTGAGCTGATTCAATTTATTTTATTTTGGCAGTAAAATACACACAGGCAAGCAGCAATAAGTTCCTCAGATAAGATAAAACTCCATTGTTTTGCGGCTTACATAAGAATTCTTTCCTTTCCTGTGCATAAGTCAAATACACTCTCGTCTGGGATTTATTTAACAGAATTTGTCTCAATTACTCAGAAAGCGCAGTCTCAGGAAGCACCTTTGGTGAATTATGAATCCAGTGACTGCACTGTATAAGAAAATGCCAGAAAACTTCAGTGGAGAAAATGATTGATTCCCACTCGAGTAATCCGCTCCGTGCATTTCGGATTTTTACCAGTTTATTCCTGAACCTCTGGTGGAACGAGTGCAACAGTGATTTTATTAATTTCATGGTGCCTGAACTTTTACTCAGCTGTCTTTTATTTAGCCCGGAGCTAACATCAAAGTATTTTACCTACTTGCCCCATCTGTGCTTTTAAAAAGTAGAAACAGCTGTCTATTGAAGAGCCAGTTCATGAATTCACCAAGGAGATTCCAGACTCTCCTGAACTCAGAGGTGCTGTTCCACTCTCCTTTTTCCCCCTCCGCCCCCTCCACCCCACAGACTGGACTCCTGTCATTAGCTGAGCTTGCCTGGACTTACTGGGAGAGTGCATTCTGAGGCCTGATTCTGTGAAGTAGCCCAGAAAGTGGAGATTCATTTTACCTCCAAGAGGAAAGCTGGGCATAGGAGCTGGGCCTCTGGTTCTCCCCCTACAAATGATTTCTCATCAACCCTTAAAGCCCTTGGATAGGAGTGAAAGAAGCCAATTCCTCGTGGGGTGCTCTGCCAGTCCCTCATGGGGTGCTCTGTCAGGTCTGTGTGCATCTTAGGTGCAGAATTTTCCATCCAAACAAGCCTCTCAGCATGAACTGAATGTGAGAGTTGGGAAAAAGTATTCTGCCACTGGTATGGCTTGGGGTGAAGGGCCACTTTGTCACATGTGCAGTTTCTATTGTAAAGCATTTCCTTATATACACCACGACACCATTACATGCTGGATCTTGACAGATGTCTTTGCTCTTCTGCATCAAGTCACCGGGTCTATGTGAGTCTGCTTTGTCACATTTTGCTGCAGTAACAGAATAGCTCAGAGTCCTACAACAGAAGTCTCATGTTAGGTGTCATCTGCCAATCAGCCGCAGCTTTCCTTGTTTTTATTCTGGGATCCAGGCCAAAGGAGGAGTCCCCGTCGTGGTTTTCGTCTGGTAAAGGGGAAAAGAGCAGAGACAGAAGCAGAGAATGCCTCCCCTTGGAGGTGGGTGTGGCATTTCCAAAAATCTCATTGGCCAGAGAAAGTCACATGACCAAGCCTGCCATCAGTGGAGCAGGAAGTAAACTCCTACAGGGAGGAGCACAAGAGAAGAGGAATCCACAGGGATGGGCCTTGGAAGGAAGGGAAAGCAAACCCTGCATGGGTAATGCTATCTGCCACAGGCCCATCCCAGAAATCTAACAAATCAGGAGCTGTTGCCTCTTACTGTGTTAATATGCAAATGGGATGGAGGGTGGCTTGCATAGCTTTGATGATGATCTCCGCAGGCTTTTCTGTTAGAGACCTGGTTCCCTAACAGCCATTTGGTTGGCGTTTATATTAAGTTAGATCTGATAAGTTGTCAAGAAATTAAATGCTTTCTTATTGTTTATCTGGGTTAACTTATTGCTGGCTTTGAGGGACTTACGGAAAAGTTGCCCCAGAGTGCAGAAATGACTTCAATGATTTGCAAAGAATAATTGTTGGACCGGCCAGATGTTTAGACTCTGCATAATTAACCTGAGGAAGCATGATTGCTATAAAACTTTACTGCAAAATAGTATGTGTTGTCATGGTTACTTTGAACATGGGCTTTGGATTTAAGATTCTCACAGACACTGCTTTGAATCTCAGTGCTTTGGAGACACTTACTAGCTGTGGAACTTTGGGCTACTTAAAACACTTTAGAACCAATTTTTCCTTCTGTAAAATGGGAATAACCAAACCCATCTCATAGAGCTGCTGTGAGGATGAAATGAGGCAATGTATAGAAAGTGCTTAGCCTACCCTGTACCATATTTTGATCTAATGATACAGTGGGCTAAGTATTTTACATACATTCTATCCCCAGTCTTCACAGCAGCTCTTATTTAGAAAAGAATTTAGAAATAGCATCTCCATTTTATAGGCAGGGAAACTGAAGTTAGATATGAATAGCTAGCATTTATGGAGGACTTTCTTTTTGCTAGGTATTGTTCACTTTATATATAATTCACTCATTTTTTAAATGAGTAAACTGAGGCTCAGAAATTAGGCAACTTGTCCAAGGTCGCGCAGCTAGTAAGTGGTGGAGCTCAGTCCAGCTGACTCCTAGACGTGTGCTCATAGCAGTCATACTGTGCTAGGCTCTGGGGATATGGCAGAGAACAGAAAGGAGGAGAATCTCTCTCCTTCCTGAGGGAGACACAAAACAGGATGGTAAAGATTCGGATTGGGGGAAACTGGGTTCTATGGGAAGACACTGGCAGGAACCCCCAACAAGGGCTTGCCTAGGGCTTTTCCTCCCATACCTTCCCAGAGTATTTCATCTTCTCATAAAACATAAGGTCCTGGAGGTTCTCATCCAGGAGTTCTCCAGGATGTCAATCATTATCCCATCACCTGTGGCCAAAGTTGCCATTGTTACTGCAGCGCAGCAGGGCTCAGCTTAAGGCACCTTGTTTCCTCACTCTTCCATGCCCATTCTTGTGCCTTTGCGTGAACTGATCTTTACTTTTCAGCCAGATTTTATTAGAAATGATTTAGAAATTTCAAGCAGGGGCATTTCCCTAGCAACCGATGACATAAGCACAAGGCCCAAATCTGTGCTGGAGAGGTTGCTGTTAACAGAGAATGGCATTCTGTGGGCTCCGATCTGCGTCTCTGACCCTCGTAAACCTTGTCTTCTAAAGGAGGAGGCTGAGAGCACATCATTGCTTTTCTAAGAGTCCTTTTGAAGAGGGAAATGTCTCAAGTGTGCCCGTTAATAGACTGATGTGGGAGGCAGTTATATTTGGTTGCCTTTAAAAGCCACTTGGAAAACATTTTGCCCCTCTTATCTATCACCTTTCACATCTCTCAGCAGAGTAACACTAAAACCTAATTTTAACCAAGATTACATCATTTTCTCATTCTCTGTTTATAGCTGGGAAGGGTTTTTCCATAGTAAAGCTCCTCTCCCCGAAAACCCAACTCCTCCGCAGAACCTCTTGGGCTTCTGTGAAGGCTTCTTTATCCAAAAAGTTTAGTTTGACAAGGATTCTTCTGAAAGCAGATTGGTCAGCTGTTAAAGAAATGACATCAGAGATGATTCCATTTATTCCTTCAATTGGCTTAAGGTGGAAGCCATATTGAAATGAATTCTTTTCATTCACATATTATTGAGCCCCAACTATGGAACAGGCTCTGGAGGTAGCGACACTGAATAATAGATGACATCCATCTGACCAGAAGAGTAAAAGAGTTTAAATGTATTTTGAAATGTTTTTCAGGTGGTATAATAGCAAAGTTACTAATTAAAAAAAAAAAATAGCCTTAAGACTTTCTTAGGTGGAAAAGCTTATCTGAGGTGAGCCCCAAAGGGTCAGCAGACCAAAAGTAGACCAGCCCTCAAACTGCAGAATTATGTCTCCCATTTAGAGAGCCCCAGAATCTGCCAGCTTGTGCTCATTGTTAGACTAAAACCCACCCCTTTGAGTTTTCCATTTTAAAAATTGATGCTATTGTTAAATGAGTTAATTAAGCTATTGCAAAGGTTTTTTTTGGCAGTGCCATAAAGATCTGTATGTCACCTATCAATAGAGTCCATTTTTTTCATGTTTCTTCAGTTAGATTTTATTGTTTAAATCCTTTTTTTTTTTTTTTTTTTGAGACTGTGTTTCACCTCGTTGCCCAGGCTAGAGTGCAGTGGCACCATCTCGGCTCACTGCAACCTCCGCCTCCCAGGTTCAAGCAATTCTCCTGCCTTAGCCTCTCGAGTAGCTGGGATTACAGGTGCCCGCCACCACGCCCGGCTAATTTTTTGTATTTTTAGTAGAGATGGGGTTTCACCATGTTGGCCAGGCTGGTCTTGAACTCCTGACCTCATGATCCACTCACCTCGGCCTCCCAAAGCGCTGGGATTACAGGCGTGAGCCACCGCGCCTGGCCTTGTTGTTTAAATTCTTACCAGCTTGGCCCACCAGAAGGAGGTGGCAGGAGGGAAGCCCCATGCTCAAGCCTGAGCAAGACTATTTGTAAAGTTGAGCAGATCACTCCATTTGACTTGCTTTTCTCATGGGTATCGTGAGAAACTGGGGGGTGGCCTCCAAGACTCCTTGTGAATATAAAGGCCAAAGTTTGTGTTAGAAATATTCTAGGGCCAGCCAGCACAGTGGCTCACGCCTGTAATCCCAGCACTTTAGGAGGCCAAGGCAGGCGGATCACTTGAGGTCAGGAGTTGGAGACCAGCCTGGCCAACATGGCAAAACCCCATCTCTACCAAAAATACAAAAATGAGGTGGGCATGGTGGCACACGCCTGTAATCCCAGCTGCTCGGGAGACTGAGGCGTGAGAATGACTTGAGCCCAGGAGGTGGAGGTTGCAGTGAGCAGAGATAGGCGCTACCACACTCCACCCTGGGCAACAGAGCAAGATTCTGTCTGGAAAAATATTTACATATATCTTTTAGGGCCTCTCAGCACCTGACGCTTCTGCAGAGGGCACACATTTTCCCTGCTAGCTGTGAAAGAGATTCTGAACACTTAGCATTCGAAAGCAGCAGTGCCTTGTAGCCGATACCAGGACTTCAGTCCTGAACTTGTGAACAGGAATAAGCCTCTCTCCTCTTCAAGAGATTACATCTGTGTAAGAAAGATCTTAAAGGTGAGAGGGGATTGAGCCCCGGCACAAGGGAGGAGTAGAAAAGACAGTGGCTACAGTTTGAATACCAGCTGTTAAGGTATTACAGTATTAACCTCCAGAATAAGAGTAACAATACAGAGTCCTCCTTCTCCGCTTGCCTGCATCTTGGGTGCTGTTAAAAGAGATGATTTATCTGCTCAGTAAATGTTTATAAAACCCCACTGTATATATAAGTACTTAGGGTTCCTTTGTACTTGACTTCTCAAGTGGAATGACTGTCATTTGGACCACTTCCTAGGCAGGGATTGCTGCAGGTTAGATGAGGGTGGGGGCAGGGGCGAGATACCAGAGAAAGTGCCCAAGAGCACCCCAGGGGCAACTGCCAGGCAGCTTCTTTTTCTATGAGATGACTCATTTTACCACCGCGAATTGAAATGAGGCTTGCATGGGCCGTTGTAGATAATCGAAAGAGTGTCACCACCCTCCTATCTGTCTTCAGCTGTCACAGACTCACACACCAAGCATTTCATCAGAGTTCTGGTTCTTCAAGTTCATCTAGGTCTTTTTGACTGGAGCAGTCTGACTTCCTACTTTTCTTTTGCTAGACAGTGATAATAATTGCAGCTTCATTCACTCAGTGCTGCATTTGCTGTTTGTTGGTTTGTAATTTGATTCGCAGTCTTCTTGTGTCTTTGGGGGAGAGTTGGTTTTAGAGGTGGCACACACCAAAATCATGAATGGATTTAAGGAGGGAGGGGCTGAACTAATTTGATTGTTAACAAGTCCATAATGTGTTCCTTGGGAAAATTCCACTTGTCTGGACTGTGCTGCTCACTTTCTGAGATTGAGAGCTGGAGAAAGGAGGAATGTCACAGACGAGACAGCAAGAAGCTTAGAAAACAAATTCCTGGATTTGGAGCAGTGTGCTCTGGTGGAATTAATTAGATGATAAACTACATTTTGTGGTTTTGTTTTGTGCAGTTGGCTGTAGGGGCCACATGGCCCTGTATAATGACCTCTTCCCAAGATGTTAGACATCAAATCAGTTTGATTTCTACCCCCATGGGAAGAAGAACTCCGGTCATAAAGAGGCAGCTTGAGAATAACTGGTAAAGGATGGCTTGCCATTTCCCCTGCTGGTCTTGCCTCCCAGGAGTAACTGCTATTTGACCACATGACCTGGTTACAACCTGTTACCTGTGTTTGGCCAGGGCCTCACCCCCTAGAGCACACCTTCGGGTCAGGCTCATGCCTGATTTGTGCCTTCTTTCCTTCTCAGGGCCCTCCGGGTTGAGGGAAGACAGCTTTACACCTCCACCTTCTGTGTTAGCTCCAGGATAAACTTGAAAACTGCCTACTCTGAGGGTTTTTTTGGCATTTTAAAAGTTAAGGCCGACTTTCCAAGCCCTCTCAGCATCCTGCCAAGTATCTTATCTTATTCAAATATCCTAATTGCTTCTGGGGCTGCACATCATCCTAGCACCTAACTGACAAAATAGACCTTCACCTGAGGGCCTCATTATGCTTTCTGCCTGTGCATCAGGCCAAAAATACCTCCACAATACCTGCTCGACATCCTGGGCTTCCAAGTGACAAACAAATAATTGGGTGAAACAAACCCTGGGCGCCGAGCAGCTGCCATCGGTGTCGGAGCACAGAAGAGTCCACGGCAATAACAGTCACAGCGCTGCCTGGTTCATGTCAGAGCAAATCTTTGAACAGTGGGTTGTGCTGACACCAGAGAATGACAGCTTTGGAAATGGCATGCTAGTTACTGCTGCAAGTGAGGCCTCTCATGTAGACCATGACAAGCAGCTGTCATTTCCATACAGGTGAACAACTGACATCCTAGAAGGGGGAGGGCGGGAGCCACACAGGAGGCTGTGTTTGGCAGTAGGTGGGGCCAGACTTCGGAGAGGGGTCCCAAGTACCGGTGACCCTGGCAAAAACTGGCCTAAAAACACAGTCTCTTTCCGTGCCCCTTTACTCACTCCCCACTCATCTTCTCTGTTACCGCTTTAGAGTTCATCTGAGAGAGGGCTACAGAAATACAACCCAACATGCTTAAAGGATGTTCGCATTTTCACTCTGTTCCCTCCACATCTTTTCTTTTTCTTTTTCTTTCCTTTTTCTTTTTCTTTCCTTCTTTTTTGAGACAGGGTCTCACTCTGTCGCCCAGGCTGGAGTGCAGTGGTGCAATCTCAGCTCACTGCAACGTCCGCTTTCTGGCTCAAGTGATCCTCCAGCCTCAGCCTCCTCAAGTAGGCTAGGACTACAGGCACAAGCCACCATGCCTGGCTCATTTTTGTATTTTTTTTTTTTTTTTTTTTTTTGCAGAGACAGGGTTTCACCACATTGCCCAGGCTGGGCTCGAACTCCTGAGCTCAAAATGACCCGCCCACCTTGGCCTCCCAAAGTCCTAGGATTACAGGCGTGAGCCACCATGCCCAGTGTCCTCCACATCTTGATATGTCAGGGATTGCATTTCCGGGTGCAATGCTTAGTTTTACAGAGGATGGAAAAGGCAAGGTTTCTGCTGATAAGGAACTCACCATGAAAAGGAATGGGTTAGATGAAATTCAGTGCAGAATTGGGTCTAGACCAGTGGTTCTCAAAGCTCCATCAGCAATATCTGCATCCTCTGAGTGGTTGTTAGCCATGCAGAATCTCTGCCCCACCCCAAACCTACAGAATTGGAAACTCTGGAGTAGAGTCACAACTCTGTTTTCACTAGCCTTCCAGGTAGTTCTAATGCAGACAACTCTGGTCTAGAAAAAACGAGGAAGAACATTTTGGCAGTGAGGTTTTTGTAAATGCTCAGATGATCCACAGAATCACTGGGTGAAATCATACTCTATTGCACAGGGAACAGGTCTGTTCGTAGTTGGGCAGCCTTTTTTTTTTTTTTGAGACAGAGTCTCACTCTGTCAGCCAGGCTGGAGTGCAGTGTCACAATCTCAGCTCACTGCAACCTCCATCTCCCAGGCTCAGGCAATTCTCCTGCTTCAGCCTCCTGGGTTTTGTTTGTTTGTTTGTTTTTAAATATCAACTTCACCTGATCTGTTCAAAGTGACCCTGCACCTACCATTTCCAATCCTTCCACTCTCTATAGCCTTGTGAACAGGCCTACTCATGTTTAGCGTGGTTCTGACAGATGCTAGGCCCGTACCTAGGGCTCTGCTCATCTGAACAGAGTTTGAAACCATGAGCTTGGGCCAATGTTACACTGTAACCAGCTGAGCTAACTTGCTCAACCGCTTCTCAAAGACAAACTGTTCCATCCAGTTCCTTCTTGGCAGGTGCTGCATCACCAGTGCTGGCCTGCCATCTGTGTGAAGGGCTATCACAGCACAGAACATACACACATACTGGGTAAATGTGCCGTGATTACCACTAACTATTTTATAAACAAAGTACTGTGTTAATTCTGTTTTAAACTGCATTATCCAGGATTGTAGAACAATGGGCAGAAGTGTTTTGAAATCTTTTTTTCTTCCATATTGAATATTATAGTTTTAAGGCCATAAAATTAACATGTAAATTGAGTTTTCCCAAAAAATGTAAAACTCTAAGAAGTTTCAGTAAGTTACCTGAATAGTAAAGCTTTTTCAGTTGTCCTTCAAGAATAGGCATCTTCCAAAACTAGTTGTGTTAAAGTAGTGGTTCTCAAACTTTAGCCTGCATCAAAATTAGCTAGAGGACTTGTTAAGATACAGCTTGCCGGCCGGGCGCGGTGGCTCACGCCTGTAATCCCAGCACTTTAGGAGGCCAAGGCAGGCAGATCACCTGGTCAGGAGATCGAGACCATCCTGGCTAACATGGTGAAACCCCGTTTCTACTAAAAATACAAAGAAATTAGCCAGGCGTGGTGGTGGGCGCCTGTAGTCCCAGCTACTCGGGAGGCTGAGGCAGGAGAATGGCGTGAACCCGGGAGGCGGAGCTTGCAGTGAGCTGAGATTGTGCCACTGCGCTCCAGCCTGGGCGACAGAGCAAGACTGTGTCTCAAAAAAAAACAAAAAAAAAAGAGATACAGCTTGCGGGGCCCCACCTCCAGTGATTTCTGATTCAGTGTGTCTGGGCTAAGGCTCCAGAAGTTGCATTTCAAGTAACCAGTTGATACTGATGTTTCCAGTCCCTTAAGAGCCCTGTGTGATTTACATGGGTTAAATTTAAATGCCTTTTTCAATGAGGAATATTTTCAATAGGGAATATCACACCACTCAAAGGTGTGAAATGTATCTACACATTTCGGATGAAATTGACACATGAAAGTGAATTCAATTTTATCATGAATCGAGAGCTTTTTACAAAATGAAAATTTTCAACTCGAATTCAATATAGAAAATGTAGAAATGAACCCCCATATATACCCATTACCTAGATTCATATTAAGACTTTTCCACAATTATTTTTAGGTAATAGGCTGGATAGGGCGATGTCCACCTTTTTTTTCTTTATTGCTGAAATATTTTAAAACATGTCTCAAACATCATATCATTTTACGACTACATACTTTAGTGCACATCTATAAAAAAGAACATTTCTTACAAAATCACATGTTGTTATCACACTAACTAAAGATGCAATAATTCCTCAGTGTCATCTGAGGAATATACCCATCCATGATCTCATCTCCATGATTGTCCCACAAGGGGTCATTTTACATGATCTGTTCACATCAGGATAGAAACAGGCACACATACTGCGTGTCTGAAATCTAGAGTGCTCCATCCTCCCCAGCTTCCCATTCTTTTCAAGTCATTGACTTGTTGCAGAAACCAGGTCAGCTGTCCTGAAGACTGCCCCACATTCTGGAAGTCCTTGCGGTGTCATTTAGCTTGTTTCTCTGTCCCTCATATTTCCTGTAAATGGAAGTTGGCCCTAGAGCTTTGATTAGATTCAGGTTAGACTTTCTGGCAAGAAAACTTCATAGGCATTGCAACGAACCTCATGTTGCCTCACATCTGGGAACACACAGTGTCTGGGTGTCCCAGTTTTAGTGATGTCAAAATTATTCACTAAGTTTAGGTTGTGGCAACCTGATACTTGCATTGGCATGTTCCCCATCAAGCATTTATCCTGTGGTCTCATCTATTGATGATGCTTGCCTGATGCAGTAATTCATTAGAGATGGCAGAGGGTGACTTTTCTAGCATTATTCCACATTTATTGGCTGAAATTCTTTGGTACAATGGCACTTTCCCTCATCGACTAGAGTTCTTTGGTTACACTCAAATATAATACAAGGAAAAGTAAATGCTCAATTCTCTCCTTTTAATTGCATGTTTTCAGAGCAAAAAGTTGGTGCTCTACCAGGAGTTTATTAATAAGTTTGAACATTTCTTTGCATTTTTCTTACAATAAATCTAACCTATGCTTTCAGTGCATTGAGCTTTTCTTACATGGTTTGTGTTTATCAATTGGAGGGACAAAATATGTAAAAATTAGAAAGGCACTGCAAGAACAACATCATCAAATGAGCTCGTACACACTTAAGTATGTGTGAATTTAGTCATACCTGACCTTCATAGCTCTGTTCAAATGCCACATCCTCCAGGAAGCCCTCCTACCTTCCCAAGGTTTGAACCTTTCCTGTGGCACTTCCTGCATCCTGCCTGTCTTTTTTTCTTTTCTTTTTTCTTTTTTTTTTTTTAAGATGGTGTCTCACTCTGTCACCCAGGCTATAGCAGTGGCATGATCTCAGCTCACTGCAACCTTCACCTCCTGGACTCAAGCGATTCTTCTGCCTCGGCTTCCCAAGTAGCTGAGATTAC
Source organism: Nomascus leucogenys (assembly GCF_006542625.1). Taxonomy (NCBI): domain Eukaryota; kingdom Metazoa; phylum Chordata; class Mammalia; order Primates; family Hylobatidae; genus Nomascus; species Nomascus leucogenys. The sequence continues at coordinate 44,003,546 of NC_044397.1, forward strand.
AGGTGCACGCCACCACACCCAGCTAATGTTTGTATTTTTAGTAGAGATGAGGTTTCACCATGTTGGCCAGGCTGGTCTCCAACCCTTGACCTCAAGCGATCCACCTGCCCTGTCCTCCCAAAATGCTGGGATTATAGGCATGAGCCACCATGCCCACTGCCTGCGTGTCTTTTATTGAAGTTGTAGATGTCCTCTTCCCCTTTTCTCTGAATTCTACCCCTGTCCTACCCATGGTGACCCACAGGGTGCTTTGTGCTTTGTATACGATAGGGGTGTCATTAATGTCTGTTGAACCTAAATGAATTAAAATATAACATCCTAAAAGTGATTTCAAACTTTGGAATTTAGGTTATAACCTGAGAATCTTAAGTGACTTGATTCAAGAAAGTAGGCAAAAGCCTGAATCGTGCTTGGTCTGATCAACCCATTTGGAATTATTCAAAAATCTGATGATCCCTACCGGGTATTTTTCAGGAAAGGAGTGGGAGGCTGCCCACGTATATTGAGTGCCTACAGTGTGCCAGGGATTTTCACCTGCTGATTTATTTGATTCATACAGTAGCCTAGCCAGGTCAGTCTGTGACCTGTGAGAACACTAGTGACTGGTAAGTGACAGTGAGTTCTTGCCATCTCCTGTTCTTTGCCCTTTCTCTTATACCAGCCCAGCATAAAGAGGATCGGGGGCTTCGGTTTGATGAATTTAAAAATTCTTGTTAAAGGCCAGGTGCGGTGGCTCACGCCTGTAATCCCAGCACTTTGGGAGGCCGAGGCGGGTGGATCACGAGGTCAGGAGATTGAGACCATCCTGGCTAACATGGTGAAACCCCGTCTCTACTAAATATACAAAAAATTAGCCGGACGCGGTGGCGGGCGTCTGTAGTCCCAGCTACTCGGGAAGCTGAGACAGGAGAATGGTGTGAACCTGGGAGGCAGAGCTTACAGTGAGCAGAGATCGCGCCACTGCACTCCAGCCTGGGCGACAGAGCCAGACTCCATCTCAAAAAAAAAAAAGTCTCTTGTTGACAACACAGCTTCTCATTCAGCCTGACCTGTTTGAAGTATATCTGGGGTGGAAGATCCTGGTGACGCAGTTCCAGCCTGGGAAAACTTGAGGAGAGATTCAGTATAGCACCATAGGTAGCAGGCTGTCAGTGTGTTAGATGTATTCGGTTACTTTGTTTTATGGGAGATTTCAGGTGATACTGAGACATAACCTCCCAAAAAATGATGTTTATAGAATTGGAAAGGTGTATTTCTAATCAATAAACATCAAACTGGAAAAACTGTAAAGGCATTTTAAGTGATGGTAGTTATGGCTGGAAATCTCAGTGGAGTTAATTTTTTTTTTTTTTTTTGACTGTTTAAGCCTTGACACTTTTATTTGTTTAGAAACTGGGTCTCGCTCTGTCACCCAAACTGGGGTGCAGTGGCACAATCATAGCTTACTGCAGCCTTGAACTCCTGGGCTCAAGTGACTCTCCCGCCGCAGCCTTGCAAGTAGCTAGGACTATAGGTGCGTGCCACCATCCCTGGCTAATTTTTTAATTTTTTTGTGGAGACACAGTCTTCTTATGTTGCCCAGGCTAGTCTGGAACTCCTGGCCTCAAGTGATCCTCCTATCCCAGCCTCCGAAGTAGCTGGAACTACAGCCCTGTACCACCATACCCGGCTAACTTTTTAACTATTTTTATAGAGATGGGGTCTTGCTGTGTTGCCCAGGCTGGTCTGGAACTCCTGGCCTCAGGCAATCCTCTTGCCCCTGCCTTCCAAAGCATCAAGCTCCTGGTGCACTTTGTAAAGCACCCTTTGAGGATGTGTGTATTTGTATGTGTCAGGGAGAGGAAATTGATCTCCTGAGGGGTGGGTAGAAGAGCACTTGTCCCTAGTTAATTCTTTTTTGCCTGTTCTTTAAAAAGCGTGATAGATAGGCCAACCCACTATGAGTTTTCTGGTGGCAAAAGTACAAGAAATCCCTGCTATTTATCCACTACCTGTGTAGCTTCCTCTTTGAAGTGCCTCAAGCACTCGCCAGCCTCTTCTTGTCCGTTGCTGATCTTTGGCTCTGGGTGCCAGTCAGCCTCAGGGGCGGTGCTGCCTTTTTTGGCAGAGTATCACTGTTAAGCCACTTTTCGTCTTTAAAAAATGCTACACAGAGGTTTATGAACCTGAAATGCAATATTTTAAAGGCATCCTCACCACTCACTTCCCGAGTGCTCTGTTATACCCAGCGCCACCTGCCAACCACAGTGAACATCCAGCCATGTCATTTCTTCCATTCCTGCCCTGGAGTAAATTAGATTTACTGAGCTGATGACTCGTGTGCATTTGTACGTTGCAACCTTAGCTTACCTCTTGAAGCATGTAGAGCATTCATCACCCAACATTCATTCATTCACGGCCCATTCCACCACAGCTGTTTCATGGTCGGTCTGCCTGTGCCACCCCCACCCCATCAGGTGGGCCTTTTGGAAGTGATGAGGTCACCTGTGGGGGAAGAGCTTTCGTTTCCTCCACTCAGAAGGCCTCTTCCTCTTGCTCAAGAGGGTGCTGCTGCTTCTGCCTCCTTCCCCACCCGGCCTCCATAGTTAGTCCAGCATTTCCATCCCAGCCCACATTTTCAGACATGGCCCCTCAGTCAACTCTTCCCTTTTCTCCTGGCTGTTTCTCCCAGTCTCTTAAGAGTATCCTTAGCTTTAGAAACAATAACGCAGAGGCTGTAATCCCAGCACTTTGGAGCCTGGGGCGGGTAGATCACTTGAGGTCAGGAGTTCGAGGCTAGCCTGGCCAACATGGCAAAACACCGTCTCTATAAAAATACAAAATATTAGCCAGGTGTGGTGGTGCACACCTGTGATCCCAGCTACTCAGGTGGCTGAGGCACAAGAATCACTTGAACCTGGGAGGCCGTGGTTGCAGTGAGCTGAGATTGTTCCACTGCACTCCAGTCTGGGCGACAGGTTAAGATTCCGTCAAAAAAAAAAACAAAAACAAAAACAAAAATAACAGAAATGCAAACAAAAGATCTAGCCCTGCTGCTTCTTCATGTACTTCAAACAAAGAAACGTTTTTTGATATCTTTTTCTCATTCCCCGTTTGTATAAAATATCTTGCATTGGTATATCTTTTTGGTGATAATTAAGGTGACTATATAACTTACTGTCCAGGCCTGGACACTTTTGAGAGTGAAATCGACTGTTTCTTAATCATTATCCTGGAACAACAGGCCTCACCCTGGACTGTCCATGTAAACCAGGGCATATAATCACCCAAGTGATCATCCAAGGTTTTTCAGTTTGTCAGAGTGGTTCAATCCACTCGTAATGACACTGCCATTTTTTGAGTACTTACTATGAGATGAGCTTTGTTTTGATCACTTGGATTAACCCACGGAACCCTCACAGTACCCTTTTGAGGTAGATGGTATTAACACCATTTTGACTGTGAGGAAACTAAGGCTGAACAAGTTGCCCAAGGTTACACACCTAGTTAGGTCCTCCACACTCACCCCATGCTACATCAGCCCCCAAGGTCAACATCCATATCTCCCCCGAGCTGTTAGCAGAGATTTCTAAATGTCTGCTCAATTAAAAGGAGTGTACACTGTAAACAAGAGTATCGCCTTCCAGAGTAAGTGTTTAGGGTTGCCTGGTTGTCAAGGGCTCACTAACAAGAGTGAAGTACTTAATTCTTCTCTCAAATAGCATGTGGAGCTGGCTCGGAACAAGCAGGGCTTCCCCTATCACTAATATTCTCTAAAACACACTTTTTTTCCCCCGCCCCGAGATGGAGTCTCACTCTCTCTCTCAGGCTGGAGTGCAGTGGCTCGATCTCCACTCACTGCAACCTCTGCCGCCCTGATTCAAGCGATTCTTCTGCCTCAGCCTCCTGAGTAGGTGGGATTACAGGCTCCTGCCACCATGCGCAGCTAATTTTTGTATTTTTAGTAGAGACAGGGTTTCACCATATTTGCCAAGCTGGTCTTGAACTCCTGACCTCGTGGTCTACCCGCCTCGGCCTCCCAAAGTGCTGGGATTACAGGCGTGAACCACCATGCCCAGCCAAGACACACATTTTTAAAACAAAGAAATGGAAAAGTCTGGACTCTAAGCTGGTTACACCCCACACAGTGAAATTCTGGTTATTGTTTCTGCTGATTTTTCTCATCTCACCGATTTCTCATTCCTGAAGGTAATTTAAGATGATGTTACTTAAGAACTGGAGTTAACTTAGTGACCAGATATTAAGCCATGAATTTCTTGGTCTTCCTAGGAATGGGAATTTTATACAAGTACAAGCATCTCTTTTGAGAGCTTAGACCTCTCGCAGATCTCTAGCCTGACGTCTCATTTCTCTTTTCTTTCCCTTGCCGTTGCTGTTCTTCTTCCCCTACTTAAAAAGCCTTTCCTTCCAAAATCTGAATCATTACTCCATGGAGTTTATTATTTAGGCAGATCTGAAGATCAACATGAAGTTTTTTTGTTGTTGTTTTCTTGTGTTTTTTTTTTAATGCCACCAGGGTGACAGGAAGATTTACTGAAAGCTGAACTTACTTTGTTTGCTCTAATATTCACAAGCCTCAAGAGTTTAAGGAAGTGGTAAGTACACTCGCTGCCTCAGGGAATACTGCTAGGGTATGAGCATAAAGTCATCCACACTGGTCTCCAAATCACAGGCCTCAATCTGTAGGGATTATGCAGCAGGGGAAGAAGGTGGCTATTACCCAGAAGACAGCTGCTTGAGAGCTTTTCAGCATTCTTCCCCACGGGCACAGAACACTTTTCTTCATGTTCCTGCAAAGTGTTATGGAGAGGAAAGTAGTTGGTAGAGATCTTTTTATTGTACATATTTTTTTTTAACACACAGACCCCTTTCTTTCAGCTCTGGTTCTCTCTAAAAAGGTCCTGTTCTCATCCTGGCCACCAGACTTCTTCCACGAGGGGTGTCTTCTCTCTTTGTCACCAGGCCAAGTTTGTTAACCATCTTCAGAATTACAGGACTTTAGTAGCTGAGGAATTCCTTTTAAAGTGGTTCTAAACTCAGCACCTTTAGACAGCACAGCTCATTGTTCTGCTTTGTTAAGAGAAGCTTGTTTTGAAGAGCTAGGAAAATGAGTTTAAGCTCAGATTTCTCTGGGTTCTTAGAAAGGGTATCCCATATCAGATGATGATGTGAAGAAGCAGTTTGTGAGCTGTAAAAGGTCTTAAACACAGAGATAAGCAAAGGGGTGTGTATTTCAGGTAACATACAAACACAAGGGAAACAGATCTCTGGCATCTCATCGCATCTATAAATTTGGATGATTTCAAGCAAAAATGAAAAACATTTGCTTTTTTTCAATCTTGGGGATTTGTAAACCATTGAGTTCTTTAATAATAATAATAATTGCACCATTTGCCGAGCCCTAAATATATGTCTTCTGCTCTACTGGGCTCCTGATATACATTCTCTCTAGTGGGCCCAGGACCTGCAAGGCTGGTATTGTTACTGCTTTATAGAGGTTCAAGCAGATGACATGCCAAAGGCCACACGACTGACATGCGTGAGAGCTAGAATTTCATTCTTGTGTCTTTTTTTTTTTTTTTTTTTCCGACAGTTTCACTCTTGTTGCCCAGGCTAGAGTGCAATGGCGCGATCTCAGCTCACTGCAACCTCTGCCTCCTGGGTTCAAGCTGTTCTCCTGCCTCAGCCTCCCGAGTAGCTGGGATTACAGGCACCCGCCACAGCGCCCAGCTAATTTTTTGTATTTTTAGTAAAGACCAGGTTTCACCATGTTGGCCAGGCTGGTCTCAAACTCCTCACCTCAGGTGTTCCACCCACCTTCTTGTGTCAGTTTATCCAGTGATCAGGTATTTGAGTGCCTACCTGACATTGTCTGAGAGACAGTGGACACTGAGATGTTGTACATAGCTTTGCTTGTAGCAGTTCATGATCTGCTACCGGGCTAGTCAGATATTGACCCTGAGTCTATTGGACCGTAGCTCACTTTCTTTTTATGTTGCAAAATTGCAAACCTGTAGAAATGTTGGAAGAACAGTATGACAAACACCCATACACCCTTCACCTAGATCCACCATTCTTAACATTTGTCTACATTTGCTTTAGCTCTCTTTTTTCAGCTAAGTCATTTCAACGTTAAAAGTATCATGATGCTTCATTATTCATCTGCTGCACTTTCTGCATAATCTCAATACCACTATCAACCTCCAAAAGTTAGCTGTGATTCTGTAATATTATCTAGGATATAGTTCATATTGAACTTTCCTTGCTTGTTTCCGAAGTGTGCTTTTTTACAAAATAGTGAGCTTTTTTTTTCTTTCATTTTTGATTCTAGGATCCAATGAAGACCACACCTTTTTGGTTGATATGTCTCTTTGACCTCTTGAAATTAAATATAGCCCCCAGTCCCGGCCCTAACCCCTTTTAAAATCTTTAAATGACATCATCAGTTTAAAGAGCCCAGGCTGGTTGTCTTTTAGGAAATCGTACTTTGTGAATTTCCTCATGGTGGCGTTTGTTACCCGATTATTTTTTAATTAAAAAAATTTCCATTTTCAGTCTGTGTTCACACTGCTTAATGAGTCCAGTTTGCTTAGATTTTTTGTGGGGGTACTTAGATGTAGCTGCTTTGGGAAGAGGGACACATGGAAAATATAGAGGGAGATGGGGAATATTTAGTTCAGCATTTTATATGCTATAAATAATTATGGCTGTATAGTCAAATGAGCTTTTTAGAGCTCTGGATTCCATTGGAATTTGAGGATTTTTTTCTTCCCCTCTTTTCTTGCAGAGATTAGTTTGTTGCCAACAACCCTGGAACTGGCGAACTGCTTAAGGCATAATGTTTTCATTAAAAAAGGATTTAACTAATTAGACTTGACTAGCAAGCTGACAGGTTAATCGGTAAGGGAAGTGGGGCTCAGCGCCCCTTAAGTTGAGAGTCTCCATTAAGTCATTATGATGTCTGCTAAAACATTCTTCTTCACGATGATTCTTAAGAATTTTTACATGAATCCCTCTAATAAATGTTAGAAAATCCTGTCCCTTTCGAATTCCATAAAGATCTGTATTGTGTTCATGTATTTCAGATTCAAACTGTTGAGTATTTTTGGGAGCCTCACAGTGTCGGACAGGCCCTTAAATATTGTCTTATTTTTACTTTTGAAGACCCAGTGGGCCTGTTCATCCTTCGTCATGTTACTTCAGCTTTTACAAACTAACTTCATTGCAGTTTCTTATTTAAATTTAATTTGTTCCCAGATAAACCTGAATGTTGATTAAAACCAGTAATTTGGTTAAGTGTCAGAATTAGAAGAAGGATGTGGAAAGTGAGGAGTCGGGGCTAGGAGTAGAGAACGCGAGCTTCTTGAATGGTGCTGCTTTATAAGGCTCTTTTCCCTAATCATGTTAATCAGGAGATTTTCCTTTTGGAACTCCTGACTGAAAGCTTCTTAGTTTACACACATGTTCCTCCAGGATGAACGCTGAAAATAACTTTTTTGGTTTTGTTTGTTTGTTTGTTTTCCTCCATACAACCCCTTTGCAATTGCTTTGGTTTAGAACACCTTTGGGTTCTAAGTTTCATGGTCGTTCTGGGAGACATCACATTCACCCTCTCAGCCTAATACCTTGAAGATGGGAGGTTTTTTGGACCTCATCATATACCTCCAAGGACACTTGGAAGCTCAGAGAGGCCAAACTGCCCCAGGACCAGAGGGCTGGCAAATGGCACACCTGGGTTTGGCAAAAAGCCCCTAGAGCCTGCACTCTTTGCCACTCTGTTAAGGGAGCTCTTCGTGTTGAGTCAGACAGACAGCAGGAAGCGCCCACTGCACAGATTGTCCAGCGCATAGTGCCTGGAGGCATTTGAAGGAAGTAAAAGGCTCTATTTTTTTCCCCAGAGAAACTGTTTTGATTTTCCTTTCTGAGTTGTAGAGAAAAATACTCTCGTAGCTCTGCTCTTATTTATATATTTTCAATAAAACTTGTGCATTTGGGTTTTCGTTTACAGGTCATTGGCCACGTGTAAAGCTGATTTGTTAGGAGTCATTACCTAGAAAATAAAATTCCAAAATAAAGATCAAGTATTCCTGAAACTAATGTTTTGTTTACAGACCTTTGCAAGTATACATGTAGAAGACTTATTGAGAATTTGAGAAGGGTTTTTGAGACGGAGTCTGGGTCTGTCGCCCAGGCTGGAGTGCAGTGGCGCCATCACCACTCACTGCAAGCTCCACCTCCTGGGTTCAAGCAATTCTCCTGCCTCAGCCTCCCAAGTAGCTGGGATTATGGGTGCCCTCTACCATGCCTGGCTAATTTTTGTATTTTTAGTAGAGATGGGGTTTCACCATGTTGGCCAGGATGGTCTCAAACTCCTGGCCTCAGGTGATCTGCCCGCCTCGGCCTCTCAGAGTGTTGGGATTACAAGCGTGAGCCGCCGTGTTTGGCCGAGGACTTCTTTTATAAATGAAAATGTGGCTGTGATTTTGCAGGGGCATAAATACCTTTAGGTGTTTTCAGTTACTTTCATATGTGCTTATCAGCAATTTGATTCCATATTTGATTTATAACCCTGCAGGTGTAGAAAACTAATATTATAACTAGATTCTCTGTTTTATAGTAAGCTTATCAAAAATCAAGGCATAGTGAGAATTAAAACATCAGTTTATTTTTGGAAGAATGATTTGATTTTCATCCTGACATCCTTTTTTTTTTTTTTTTTTTTTTTTTTTGAGACAGAGTCTCGCTCTGTCACCCAGGCTGGAGTGCAGTGGCGTGATCTTGGCTCACTGCAAGCTCCGCCTCCTTGGTTCACACCATTCTCCTGCCTCAGCCTCCCAAGTAGCTGTGATTACAGGCGCCCACCACCACGCCCGGCTATTTTTTTGTATTTTTTAGTACAGATGGGGCTTCACCATGTTAGCCAGGATGGTCTCGGTCTCCTGACCTCGTGGTCCGCCTGCCTCAGCCTCCCAAAGTGCTGGGATTACAGGTTGAGCCACCGCACCCGGCCTCATCCCAACGTTCTTCATGTGTTAGGTGCTAAGGTGATAGCATACTGCTAAAACAAGATTAGTAGTACTTAATCTAGATGGATCATTTTCAATAATTCCATACATTAAACAATTTACTGCCTCCATTACAAGGTGTACCACTGACTTAATACTGGTTTTTTGGGGAGAGAGTGAGTTTGAGAAACACTAGGACGTTAAAAACTGCTATGTTGATTGCAGGACATCTGGATTTCAGAAACATTAGCAGGGGTGGGAGAAGGAGAACGTGTGTCTTAGAAATGAAGAACAATGGTACATTTGTGTAGGATATGATATCACATTTTATAATTTGTCTGCTTAAACAATGATTTCCAGATCTTTTGAGAAAGGGAGCAAGGAGGTTGGGCCTTTTAGTAAGACAGAAAAATGACCTTCCCTTCAAGACTTAGACAAATTAAATTGGACTTTGAAAGTGGTTTACCCTTTTCCTCTCGGGTAAATCTCGGAAGTGAGTGCCCTGGCTGAACATGAGGGAAGGTCCATTGTCAGCATCCTGAAAGCCTATTTGAAATGTCATCAACTTGGAGCATTCATTGGCAGCGACTACCAACAGCCCATTTTAAAAGGATGCCTTGGGTAGAATGGAAATTACAGTGGCAGGCCGTTAATCCTTTTTAATAAGGGCAACTGTTTGGGAGAATTATGTTGTAAGAATGAATGAAATTTGGGAGCAACTCTAGTCCCCATGTTCTGTCGTGACTGTCAACACCAAATGTACTTTCATTTTTCCAACTGCCTAAGGATTTTCCGTTTAACAAACTTACACGACAAATGGGAAAGCAGTGGCATTCCCTGAGAGTCCGAAATCTGGTTTGGCTCTGCCGTTAGCACATTTGTCTGCAGGGATTGCTGTATCTGACTGAAGAATGTTGAGTTCAGCCAAGACTTAAGGTTAAGGTCCTTCTATTTGTTTTGGGTCAGTTCCTACAGGTAGAGAATTTGAAAGCCCTGAAGTGGTTTCATTGCCCCCAGTAGAGATAAATGGCCAAATGTAATAAAAGTAGACAGTGCTGTCCTTAATTGTGCTCCCCTTTATCTAAAGGACCTGGGAGGTGGATCACCTGAGGTCAGGAGTTTGAGACCAGCGCGGGTGGCGGGCGCCTGTAGTTCCAGCTACTCGGGAGGCTGAGGCAGGGGAATTGCTTGAACTTGGGACACAGAGGTTGCAGTGAGCAGAGATCGTGCCACTGCACTCCAGCCTGGGGGACAGAGTGAGACTCCATTTCAAAAAAAAAAAAAAAAAAAAAAGGACCTGGGAGAAGGGAAGGCTAGAGGTCTAGAGCCAGTCTGTATTTTATTAGGGGTCAGGATTTACTATGTTAAGTTTTAGGATGTGAATTTGGAATTTTTTTTCGTATTTTAAGAAGAGAATAGAAAGATAATGGAAGATATTTGACACCTGAAATGCTACCTCTCAACACATTAGAAGTTTTTATATAGAGACAATGGATGTGTTTATTAGAAACATAACTCATAAAGGAAATCTCCCAGGGAATATTTTGCTATCATACCATACATATATTTGAATGAGAAATGGCATTTATTTAAAAAAAAATTACCTCATTGACTCATTCCCACCACATATTTGAACTAATGAATTGCTGTATGGAAATATACTAAACAACTTATAGACATCCTATCGTCGTATATGTGATATAAATGTCAACATTTCCTATCAAAATGGCATCTGATGTTGGCCCTCTTAAAGTCCTGTGGCTTAAAATACTAACAGTAGGAGGAAAATAAACAGAGACCAAAACGCAAACTCAACAATGAGTAAAAATACCACAGTGCAAGCAGAACCTTCTATAATTCTGTATCCCAGAATTTTTGAGAAGAGAAGATAACATCTTAAGCATTAAGAAATCCCAAGGCCCTGTCCAGCTTATTGCTGTTGGAGAGCCCCAAGACCCTTTAATCCTCCAGTTTAGAGGTTCATATTGTCAAGTCAGAGAGGCTTAAACACAATAGCATCTTCTGGAACCCGAGTGACCTGTATTGAGAGTGGATCTGGCGTTTTTGTTCTTTTGAGAGGCAGGTGTAAAGGATAACATACGGGATTATCTTATTTTAAAGCATCTAAAAGCCAATTCCTCCCCCCCCATCCCCCATTCTCTTTCCTCTCAGCTTTTAGAATCTTTGATCAGGTAAATTCTAAAGGCAGACGCTAGTGAAGAGTAGGTAGGTAGGCTTGTGTTTTCACTCTCCGTGCCAGCTTTCTGTCCTCACCCTCCTTGTCAGTTAGCACTGATGAATGTGTAGAATTAGTGAAGGCTGGGTATTAACATCGGTACTGTAACTTTCAGAACCTCCGCAGTGTCTAAGGCGAGGAAGGTTATTTCCACCCCAGCTCATGGGAATTCAAAGGTAGCTTTCCGATTGTGATCAGGTTAAACAATTCCCTCCAGGCCAGCGTGTGGGAACCTGCACATTCCTACCAAAGCAACGGTAATTGTACACAAGTGTGTTTTCAGATATCTGTCATAGCAAGCAAAAGGGACCACAGCCGTGTTTGTTAGAGCCCCAAATGCCTGTTTGCCACAGGGCTGTTTTTTTGTTTGGTTTTTGTTTGTTTGTTTTGAGATGGAGTTTCGCTCTTGTTGCCCAGGCTGGAGTGCAGTGGCGCAATCTTGGCCCACTGCAACCTCCACCTCCTGGTTCAAGCGATTCTCCTGCCTCACTCAGCCTCTCAAGTAGCTGGGATTACAGGCATGCATCACCACACCCGGCTAATTTTTGTATTTAGTAGAAATGAGATTTCACCATGTTGGCCAGGCTGGTCTCAAACTCCCGATCTCAGGCGATCTGCCCGCCTTGGCCTCCCAAAGTGCTGGGATTACAGGCATGAGCCACTGTGCCAGGCCGGACTGTTTTTAAAACTTATGTTTCAGAGGTTAAAAATTTGTTGTAAGATAAAAAGACTTTCTTAATCACCTAATGTATCCCAGGATCTATGTCTTGGTTTTATAAGACAGGCTGGCAGTAAATTTCAGACCTGACCTAACAAGTTAAAACCCTACTCCTGGGCAGAAGTCTTCTGTGTTAATGACAACGTGAAATTGAAGGAAGGCTTCCATTTGTGGATAAGTGTGGTTGGACAAAGGCCAGGATCTACAGGTAATACAGTGGAGGAAACTTAGCAGGACCTGATTGTTCAGATTCTTCTATGTTCCCCTCCTCTGGCAATAGGGAGGGCACCTCTCAAATGATGGTTTTATGGTGTATTTCAGAGGAAGGTTAGAAAATCCTTTCTAAATTTTATGACCTGCTTTGGGGAAAGAAGTGTGGGAAGGGTGAGAGTGACCTGCCTGCTACTGCTGTTTTCTCAAATCCCAACAGGCCGTGTTTTAGGGTAGTATGTCCTGAAGCACATCGCTTATAGAAACAAAGAAAAAAATCATTTGCCTTGTGATGCTGTCCTGATCTGTGGATCTTAATTGCTATTACTCTGAGATTTTCTTAAAGCATGTAATTCTTTTTAAATGCTTTATGCCAGCCAAAGTTAGAAGAAAATCCTAAACTTATCCTTACTTTAAAGTGCAGGATTATCATGGTTTTTGTAATGCAGCATTATCTGGTTGGAAAACTAGGTCAGAAAGACCCTTATCAGGTTGAGTTCCTCCAGGCAATTTCAAAGTCCATCTGGAGGCCAGGCATGGTGGCTCATGCCTGTAATCTCAGCATTCTGGGAGGCTGACACGGGTGAGTCACCTGAGATCAGGAGTTCGAGACCAACCTGGCCAACATAGCGAAACCCCGTCTCTACTAAAAATATAAAAATTAGCTGGGCATGTTGGCGGGCACCTGTATGCCCAGCTACTTGGGAGGCTAAGGCAGGAGAATCACTTGAACCTGGGAGGCAGAGGTTGCAGTTAGCCATGATTGTGCCACTGCACTCCAGCCTGGGAGACAGAGCGAGACTCTGTCTCAAAAAAAAAAAAAAAAGAAAAGTTCATCTGGAGGCACCACCGTGCAAGTTGTGCCTTTGACCATTTTCCCAATTGGTGAGAGAGAAATTCACATCTTGTATTTTTGTGTGTGTGGCCTGAGTAAGAGTGCCAAGGCAGCCTGCATTCTTAACTGATCCATTAACTTTCTTCCTCCACAGATCCTTTCCTTAACAATGCTCCCTGATTAGAAGAAATGTCTCCTCTCCTCCCAGTTATTCAGTGAACAGCACTCTCTCCCAAGGGGCCACATGAAAGGGAAACCCAAGCACAACCTCCGGGCAGGATTAGCAGCCTGGGAGGAGCCACTTTCTGTTCTTTGTGAAAGCTAGAGCTGCTCTGCTCTTGAGAACAGCCATTTACAAAATGGGGCGAAAACGACGGCCACATCCTCCATTACTCTTTTTCTCTTGGTGCTTTCCAGAGACTTTGGAGACCTGCGCTGGGGGTGGGGCTTGGAGCTCCCTTGCCGATGGTTAAAGGTACCATGGCTGGGCCAGTGCGGACCCCGGTGCTGTTCCCCACTCCTCCTCCGCCTCTCTCCACTTCCCAGTTCCTTCCTGGTCAGGAGCCCAGCAGCCCCAAAGACTGGTAATAGCCTGGCCCGTACCAGATGCCCTGTTACTTCCCCAGGGGCCTTCTCCTTCCCGCACTTCATGATGCCCAGTTTCTGTTCTGTTTTCTTTCCAGGAATGTGTCCTTACCTGGAATCCCCAGCAGGGGCTTCCATGTTCCATTAGAGAACTTCACATTCAACCCTCGTTTTCTGGTTTAACCAATCTTGCCAGTAAGTGGTGAGATCCTTCAGGGTAGGACCCAGGTCTTACTCTTCAGTAAACTCCTAGTTTCAGGTGTTGAAATTTGGCAGTCAGTCAGGCGTTGTTGAAATGACCAGTAATTGTTTCTGCACTGTAGGTAATAAAGCTGCAGAAATTATTCTCTTCCTGAAACCCTGAAGACTTCAGAAATGTGAGGAAGCCAGGCCTCAAGTGCCCTCCTCTTTCAGATGTTAAGATAAGAGGTTGAGAAGTTGTTATAATTGAATGAACTGTATAAGCACAATGTCATGAACTTCTAATTTCCTCTTGCTGAAGATCGTGACACTGTTTGCCCATCGTATGTATGTATGTATGTATGTATGTATGTATGTATGTATGTATTTAGAGATGGACTCTGGCCCTGTCGCCCAGGCTGGAGTGCAATGGCGCAATCTTGGCTCACTGCAACCTCCGCCCCCTGGGTTCAAGTGATTCTCTTGCCTCAGCCTACCGAGTAGCTGGGATTACAGGCGCATGCCACCACGCCCAGCTAATTTTTTGTATATTTAGTAGACATGGAGTTTCACCATGTTGGCTAGGCTGGTCTCGAACTCTTGACCTCATGATCTGCCCACCTCGGCCTCCCAAAGTGCTGGGATTACAGGTGTGAGCCACTGCACCCAGCCTGTTTGCCCGTTATTAATCAGTAAAAGGACAACCAGTTTTTTTTTGTTTTTGTTTTTTTGTTTGTTCGTTTGTTTTTGAGTTACACTTCACAGACCATGAAATTCACTCTTAAGGGGTACATTTCATTGACTTTTAGTATGTTCCAAGAGTTATGCAGCTATCACTACAATTAATTTTAGGACATTTTCATTCCCTCAAAGGAAACTCTGTACCCTTAGCTTCTGTACCCCTCATCCTCCCAAACCCTCAGCCCAGGCAGCCACTAATCTGCTTTCTGTCTCTGGCTTTGCCTGTTCCTGGGCACTTCATATACACGGTGTCATACAACATGTCTTTCGTGTCTGGCTTCTTTCACTTAGCATAATGTTTTCAAAGTTCATATTGTGGAATATATCAGCATTTCATTTTTAATTGCCAAATAATATTCCATTGTATGGATATGCCACGTTTTGTTTATTGATTCATTAGTTGACAGACATTCAAGTTGCTTCTATTTTTTTGGCTACTCTGAATAATGCTGCTGTGAACATTCATGCACAGGTTTTTGTGTGGATGTAAGTTTTCATTTCAGGTATGTACCTAAGAGTGGAATTGCTGGGTCATGTGTTGTTAGCTCTATGGTTAGCCTTTTGAGGAACTGCCAGACTGTTCTCCAAAGTGACTACTCAGTTTTTCATTTCCACCAACAGTGTATGAGGGTTCCAGTTTCTCCATATACGTGCCAGCACTTGCTATTGTCTTTCTGTTTATAGTGGGTGTGAAGTAATATTTCATTGTGGGTTGGATTTGCAATTCCCTGAATGACTAATGATGTTGAACATCTTTTCATGTGCTTATGGCCATTTGTATATCTTCTTTGGAGAAATGTCTACTTCAACCATTTACCCACTGTTAAGTGGGCTATTTGTTTTTTTATTGTTGAGTTGTAATAGTTCTTTATATATTCTGGATCCTCGACCTTTACTCTCTAAATGATGTGCAAATATTTTCTCCCATTTTGTGAGTTTTCTTTTCACTTTCTTGATAGTGTCTTTTGAAGGACTTCTTTTTAAAATAAAACTAAAGACTGATCACTCATTTTATTTCACCTTTTAGTGAGTATTAGTGAGTATTCATTCCAAATGACTGTCAAGAAGACACTATTCTTTTTTTTTTTTTTTTTTAATTTTTATTTGGAAATAATTTTAAACTTATAGGAAGGTTGCAAGAATAAGAATAGCACAAAGCTCATATATCTCCTTTACCCAGATCTAACTCTTAATTCGTTGCTCCATTTGGTTTCTATTTCTATTTCTTCCTCCCCTTCCCCTCCCCCATCTCCCCCACACAAATAGACAATTTTTTTCTGAACCACTTGAAGGTAAGATACATATATCATAACCTTTTATGTCTAAGTAATTCACTGAGTATTTCCGAGGAATAAGGGTAATGTCTTACATAACCACAGTACAGCTACCAATTGCAATAAATATTTCACTGATGTGATACCTTTATCTAATCAGCTCTTCAGATTCCAGGTGACAAAATGTCCTTTACGGCATTACTTTTCCCCTCCAGTATAGGACCTAGTCTAGTATCGGGTGTTGCATCTGAGTGAAAAAATTAATGTCTATAAGGGTATTTCCTAAACACGTGATTAATAATCATACTAAAGTGTATTATGTATTATTGTTTTCAAAGTGTTTTCTTGTTTCTTTATTATTAAATATATTTATTTTTTGTCATAGCAAATACAATATTGCTTAGATTAGAGTCGTAACTAATACTTAGATTGGTTCGTGCCTCAGAATTTCTAGCAGGTCGCATCTGACCCATCTGCCCTTTAGGACTCCTCACATGGAGAGGAGGCTTCCATGTCCTGAGCACTTCCCTAGAGAAGAGGGGGTGAAGGAGATAGGGATGGACCAATCTACCTGTTGAGAAAGAGACAGAGAAGTGGGTATCAGTATCCAAGGTTCCTGGGTTGACCTACAGACATCACAGGGCCAAGTCCCTTCCTTCCTAGGAGTGCTGTTTGTCAAGACCCCTGTCTGTCTCCCCTGACAGAAACATTGCGGTGGTGGGGGTTGTAGGGGTGCATCCAGCATGAATTCTCCTTATTGTTTTGACTCTTCCTGTTCCTGCCTGGCTCTCATTGAACCCACTTAATCTTCATCCTGATGAGTTGGCCCAGGCAGGCCCAGCTTTCCCTTTAACAATTTGTCATCTTATACATCACCAGATTCCAAACTCTCTCAATTCTAGCAATTCTGCTTTAGGATAAGAAAAAACTGAGTATTATTTTTGCAAACAGGTTCAAAGTAAATTGGTAATCGTACTGAAGTACATTATGCATTGCAGTTTTTCAAAGCATTTTCTTGTTTCTTTATTATAGTTATCTGGCCTCATAACACACACTCGAGGTAGACGTGGCATGTGTGATCTGCATTTTGTCCACAGAGGAACTGTGGTTTAGGAGGTGGCCCCTCACCAAAGCTCACACCTGTCTTCTCTGATTTTGCATCTTACGCTATTTCCACAGGGCTGTGCTTCCTAATCAGTTTGTTAATAAAACTCGGTATTGTGCATTTGGTAAGAATTTCTTTATACACCATTCAAGAATAGTAAACATTTACACCCTAGATTTTTAATGATCTGAGACAGCACCGAAGTATATAAAAAAGTTAGGCTCCTGAGCACTTAATTCTTCAAGGAAGGGAATGGAGGAAAATCTCTATCTGCAGAGATAATAGCAGCTTAAGGGTATCTTAAATGGGATGCTTCTCAGGACTCTTGGAAACTTAGAGCTAGTGGTGTTTAATAACCACAGTTTATATCACTCAGAGTCATGGAATAGTTCTATTGCATAAACAGAGCATTTTATAGAAACTTAGAAACCCTCACTGCTGCAGGACAAATGCTGTATAAAATCGAAGATCCCAATTGTCTAGATTATTTTCCAACAATTTTGTATGAAAAATTTCAAACATATAGAAAAGTGAAGATCATTGTACAGTGAACAGCTTTATTCCCACCTCTTCCACCTCTACTCTCACCACCCCCCCGCCCCCCCATCTAGCTTATGCAGTTGTAACATTTTTCTGCGTTAGTTTTTTGGGTTTTTTTGAGACAGAGTCTCACTCTGTCACCCAGACTAGAGTACAGTGGGGTGATCTCAGCGCACTGCAACCTTTGCCTCCAGGGTTCAAGCGATTCTCCTGCTTCAGCCTCCCAAGTAGCTGGAACTACAGGTGCCCGCCACCACACCCTGATAATTTTTGCATTTTTAGTAAAGACAAGGTTTCACCATGTTGACCAGGCTGGTCTCAAACTCCTGACCTCAAGTGATCCTCCTGCCTCGGCCTCCAAAAGTGCTGGGATTACAGGCGTGAGCCACCATGCCTGGCCTCTACATTAGTTTTATCACATAAATCTAGGCTATTTTTGATATACTTTGTTAATAAAGTCATTAAGCATCTTTGATGTTTTGGATGGAAGGGACCCTATAGTCTCTTGGTGGCTGAGTTTCCTTTTATTTTTCAGAATCCCTTTGAACCCCGGCAACATGGGACAAAGCTGAGAGAGCAAGGGCCTTGATTCTCAGACTCAAGCCTCCCGACAGCCCGCTGCATGCGCCAGGCTTCATGTTGTACTTGTTTGTCCAGATACCATGAAAACCCTGGCCGGGCACGGTGGCTCATGCCTGTAATCCCAGCACTTTGGGAGGCCGAGGCGGGTGGATCACGAGGTCAGGAGATGGAGACCATCCTGGCTAACACAGTGAAACCCCATGAAACTAGAAATTTTGTATTTCTAGTAAAAACACAAAAAAATTAGCTGGGCATGGTGGCGGGCGCCTGTAGTCCCAGCTACTCGAGGCGCTGAGGCAGGAGAATGGCATGAACCTGGGAAGTGGAGCTTGCAGTGAGCTGAGATCGCGCCACTGCACTCCAGCCTGGGCGACAGAGCGAGAGTCCATCTCAAAAAAAAAAAAGCAAGGAAAAAAAAGAAAACCTTGATAAATATCAGTATGGAGATACATTGTCCCCCTCCCCCCTTTTTCCCTCAGTTAAAAATCTGTCCCAGAATGAGGTTTGGTGGGACATATGGTTTGGCATGCTTGTGGGGGCTGGCAGGGTGAGGTAGGTATGGTAGTGTAGTTATCTGGCATCTTACCTGCTCACTGGAAATGTTGGGCACTAAATAGATTAGTCAGAGTTCCTAGAAATAGAAAATAAAGCCATATAATAAATGCAGAAGTCCCCTAGTTAATGTCAACTGTTGTATGATATCTGCCCTAAGTCATTTTATTGCCTTTGTAAGATTCTTAAACTGTTTATCATTATCCCTGCCTTTTTTAAAAATGGAAGCAACGTCTTCCTAAAGAGGTTATTATGAGACATTAGAAGAGCTGCTTTCATGCCTAATAGTTATCTAAACTGAAATTCAGTATAGCAGTGTTGAAGGTGAAAGAAGTTTTGGGTACTTTTAGGTAGCAAGAGAGATAATTATAAGCTTTCAACCGAAGGTCAAGATAAATATAAATCTGGAGGAGGAAAAAAAAAAAAAAAAAGAAGAAGTCTAGCTTCTCATTAGTAGGACAGTGTTCTCATTTTATAAGACCTTAATACCCAATAGGAAATGGCCGTCAATTCTGTTCATTTCATATTCTCACCGCCTGTCTCTCAGGTGGGAGAGCACAGCTAATTCTTAGGGTAAGTGTCCTCTTCTTTTAGAATAAAGCCTTACCAAAGGAGAGCTGAAATGGGTTGTCCCCGAGATGAGGAGGCTGGGAGATGTGTTTGGTTCCCTATGCTTCACTTCGACCTTTCTAAAATCAAGAAACAAAATGAAATCGACTCGTGAAAGGATGTCAAAATGACATGGCAAATTCAGTTGGTTTGTTCAGAATTTTCTTCCTGTATTTCCTTTTTGAAGTTACAACAGTCATTCAGGAGCACATCCAGAGAAGAGCTGGGTGGGAGGACGGGTGGCTTCTAGAGTCAAGGCTGGGTCTGCCTAACCCTGACCCTCACGGGGGTGATGCGGATGTTCCGAAGAATGCATTAGCCTTTGACTCTAAGGACGGCGAGGAGAGTTTTCTTCCGAATCTAGTGAATGCGGGTGTGTCACCCTGTCTTCCTCATTCCCTGTGTCAGGGAATGCATCGGTAGCCTAAATGACTTTCCCTGGAACTGAAGCATGTGTTGGCTCTACTGTGGTGCTTTAATGTTTCCTGAAATCCTCCATTTGGAGGATAGAGTGCCCAGGAATGAGAGAATACTGTGTTATTAGAATGCTTGTTAAGAGGGAAAAAGAAAATAGAGCATTAACAGACAGGCCATGTTCCATTCCCCCGAGGAAGATTTGTGTGACCTAGAGGAACAGAACTACAAATCTTGGAGGGACAAGAGACGTCAGAAATGGCAAGTTCTTAATTTAGGAGGCTAGGTATTGAAGTTTATCCAAATTAATTTGCATCAGTTGCAATCAAAATCCTTATTTGATTGACAGGGGGATGGACAAAATGGAGTTTGGATTTGAAAATCTACATGGGAGGAAGTGATAGTATATCTATTTTATTATATGTGTGTGTGTGTATAACTATAACAATTAGAATATCATGACACTGTTAATAGACCATAAAGTGACAAATTACCCCAAAACAAATCCCATTTTCACATAAAAATTTAATATATGATAAAAAAAAAAAGGCTTCACAAATCAAAGGGGAATGAAAGGCAAGATTATTCATCAGATAGTTAGGTCTTCATCTTACCCCAGAATAAATTCAATTGAACTGAAGAGTTAAATATGTGTTACAAAAAAAAAAAAAGCAGAAAAATCAATAGATCATATCAATCACTCCTCTAGAAATGGAGATTATGAAAAGTAGATGTCAGTATGGAAAAATACTTTTACTACCAAGTGATATAAAATGTGGATTGAAGAAAAAAGATGAAATGACTGGCATGCTTTATTGCCGGTTGGTTTAGGGGGTCAGGTGTAGGTATTTTTGTTACTTGTTCTCTAAGATCTGTGATGTGGTTGGAGTAATTAAAGAGAAATATATTTATACTATGCATGCTTTAAGGTGCATCTATTCCTCCTTTTAAAGTGGCAGATTAGTGTTTTTTATGCATAAATTAGTTGAATGTTCATCTATCCACAGAGGGATTTCTTCTGATTGATTGGGGTGATTAGCTGAAAGACTCTGTTCCTGGAGAAGAGAGCGCTAGTGGAAAATGCCCAACTGTTAGGGGAATGAGGAACGATAGTGCTGTTCACTGCATTCCTAACGCCGGCTTATCAGAGTTGTGTTTTCTATTTCATACACTTTGGAAAGTATTGTTGCCACAAAGTGCATCTCTGCCTGTTAGAAAGATCCGGACATAGCCTAGACGGATCGTGCAATGGAGTCAGAAATAGGCTGTCCTGCTCCCAGTGAGTGACTTCCCCACCCCTTCATCCTCCTTGTAAATCACCAGCATTCCTGATCACTTTCCGTGGCTCCAGCTAGGTTAACAAAGAGAAGGGATCATGTCCCTCATTGCAGTCTCCCCATTAGTCAAGTTTTACTCTCAAGTGACTAAAACGTTACTCATAACTGCTTACAAGGAGAAAAGATTATTTTCCTTTTACTTTTTTAATGCACATCTGGTGGAGACCCTGATAAGCAGTAAGAAATGGAAAAAGCAGGGACCTAGAAACTGAAAGTAGACAGATTTGGGTAGTGCATGCAGGCTAATTAATGATCCCAGGTGGCCTGGAGTGTTCTGGTTGCATTTTCCGTGGGTCCAGCCCTAGAGCAGAGACCATGGGCATCAGCCTGCCCCTTCCCATTATGTGGCTCAAGCACCCATGTGCCAAAGGGCTGGAACATTAGATTTCCCCACCGCTGTAACATCTATAAATTCCATAGTCCGTAGAATCGAAATGGAAGAGAACCTCACGTTTCTGATTGCCAGTCAGAAGGAATTTATTTTTGAAACCTAGTTTGCTCTGTTACTTGTAGTGCAAGATAGAAATATCTTAACTGATTTTATCCAGTTCTTATTTAATGTCTGTGATTTTTGGAGGAAGAGACTATTGTGTCATAGGTATTTGAAATTCACAAGCCCCTCTCCAACCTAATTTTACCTAAATGTGTTGGTTTCCCCTTTCCTTAAACTCACGGCCCACAGTTACTAAATAGTTTCCAGAGTGGACTGACGTGCATTTTTCTTTACAGCTTTGTCATTACTTTCTTTATTATCAGAGAGTACACAGGATATTGAAATAACCTAAAATCCAGAGAGAAGGAGGAGCCAGGGGGTTGAGGAGAAGTCCTGACCTATTTTAGAGCCCTGAGGCTTCATAGGTAACCTTGAAAATGGAAACACATCATTGCCCATTTTATTGAGATTGTGATTAGCAGTAAAATATAATGCAGACTAATTATTATGTTGCAACCAATTAGCAATAAAGAGAAGCATTTTAATATACAAATTAATTAGATTTTAAAATTTTGGCATTGGGAATTTACAAAGCCCTCTATTTGAAGGCTTGTACAAAAGACATCCTTAAACCAACTTTTCATCAGATAAAGTCCATAAAGCTGAAAACTGACATGAGGAGGTATGGCCAGGTTTTCCTGCATCTCTCAGTGCAGTTAGGAGGCTTTGATACTTCATGGGCCCTTCTGCAAACTTTCCTTAGTACTAGGAAATGAAGTCTTCCAAGTCAGTCAAGTTGTAAACATGCAAAAATGCTGGGAGTGGCAGTCTCTCCAAACAAATGACCGTTCTCACTGCGGTTTTCTCCTGGTGCTAGAACCTGTAACTCCTGAGTTGGTTCTCTCCGATTGGCCAGAGAAATGGGTGTTGCTGCTGGAGCAGATGAAAAGGCTATTAAGGCTTCCTGAAGCACTTAGATTAACTAGGATTTTTCTTTTCTTGGAGCAAAAAGTTGGAAAAAGTTTTTTTGTTTTTGTTTTTTTTTTAACTTTTTGGACATACGACAAACGTGTATAAAGTTATGTGTTGTGCCTGAGGAGCTGGTGAATGGAGTTGATCTTTTGAGAGCTGCTTTTAGATTAGTGCTAGCTGTGAGGTACGTGGCGGGCATGAAGAGAACCAATGTGTCAATCCCTCTGCAGAAGCAGAGGCTATGAGCCCCACTGTGAGCTGCCAAGGCCCATACTGCTGGGGGATCTTTAATGCATGGTGCAAGGCTCCTGTGCCCCAATCCCTGGAGGAGCGGTGACAGTCCAGGGAAGAGAGGGGACCACATGAGTGTTACATGTTATTGATCACATTTCTCTCTATTGGAAACGAGGATGCTGAAAGTTAATCATGTGGTTTTTCTAGTCACTTAAGTCCTTAACACACTGGATATACATAGTTCAAATACAAGGAAATTAACTTGGTTTCAAATGTCTTTTCCTCATTTTATGGCACATGGAATATAGAGCATATTCAAAACCCTCCCATCTCCCACTTTGTAGACGACACATCTACTCAGAAGCTTTTAACTTAAATTTCTGTATTCTGGTGATGTCCACGAGGTTTTGAAGGCTTTTTTTTTTTTTTTTTTTTTGAGAGACAGGCTGGAGCACAGCAGTGCTGTCATAGCTCACTTGCAGCTTCCACCTCTAGGGTTCAAACAATCCTCCTGCTTCAGCCTCCTGGTTAGCTGGGACCACAGGTGTGCACCACTATGCCTGGCTAATGTTTTTAATATTTTGAAGAGACAGGGTCTCACCATGTTGCCCAGGCTGGTCTTGAACTGGGCTCAAGTAATCCTCCTGCCTCGGTCTCCCGAGTAGCTTGGACTACAGTGCTCAATACCACACCCCCCTAATTTTATTTATTTATTTATTTATTTATTTATTTATTTATTTTTGTAGAGATGTGATCACACTATGTTGCCCAGGCCCGTCTCAAACTCCTGGCCTCAAGCGATCTTCCCACCTTGGCCTCCCAAAATACTGAGATTACAGGTGTGAGCCACTGTGCCCAGCCAAATTTTTTATCTGTTAAAAAAAAAAAAAAGTTTGGATGTTATGATGTTAGCAGTATGTCTGGTTCTGAAGTTACAGGATAGGAGATAGAGAAAAATTGTGACCTGCCCAAAGTCTCAAAGCTAATTCTAAATAACTAAAGTCGTAGAATCTTTTGTTTGGAGGACGATCTTAAAGGTGATCTATACTCAGCCATTTATCTGATGTGTAAATCCTCAGTCTGTAGCTTCCCGGCCACGTGGTCACCAAGGCTGTGCTTGAACACCCCTGAGACGCCTTTCAAGGAGCACCGTTCTGTCTTTGGGCAGCTCTAATTGTTAAAAAAAAAAAAAAAAAAAAAAAAAAAAAAGTCTTCCTTACGTTAGGCTGAAGTCTGTTCCCCATGTAGTTGTTCCCCTTGGGGCCATGTAATACAAGTCTACTTCCTCTAACAAAAGACAGCCCTTCAAATGTTGGACAACAGGAGTATTCCCGGCCCTCCTGCCTCCCCTCCCCTCATCCATTACCAAGAAAGCATGGCTGTGAGATTGTTCATCATCCTTTGAATGTGCTCCAGCTCATGCACAGCCCCTTTAAAAGGAGGTATGCAGAACCTGATTCTCCCAGTGGAGCTTAATCAGTACCTGTCATCCCCATTTTCCCAGTGACGGATTTTTATTGAGACAGCCAACACTTGGATCAGTGTTGCTTTTGACGAATTTCAGGTTACTGCAAAGTGAATCCAAATACCAACTATTTTCAAATAAAAGAAAGGAGAGGCAAGACTTAGCAGCAGCAGGCTTTTTATAGTCCTTCAGGTTTCAAGTGTCGGACCTTACACGTGGTGCTATTGTAGCTCCAATTTTGTTTTTTCTTTTAACCCATCATTTCAGCTTGTTAAACTTTGGAGATTCATATTCTGTCATTGAGAGTTGTCCTTCCTTCCTTTGCTACTTCAGAGGACTTAGTGATGCCTTTATTAGAGCTTTTACTACATTGCATTATGGCTCTTTATGTCTTCGCTCCTGAGTTCTGCTAGGATCATAATCATGTCTCATCATATTCCTCTTCTCTCTTCAACACTTACAGCTCATAGTAAGTGCTTAATACATTTTCATTGAATGAATGAGTCAAAAATATTTGCTCTTACAAATTCTGCGTATTGATAAATTGTTTATTAATAAGTACATATTATTCATGCTGTTGTTTCAATATTTATCATACTTATTTGAATATATACATTTATATTTATATAAATTAATAAATGTGGGTATTTTATTAATAAATACGTTACTTATTAAGTACATTGAAGAGGACAATGGCTAGATGCTGTTTTGCAGCCCACTACAAAGTTTTCCCTGGGCCAGGCGCAGTATCTCATGCCTGTAATCCCAGCACTTGGGGAGGCCAAGGCAGACGGATCGCTTGCGGTCAGGAGTTTGAGACCAGCCTGGGCAACATGGTGAAACCCCGTCTCTACTAAAAATACAAAAATTAGCTGGGCATGGTGGCAGGCACCAGTAATTCCAGCTACTTGGGAAGGTGAGGCAAGAGAATTGCTTGAACCTAGGAGGTGGAGGTTGCAGTGAGCTGAGATCGCACCACTGCACTCCAGCCTGGGTGACAGAGACTCTGTCTCAAAAAATAAAAAAAAATAAAAAAAAGAAACTTTTCCCTGGGATGACTGTTGATCTATTCTTTGACATTCTTTGTAAGATAAGGTTTATTTTATCAGGAATTTCCCTAATTTTATAGTCAGTTCTGTTACAACGCTACATACAGTTTCCTTAAAATCACCATGCTGTTCATAGTGGTACAAATGAAGCCATAAGACTTATAGGAAACATGGGATTAGGGACCAAAAATTTGTCACCAACAGAAAAAAAAAAAAAAAACAGGAACCCAGTAAAAACAGTAACTTAGTTTTACACATGCTAAATGGTTAAGAAATAAATAGGCGGGGTGCGGTGGCTCACGCCTGTAATCCCAGCACTTTGGGAGGCCGAGGCGGGCGGATCACCTGAGGTCAGGAGTTCGAGACCAGCCTCAACATGGAGAAACCCCGTCTCTACTAAAAATACAAAATTATCCGGGCATGGTGGCACATGCCTGTAATCCCAGCTACTTAGGAGGCTGAGGCAGGAGAATTGCTTGAACCCGGGAGGCAGAGGTTGAAGTGAGCCGAGATCGTGTCATTGAATTCCAGCCTGAGCAACAAGAGTGAAACTCTATGTCAAAAAAAAAAAAAAAGAAAGAAAAAAAAAAAAAAAGAAATGCTGCTTAAATATGGCATCTACCTTGTAAAAAGCCTGAAGTTTGCTTATGGGAGCTGACATGAGGAGGGTTGGAGCCGGTGGTTATAGTGGCATGGTGGAAGGAGGATTATCTGAACTTGGAAAGAAGGTTGTAACGGCAGATCTGAATGTGCTAGACTCATAGCACACACAGTCAGCTGAGGAAGACGAGGGATGCTTGAGGCTGTATGGTTAGTATATTCCTGTGGGCTCCGGAATGCAGCTCAGTTTTCTCCATTCACCTTGTACTTTTTGCAGACAAAATTGCACCTAAGCAAACATTACATTCACATTAGAACAAACTCACATTTCAAAGCAAGTGTCACAGCAGCTCCTGTTTCTTTGTTGTGTTATTTACTTGATCAGTAAAGCATCTTTTTTGTTCTTATAGTAATTCCAGGCACTGGTATATAAGGCTACATAAATTACACTACCCACTCACTCTCTAGAAACGCTTGGTCTTAAAGATTGGCTTATTTTTGCTAGGAGGAATGAAAATACATGTTAAAGAGACATACTGGGCTGATCTAGCCATTTTCCAAAGCCTCCCCCAGCCAGAGGAATATCTCATAAGTCTGGTTCCTAATTACATTTAGCGGATTTCTCTAAAATCTAAAAGCTGGAGTTTGAATGGTTCTTACTTTTCAGCTAGTATCTAAAAGGTGATTCAGTTAGGAACAGCACAGAGGAGAAACTTGTATTTCACCTATCAAGTTTCTGATTTAAAAGTAAAATTTCAGCCAGGCACGGTGGCACACGCCTGTAATCCCAACACTTTGGGAGGCCGAGGCGGGTGGATCACCTGAGGTCAGGATTTCAAGACCAGCCTGACCAACATGGAGAAAACCCATCTCTAGTAAAAATACAAAATTAGCCTGGCGTGGTAGTGCGTGCCTGTAATCCCAGCTACTCGGGGGGCTGAGGCAGAAGAATAGCTTGAACCCAGGAGGCAGAGGTTGCAGTGAGCTGAGATCACGCCATTGCACTCCAGCCTGGGCAACAGGAGCAAAACTCCATCTCAAAAAGTGGAATTTCACCTCATATCATTTACATGTGTGTGATTTGATGATGGCTTTAATTGAAAATAGACTAATGCCAATAGAATCATAGACTCTTAGAACTGGAAAGAACCACAGAAATCAGGAAGCCCAAACTTCTCTCTCTTTCAGATGAAGAAACCAAGGCTCTGCGAAGTGAAGTGTTACATGCACAGTCACTTAGCTAGTGGTAAAGCCAGAACTTGAATCCAGTTAATTTTGAAACTATAATATGTTACTTCTCAAAATTGTATCATAGGAGGACATAAAGTCTGTGCATTTAGGAGGAAATCTAAACTCATATTATTTCAGCTTTTTAGTCTGTTTAGTAAGAGAGTTTCACCAATTCAGTTACTACTGATAATAAGCTTCCC
Source organism: Nomascus leucogenys (assembly GCF_006542625.1). NCBI lineage: Eukaryota > Metazoa > Chordata > Mammalia > Primates > Hylobatidae > Nomascus > Nomascus leucogenys. The sequence continues at coordinate 44,030,652 of NC_044397.1, forward strand.
CTTGTTTTATTTTTGTTTCTTTAAGAAATCTGGGCCAGGCACCGTGGCACACACCTGTAATCCCAGCACTTTGGGAGGCTAAGGTGGGCAGATCACATGAGGCCAGGAGTTCGAGACCAACATGGCCAACATCATGAAACCCCATCTCTACCAAGAAATACAAAAATTAGCCGGGCATGGTGACACGCACCTGTAGTCCAAGCTACTCGGGAGGCTGAGGCAGGAGAATCACTTGAACTTGGGAGGCAGAGGTTGCAGTGAGCGGAGATTGCGCCACTGCACTCCAGCCTGGGTGACAGAGGGACACTCTATCTCAAAAAAAAGAAAAAAAAAAAAAAAAACTAGTATTACACAAACTCACCAAAGTGGCTATTCCTCAGACTGTGTGCTTTATAAATTCATATGTTTGTTAGGACAGACAGAAAATTTTGTTCTTTGTATCCAAAAAGATTTAAGCATTTGTCGTGCATTGATCTGGGGTTTTGAAGGGGAAACATCCTTGGTTATGTCTGTGGGATTTGTGGTGCCTTCTGGAGGATTAAGATGTCATTGCCTCTAGCCAGGGCATGCTCTCTTTTCCAGTTGGTGGGTCTTATTTTGTTTACATCTGCTTCCTCCCAGCATTGACAGATTTGAAATGTGTACCTGAAGTGCACCTTCGTGCCAGGCCCATAGTTTTGACTGGGGCCCTCGTGACCCATTGGCCATGGTCACTTTGCCTGGGAGCAATCATCATTTCTAGTGTATAGGAACTTGAAGCAAAGAATTTGCTGCATTTTAGAAAAGCAAGAAGGGATGGTTAAAGTGTGGATGGAGGGGTAATCTCTCCCCACCCCCGCCCCAGCCCCTTTTTTGTAAGAGAGGCTATCCAACTCATGTATTTCCAGCCGCCGAGTGTTGGCAAAAGCATTTTCACATTGTTCTCACTTTTCTGACTGAGTCCAAAAAGTTCCTGGGAAACAGGTTTTATTTTTCTTCAGGGGACGTTTGGATTTGAAAACACCAAATTTCAACTGGAATCGTTTGTCCAAGTGTGGTGTTGAAAGTAATGTCTAGATCTGAGTAAATCAGGATCTGAAGAAATACAGCCAACGTCACTCATTAACAATGGGTTTTCCAAGGGTGAGTGACATGAGGCCATTTGTCTGCTGTGAGGTAGATGTGTGCTCCTCTTTTCAGTGGCCCCCTGAGGCCACTAAGGTCACGGGCAAGCACATCCTCGGTTTGGGGCCATTAGCTGAATGCCCTCTGTTTCATCTTGCCTTTTCTAGGCCGCCCTCTCCCGTCTTTAAGGTCAGGGTTTCAGAATGTCGTTCAGTTCTGCTTTAGTAGGACTAAAAGCCTTCCATGGTGCCTTGACGAGGAGAACATGTAAGGAACAGGCACAATTCAAATAAAGTCAGTCTGTATTGACTTTGTGAACCCAGGGAACAGTAAGCCAGCCTTCAGTGCCGCCTGGCTGCCGGGCGCATGCCGTTGTCGGACCGATGAGCGAGGCTCCGTGCAGACAGGTGACATATTCGAGGTGGCAAGAGCAGCAAGAGCTTCGAGATCCTGTCATTTTGCCTCTGACAGTGTCTTTGTGTCTTTGTACAGTTGGAGGGCCTGACTGACACGTGAGCCCGCCTTGGCAGTCATCATCTTCAGAATGCTGCTTTCCTTCCACGGGAGGAGCTTGTACCTCTCTCATGTGTACAGGGTGCTTATGTGCTTATGAGCAGGCAAAGGAACAGGGGACGGTTTCTTCCAGATCACCCTTCCAAGTGCTCTGGAGTTGATGTGGCCTGGCCACCTTTTCATCATCACCCCTCCAGTTCCATTGCAGTGATGCATTGCAGGCTGTCCCCAGGAAAATGGTGATTTCAGTATTACATTAATAATTAGCAATTTTTTTTGCAGTTTTAAAAAATTGACTCTTACCCTCTGCATTTTAGAAAAGTCCTTATTATACATTTCTGTATTGTATCATCTCCCAGTTTGATGTGTATGTATCCCGATTGTATTTCACTATCATTACGGAGATTTTTATTGTGTCAAGACAAAACCCTGTTTCTCTCTCCCCAGCCCCACGTACTTTGAGCTTAGTCATTCGGGCATCATTCCTTCCAGCATTCATTGCTCCTCAGTGTTTCATTTCCATTTAATTTTTCTATTTAGTTTTTAGCAGTTCTCGTTGGCTAATTTTAAAAAGATTTGTACTTTGGTTTGCTTATAATGAGTGTTTTAAGTTACCTGCTGACTGCGCCATTGTTTGACTTTGTATCAGGTTTCCGGATTTAAAGCCAGTGTTCTGTTGAAAATTTAAATACTATAGAAGGCTGAAAATACGAATCCTCTGACAGCTCCTCATAACAATTCCCAGGGTAGCAGCTGTTTATATTTTCTTATTTTTTTTTCTTTCTATGCACATAAAAGTATGTTTGTCCTCATAAAGTGTGTTGACTGCTATAGATGGAGCGTGCGGACCACAGGCATATACCTGGAGGCTTTGCCCACCTTTGATTATTAACATTGCTCGCCTTTAACATTATTTGCTTTTGATTGCTCTTTTTGTTATACAAAAATAACCAAGCTATTAGAATCTTTTATGATTTAAAATAGAACATTAGTTTTATTATATATTGGAAATGGTTCCTTAAACTTCATAATGGCTTCCAATTATTTCACATTTGCTTGCGTTATATACTATGATTTTATTGCAGTATGATGTCCAATTATGGAAACAACTCCAGAGAGACATGATTTTTGTGGCTTAACATGTAATTGTTTATTATTTTTCTCATTATGATTTTTTTGCTTTTGAATTGCAGTTATAAAGGAACTTGCTTAGATTTTGTAAATTGATTATTATGTGGTTAAAGAAATCGATTTATCAAGTGCTCACTCTATGGAAGGCATTGTGTTCAGAATCGAAATAAAGGCAAAGATTGAAAGAAATCACTCCTCAAAAAAGTTGTGTGTATTAAAGTATGAAGAGCAGTAAGGTTTTTGTTGTTGTTATTTTCAGACAGAGTCTCACTCTGTCACTCAGGCTGGAGTGCGGTGGCACAATCTCGGCTCACTGCCACTTCTGCCTCCGGGTTCAAGCAATTCTCCTGCCTCAGCCTCCTGAGTTGCTGGGATTACAGGTGGCTGCCACCAGGCTGGGCTGATTTTTGTATTTTTAGTAGAGACGGGGTTTCACCATGTTGGTCAGGCTGATCTTGAACTCCTGACCTCAGGTGATCTGCCCACCTTGGCCTCCCAAAGTGCTGGGATTACAGGAGTGAGCCACCACGCCTGGCCTAGGATTAAGTTTTATTGTCATTCAAGTATGAACATATTTAATCTTGTATAATAAAATATAATTTATTATATAAGAAACATAATGTATTGCTTGCTAATACCAGGGACATTAAGTATAGACTAGAAGTTCATCAGAGCAGATGGCTAGCAGAGGCTGTGAGACTGGATAGGGGTTAACCGTGAGGCTGAAAGATGGGATTCGAAAGTGCATCTGCGTGGGAAAGGGGAGAGCGCAGGATCTTGGCGCACTGGACGGTGGCTGAAGGAGAGGGAGAGGGCGGCAGGCCTTGACGAGGAGTTGGGAAGGATTCTGTCTGTGATGAGAAGCCATTGGAGAGCTTTAAACCAGCTTTTGTGAACACGGGGCGTAGCAGTGTTGTTGTAAGTAGTGATTATTGTCAGCATGATCGATTTACATTTTAAGAGCTCACTCAGGGTGCTGGCGGACAGTGGATTCTATAACCATTATTTTGTTTTAAATAGCATCACATAAGCAATAATTTACCCATGAGCCACCGGTTAATATTGGAATGAAATCAATGGATGCTGCGATTCTGAGCTTAGATGATGGGGACGGGACAGATTGGGAGTGGAAGGGGGTGGGCGTGATTTTCGTCCTGTTGAGCTGGGGGTAATGGTGGGACAGTCAGGTAGACAAGGCCCTCAGGCAACAAGGCCATTTAGGTTAATGTGTGTAACTTCTTCTTGAAGAAGAAACAAATGAAGGCCATATTACCCTCTGCCTTCTTTTTTGAAAGCATCTCTGAAGATAAAGTTCAGGTGATTGCAGGAAAGCAGAAGTCATTCTGACATACATTTCCCAAGCATCAACTTGGTTGTCTGAGAGCATTTCCCTTCCAGGATTATAATTGTGAGTGGTAAGCAGCACTACTGTATTGGCGACTTACTCCAGCTCTATCCAAGGACAGGTAAAACTTCCCACTATCTCTTTCTAGAGGCTACTTTGTAGCATTTTAGATGTGAAAGGTGACTCCAGCAGAGAGCTCATCTATTTATTATTTATTTTTGAGACGGAGTCTCGCTCTGTCGCCCAGGCTAAAATGCAATGGGCAATCTCGGCTCACTGCAACCTCCACCTCCCGGGTACAAGCGATTTTCCTGCCTCAGCCTCCTCAGTAGCTGGGATTACAGGAGCCCACCACCACACCCGGCTTTTTTTTTTTTTTTGTAGTAGAGACGGGGTTTCGCTATATTGGCCAGGCTGGTCTTGAACTCTTGACCTCAGGTGATCCGCCCGCCTCAGCCTCCCCAAGTGCTGGGATTATAGGCGTGAGCCACTGCGCCCAGCCCAGAGAGCTATTTTATTTTATTTTATTATTTTAATTTTATTTTATTTTATTTGAGACAGTCTTGCTCTCTCGCCCAGGCTGGAGTACAGTGGCATGATCTCGGCTCACTGCAAGCTCCGCCTCCCGGGTTCACGCCATTCTCCTGCCTCAGCCTCCCGAGTAGCTGGGACTACAGGCACCTGCAACCACGCCCGGCTAATTTTTTTTTTTTTTTTTTTTTTTTGTATTTTTAGTAGAGATGGGGTTTCACCGTGGTAGCCAGGATGGTCTCAATCTCCTGACCTCGTGATCCACCCGCCTTGGCCTTCCAAAGTGCTGGGATTGCAGGCGTGAGCCACCGCGCCTGGCCCAGAGAGCTCATTTCTAACAGGCTATTATCACCATCCTCACTGCTTTCTAAACCTTATAGGTATGTAGCTTCAAAGTTTATATTTGAACATTTTATCTTTATTGAAGACAAATTAAGGATAATAAAATGAAGTAATGGCAAGCGGTGAAATAAGAGCAAGAGATTTTATTTTCCTACAAAGTATTTATTACATGGATGTTTTATAGAAAATCAGTGTAAAGGTCGATAGACTTATCCTTTAAAAAAGATACATTACTTCAAATATAGGGAACAGCAGAATGCTCTCCATCACCCCCTTTGTAAAAACCTCTTTCAGCTTTGTAGCCACCATGGCTGGGGATAAGTAGATTTATTTCTTCTATTCCTAAAGATTATTACAGATGAAAATCATTTGGTGTGGAGATTCTTCATTTATAGCTACGTAGGATGTAGCATTTATCAAAATTTCTGCAAATCAAGGAGAATAGTGTTCATGAACCTACCAGTGAGATATTTTAAAAGACCGCGTTCTGGAAGGGTGAAGGAGGATAAAGAAGCAGTGTTCTTCTGAGGGTGCTACCAACATTTGGGACTCTCAGAGGCCCTGTAGCCCAGTCCCCATTCCACTCCATGCGTTAACACCTTGTGGTTCTTTAATGGGCATGCAGCATTCTCTTGAATGCTTCCCCTAAAGGCAGCTTGTTCTCCTGTAAGGCAGCCTAGTCCATTTCACATGGAAATTTTCTTCTGCAATATGCATCCTTTGGTCCTGGTTCTGTCCATGATGCCATTTCCAATCAATCTACTTCCTCTTCAGTGTGAAAACCATCAGGTCCTTGAAGGTGCTCACAGTTGTACTTGGGGCAAGGCTCTGGAACTCCCTTCTCCTCATGGTCCAGTGAATCTGCATAGAGCCATATGGGAACAGTGCCTCAAACAGGAGCTCCCTGTTGCTGGCTTTCATGAATATGTTGTTTTGGGGGTAGCTCCTAATCCGGTGAACGACATCACCGCCTCCCACCACCCCATCCTGTCCAACCTACACATCGGTAGAGGACCCACCCTAGGAAGGAATGAAGGAAAGAATTTCCAAGGTTGGGTCTTGGGAAGCGGAGACAGAGAAGGATCGGCAGCCTTATGGACAGCCTCCCTCAGCAGTGGGTCTTGCTGAGGCTCTTTAACCCTCCCAGCAGTGCTGTAGAACAGCTCTCTGCAAACCTGAATGTGCATGGGGTGGGGCGGGGCAGCGCGGGGCGGGGGGTCAGCGAATGTACCGTCCTATCAAGCTCCTGGATGATGCTAGGGTCGCTGGGCCGTGGACCACACTGGGAATAGTGAGGCTGTAGCGTACATCAGAGTCATAGTGTGAGCTGGTAGATCTTTTGGGACCAGAAAGATCAAAACTTACTTAGAAAAAAATGTCAAAGTCCCCTTTTCCCTGTTCCTCCTCCTCTAACTTAAAGAATTAAGGGCTATGTGATAGCCAAAAAGCTACTTTCATAGATTCATTTTAGCAGCATCTCTGGTGCTCACGCATAAGCTAGTCAGGCAGATTGCAGGGTTTGGCAGCACCCAGGTGCCCTGGGCCATAGCAGGTTGTGTGAACAGACTTGAGGAGAAGTTTTGTCTTCTGTCCTCAGGAGTACAGACAGGCATGTCTGAATGCTGACAGAGCAGTCATCGCCAAAGGATAGTAGATATTACCCAAGGCAAAGCCTGCTGCCTGGTGAACTGTTGCCTATAGGACAAGAATGATACTGGGAAAACAGTGATTGCTGTTAGGATATTTGATGAAGGTCTAAAGGAATAGAAGAGCTTCCACCTACACTACACTCCGAGTGACAGCTGTGTGAACTTGGTGTAAAACTTGACTGAGGTCGCTGAGACTGCTGGTGGAAATTAATCACCCACCTGCTCTGCAGTGATATTGGCACAAGATGAGCGTAGGGCCAGAGTGGTCCACATGCCTGGGTGTCTGTGGTCCCTCCCCTCCAGAGCAGAATGAAACAGTCACTGCCATAAGATATCACAGACACTTCTTTCTACTAGGGTAACTTGGAGCCTTTCTTTGGCTACCTGGACCCTGATGGGAGGGTAATCTGGAGGAGTAGGAAGTGGGCACAGGGATATTGCATGGTACAAATGACTCTTGGGTGCGGAGAGTATGTGTCTGTAGGGCCAGAGCTAAGAAAAAGCCTAGGATAAACTCGACAGATGGAAATTCTTTTTTTTTTTTTTTAAACAGGGTCTCACTCTGTTTTCCATGCTGGAGTGCAGTGACACGATTACAGCTCACTGCAGCCTCTACCTCCTGGGGTCAGGTGTTCCTCCCACCTCAGCCTCCTGAGTAGCTGGGACTACAGGCACATGCCACCACACCCAGATAACTTTTGTATTTTTCTGTAGAGACAGGGTTTTGCCATGTTGCCTAGGCTGGTCTCAAACTCCTGGGCTCAAGTGATCACCCACTTTGACCTCCCAAAGTGCTGGGATTACAGGCGTGAGCCACCACTCATGTCCAACAGATGGAAATTCCTACTTTGCCTCTTGGCATGCATACCCAGCCTCTTTTCTAAATGGGTCTCAGTGATTGTCCAATGTGTGCCCCAAATCAGATGAAATACAATCCTCAGGTGCAAAGCAGGAAGGTGCTAGATGACGGACAGTATGTAAGTCGGCCTTTGCTGCTAGTGGCTTTACATCATCCTTGAGAAAATCATCTTTGGTAAAGTCTTAAGTGTTGAAACTCGAAACTAGGGCTTATCCTAGACCCAACCATTGGCCAACCTTAATGGGCACACTGACTTTTTAAGAGTATGAAAGTTATTAGCTAAATGCCCTGTTCCCTAGCCCCATTATATCACAGACACGTTGATGTCTCTGTTGTGAAAATACAAAAACAAAAGAAATGTGCAAATCACCCCAAAATTGTTGATGACATTAACAGGTAAAATGACAGGAGCGCATTACAACACAGAATGTGTGCTTCAGATGGTGACCAGGGCTGGATTAGCCTCATGGTTATGGCCCATTTGGGGTGTGGACATCAGCTTCTCGGAATGAAGGTGTTAGGGTTAGCAGAGGTCAGCAGTAGGAAGGAAGGTGTCAGATCTATAATGCACCCCATCTGTGAGCCTCGCAGCTTTGCCTTCCTCGTGATATTTGTATCGGAAATACTGGAAGCAGGGCTGCCTGTATCCTTATTTTATTCGCCTTAATGTGAAAAGCAGGATGATTAGATACTGGGAAGACTATCTTTTTTTTTTTTTTTTTACGCCAAACATCTAAAATTATTCCTGTTCAGTGCCTTGAGAACATTTCCAAAATAAGCTAACATTTTCCCCGTTGTCTTCCAGCCTAAGGAATGTGTGCTGTGGCTTTTAGGTCAATGATAGCCTTGTCCTTCAATTTCATCTTTACTCAGAGTAGGTGTGCTGTGTGGTGCAAATCCATACATGTTTGGTTGAAAATCCTTCTAGAACCTTGCCTTGTTAGGACCTCCTACACCTGCGTCACAGACACAGAAGTACCGTGTTTTGAGTATTGAGCATACACTAGTTTTTTGAGACAGAATCTCGCTCTGTTGCCAAGGCTGGAGTGCAGTGGCATGATCTTGGCTCACTGCAACCTCCGCCTCCTGGGGTCAAGTGATTCTCCCTCAGCCTCCTGAGTAGCTGGGATTGCAGCTGCGTGACACCACGCCCACCTAATTTTTTTTTTTTTTAGTAGAGACAGAGTTTCACCATGTTGGCCAGGGTGGTCTTGAACTCTGGACCTCAAGTGATCCACTGGCCTTAGCCTCCCAAAATTCTGGCATTACAGGTGTAAGCTGCCACGCCTGGCCTGCATACACTGTTTTTAAGGGCGGCTGTGCTTGGGTGTGTGCATATGTGCATAGTACATAGTGTCATGTGAGCACTTAGTTAACAGCCAGGCAGGGGTGGACAGGCCAGGACAGCTAAGAATCGCGGAAGGAGTCTGGGGGTAGCAGGAAGGCTGCACTGGGAATGGAAAGCAAGCAGGAGGTGATCTAATCCAAAGGAAGCAGCTAATAAATATTGAGGCTGGCAGGAGGATACGAGCAAACAAACAAACAAAAAGTGGGGCCATGTCTTTAAAAGCTTTCTCTGAAACCAATATTTGGAGTTTTTCTGTGTTCTTGGAAGTGACTGGAGATTGCATCCTTCATACCTTATTTCTCCTGTCAGGTCTCCACATATCCCGTCACAGGATTCAGTTGATGTTGGCCTAAGACCCTTGGGGTCGGTGCAATGGGAACGTGTTATAGATATAAATGCCTTACCATTGATAACTCAGAATAAGATATAGGATGTCATCATTAAGTCTGATTATCTAAGCTTATCTGTGAGCCTTACAGATAACAAAAACGAAAGATCAGGCCACAGGTTCTTTGACTGCCATTTCCCTGTTTTTTTCATTTGTCCTGAACAGGGCCTCACACCAAGATTGGCATGTGAGGCAGGGTAATACAAATGAGTTTTTCCCCCGTATGAAGTGACAATCACATGGATTATATGTGACCTTGACATTGTTGAGTTTCTAAAGACTTTTTAAGGATGCCATTCCCACCCCCAATAGATCACAACCTATTTCTCTCATTCTAATGTTGGCCATTTGATTACATAGTCCTTTGTGGCTCTGTTTGCTTGAGACTGCAAAATAAACAAAATGTTTGCAAGTCCAGGTTGACCCTAAAAGCTCTTCATTCTGTAGGCCAAAGCCATGATTCAGAGAATCTGTGGTCTCCACAGTCAAGATTGTGGTTGATACACCCCCCTTGAAGGCAGATGTTTTGGTTTTAAGGCATCAGGAATGTGGGCATATGCATCAGGATCGATGTGTTTTGGTGTGGGGTTTAGGAGCAATAAACTTGAAACGAGTTTAAGTACACTCAACTGTGGTGTGTTGCTTTTCCTTTAATCCCTAGCAGTTTAAGCCCTATCAGGGTTAATCTGCTCAACTAGATGTAGCCAAACTAGCTTCTCTGATAACAGCAGCCTCTAATCCACTGGACTCCACACAGCTCTCCCAGTGGGCTGCTGGTGTTTTGGCAGATGCAATGGCTATTTTTTCCTATTTAGGGTTTCGCTTTTAATAGGAACCCTGAAGGCCCTCAGAGGTTTGTGATACAGACCACAGCTCAGCCTCCCAGATGGTAATTAATGTTTACACAACATGACAAGCACAAAATAGAATCTCTTCGAGCCCTGCCAAGCACCCATCATTCCCCTGATCTTCCACTCTTGCAGTGTTTGAAAATTAATTTGCCTTGAACAAACAGTGGGTTTTCCTCAATTTATTTGTACAGTTTCAGTGACCGAGAAGAAGAGCTGCAAGACTGAATGTCATCCTTCCATTCGTTCAAGTAATTGAATCTTCTAATGGAACAAACTGGTCTCTGCTTAATGATTTGAAGAAAAGAGGGAGAGGAGGAAAATAAAGTGAAGTGTATGTTAGAGAAAGTGGACATTTTTCTGCAAAACATCACTGAATGTAGAATTTTGGAGATACAATCAAAACTTGGCAGGGGGAATTTAAAGTATTGCTAAATTAACTCAGTAGTGCAATTGGGGTTTTAATACATATATACAATACGCAGTCTTTGCTTAAAAAGAGATTTTGTTTGAGGCAACAGAATAGACAGGTGAAGGTGATTAAATAATGAACATTGGCCAGGCGTGGTGGCTCACGCCTGTAATCCCAGCACTTTGGGAGGCCGAGGTGGGTGGATCACGAGGTCAGGAGATCGAGACCATCCTGGCTAACACAGTGAAACCCCGTCTCTACTAAAAATACAAAAAAATTCGCCGGGCGTCATGGCGGGCGCCTGTAGTCCCAGCTACTCGGAGAGGCTGAGGCAGGAGAATGGCGTGAACCCGGGAGGCAGAGCTTGCAGTGAGCCGAGATCACGCCACTGCACTCCAGCCTGGGTGACAGAGCGAGACTCTGTCTCAAAAAAAAAAAAAAATACAAAAAAATATTCAGCTGGGCATGGTGGCGGGTGCCTGTAGTCCCAGCTACTGGGGAGGCTGAGGTGGGAGAATGGCGTGAACCCGGGAAGCGGAGCTTGCATTGAGCCGAGATCGTGCTGCTGCACTCCAGCCTGGGCGACAGAGCGAGATGCCATCTCAAAATAAAATAATAATGAACATTGATTGGGCAAGGTGGCTCACACCTGTAATCCCAGCACTTTGAGAGGCCTAGGCGGGAGGATTGCTTGAGCCTAGAAGTTCAAGACCAGCCTGTGCAACATGGTGAGACCTCATTTCTACAAAATATAAACAATTAGCCAGCATGGTGGCGCATGCCTCAGCCTCCCAGCTACTTGGAGACTAAGGTGGGAGGATCATTTGAGTCCAGGGAGTCGAGGCTGCAGTCTGCTGTGATTGCACCACTGCATCCCAGCCTGGGCAACAGAGTGAGACTGTGTCCAAAAAAATAAAATAGACATTGCTACCAGCTTGAGGTAATTGCATGTTGATTCACAGAAATTTGATGTTTCCATATGTCTCTGGGATTCCCAGTGTTTGAACATTTCAGTCCCTTATTAATGTTTGCACTTTAAAGTCTGGGTTATTTTTCTTATTTGACTGTGATCTGTAGTCTTTCTGTGTGGTGTGCTCTTTGTGGCTTTGTCATTTGGACAGTAGCAAGAGAGGCTAACTAGAAGATGGAATAATAAAAATAGGACATGTCTATTTCTAAGTCATAAGGATTAGACATTCAAAAAGATACGGATGGATGGATGATGCATGGATGGATGGATGTTCTAGGGGCTGGTGCCCCCCACATAGTTTTCTTGATGCCTTTGGAAGCTCCTTCAGGTTTGCTGCAGTAATGACCTTGTAGTTAGTAAGTCCTGTTAGGAGACTTCATAACAGATTATGAAGATGTGAAGACCGGAAGTGCAGAAGCTGTACTTTGGGAGAGTTGTTTTTTTGTGTATTTTTGTTTTTGTTTTGTACTCCTCCTCCTCCTCCATCAGTATTCACCATTTCCTTTCTGTCCAAATAATACCCAGTTAGAACCAGTTAGAAATTCTGAAGAATAGGTGGAAGGTTTAATATGCACCATGTCCTGGTGTGTGCCTGTAGTCCCATCTCCTCAGGAGACTGAGTAGGGGAGGATCACTGCACCGTGTGAGTTTGAGGCTGCAGTGGGCTATGATCACTCCAGCCTGGGCGACAGAGTGAGACCCTTTTAACTTTTTTTTTTTTTTTAAACACATGCACCATATTTTTAAAAATTAAAACCATGCCCCATACAGAGAGTCAAATTTTATCTTTCCTCTTGGTGAAGAGATTTTTAAAAAATCTATTCAATAGTCCAGGCACAGTGGCTCACGCCTGTAATCCCAGCACTTTGGGAGGCCAAGGGGGTGGATCACTTGAGGTCAGGAGTTCGAGACCAGCCTGGCCAACATGGTGAAACCCCATCTGTACTAAAAACACAAAAATTAGCTGGGCATGATGGCAGACCCCTGTGATCCCAGCTGCTCGAAAGGTTGTCAGGAGAATCGCTTGAACCTGGGAGGTGAGGCGGAGCCTGCAGTGAGCCAAGATTATGCCACTGCACTCCACCCTGGGCGACAGAGTGAGACTCCATTTCAAAAAAAAATTCAGTAGGTGAGGCAATTTAAAAAGACTTTAACGATCACTTTCTCGGTTGGCTTATTTTAATGGTAGAGGCGTATTGTCCACGAAAAGAGTTCATTTTAAAATATAGCGTCTCTTTTTTTCTTTAACAATAGTAATGCTATTATTTACTTTAATAAAAATTTAATAAGTATACCTTATACTAATTCAGTGAATAATATTTACCACTGTTATTTAATAACTATATATAATTATTTGCTTTGTTTAATAACAAAGTAAATAAACATTGACTTTAATTTTTATATTGTGCTTTTCTTAACTTTCCAAATTTTCTATAATATTCATTTGTTTTGCACTTTTCCTCCTCCTCCTCCTCCTCCATTTGGAAAGTTAAAAGCACAATATAAGAATTAAAGTCAATGTTTATTTCTGAATGATGGGGCTGCAATTAATGTTTATCTTTCCAGTCTTTTTTCTGTGCATACTTGTATACATTTACACATATAATTTTCACTATTGAGATCACACTGATAATAGTGCACTTCAATGGCAATGTTGTCATGAGATATTTTCTGTGACATTAAATACTTCACAATAGTTTTGGGAACATTGATTGATTACTTACTTATTATGTGCTGTGCATTGTGGAAAGCACTTTACGTGGCCTAATTTATTTCCACAACCACCCTAGGAGGTTGTTACTGCATTTGTGCAGTAAGTCACTGGACTTCTAGAAGTGTAGGAATTCACCAGAATATACCAAATCTCAACCCTACCAGACCCAGTGTAATATAAGAAATATTTTATAGCACACTCATTTTTTACTTTCTGGAATGAAATATATACTTAATGTACCCACTATATACATCATTTAAAAGTATATATAAAGCCCTAATAAAATATAAAGGAGAAATAAGTGGAAACCAAGTCATTTATAATAACATAATATACGTTTAAGTATGTAAATGCTTATTTATATTAGAAGACAATGTTTGACTTTATATCTAGAATGATATCTAAATACTTCTACTACAAATGCAGACTCACACAAATACATGGTCATGGAGATTCAGATACCAGGAGCAGCCTTACCATTGTGTCATGATTTTCCCAAATAGCCATCAACCCTTGGATATGACCCAGATATAACAAAGTACAGTCCCTGCATTCCTGGAAAAATCAGTGTATATTAAAACCATGCAAAAAATTACTTTGTGTTTGTATACAAAAACAGAGGTGGTAGGTTCTAGGGTTTTCAGCTGCACAAATGTTGGGTGGGATTTAGGAAGTGCATTGAGATGGCGCCATGTGAGGTTGCTGCTCACTTTGCAGTAAATCAGACATCCCTAAGAGCCACCAATGACCTGCAGTCATAGTGATAGCCACACACTCCCACAAATTCCCATCTCTTCCCATAGGGAGTAGTATCCTCCAATGAGAACTATCTATTACGTGACTGACTTAGTTCGCATTATTTTGCACTGAAAAACACTTTTAAAAAAGCAATTTTTGGCCGGGCGCGGTGGCTCACGCTTGTAATCACAGCACTTTGGGAGGCCGAGGCGGGCGGATCACGAGGTCAGGAGATCGAGACCACGGTGAAACTCCGTCTCTATTAAAAATACAAAAAAATTAGCCGGGCATGGTGGCGGGCGCCTGTAGTCCCAGCTACTCGGAGAGGCTGAGGCAGGAGAATGGCGTGAACCCGGGAGGCGGAGCTTGCAGTGAGCCGAGATCGCGCCACTGCACTCCAACCTGGGTGACAGAGCGAGACTCCGTCTCAGAAAAAAAAAAAAAAAAAGCAATTTTTGAGGGCCATTTCTGGAGGTTTACAAGCCCTGTAATTTTCTTGTTAGGTTCATTCCCAGGTGTTATGGTTTTTGTTATTATGAAGAGGATCCTTTCTAAACTTCATTTTCTGACTGTTGCTGGTGTATAGAAAAGCTGAGGTTGGTTGTGGTTTTTCTTTATTTGGATATCTCATTGCACTCCCTTATTAGTTCTAATATTTTCTCAGCTGGTTGCCTCTGTTTTCCAGCTAGGTAATTATATTTTTTGTAAACAGTTTTTCCTCTTTCTTTTCTTGTATAATATTTGCTGTTGGTTTTCAATTTAGATGACAGGAATAATTTGTTTCTTGAAGGTTTGGTCAACATTGTCTGTGACACAGATAACTTTTGGAGGGGAGGTGAAGGTTTGGATTACTGAGTTCTTTTTCCTTTTATTTTGATGATCTGGTTGGGTTTTTAAGTCAATTTTAGCAGTTTATATTTTTTCATAAAATCCATTTTATTTTCAAATTTATTACACATTCACAGATTACATTTTCTTATTTTTTATGCATATATACACATACACACCCCAGTTCCCTGTCTATCCACTTCTCACTCCTCCCAAGCCCCCAAACAGGTAGTCACTGTTACTGGTTTCTTGTTGAGTATTCTTCCACGGCTTCTTTTTTTTTGGAAACAGGGTCTTGCTCTGTCACTCAGGCTTGAGTGTAAGTAGTGCAGTCTCAGCTCACGGCAACCTCTGGTGCCCGGGTTCAAGCGATTCTCCTGCCTCAGTTTCCCAAGTAGCTGGGATCACAGGTGGACATCACCACACCTGGCTGATTTTTGTAGTTTTAGTAGAGATGGAGTTTCACCATGTTGGCCAGGCTGGTATTGAACTTCTGACCTGAAGTGATCCACCTGCCTCAGCCTCCCAAAGTGCTAGGATTACAGGCTGCGCCCGGCCACACAGCGTCTTTGTACGTAAAATAAAATGAATATATATATTATTTCCCTCCGTTTTCCACAAAAGATAGTAAATGCTATACGTTGTACATTCGGCATTCCTTTTTACAGCTGCAAGGTGTTCCAGTGTGTGGATCTACAAATGTGTGTAACCAGTCTCCTAATGGTTACATTTGGGTGGCTTCCAAACTTGGTATTCAAACCATGGTACTGTTTCATTGTGTCTGTAGACTAAATCCTTAACACACCACACCAAGGGAACTCCATTTGTTATTTTGCTAAATGTTGCCAAATTGTCCTCCACAGAGGTTGTAGAGTTTGCATTCTACTAGTAAAGTACAAAAAAAGGGCCCATTTTCCCCAGGCAACTTGTATCAAACCTGTATCAAAATCAGACCAATTTTTCCTAATCTCTTAAAGTTTGTTTATTGAGGTACAATTTATATGCAGTAAACTCACCCTTTTTACCGTAAAGTACACAGTGTAATTTGAATTTGCATGTCTTTTAGTATAAGCATGATGAACTATTTTTATAATCACAGGAAGAGAGATTTTTAAACCCTAAAATGTAACGAATACAACATGTAAATAAGACTACTCAATTTGTACATTCTTATTTCTTTCAAATTCAGCAAATTTCATTCTTTCCTTTATCCTTTGGCAAATTCAGAGTATGCAGTGCAATACCAACTGATTTCTTAAAATGTGTTCCTGCCAATTTTGGAGAAGTACAGTAAGACAAATTGACTGTCAAGATGGAAAAGCTTAACTGGGAAGACACATTTATTGAATAATTGAAAGGAAGAGGAAATGCATTACCGATTAGCCACAAAAATGCCTGACGCCTAACCTGTGCCCCAGGAGGCTCTTGTAAATGGGGAGTCATAAAACTGTTTCAGCCCCCAAAGTTCTTACCAGCTCAAACTCATCACAGCTTTGTTTATAGGTTGCAGTACTAGAGCAACGATGGACTGATTGCTTTCAGGGCTGGCTGAAGTGCAGTGTTCCAGCAACTCTTTGTAGCTTTACTGACCCTCTACACTTTCAGTCTGATGTACTTAAATATTTTAACTGAATCCTGGACTTATCATTACCTGTTTTGCTTTGAGACTTTTGCTTTTTAGGAGGCAGCATAGTATAGATTGCAGAAAAGGCAGTTGGTGTTGGCAGAGTTGGGACTGGAACTCAAGCCCTTCTGGTTTACAAAACAAGGACGTGACTTCCAGCAAGCAAGTTCCTTCACTTCTCTGGGCATATTCCCTATCTGGTCAGAGAGTGTTAGATTAGCTCCTGCTACTCAAAATGTGATCCTCGCATCAGCAACCTCAGCCTTACCTAGAAGATCCTCAGAAAGGCAGAATCTAGAGCCGCATCCCAGAGCTGTGGAATCTGGATGGGAATTCTAATCAGATGTTCAGGTGATTTGAACATGCATTAAAGTTAAAGGAGTGCCGTACAGATTTGCAGGGTTCCCTGGAGAGGTTTGGGTCTTCCCTTCATCTCTGGTAGCTTGTTGGAGGTGGTGCTGACGGCCACAGCCTTGGCAGCACTCCTCATGTTCTAGCTGTGGTTGGGTTGAGATTGAGACAGTGAGGCAACAGAGGAGACAAGAAAGTCAATTCCAGTGGCCTTTCCAGGGCCTTGGGAAGCGAGCCCACGCCTGTAGGATGCCATCTGCAAGCTTGGCTGTGTTGTCCAAATTCTTGAGGCTCATTCAAGAACAAGGAGGTAAACAGAGTCAAGCTAGATATCTGTAGTACTTCCTTATGTGTCTCTGATGTGCCTCCTTACCGGCATAAGTAAGTGTGAATGATATCCTTTGAGTGGTGTCCTTTGGAAAAGGAAGCTTTCTTTCATTTGAGGGAGAAACTTTGGACAGTGATTTTTGGAGGGAATTCGAATGTATACTTACCAACATAGAAAGTATTTATTGATGTCTTCACCAACCCAGTCTGGAGAAAACAGAGTAATACAAAAAGATTTTTTTTTTTTTTTTTGAGACGGAGTCTCGCACTGTCGCCCAGGCTGGAGTGCAGTGGTGCGATCTCGGCTCACTGCAACCTCTGCCTCCCAGGTTCATGCCTTAGCCTCCCGAGTAGCTGGGACTACAGGCACCCGCCACCACACCCGGCTAATTTTTTTTATTTTTAGTAGAGGCGGGGTTTCACCATGTTAGCCAGGATGGTTTCGATCTCCTGACCTCGTGATCCACCCACCTCGGTCTCCCAAAGTGCTGGGATTACAGGCGTGAGCTACCGCGCCCGGCCTACAAAAAGATTTTTAAAAAGTGTTTCTGCCATTGTACCAAGCATAAAAATCCTAAATTAGATGTCAGCGTGAGAAGAGTCCTGCTCATGTACCTGGAACTTCTCGTTGGATGAAACCCGTCCTATGTTTTGTGCTGTTAGGATTTCCGGGCTGTTCTTACTTTCTGTCCCAGACCTGACTCACAGGCCCGGATCGTGCATATGAAGCATGTGCTTTTTCAGTGCCTTTGATAATAGCTTGCTGTGGGAAAATCCTGTGAAAGAAAAATGTGGGAAATTTTATGAAGACACATGGAGAGACACAGAGCCGGATCCCTAACTGTGACATCTCTGGGCCTTCCTTCCTCATTGGATCCAGGAGCTTTGCTAGCTGGATGGGGACCTATCCATAGCAAGGGCTTGGGGTGCCCCTTCAGCCCTGAAGTTAGAAACGAAGGTTTTGAGAAGCCTTTCAATTTCAGCTTTATCCTAAGCAAAAATCTTCCCAGAAAGGTTGATAAGACAGCACTGGACAGAAATGTGCGTCAGAAGTCCAGAGTTACTTTTCATCAGCGCTTTGCCAAGTGCTCGGTCTTTTCATACCTCTGAAGCATGTGAAGAAGGCGGCTTTCTTCCCATCTCATTGGTGTTATTGTTCCAGGCTGTTTGGAGAGACTTGAAGATAGCCAAGTTCCTGTTAGCCAAAAATGTGCTTTGTTTATAAACCCAAGTTTTGTTTTTGCTTTTGTGCATGTTATCGGTTTGATCTGTGTTACCAAAAGAACATTGAAAATAATGAATTGCTTTGATGAGAATTCCAAGGAATAATGGCAAACAAGTGTGTATATACAACAGTACGTAAACAGAAATATGTAAGCCGGGCACAGTGGCAGGCACCTCTAATCCTGGCTACCCAGGAGGCTGAGGCAGGAGGATCACTTGAGCCCAGGAGTTGGAGCTATAGTGTACTGTGATTACACCTGTGAATATCAAGTACAATCCAGCCTAAACAACCCGGGGAGACCCCACCTCTAAATAAAAAAACAGACAGAAAACCCCAGAAATACACAGAAACAACAGGAATACCACATAATTTTCCCGTTTGATACAATGAGGTAAGAGGAGAAAGTTAACGCCCAGGGCAGTTCATTTAAGAATGCCTGAAAAACACCTTCATTTCAAAGGATGTTGTCATGTATTCTTTTTCTCTTTTGAAATCGTGTAGTAATAAAAGGATGCATCTTTTCAGCACAAAAATGTGGGAAGGATAATTTTCCCCCAGTTGTATACAAAAGTACTTACTCCCAAATGGGGCCATACTTTTCTATTGCGTGTCCTATTGGTCTTTCATTATTCTGGTTTGAGATTTTTATGGAGTTTGGCTTATGGGGTAATCAAGCCATTCTACTAAATGTGGCCCTTAGATCTTTTGACCTTTGGAGGGAGTACATCTTTTACATCCATACAGGAGCAGCTGTTTTCTGTATTTCTTTCACGATTGTAGAATTACACTTAAATTTAATATCCAAGCTTAGTCTTAGTGTCCAGCACCCCTTCAACTTAGTTGAGTGGAGACCCTCATGTGGTCCAAGGGGACTTTCTTAAAAGCTCTAGCACGTGTAGTTGACAGGAAACTTTATTTCAGTTCCCGTTTGCACCTTTGATCTCAGAAGTTGCTGGGATCAGGTGACGGGCATTAAGAGACCTGCCTTTTGACTTGGAAGTTGAGCACTTGCTAAACAAAAAATTATCTGTAAATGTCAAGTGTGTCCCTTTGGTCAAAATGGAAAGTGGGGAGGAAGGGAAGGCCAAGAAAAAACATCCGTGTGATGTTAAATAATGTTTGACTCATTTGCTATTGAAAACACTTCTCTTTTGTATGTTCAACAAATGTATTTGTTTTAAAAGGGAAAAATCAACTTGTCAACTATTGTTTCTTAATTGTGATGCCATAAAAGACTTTCTGAAGATTAAGGAAAACATTCATTTCAGAATGTAGTCTAGGCTGCTGTTTTTTCTTATATAGAGACGGAGTCTCGCTACGTTGCCCAGAGTGCTCTTGAACTCCTGGGCTCAAGCGATCCTTCTGCCTCAGCCTCCCGAGTAGCTTGGACTGTAGCACACGCCACCACACGTGACTAATTTTTTTGTTTGTTTGTTTGTTTGTTTTTTAGAGTCAGGGTCTTGCAATGTTGCCCAGGCTGGTCTCAAACTCCTGGGCTCAAGCAATCCTTCCAACTCGGCCTCTCAAATTGTTGGGATTACAGGTGTGAGCCCCTATGCCTGGCAGTAGGCTGCTTTCTTGAATGCAGTCTCCTCTGGCCGGTTGGCCTTTCTCTCCCCTCCCACACCCCCAGGGTCATTGCTCCCCATGGGCAAAGGCTGTTCCTGCATGTTTCTCTGTCCACCATTGACTCCATTTGCTGTGGGCGCATACCCCCGCAGGTGGTGGAGACAAGGACCCAAGCCAGGAGGGTTGGTGCCAGGTCCTGTTGCTGGAGCTGTGTGATAGCCTTGGAGTTTGCTTTCCCTCCTTACCCCACACTCACATGTCGTTGCCTGTGGTTTTGTCTTTGCTCTCTCCCATGCAGATCCGGAATTAGGTGTTGGCACGCTACCAGAACATGACAGCCAGGATGCAGGGCCGATTGTCCCCAAGATATCGGGTCTAGAGAGAAGCCAGGAGAAGAGCCAGGACTGTTGCAAAGAGCCAATCTTTGAGCCTGTAGTGCTTAAAGACCCCTGCCCTCAGGTCGCACAGCCGATACCCCAGCCCCAGACGGAGCCCCAACTCCGAGCTCCTTCTCCGGACCCTGACTTGGTGCAGCGCACAGAGGCCCCACCTCAACCCCCACCTCCAAGTACACAGCCACCGCAGGGCCCTCCTGAGGCCCAGCTCCAGCCTGCCCCGCAGCCTCAGGTGCAGAGGCCACCCAGGCCACAGTCCCCCACCCAGCTGCTCCATCAGAACCTCCCACCTGTGCAGGCCCACCCCTCTGCTCAGAGCCTCTCCCAGCCATTGTCAGCCTACAACAGCAGTAGCTTAAGCCTCAACAGTTTAAGGTGAGTGGCCTGCTCTTCTTTGGCCTGACTTTTGCCCTCTCCCTGGGGATCAGGCGGGTGGGAATCGGGGAGGGATCCCGAAGGGAGACTGAGGTTTCCTTGTTGGAAACATCATCCTTTTCTCTGAGACTAGAGATAGGGAATGGGGCTGTTGGGTGAGACTCGGTCTCTTGGGAAAGGACAGGTTGGGATGGGTGGGTGGTGAGGACATTGTAAACAAGTGAAATATTTATGGGCACTCGAGAATGGAGGCGGAAGGAGAGGAAGGCTTGGAAAGCCCTGGGCCAGGGAGACCCAGCAGCAGAGGGAGGCAGGGAATCGAAGCCTGGGGGCATGTCAGAGGCCACACAGTGTGAGCAGATCCTCTCAAGGGAAGCTCTTTGCCACTGACGGAAGAAGTGTTAAAGAAAACTCGTCTCCCTGCAGCTCCAAAGGCAGGAAGATTGAGACCCAATGAGTATTCCAGTTTAAGGATTTTTTTTTTTTTCCATTCTGATTTACTTCCTCCTATGTGGGTCAGAGAAGTAGGGAAGAAACAAAACAAGCTGCATTTAGAGAATGTGAGAAATTTCTGTATGGAAATCCAGGCTCTCCTCTGTCTTGTTTTTGCTAAGTTACAAAGAAACGTCTAAAAAGCAGCACAGAGGAACACAGCAAAGAAAAGAGAGGCAGAAACCCAGTGTGCAGCACCAAGTAGAGCCAAGCCTTGGTGCCCCGGGGCTATAATTCTAACCCAGCACAGCTCCTGAGGCTGTGTGTCTTTGTTAATGTTTTCCTTTTGAAAACCTGGTGGCTTTGGTGGTTCCGTGCCTTGCTTTTTCCTAAAAGGGGAAAGCACAGTCTTTGGGAGGCAGGTTTCTTCCTTCCCCAAGGAGCCAGGCCCGGCTTCTGCCCCCTCGGCCGTTTCTGTGGCCTCCAGACCATAAAGTGATGTGAGAACGCAGGCACCTGGGTTTCACCTGTTCTTTGTGGGTCTTCATTTAAGAGGTAACAAGACAGATGCGGGGAACTCAGATCATCGCTTTTTTTTATTCCTTTTTGTTAACTGTTGCTTTATAGGAGATGTAGCTAGTGGAGGATGGAAGGTGGGGATTTTCTAGGGGCAGAGATGAGAATCTGGCCACAGGAGCAAGAGAGGCCCTGAGGTTTAGGCAGAATGAGCTGTCTTGACACCAAGATGCCCCACAGCCCTGAAGCAGCAGTTTCAGTTTGCTCTGTCTGCAGTAGCGATGGGAAAGTTTGCAGGAGTTGTGATTTCAGAAAGTGTGTGCGTACAGGGTGGATCTGTAAAGAGGAAGGGGCAAGAGAGACTGTGGTGAGGGTTTAGGGGAAGGAGGTAGGATTCTTTTAAAGAGAGAATACATTGCTTACCTTCTTTTATTTTTTCTTTTCTTTTTTTCTTGCTCCGATAGCAGCAGCAGAAGCAGCACTCCAGCGAAGACTCAGCCCGCCCCTCCTCACATCTCCCACCACCCCTCTGCCTCCCCATTCCCCCTCTCCCTGCCCAACCACAGCCCCCTGCACAGCTTCACACCCACCCTCCAGCCCCCCACACACTCACATCACCCCAATATGTTTGCCCCTCCCACTGCTCTGCCTCCTCCACCACCACTGACATCAGGAAGTCTGCAGGTGGCCGGACATCCGGCCGGGAGCACTTACTCAGGTAGGACGGAGAGGCCTGTGTGCTCGTGACCCGGACCCCTACCACCCCTCGCGTAACCTCACCCTACCTATGTTGTCCCGATAGCAAGGTTGCATTTGCCTACAATTTTTTCCTTCCTCAAAGGCTCTCTGGCCTGAGGTCCAGCAAAAATACCTGTCAGCACCCATACTGAGCTAGCTCAACCCCTGTGAATCAGACACTGCCCGAAGAGAGTGGGTTTGTTTGGAGTTAGGAGGCATTTCCAGCTAAATTCAGCCACTGAGTGGTCAGACCCAGGTAGTATGTCCCGTGTCGTCTGGGCTCCCCTGAGGGTGATGGAAGCGTCCCCAAGCCCATGTCTGTCTCGCTCCAGGATCTTAGATTGTGTCCTGGTTTAAGAGGTTTCTTTTCACTGGGCAGGGCAGGGCCTTCTCCTGTCTCCTTGGGAGGAGATGACACACTCTTTGTGACAATATATCCCAGAATTTTAAGGGCAGACCTCGTGTTAGACACAGGGTCCTTGTCTCCTCACATGTGTTAATGAAGTCAAGTGTCCCAGTTTTGGTCCAGTGTAGCCATGTTATGCCGCTAATACAGAGAGCCATATAGCAGTAACTGACACTGGAAGAGGACATGCAATCCCTGCCATGTGAACAGCTGACATTTATTAGTGTGCTGTCACGTTCCCTAGCACTTAAATGTGCAAATTGCTCTAACCCTCAAAAATCAAACCCATGAGTTAGTCAATATTATTGTCCCCCTCTTGGAGATGGGAAAACTGGCCCTAAGATGGGTTATTCGCCATGCCCAGGGTCACTCAGCCAGTGGTGACAGCTGGAAATCAGACTCTGGCGTTTGGCCTGGAGTTTGTTCCCCAAATTGATAGACTGCCTGTCCCCGAAAGCTGGGAGACCAGCTAGAGAACAGGGAGACAGGGTGTGACCGGGCCTTGGTCTCCTCTGCTTCATTGATTGCCCCCGTTTATCTCAGGGCCCAGCCACACCCTGTCACCCCTGCCACTGTGTCATCAGCCCCGTATCCCTCCACAGGAAGGCACTCCGATGTCCTGTTCTGAAGGAAAAGGTGTCATCGTCTCCCTCTTCTTCTCTTCCAGAGCAAGACATCTTGCGACAGGAACTGAACACTCGTTTTTTGGCCTCTCAGAGTGCTGACCGCGGGGCTTCCCTGGGCCCTCCGCCCTACCTGCGGACCGAGTTCCATCAGCACCAGCACCAGCACCAGCACACCCACCAGCACACGCACCAGCACACCTTCACGCCGTTCCCCCACGCCATCCCGCCCACCGCCATCATGCCGACGCCAGCACCTCCCATGGTGCGTACCCCAGGCAGAAATGTGAGGATAAGTAGAGCACGACTCTTTTCTTTATGCAGCACGTGGGGCCGGGCTGGGCAGCGGGGCCACCAGAGATGGAATGGGGAGTGACGGCTGTTGGCTGGAGAGAAGGGAGTGTGTCCTAGTGCCCTTCCTCAGGCAGCTCTGACTTCAGGGGCCTAAAGTAGGAACTTCTTTCTAGGCAGTTGTATCCAGCACTGCAGATGGAAATGATTCCATCTGCCCTCAAATGTCCAGTGTTGATGGCTAACTTCTTAAAGGGTTGTTTTGTTTTCTTGAGCATCCCGGGGGACTGTCACTGGGCAGAAAATGCACCTGCTTGTGCTTTGCACCAAGCGCTAGCACATACATTCTTGCAGGATAATGGGGGTGAAGAAGAGAGAAGAGAAGGGAGAGAGACCTCTGCCAGGAGGCTGGGACTGCATTGGGTGCCACCTGTGCATTCCGATGGCTTCCCTAAACCCACTTTGCTGGAGGTGTTATATTTCTTGTGTTTCATGAGACAGTCCCTAATCTGGTATTGTGCTCTGTCGGCAAGTGTTCAGGGATCCCCGCAGGGACGGAACTCTCTGCCTTGGGGCAAGAGGAACCACTGGCCATGACATGGTCTTGGTCTTGACTGGGGGCCAGCACGTGTCCAGAACCAGTGAGGAATTTTTTTTTAAAGTTAATAACCCTAATTAATAGTGCCATATTAGAATGCTAAATATTCTCAGAGTCCTGTCCAACAGTGAGTATTAGAGTTGTTTTTTTACTTATTTAATGTTTAATATTTCAGGAAATACTGGATTTTAGGGCCATTACTATAGGCATTGTGAGAATAAATTGCATGATTTTAAAAGGAGTCCACTTCACCCAACTTTGCTTCCTCTCCCTCCCCCATCTTGTTCAACTTACTTTTTAAAAATGTGTTTTTAAAGTTTGTTTTATAAATTTCATTTCAAGGAATATTACCAATGTGGCCTTGTGACCAGAAATATATTTTTAATAGCAAATCCTGTATCTCTTTTTTGGATGAACTATACTTCTCAACAATTAGATTTTGAAGATACTAAGATTTTGAGAAAGTTTTCTGCTGGACTGTGTGAGCTGTTTCACAAATAAATTTAACCAAGGGTAGTTATAGCATCAATATGATGACATTATTTAGAGGGAACAATAGTATAGTCTTTTTCTGTTCAAATGAAAGGCTGTCTGGCCTACCCCAGATCACTTTGTATTTGGGTATAATACATTTCAGAAGACAGCTGCATGGCAAGACAGTTTTTCTGCCAAAGTGAAAATGAAAATAGGGGGAATTCACTGGGTAAATCAGACCAAATGCTCACCTCTCTCTGATTTATCTGGATAATTGGCTGTTCTCTCCTGTTTAGATGTTTGGTTCATGCCAATCTGTAGAAAGAAAATAGTAGGAAGAAAGGCATCCTAGTATGTGCAGAACTAAAACGTACCACTTGGTTTTTCACTTTGTTCTTCCATTTCTGTTGGCTTCTTGTCAGGGAGACTCAGGAGCTCAGAACGGTTTCATATGTAATGAGGTTATTGGGTCCGATGACAGCTTAATGACAGGGAAGCTTTGTAGGGCCACCTCCACTGTAGCAGTGAACAAAAATGCAGATTAAGTAACTAGCTTTTGCTTTGATCCCTTTACAGTTTGACAAATACCCTACAAAAGTTGACCCATTCTACCGGCACAGTGTGAGTTTCATTACCATGCTACACATTGAATGTAACTGCTTTGCCATTTTTGTGCTCTTGCCACAGATCGGTCAATGACTAGCAGCCTTCCTTAATCATCTTTGCAAGAGTTCCCATTGCTCCTCGCCACTTTGGATGCTTGCTTTTGTGGTGTTTTGCTTTTGGTAAAGATGCAGTATCATCTTCTGAATCAAAAGATCATAAGCACTCCGAAGGCTTGAAAGCAGAGTTGCTCTTTAGTGGCAGTCAGACATCTATCTGTCCTGCAAAGTGAGGTGTCAGCAGTGGAGTCAGTAGAGTTCCAGGAGAGTCTGAAATCACAGCATTTCAGTCGTCAGTTGAAATGCCACTAACACAGAAGTTCTGGAATGCAACCTGAATTATTTCCTCTTAAATAGAAAGTCCCTTGTCTTTTTGACTCATGACTCTTCAACAAGTAGATTTTCATTTGCTCTAGACTAAATGTAGAACCTTCTTCCACATGGCTGGTATTGTTCTGTTGAGTTTGTTACAATGGAAAGTAAAAATATCACTTAATTAAAAGAAACTCCCAAAATTGAAATGAGTGATATTTTCTCTTTAAACTCATTCTCCTTTATTAAAAAAAAAAAAAAAGCTTGTTTTATGCAATTTTAAGAGTACGTTCTGGAACTTCAATTGATAACACCCTAAGTTATATGTTCAGTTAACTTGTAAGACAAGAGCTTATTTTTATTCAAAGACCTTGAATATTTCCATGATATTTTGATGATGGGGTGAATACTGCATCATTTTTATCTGAAAATGTGCAAGTTTCTTTGCCAGTGATTTCTCTTTTTTTTTTTTTTTTTTTTTTTTTTTTAATGAAACCAGAAAAAAGAGAAGGTTAATCATTGCTTGTAGCCATGTTGATTCACCATACTCAACTGTTCTTGCTTAGGTTTGTAGATAGTGTTATCATTTGAGAAGTGCTACTTTAGTAGATCAGCAAAGACTGAATTCATTCATACTCTGAACCAGATAATTAGATACCATGTTAGTCAAGAGGTTAGCTTAGAAGTCAAGGCTAGAAAATATTAGAAATCAATTGAGAATTATGTACCCTAGGGACATTTAGAAATAACATAAGATGAAAGACCTCTTCAAAAAGAAGTTAGAAAAGTGTATTTGAGTGATGCCTCCTCCCCCTCCCTCCCAACATGGTCCCCCCTGTTCTGCTCAGTACCAGGATACAAAAGCATATTTCATGGGGACACCCAAAGCCCAGTAGACCTATGGGTTTCCTCTTTGGGTCTGGCCCATGGATGGCACCATTCTGCCCTTACTTTGCTGATTTAAAGTAAGGACCAGCTAACAAAATAATTCAGGCTGGGCGCGGTGGCTCATGCCTGTAATCCCAGCACTTTGGGAGGCTGAGGCAGGTGGATCACAAGGTCAGGAGATGGAGACCATCCTGGCTAACATGGTAAAACCCCGTCTCTACTAAAAATACAAAAAATTAGCCGGGCGTGGTGGCGGGCGCCTATAGTCCCAGCTACTCGGGAGGCTGAGGCAGGAGAATGGTGTGAACCCAGGAAGCGGAGCTTGCAGTGATCTGAGATGGCGCCACTGCACTCCCGCCTGGGCGACTGAGCAAGACTCCATCTCAAAAAATAATAATAATAATTAATATAGAAAGTTGAGCGCCCAACAAGTGGCTCGGATTTACTTTCTAGGACCCACTGCGGTGCCTTCTGATATGCATATTCTACAGTCCTAGGCCGAAGTTGGAGAATAAGCCTGGAGGCCTGAATTTTTGGAAGATGTGTGTATTATTACTTAGGCGCTTCAGGTTTTTAGTCAGGGGGAGGAATAGTCAGCTGTATTTATGTTCTAAGAGGTCAATGATGGAATAAAGCAAAAAGTGGTAAGAACATCCAATTTTTAAATTGTAAACATTAAAGGGAAAATGCCCACCTGGAGGCAAAGTACTAGAAATTTGAGTGTGTTTCACTGGGGCATGTATTTAATTACTCAGCTTTATTCAGTGTACTGTGGGAGAGTTATTTCATATTAGGAGTTATAGTGGATAATATATGAAGTACTCAGTCTCCCCTGCTTTGGAGATTAGGACATTATAAGGGGAATTAAGATGCAATGCACTCAAGTAACTAAAACACAATTTTAGACTTAAAAGTAGTTTTAAATGAGAGTACTTGGCTTGCAATCACTGTTTAAGTGGATTTAGTTCAATATCAATTAGTCTGAAAAACTTTGCTGCATCATTGAAGGGAGCAAAATGAAATAAAGACCAACAGAAAAAGGACGTGCTCTGAACACGGGATTATGAAATGTGAATTTCAGTCATTACCAAAAATAACTAACACAAATACTTTATTAAGAAGAGCTTCAATTATTGTTGTAATTTTGACATGATAAACAACCACGAGGGTGGGGCATTATTTAAAATATTTGTATGGTGGCTTGATCACAGTAAATGGAACCAAACCAATAGGACCTCAAAAAGTTTAAATTTTTAGAAGGAAGGAAAGTTGTGTTTGCATTGTCTTCAGATTCTCTGTATTCCTTTCCTCAATTGTGTCCTTTTATAGGCTGTTGATTCAGGAAAATTCAGTCTTCATTCAGAATCATTCTTTTACCATCATAGCGTGGACTCCTACGTGAAGGGCTTGACTTGAGAATCCTCCAAAGAGCTTGTTCATTTAATAGCAGATACCATTCAGAAGTGGCCATAAAAACTCAGACTTCATATGTTAATACGGAAGTGCTTTGAGTACCTGAGACTTAAACAAGAGCAACTGAAAGCTCGGTAGTGATATTCCAGACTCGGGTTATTTCTATGCAACTAGAATCCATCTTCTAGACAAATTGGCAGCTCCATTTAAAGTATACATCAAGTCGTTTTATTTTACCCTTTCACAAATATTTGTCATCATTTTAAATGAGGGAATTTTATTGTCCTCTGGAACTGCCACTTCTACAACAACCTAATGAAGCAAGGATTGTGAATATGCTCTCATTTCCTCAAACTATTAAAAGTCTGAAAGTACTAATTGAGTTTTAATGGTATAAAATCCTGGCACTCATGAAGACTTCTTTTTCTTCCCCTTTTTTTTTCTGCCTTTTTTTCCCCTCTAATTAACTTGTAATTTTCTGGGCATCTTACTTGGCTCAGGATCCCTCCTGTTTTTGAAATACATTAAAATCTCCAATCATTTAGGACTTCTATCTGATTTAACAATTAATAATTAGAAAAGCTCCCTTTCTAATAATGCCCTCACCCAGGATGTCATTTGCTGGCTGATTGATCCTGAACTACTTTTAACTTTTTAAGTTACACATTCGTGGCACATCTGTGTGATCATTCCATCATGGCTTCTTAACTAATAGCATCAAACTGAGATTACGTGTCTTGCTCATGTCGATGTCTTTCTATGGGACGGGAATTTGAATATGTCACTTGCCTCCTACTAAAATCTTTTTTCCCCCTCTCCGTCTTTGGCCACAGCTCTTCCATTCCTATCCTCCTGCAGTGTCGGGCATCCCCCCTATGATCCCACCCACTGGCCCTTTTGGTTCACTACAAGGAGCATTTCAGCCGAAGGTAAGAAACCTCACAATGAAAACACACAGGCATGTGTCTAAGTGGCGTCCGGGGCCAGGCGTGCAGGACGTTCTGCGTCCTCTTGCCTGTGCAGTGACTCACTAATCAGGTCCTAAGTGACCACTGGGATTAGAGTGAGCCTATTTTTTTTTTTTCCAAGTCCGTTTAGTTTTAAATGGCTGTGAAAATTTACTTTTCAAACTGTACTACCCAGGTAATCTCAGTTAAGCTAAGATTTCTTGTGCTCTTCAAAATATACATAATATTTATTTTTTTTACTACCAATATCGTGGACATAACTTCTGGTCAAGAATTCTATGAAATATCAGACACATGTGCGCCAGGTTGTTCCTCAGGTGTATGTAATTAGTAAAGACACAAAGCTGGGTCCTTATTGATTTTAGTAGAAGTGGGGATAAAGGCTTCAGGTTTATGTAATTAGTAAAGACACAAAGCTGAGTCCTTATTTACTTTAGTGGAAGTAAAGGTTCCACAACTAAAACTGTATCCTATGAATTCTCCTCATTCTCCCTCATTTCCCTCACCAACCCCATCGGCTGCTAACAGGGTCTGCCCGCAGGTGGGGTGGTCGCCTCCCATTTTGGTCCTCCTTCCTTTCTCCCTCTCTCTCTCTCAGCCATCCCACCCCTGCCATGGTTACGCTGGCCAAGGCCAAGACTTTGTCATCAGTTACTAACATCCTAGTGTGAAATTAACCTTTCATCCTTTATAAAAATTAAATTCTATCCTACCTAGTCAGTAATAATGCCATCCAGCGTTGGCTACAGCTGTCTCTAAAGGTCAATATTGAAGAGTCATTCTCGAAACACTCTCTTTTTAAATATACTTACAGTTTCTATTTTACTTTCACATAAAAATAAAAAGAGCTGTACTTTCATATGGGTAACCATTCTCAGACTTTAAGATATTCTGCTGTGTGTCATTGGGTTTTCTTTTTTCTTTTCCCCCGCATCTCATTTCTAAGGTAAAACAGTTTTGGGCCGGAGTCTTCCAGGATAAGCACATAACTGCATTTCCAAAGATGTGTTTCATTAAAACTAGGGACAGGAAAAGAATTAAAAGGCATTAGAGGTGGGGTCCCCCCCTTCAAAATCACCTGCACTGAATTGCATTGAATTCAGTTCATCTATTGAATTTGCCTGCATTGAATTGCAGCCTATATGCAAGGTTACAGATACACAGAGCTTTTATGATGGCCTCGTTAAACACCTCCTGTCTGGAGATAAAATGATGGTGATTTTAAACTCCTTCCCCCAGTCTGCACTTCACTACTCCCTCAGACCCTGGTCTGTCCCCTCTAAGTAACACCAAATCTCTGGGGCCTCCCCAAACAGACTGGTAGGTCATTTAATAAATTAGACTATTTCCCTCACTCACAATTATCCAATCACACAGAAAACTACATCTGGGCAAGAAAGTGTCTCTCCTGGTGTTGAAATAGGCCTTTCCAGGCCATCGTCCTGATTGAATATGTAGATTGCAGTTCATTAGTGAAGTTCTTCATATGTATGCAAATCAGGCTGTTAACAACTCCAGCTTAATTGTTAGTTGTACTGCAGCTGATTGCTTTTCTTTCTTTCATTCTTTTTCCCCCCTTCTCCTTCTAGGCAAGCTTCGTGCCTAAACTTGGGCTCTTTTACCCCACGAGTTTAACTTCCTGGTGTGGGGGGTGTTCATAGAAGTTGTGATTTCTTCCATAAAATAACTGGTGTTGTCTCCTGAATCCTTTCGCACTAGAAAGTAGTGATTGTGCCCAAAGTAGGCTTTTTATTGTTGCTAATTCAAAGGACAGAAGCTCACAGATAAGGTTAATATTATTAGTAATATTTGAGAATGGTGGTGGGAATAGGTAAGAGCAAGCGGAATTGCTTTAGAAATCATCGAAGAGCAGATCCACAAGGTCCCTGAATTAGGGTCTCTTGTCCCATTTCCACCACTGCTAATGAGTAATTACTGAGTGTAATTCCTTGTTATTGTCTACCAGTTAAAACGGAGAGCTTAATGTCTGTAAAGTACTTTCAGTTATTCTGATGAGAAACACCTGATACTGCCAATTATAATAATGTTCACTTAAGCATTTCTTGGAATGTTTGGTGATTAAGCAAAAAAACAATGGCAGTCCCTGCCACGGGTCCATTCGGAGGAAGAGGAGTTCCAGGACAGCATTTACGTTTGTTGCTTCTCTTTTTTCGTCCTGTGCTTTTTATTGCAGTGAAATGTTCTGGGGACCTCTCTCTGCTTTTAGATGCCATTGCTGGAGAGAGCAAGCTGTGGTCAGGCCCCCTTGAGAAAGAGCATGTGTGGTCCCTGAGAAAAATGAATCTTGCGTTTCAGAAGGAAACAAATGAAGTTTGGCTTCTCTCATTTAGGAGGAGGGAAGGATCTTGCTTTCATGTCACTTGTTTTGTGCTTCCTAAGTAAGCTGTGGTCTAATTAATTTGTAGACATCCAACCCTATCGATGTCGCTGCTCGGCCTGGGACAGTCCCACACACTTTACTCCAAAAGGACCCGAGGGTACGTGCAAAGTCAGGCTTGGTCTCAGGTAACACCAGGGTGTGTGTTTTTGCACGGGACGGCCAGCCCGGTGCTCACATCTTCCTTAGCTCCTTTGAGCGAGCTGCTGTTTCAGCTGTTCTTCTAGTTTG
This sequence comes from Nomascus leucogenys, assembly GCF_006542625.1. Taxonomy (NCBI): domain Eukaryota; kingdom Metazoa; phylum Chordata; class Mammalia; order Primates; family Hylobatidae; genus Nomascus; species Nomascus leucogenys. The sequence goes on from NC_044397.1 coordinate 44,062,188, forward strand.
TGGAAGAAAATGCCAATCAATCACTCTTAGAAAACACAGTCTCTCCTGCTCACTGCGAGCATAGGACACAAAGAGACCGACTTGCCGATGGGAGAAAAGAGGAATGAGTTACGGTCTGAGCCCAGAAATTGGACAGTGTCAGCTTGTATAGTTTTTACTTAACCAGTCTTCTCTGTCTGTGTCTCCTTAAATTGTCTTACACAAATGAAGTAGCTACAGAATGTTTTGAATGGAAAAGCACTAAGGCGCTTTTCTTCCTGGAAGTCAGGCTACACATCCCCCCCTTGCCTGGGGTCAGGAAGTTATTGTACTGCACAGCTCTTTGGCCCTCTATTTTTAATGTGCTAGGGATCCTTTTGTACTCTAGAGCTAAATAAAATATCCATTATGCTTTGGTTATGTTGTTTATTCATAATTTATTACCACTGCCTGCTTCCAAAAAAGGAATTTGAAGTTATACGATAGATAGATATAATCTTGCCTCATTGATTGTTATTTATGGTCATCTTTATACGAAATATGAAAAAATCTTTAACAATATTGTCTTTCTACCTACATAAGGGCAGTCAGAAATTGATAACCAGAGTTAGATAGAAGTTTAAAATGACTCAACTATGTAAGTATGTCATGATGTGTAGTGAACTTCTGGAAAATGCCTAATAGCTATAAATAATGTAAAGTCATCAATGTAAGCGTATTGGTAAAGAGAGCCTAATTCTACTGGATGGATGGAAAGGACACCTCTCCCCAGATACCAGTTAGTAGACAGCTTTAAAAGCCTGGGGTCCGAAGGCCATTCTCCCTCAGACCTACCCAGTGTGGTTTAGAGCTCAAAACAGTGAAACTCCTGGTGTGTGATGTGAGCAAATCATGTTGCCAGAGGGCACATTGCTATTGATTAAACTTGTACAGGGGCTTGTCAGCGTAGATGTACCAAGGCTTGTGAAGTGGGGGAGGGGACGCTTGGCACTTTTGATAGTGTGAAAATGGGTTAATTATTCTCTAAAAGGGCTTCATTTAAAAGTAAAATTCTAACATTTTAATTTCCCCTCCTAATGAAGCACTACAAATTTGTTAATTAGAGCAATTGTTTGAGTGACAGGCATGTAACCAAGTTGTCATTTTCTCTTCACAGTTGACAGATCCTTTCAGACCTATGTTAAGGGTAAGAAAGCTTCTTATAGAACTGTTTTGCAACCTCTATTTGACTCCCTGTGGGTTAAAAATACAAGTCTATTACAAGGAAATAAGCCATAGAAATGTTAGAGTAAGACATTGGAATGACGGTGATTGGGTTTTTCAGATAGTGTGATTGAAAATGGCCTAAATTGTTTTGCTTTGACCGTTGGAGGCCATTGGCTTTTTTTTTTATCTCTACAACAGAGAAAAGTCAACGAGTCCGATCTCTTGTTAGTTCTGGTGAAAGGTTTGACTAGTTGGAACTTAAGGGGAAAGACTGAAGCTATAGGCTGAAGTTAGTCTCTCTTGCACTTAGAAAATATGTAGCTGGGTCCATTTATTTTGGCTGGTGGCTCCCTCTTTCTGTACTAAGTGACATTGACTTGCCATAGCCGTTTGACCTCCTTTTAAGGTGCAGGAAGGAGATACTATAAGCATCTGGTTTGTTAACGTCTTGCTTAAAGCAAATTGTTCTCGAGGTCTGGAGAGTGGCCAGTGTGATGACCTCTAAATGAATCCTGGTGGTTGGGGGTAAGACAGATATGATGAATTGTTGGACAGAAGATGGATGGACAGCAGATTTCCTTCTATACATAACTCATTTCTAGGGCATATAATCAGATAATTTGATTTCTCAAGGGGAAAAAGGAGAATTGTGTCATCACTTAGGTGAGGCAGTATATTATTTGTGATTTCAAACTACCCATAATTGCATTGCAAGAGAAGAGAACTGACCCAGACTTGCATTTAAGGATATATTTTCGGAACTAACTCCATACTGTAGAAACCAGAAGCTTCTGTTCTTCGCCGATGGGGAATGAGGCTGTGTTTTCTTCTCATCTATCCAGTAGTCACTGAGTGCGCACGCCGAGCTTATGGGTAGATTACTTAGCAGAAATGAAGTGAAAAGGTGGTCCCTGCCCGCTGACTGGTAGAAGAGAATACACTCACAGCACTCCACTCCTTATAAAGCAAGACATGAAATAATTGGAGAGATATGGATTCAAATTCAACCCCAGAGGGTGGAGGATGGACTTGAGATCTGCAGAGGCCTAGAGAACAGGAAGGAAGGAATGTTCTTCTCTTTGTTTCTTTCAACTTAGGAACACTGCCCACCAACACAAATGGGTAGTTGACTCTTAGCATTTACGGTAACTGGGCTTCAATCAAAATGTGAATTTCTTTGTACCACTTTGGGGGTTAAAATAAAAACCACCACGGTCTTGGGGGAGGTTAGGCCAGGTTCTGTACCCTCTCTTATTTTGATTTGACTCACAGACATTCACTAATGAGCTCTTCTGAACAGCTGATTTGCATTATAGCATGGCAGCATTTGTTAAGTAGGGCTTCCCACTCTACCAGGTCTGCCAGCTGGCACCAGAAAAGAAAGAGAAGAGACACAGAGTGGGATTCAGGCTTTTGCCATCTTGTCCTTGGTAACCGGGGAGGCCCTTGTCAATGTGGTTTTCTGAGTAGCAAGCCCACGTGGGGAGAGAGGGGGAGCTGGCTGTGACTCCCTTATGACTGGGCGCTGGAGAGCTGCTGATGGAAGGCACTTGGAGAGTACAAAGCACTCTTGTTTCATGAAAAAAGCCTCTGCAGCCAAAATCTGCTGAAAGCTTTGGGGAAATTGAAGGTGGTTTTCTCTGAAATGTCTTCCTCCTAACCACGTTGCTCTTTCTTGTTCCAGAAACCAGGGAAGTGGTGTGCTATGCATGTTCACATTGCCTGGCAGATTTACCACCACCAACAGAAAGTCAAGGTCAGTCCGACCTTCCTGGTGTAGGGAAGAATGGGATGGGCATGTGAGTGTGTGATGTGCTCGGGAGAACCTGATTAAGGAGGCATTTAAAACACATTTTACAGATCCATAGTTAGGAAGGATCAAGCCCCTCTTGGAAAAGCTACTCAGAGGTCTTATTTATTTGTTTTTTCCTAGAGTCAGGGTCTCACTCTGTTGCCCAGGCTGGAGTACAAGGGGACAATCATAGCTCACCACAGCCTTGAACTCCTGGGCTCATGTGATCCTCCCACCTCAGTCCTCCAAGCACCTGGGATTTTAGGCAAACAAACACCACCATGCTTGGCTAATTTCTTGATTGTTTTTGTAGAGATGGGGGTCTCACTGTGTTGCCCAGGCTGGTCTCAGACTCCTGGCCCCAAGCAATTCTCCCATCTCAGCCTCCCAAGCAGCTGGGCTTGCAGCCAGCTCGGAAGTCTTACTGTTAATTAGGGAAACCACCAGTGAAATTACAAAACAAAAGCAAACTGATAATGCCTTGGGGTTTTGTTCCCCTTTTTTATAATTTTGTCATTTTATTGATCCAAAGGGCTTGAATATGGATTAAATGCTAAAATAAAGCTTTTGGAAATAAAATTATAGTGACCAAGAATTAGAACACAGAAAATACTTTGCATCTGGGAAGAGCTACAAATGAATGTTGGGTTTGGGTTTTTGTAAAAATAGTGACTGGTGCATTCTTTTCATTTTATGGCTGTGGGAAAATGGTAGAGTCATGTATGCCCTATATGAAGATGATGCCACTGAACTGTCATTGGTCCTCCTGATGGTCAGTGCCAGGGGTTGGAATACAGTCAGTACTTGCAGGAGCCGCGTTCTGGCCAGTTACCTCACTGTCAAAAGATGATTTTTCCTTTTTGTCTATATTTTCATCATAGGGATGAACATATTCCATGTTCTGCTAGAGCCTTTATGACTCAGTAGGGGAGAGATCAAGAACTTCTGCAAGTCCCTGGATACAGCATCAGCACTTGGCTTAGGGAACAAAGTAACTGACAAGTCTGTATTTTACACTCTGGGTATTTATAGGCTATGTTACGATGCCTGCAAAAGTGGGAGCAAACAAGCAATCAAATAACTCCAATAAGCTTCATTTAATCCATTTCTTCATGAACAAGCTTTTAGTCCTAACAGCATTTGGGAGTTCTCATGAAAGAAATACAGGAGACCAATGAGCCAGGAGATAGATAGAGCTCTTCATCACAGAAGAGAAATGTTTTTAAAAGGGTTACGTGATTTTTAAAATAAAACAAACAACCCAAGTTCCAGCCACTCTAGAAGCTGAGGCAGGAGAACCCCTTGAGCCTGGGAGTTTGAGTCCAGCCTGGGCAACATAGCAAGATCCCATCTCTAAAAAAAAAATGAGTAAAAAATAAAAACCCAGTTAAAAGTTAAGATGCAAACCTCAGTAAATGAGGTCACTAAGATATTTTGCTTTGGTTGTCAGATACTGCTCTTTCTTATAACATGCCATCAGTGAGTTTGGCTCATTTTTACTTTACTTTATCGTTAGGGGAAGTTTAATTGGAAGCCTTGTGATCTAAGAAAATGTATGTGCTTTGAAGAGCTAACTAGATTTTGATGATTAGTTCAATTCAGTTTTTGTTCTGGTTGATGTGGTTAGTGGAACGGTAGGTAAAGCACATCTTCCTTGTAACTTCTTTGGTTAAAAGCGATGAGGGATGTTGCACGTGCCACTTTAGCAACTTCTTTCCCATAAAAGTGTCCCCAGTGACCTAAACTTTCATTATCGCAATTCAATTAGAAAGACCTCTTGAACATGAGATAACTTCGTTCATCTTCCCTTTTCAGCAAACTGCTTGTAATCCCCAAGCTTCATTTTGCTTCATGGCCCTAAGTTGTGGTTAATGGAACTGTGCTATGTACCATGCAATATTAGCACTAAATAATTTGGCCACCAAATTAAAGGAGGTATTCAAAAGAATTTTATAGATTCATAGTGAATTAGAAGCTTGGTTTGGAGGCTTGGCTATTACTTGATAGTGGGACTTTCATTATAGCATTCCCTGTAGATTTGAGCAGAAATTGCATCTTTTCTTTCTCTGTAACGTTCATTTACGCATTATTTTAGTTGCTCACCCAGTATTTATTGAAAGAGCCTACACCTGCAAGTTCCTCACTGTGCTGGGCTGGGGGCCTGCGTCCTTCCTAGAGTCTAGTTGCTTAGAGTTCGGTAATGAGGATCAGTTGTGTGTAAAAAGTGAGGAAAGTGTGTGTGCCCTCTTAACGGGTGGTGTCACTTCCAGCTGGAGGTGCACGGGTAGCTTTCGCTTTCAGTAGGGGTGATGGGTGAGTGGGACGTTGCCTTCAGCAGTAAGGGAATAGCAGACTTCCCTGTCTCAGATCCTCACGCCATGCTGTGTCAATATAGATGCCCCCTCATGGGGCTTTGCTGTTGTACAGCAGGGCAAGGATCCCTCAGGACATGAGGGAGATTGAGCTGAGGCTAGAATGGGGCTAAAGGGGCTGAGAGCATCAGATCAGATGAGTAGCCAGGGAGCTCAGAAGAGTAGCCAGGCACTATGGCTCACACCTCTAATCCAAGCACTTGGGGAAGCCAAAGCAAGCACTTTGGGATCGCTTGAGCCCAGGAGTTCAAGACCAGCCTGGGCAACATAGAGAGACCTGTCTCTACCAAAATGAAAAAACATTAGCTGGGCATGGTGACATGCATCTGTAGTCCCAGCTACTCAGGAGACTAAGGCAAGAGGATGCAGTGAACTATGACTGTGCTACTGCATTTCAGCCTGGGCAAAAGAACGAGACCCTATCTCTTTAAAAAAAAAAAAAAAAAAAAAAAAAGAGTGAAAGTCAGAAGCAGGTACTAAGGGCAGTGAAAACCCAGGAGACTGATGGGGAAGAGGTCATAGCAAGGGAAAGTCAACTGGAAGCTTCAAGTCCCAGGACCCCAGGCCTTGGGAGCAGTGCTTATCCAAGGAGGTGTGAAGCCAGTTCAAAGAGAAAGCTGTCAAGAAACAAGGAGGTGGGGCAGCTTTGAAACCATGCTGGTGCGAGGGCCTCCAGCCTAGAGAAGGATGCCAGGGGAAAAGATTGAGAGGAAGATTATGAACCAATTTCTACTGCCTAAGAGGATGGCAGGCAGAAAGATTAGCCTGAGGATAGATAAATAAGATGAAACAGAGTGATTTCTGTCCATGATAAGGACTTCACACAAGAGTTTTTTTTTTTTTTTTTTTTTTTTTTGGAGACAGCCTCGGTCACAGCAACCTCCGCCTCCTAGGTTCAAGCAATTCTCGTGCCTCAGCCTCCCCAGCAGCTGGGACGACAGGCGTGTACCACCACGCCTGGCTGATCTTTTGTATTTTAGTAGAGACAGGGTTTCACCATGTTGCCCAGGCTGCTCTTCAACTCCTGAGCTCAGGCAGTCCACTCAGCTTGGCCTCCCAAAGTTTTGGGATTATGGTTTACTTGTCTGGATGGACCCCCCACCCACCTTCCTCAGGTAATTACAGGTAGTAGGAAGAGAAAGGGCCTCTGTTAGTTAAATTAATACTCCTACTTTTTCTTTGTTATTGTTCTATAACAGTGATCATTTGAAAGTTAGCTTATAGACATGCAAATATTTCTTCATAACTTTTGGTTACTAATGTACTGTGAGCTATTAGAGTATGGCAAAGAGTCATTAAACAATTAATTTATACAGCAGATTATTCATGCAGAATTCCTAATAAAATGAGCTTTAAGACACTATTATTTTAAACCTTACTAAGATGGGCCTTTACAGCAAAACACTGAACTACTTTGGGAGTTGTGGCAGTCTCCATAAATAGGATATGGTTTTATTTCTCAAGCCATTAACCTTGAAGACCAAACATAGCTGGGTGCGGTGGCTCACACCTGTAATCCTAGGACTTTGGGAGACCAAGGTGGGCAGATCACTTGAGGTCAGGAGTTTGAGACCAGCCTGACCAACATGGTGAAACCCCATATCCACAAAAAATACAAAAATTAACTGGGCGTGCTGGGAGGCTGAGGCAGGAGAATCGCTTGAACCCGGGAGGCGGAGGTTGTAGTGAGCCGAGATCACACCACTGTGCTCCAGCCTGGGTTGGCAGAGTGAGGGAGACTCTGTCTCAAAAAAAAAAAAAAAAAAAAAAAAGACCAAACACTAGTGTTATCACTGGACATTTCTGGTGTAACAGGCACTACCGGCCCCTGCAGATCTGACATTTGAGGGTGAAATGGTTTTTGGATAGCTGCTTTCTCTCTCAGTGTTTGTAAACTTGAACCCAAGTGCACCATTCACAGTCTCCAGCTCCAGCTCTTCACTACCACCTTTCTTCCTTGCTGTTGGCCTTGGGACCCTTACTGTTCCCCTTGCTGTGTAGAAACAGATGCAGTCAGACCCACATAAGCTGGACTTTGGACTGAAACCTGAGTTCCTGAGCCGCCCTCCAGGCCCCAGTCTCTTTGGAGCCATCCACCACCCCCATGACCTGGCACGGCCTTCAACTTTGTTCTCTGCCGCTGGTGAGTGTGGGTTTGAGTCGGGGGACAGAGCTGAGAAGTGTAGTTCTCAGGTAACTAAATAAATGAGGTTTGGGCTCTGAGCCGCCGTGCAATCACCACCTACAAAAATACAGTTAATGCCAGCTTGCAAGGCAACATCTCAGCACATCCAGGGAGTTGGGAATCTTCACTGATACACTCTCTTTCATTAAAGGAGGAAGCAGAGATCATCTTTCCCTTACAGGGATTCACATTGCTTCGGTTCATTATTTGCTTCTGTATTAAACCAGTATAACTCACAAGCATGTCAATTGCTATTGAGAAAGATCAGAAGGCTTGCAAGGGCAGATCGGAAGGAAACAATGCCAGGAATTATAGAAGGATGCGGTTGCCCTTAATACGGTGCCCGCAGAGCACTGTAATTTTGCACCAGGATGCTCAGTCATGCTGTGTTTTAAAGTCCTGAGGATAAAGAAAGACGATTAAGGCAGTTGCCAGGAGTATAGTCTGTGATAGGGAGGTTGGGCCACTCGGCTGCTGGTTTTCTCTGCTACAAAATGTAATACTATTGCCTGGTTGGTTATAGCGGTGGAAGAAATTTAGGAAACGGTGTAAACACCCAAGTGACCTGTTCATCAGATCTGTAATTCATTTAACCTCTGAGAATACACACTGTCAAGTGTGCATGTGGAAGGGGTGAGGTAGAGAGTGACGATTATGCTCATTCCTGCTCCAGGTACAAACAAAAGACAGCGGCTGTAAGGACTGTGTGTGTGGTGGATGAGAACAGCCCTCTTGGTATTAAAGGTTTCTTAATCATTCTGTCTTTGCTAAAGCTTTTTTAAGTGTAATTTCTGGCGCACAGAGCTCTGCTCAGTTAACACTTAAAAACGATGGCATTGAGCTCATTCTGCTAATAACTTCATACCCACTATGCTAAGTGGAATTTATTCTTCTGGACGTAAGCAGTCAAGGGGCTCCCCGTTTCTGATCCTTATGGGACAAGTCTTACAGCCATCCTGCCAGCTGCCACCCCAGGCTTTTATCCAAGACTCACTGTTGGTGGACCTCTGGCTCCCACACTGCAAGAAATCATCATTATAATGGGCCTTGCTACCAAAGCAAGTGAGTGCTCCCTGGAGGGTAGATGGAATTTGCTAAGGTCTCAGGTTTTTCTCTGTCAGTGCTGTCTAGGGACATATTTGAAGGCTCTGTTACCATGGCACCTAGGCTGTGAGACAGGGCTACATTAAGAGCAATTTTTGGAGAGAATAGATTTCTCTCTGGCTTCCATTTGAGCCAAGTCGATGAATTGGCTTCTTTTGCTTCAATAATTCTGGAACTGCAAGGCACCCCTGGGGGCCCTGGGCTCAGCAAAGCTCTGGTCTTCATTGAAGCATTAATTAGCTTGCACTACACAGACAGTATGTGGCCAAAATTTTATTTAGCCGACAACACTGCTAACGCCTGATGAATATCCTGGAATATATTCACTTGGTGGAGGTGGGGTGTCATTTTTACACTTCCCAGGTGGAAAATAAGCCAGTATGCAGGGCTGGATAGATAACTCCTCAGGTGTCTTCCAATTCTGAACTACTGTGACCGGGATGATGTTCCTGATGATGTACTGAGTGGCTTCCTCTCCAAACCCAGGCCACAAGACTTTTGCAGCCCAGGCAACAGCAGTCCAAAACATAAATTGAGTTAACAGAGTGTAGACAGCAACGACCCCTACGTTTAATCCATTTTCCTAAGGGAATTTATATTTGTTTATAGGAACTTAGACAAAATGCAAAGGATTATGGAACAGTTATTAGTAAAGTCTTTATCCAGGCCCTGTTTATACTTTCATTCTAGAATGTAACCTTCTTTAGCATAAGCCATATGGGATTCTGCCCAAAATAGTTATTTGGTGAACCTTGTAACTGATGTGTATAACTTGCACATACTTAAGAAATCCAGCCATTTTCATCTTGCTTTTGGGTGCTAATCCCATGAATATAAACTAGAGACTTCTTCAGATGACCTTGGCAAATCTCTTGTCTAGGACAAAGCCTGCCTTCCAGGGAGCTAGCCTCCTTAGCTAGTAAGTAGCCTCGTATTAACCAGCCCATTTGGTGCCCTAAGGCCTTTAGAAATGTCCTTCCCTCATTCACATTTGCACACTCTCTTTCTCTCTCTCCTTCCTTCCTTTCCCAGCTTCCTTCAAGAACAGGAATAGAGGCATCTGCAAGAAGTACACATTAGGGAAAATACAGAGTAGAGGAGGAAATGTGGATCAAGGGAAAACTGAAGGAAACCACTAAATTAGACCTGAGTTCCCTGGCAGGCAAAGCAAAAACCTATCAGAGTCAGTTACAAGATTTTTAGTGCCCCAAAACATAAGAATCAACCAGCTTTTCCTGGCATTGAAAGTTGAGACATCAGAGGACTTCATATCCTAAAACCTAATTGAGCTCACAATAGTGAGTTTTACAGAGTCGGGCCTTATAGTATCCTTCAATGTGGGTGCATGCGAACTAACATACTCTTCAGGAGAAGGGATTCTGCAAGTCCCCAGAGCAGCGTAGCCAAGAACCACAGCTTCAGGACCACCCCTCCTGAGCCAGGGATGATAACAGGCTGGGTTTCTGGAAGTGTTTCTCAAAGTGAAAACTTGGTCCTCCGAGATGCTCTATGAGGAAAGGATTCCATAACGAAATGTTCCCCTCTTAGAGAACGAAGGAGCCTATAAGCTTATTAATGGCTCTAAGAAGCCCTTCAGTAAAGAAACTTGCTTAGCTTTTTTTAATCCGGTATTTCCCCAAATTTACTTGGTTATAAAGCCTCCCCTCCTCCCATGACCCGGGGCATTTATCTCTGTCTTTGTAATACTGTGTGTCATCGGCTTAAAAAAGAAATACCTCTTTTTGGTGGTGGCCAGCCACGCTGGGAAAGAGAAAAAGGGATGATTGATTTTCTGATTCTTAAAAAAAAAAAAAAAAAAAAATTCTCTTTTACCCCGTGTCTTGCCTGCAGGGGCCTGGGTGGACTTCAGCCATGACCTCCCTTGAACATATTTTCTCACAGGGCCCTTAAGCAAGTAGAAGCCGGTTGCATCTTCAAAGTTGGCTTTTTGTAAACTCTGATTTTGTTACGTTTGACTTAACAGGTGCTGCACACCCAACTGGGACCCCTTTTGGGCCACCTCCTCATCACAGCAACTTCCTCAACCCTGCTGCCCACCTAGGTGAGTCGCCCAAAATAGTGGGAACTGAGATGTGTGCTTCAGGCAACCCTGCTGTGTTTACCATGCTCCCGCTGCACCTTCAAGCAAGCTGGTGGGAGTCCCAGACACCCTGCTTACCACTTAGGCAGGAGATGGTGCTCTCTTAGGAGTTTCAATACATCCCGTCCAGCTTCCAGATTTCATCTCTCACACCACATTCTTTCAGTAGTAGAGCTGTGCTCAGCAGTGCTTCTGCCTGAACTTACCATGGCGCAGTGGGTGAGAGCCATTCCCTGGTATCTCAGGGAATCCGAGTTTACAACAGCCTGTTCCTGCCCATTAGAAGAAGATGGTGAGCTCTTGCCCCGCAGCAAAGGTCACCTCTAGGAAGCGGAAAGAAACACAAGCTGACGTTATGGAGGGGAGTTATTCTACATCTCACTGCCCCGATAAATGAGTCTCTTCCTAATAAAGGTGCACGCTTTGTGTGGCCTTTGTGTATTCGAGCCCACCTGCAAGTGTACAGGCAGATGCAGGCATTGGCTTGCACAACATCAGGTCATATCACAGTCGCGCCCTCAGAGTTTCATCGTGGATTCAGATGCCACCTCCTTTCTGTTCTGTTAGAATCTGCAGAGTGCATTCCTGGCAGAGGCGAGACTGGGCAGGAAGGCAAGTTAGTACACCCTGGCTTCAGTAGTGTCCCCACTGGGCAAAGGAAGAGTAATGCAGAATGCACAGTTGTAGAAGAAGAGTCCTCAGAAATATTTTGCTAACCCAGTGCCTAAATCCAAGTGTAATGAAAACCTTTTACATGATCCGGTAGGAGAAGTGGGACAGGCCAGGTGGGGGTGTGGAGAGGGCAGGGATCCCACATCACCCTGCTCCCAGGAAGCTCTGGGTTCCTCTCGCAGCACAGCCCCTGACCATTTCCTTCTTCCCCATCTTGTTTGCAGAGCCTTTTAATCGGCCGTCTACATTCACAGGCCTAGCAGCAGTTGGTGGCAATGCCTTCGGGGGACTTGGAAATCCTTCTGTTAGTGAGTACCTCTAACTTTTAAAAATCTGCCTTGGACTTTTTATCTATCTCCTGTGATCCGCATATGGCTCAAGACCTTTCTAGAGAAAAGGAAACTATGCTCTGGGGCGGGGTGGGGGGCGGGGGGGGGCGGGTGCGGGTTCTATCACTGCAAAAGCAGGCCTTCACAGTGGGGTGAGGTGGAGGTGTGCAGAGCCACCACTGTGAGGGCGGCCCCCCGTGGCTATCCAGTTCTGAGGGGCAGGAACGGCAGTGTAGTTGATGACCACAGGGAGTTTACTCCAGTGCGGAGTTTCATCCACATCCCATCTTTGCTCTCCAAGATTTTGGCTGCAGCTCACACTAGAAATGAAAGCAGTAGTTACATTTCATCTTGCCCATGACATTCGTGGAATTGAAAAAAGCACAATGAAAAATAGCAGGAAGACAACACCAGGCTTGGGATAATCAGGATTTGGCAACATTTTATTCTCCATCATCTAAGAGGACTCTGCAGTTTTCTACTCTTAAAAAAGCCCATCTCGATTAGGAGAAGAATTACAACCCCATCTCACGTTCTAAACATTAGTATTTAGTCGCTGAATATGCAAATTATTTTCTTTCATGCTACATACCATATATTCCAGGTACAGGAAGAGCTAAAACGTGTCTCTGAGCATACCGTCACAGGTCGGTCTTTATTTAAAATACAGGAAGGAGACCTGTGTGTCTGTTGAGGGCAAGGTCCTGTCTGGTCTCTGGTGACACTTGAGAGGGCCGCGGTGGGTAGAGGAGATGGTGACTTCTACTGTGAATTAATTTACAATTATTAATCCAAATCCCACCATCATAACACACCCTTCTGCATGCCTGGAACTTCTGCATGCACCAGATACGTTGAATTAGGTCATCTCAATACCCATTTGGTCCCTTTTCCTTTTTAATTTCGCCTGCCCCCAGCTTTGCTTTTGGTTTTAAAAAGAAAAAAAAGCTGTGAGCTACCTCTCCAGTGTAGGACAAGACTTCCTCTAATGAATTTGTTAATCTCCTTTCCTTTTCCAGCTCCCAATAATATGTATTCATTTTAACTCTGAATGCTGTTAAAAGTTTTTTGGTAAGTACCTTCATTACAGCAGATTATATAATTTCTCTTAAACCTTTTTGTTCTCCACTTCACCATTTCAGCACCCAACTCAATGTTCGGCCACAAGGATGGCCCCAGTGTGCAGAACTTTAGCAACCCTCACGAACCCTGGAACCGGCTGCACCGAACGCCTCCGTCGTTCCCGACCCCTCCGCCCTGGCTGAAGCCAGGGGAGCTGGAGCGCAGCGCGTCCGCTGCAGCTCATGACAGAGATAGAGATGTAGATAAACGAGACTCATCTGTTAGTAAAGATGACAAAGAAAGGTACGGAAAGAAACCGCTCTCGAGTCCCCATGGGGGAGCCTGCTCTGTGCCAAGTACCAGTGGAACCAGCCGCCTACCCTCCCTGTCCCAGCCTCGTGCTTTAGCTGCCCCAGTAGCCTCAGCTCCTCCCCACAGCCAGTGCCCGCAGCCCCTCACAGTCCCCATGGCCCGTAGCATATGGTGACCGTAGGAGACAGCAGAGCTAGCGACAGATTCCTGTCTCAGTCGCAGTTATACATCAGCATGTCCCAAGTCCCTGTTAGTGTATCCAAACAGAAATCTTTCTCTAGAAGACAGGGAGTTGGAGCTTCGGGCCAGACACACACAGCATGAATCAATTCCATATTTGCTTTCAAGTCCGTGCAGTCCATTAAACCATCCATAGGTTTTTCTCGCTCTTTGCCTCTTTTTGTTTTCTTTTAGAAAGCCATGTTTGCATTGCCTCATCATATTTTTCTCAAATTTTGTTCAAACTCAAAGCCTGGGGCTCACAGATGACTAATAAAATTTTACTCACCTAGATGTAGAGAAACGTCGACAAGCAGTTTTGGTTTGGTTTTGGTTTCACTAGTGGATAATTTTGTTAACCGTTGTCTCTGCACTTGGTAACCCATGCCTTAAAAAAAAGTAGCGTTAAAGAGGGAGTGTCTTGCAGTATTTTTTCCAAAGAATATCATACGCATTCTTGACAAAAAATGTCTCTTTTTTTCTTTCTTTAGGCTATTTTCAGTTTAAATGAACTGATAAGGAATGCACAAATATGCTTGACAGAAAATACCTAATCCCAATTTCCTTGCAGTACTTAAGATTCAAATTTGATCGGAATCTTTAATGTTTCTTTTCTTTGTATACCGTGTATGTATGTGTGTGTGTATATCCTAGTAATTTCAAAGAATTCAACTTTGCAGGCTCTAAATGGGGCAAATTAGTAGATACTCATCAGAGGCCATCATGCTGACTGATAAAAGAAAAAGACAAATTTTCCTTCAAGGCAGTATGATAACAATCTCTTAACCACTGGGAGGAATGTTTATGACATTCAGCTCTGAGCTGTGAACTGCCAAAATGAGGCACGCCTAGCAACCTAACCTGGCCGACCCTAGGCCACGAGCTCTCCGTATACAGCCTGTCACTAGATGCAATGCAGGATGTGGCCACAAGCCCTTTATGTGTTTTTCTGGATGGCGTCAAAATGGCCTCTTGGATTAAAGAAGTCAGGAAGCTTAATAAATAAAATATACTCTTCTTCTCTGCATGTGGGCAGGAAACAGCCCTTATAGGGGAGCCTCCTGAATTCTCTCACTGTGGTCCTCTGATCCTTGCACACCAGCACCAAGCCAGCGTGGCAGCCTGCCGCTCTCAACTTTGCCATATCTGTCTTGGCACCATCCGTAAGACTTGCCTGGTCTTAGTTTTAACTCAAGTTTTACCTTACTGTCATTCCATTTGTTTTTGCATTTTCTGCCCAATACTCTTGAGCCCCCATCCAAGACAGATCTCTAACATTCTTTTCTCGCGTTTTGACTCACAGCTGCTCTCTAAAATTGTTTTCAATGTCCTCATGAGGTTTTGTGTTTAGGGACCTGCTTTTCCTACTGCCTTCCCTCCATCTTCTCATCAGCCTTTGGCATTCTTATCCCATCTGGTGCACAAGTGCTCTTTGCAACCCACAAGTCCTCCAACTGTGGCTTCCTTTTGAGCCTCTCTCACGTGCTGTGTCTTGGAGATGGCTCCGTATCCACGTTCTTTGCTCTGAAACTGGTCACTTGTCCTTGTAAGGAGCAAGAGACTTCTGTGACGCTGACGTTGAACCCTTCCTTCCACTGGCTCTGTGTTGCAAAGTTGGAAGAAAAGTGATACTGGGCGTTGGACTCTTAAAACGTGATTCTTAACACTAGATGATCCCGAGAGTCCAGGCAGTGGGGCTGGAATGCCACATCACGGCCTTCTTGACCACATGCAGCCATCTTGGCTTTCTGGAAGCTCTTCTGTGCTCTTGGTTGAGGCTCTTACATGCAGAGAGATTCTTGCTCCCGACAGACTCCCCCTCACCCTCATCCCTCGTCCGTCTCCCCCATTAAGCTTCCTCTAAAATCTAGGTAAGTAGGATGAGGGTGGCTGGCTCTGCCCTGCCCAGGGCATGGGCACTGCCTTGGCGACCATGGGAAGCAGCCCCCAGCCTGTCCTCTTCACACCACCATTTCACCCGCAGCCCCTGGCCCAGCCCACTCACCCGTTTCATTTCATCTGCGTCCTTGTCTTCCCCTCTCTCCCCCAGGGAAAGCGTCGAGAAGAGACACTCCAGCCACCCTTCACCAGCACCTATCCTCCCGGTGAATGCCCTGGGACATACCCGCAGCTCCACTGAACAGATCCGGGCTCATCTGAACACTGAGGCTCGGGAGAAGGACAAACCCAAAGAGAGGGAGAGAGACCACTCGGAATCCCGCAAGGACCTGGCCGCTGACGAGCACAAGGCGAAAGAGGGCCACCTGCCCGAGAAGGACGGGCACGGCCACGAGGGGCGCGCCGCGGGCGAAGAGGCCAAGCAGCTGACCCGGGTGCCGTCTCCCTACGTACGGACCCCAGTGGTGGAGAGTGCCAGGCCCAACAGCACCTCGAGCCGGGAGGCCGAGCCGCGCAAGGGTGAGCCGGCCTACGAGAACCCCAAGAAGAGCTCCGAGGTCAAGGTGAAGGAGGAGCGGAAGGAAGACCACGACCTGCCTCCAGAGGCCCCGCAGACCCACCGGGCCTCGGAGCCGCCGCCTCCCAACTCCTCGTCCAGCGTGCACCCGGGGCCCCTGGCCTCGATGCCTATGACGGTGGGGGTGACGGGCATTCACCCCATGAACAGCATCAGCAGCCTGGACAGGACTCGCATGATGACCCCCTTCATGGGCATCAGCCCCCTCCCAGGTGGAGAGCGCTTCCCGTACCCTTCTTTCCACTGGGACCCCATCCGGGACCCCTTGAGGGATCCTTACCGAGAACTTGACATTCACCGGAGAGACCCGCTGGGCAGGGACTTCCTGCTAAGGAACGACCCGCTCCACCGGCTCTCGACTCCCCGGCTGTACGAAGCCGACCGCTCCTTCAGGGACCGGGAGCCTCACGACTACAGCCACCACCACCACCACCACCACCACCCGCTGTCTGTGGACCCTCGGCGGGAGCACGAGCGGGGAGGCCACCTGGACGAGCGGGAGCGCTTGCACATGCTCAGAGAAGACTACGAGCACACGCGGCTCCACTCCGTGCACCCCGCCTCCCTCGACGGACACCTCCCCCACCCCAGCCTCATCACCCCGGGACTCCCCAGCATGCACTATCCCCGCATCAGCCCCACCGCGGGCCACCAGAACGGACTCCTCAACAAGACCCCTCCGACAGCAGCGCTGAGCGCACCTCCCCCGCTCATCTCCACGCTGGGGGGCCGCCCGGTCTCTCCCAGAAGGACGACTCCTCTGTCCGCAGAGATAAGGGAGAGGCCCCCTTCCCACACGCTGAAGGATATTGAGGCCCGATAAGCCGAGAACAGGAGCAAGAACGAGGAAGAAGAAACCCAGGCAGACACCGGGCCAGATTTGAGAGACAGAACTCCTGCATGACTCACACAGACTGGGGGGAAGCCCCACCCCTTCCCCTTGTAAAAAATGTATAGACTCAGTGCATATTTTGAAATGTTTTGTATATTATATGTTGAGATTTTTCAGATCTTTCAGCCCAGTCGTATGTTCTCACGTCTCCTACTTTTTGTTTCTCGTATGAAACTTTTTGATTTGAACCAAAACAGTGAAGATGACAACACACACCAATTGGATGATAATTGGGGGGGGCGGGGGGGGGGGTAAGTCCACGCCATCCATCGTGCAAAATTCTTTCAGATGAGGTGGGAAGGCCGTGTACATAGTTATGTAAAAAGAGATTGCTTCATGAGCTAATGGTTCATATATGCAAAAGGGTAAGATGAAAGCTTTACTTTGTACAAATGTAAATAGATAAAGATTAAGTAACATAATACATTAATACTTCTTAAAATGTGCTATTTGCAAACTTACTTAATATCAATGAACACAGTCGGCTAAGGCTGTGTTCCCATATATTGTTATAGACAGCTAAACCCTTCAACTATGCAATGAATGTTCGGGCTTTTCACAAAAGCCCGCCTAACTCAAAGGAGCCTTTTCAAATCCATTTACAACATACTTAAGGTCATATTTTCCCTGAACAAGCGCTTACGTGATATGACTCTGTTTTCCTTGCTTGTTTTTTTTCAAACGGAGAAACATCCTGTTTTGCAAATTGGACCCCAGGCTGGAACTTAGCATCTGAAGTTGCCACTTGTGGGCTCTGGGGGAAAGTGTAGCCCTGGAGAGGTAACTGAGGACATGAGCAACCGGTGCCAGGGAGGGTGGGATTTGCCAGATGCCAAAATCAGGGGACGGGTGGTGGTGTCTGTCAGACACACACAGGTCGCCAGTGACTTCACACACACCTCATGTGAGAACCATGCCTTTTTTAGTGTGTCCTATTTCATACCTGTACACACTTCCTCGTTTTGTAATGAGATTTACTTACACCCAAACAGATCCTGAAAGAAAGCTTCAAGTTTTCTCAGATGATGGATATGTTTTCACTGTATTCAATAACTGACGGATGTAAGGTGCACATTTCCCGATGTGACGCACTGTATTCCAGCTGGTGATCAAGTCTGGGAACAGCCGTAACAGGTCAACCTTGTGGAGCCATCGCGAGTTAGAGGGTGAAAGATGGCAGAAAAAAAGTCTTGTGTGTGAGTGTGTTTTTTGAGTTTGCATCAATCTTAATGTCTCTTCATAATACTTTTATAATACATTAAGCCTCTTGTCTACATATTTGGAGAGAATATGACTTTACTAGCAGAGAAATACAATATATCTTGTCTACTGGACTGTAAAATATATGTATGAAATAAAATTAGTTCCATTTGGTCTTCTAGTATATTAAAGTGCTATCTGACGTTATCCTGTTTTTGCAAAAAAAAAAAAAAGTTAACTACAGACCATTGTTTCTAATAAGCAGAGAGATCTATTTTAGTAGTAAACTGAAGGTTTAGTTGTGAGCTTCAGATTTTGTGAACTCCAGATGTTGTGCGGTGTTTTTTTTTTTTTTTTTTTAAGACAACAACTAAAAAAAATCCAAGGAATATGTACACTGGAACTGTAGTGGTAGCTTTCAGTATTGTAAAGAGATTGTTCTATACGGACCTTTTTGCTGTTTATCCTGTATGTAATAAAGTCCTTTCTAGATCCTATGTGAAAAGAAAAGTGAAGCAACTGAATCTTCAGCATGTTCTCATCGGCGGAGCCTTCTTGTGTAATGTAAACTGTGCCATGTTATTAAAAAATGTGAACTAAGCTTCCAGCTGCCTGTTTGTGTGAGGTGACCATCATTACCTTAGGGAAGAAGCCATACCTGTACAAGACCGGGCTCTTGAAAAGAAACACCTCGAACCCAGCCCATGTGAGAACAGAAGGCTCACCTGCAGTGGCTGACCACCCTACCCAACTCGGTTAGTGTCTCACCAATTCGTTACTGTAAACATTTGCACCCCACACAGTCGCTTGTGGTTTGTTTTCTGGCGGGGGCGGGGGGTTCTGTTAGTTTTTTTGTATGTCCAAGATACTGTAAAAGTCAGGTACTTCTGGATTTTGTAGACGTATGTACAGTGTGGGCCACGTTAGCCAGTTCTGTTTGTGCCTGGCTACTTCAAAACTCAGCGAAAGTGTTTGCTTTTCCAGCAGTGATGAGAAATCTGACCTAGGGCCTGTGACAACAGTTTCTGCTTCCTCGTTCTATTGCCTTTCAATCTGTGGACTCGGGTCAGTCATATGTTACTTAAGACCTTCCGGATTTTTTTTTTCCTGTCTTAGCTTTTTCTCTCTTTTAATTATGTGTTGTAGTCCTCATCAGTTTGCAGTCTCCCTGTCCTCTAAAATCTGTTTTGTTTTTTTCCATGATGTTAAAAAAAAATGTTAAATTTTCTTGTACTGACCTGATGAAATTGCTATTTGGATGAGATTGTTTGCATGGGTGTTTGTATGTTACTAGGGAAAAAGCAAAAGCAGTTCAAGCCAGCAAGATCTGGGTAGCTGCTGAATGGGAATCAGAAATGTTCAGAAGTTGGCGGGGGGCAGATCTGTGGTTGGCGAGTGCTGTGGACTCCCGTGGTTTCACAGGGGCATCTGAGAAGTGCATCCAAGGCACTGGAGAAGTCAGTCCAGGGCGAGAAAAGGGCACTGAGAAGTCGGTCCAGTTGCAGACATCCGCTAATCTGGGCAGAGCAGTGACTTCTTGAATAAAAGCCCATTTCACTCAGCCCTGTTTTCCTATGTTAATAAATGACTCCAAACTGGAAAAAATAAGGAAGAAAAGCCCAGTGGATTGGAAAACATGATAAACACTGTGTTTTTCCAAATCAGGCACTTCTCAGGGCCCTGCAGACAGTAGCAGTGGCGCCTTGCTTTGCTATTTTTCACTGCTCCAATTGTACACCTATTTAGACGTCGCCATCTGCAATGTCAGAACGTAAGAGTCAAGCTCTCAAATCAGCCACGGTATTTAATCCCCGGGGCTTCATTCATCTCACCCTTTGCATATTTTCCCCCTAATTACGCTCAGCTCCTTGGCACTGATGGGTACCAGCACCAATTTGATTTCCTGCTAACCTATAGATGCTCTAATTATCTCCCCCATCTTTGACTGACAATGATCTTGTTACCTTCTAATAGTACATGACAAGTAAAATAGCGAATATAATGATGCAATAATTAACCACTTTGGATGGATATTTGCCACAGCATTTGCTGTTTATCCATTTTTCTGCCTCAATCAAGGTAGATGAGGGGAAATAAGACACAATTGTTGACATTTTTTACATATGTAACATAAAAAGAAGTTGAAGACAGAATTTTGCAGTGCAGGTAGCCGTGTACTTGTGGGGTGCCCAAGGCCTTGTGTGTCTGTATTCGTGCTGGAAAACAAATTAGGCCTCAGTGGCATCAAATCAGTTGAAGAAAAGAGGATAACAAATGTAACCTGGGCTTTTTCATGTTATTTTTAAAATTCTGCCTTCCTTTTTTTCTGTGCATTTCTGATTTTTTTTTTTTTTTTTGAGACTGAGTCTCGTTCTGTTCCCTAGGCTGGAGTGCAGTGGCATAATCACGGCTCACTGCAGCCTCCACCTCCCGGGTGCAAGTGATTCTCCTGCCTCAGTCTCCCGCGTAGCTGGGACTACATACAGGCGCCCACCATGCCCAGCTAATTTTGGTACTTTTAGTAAAGACAGGGTTTCACCATGTTGGCCAGGCTGGTCTCAAACTCCTGGCCTCAAGTGATCTTCCCGCCTCAGCCTCCCAAAGTGCTGGGATTACAGGTATGAGCCACCACGCCCAGCCTGAAAAATTCTTAAACATTCAAAGTTTTCTTGCAATAAAATAGGGTTATTTTCCAGGTAGGAAATTACATTATCTAAGGCTGTCAATTCCACAATATGGAATTGCTAGTCTTTGCCACTGTCACAGATACTAAGCTAAGGTTTTCATATCTCACGCCCAAAATGCTACAAGTTCCTATTGATGAGCTTGGTGAGGAGTCCTTGGAGCGCAGTCATGGGGGCTGAATCCGCCCCTTGTGCCTTCATGGTTGGTGACCCCGCGCGCAAAGAGCCTCTTTGGAACTCAGTTTCTTAATGTGCAAAGTGACACAATCTTAACAAAATGAAGCCTAAAACATGAAGGTCGTAAGCCCAAAATTCATCAGCATGGCGTGGATGGAATTTTGCTGTGTGCCGTCCCAAGGTTTATAGAAAGTGTGGACTGGGTAGAGAATGACCCACAGCCCACACACAAAGGAAAATAACTTTTTCTAAAACTTTAGTGGCAGCCAGGCAGGCAGGGTGGCTCACACCTGTAATCCTAGCACTTTGGGAGGCCAAGGCCAGCGAATCACGAGGTCGAGTTCAAGACCAGCCTGGCCAACATGGTGAGACCCCATCTTTACTAAAAATACAAAAAATTAGCTGGGCGTAGTGGTGGGTGCCTGTAATCCCAACTACTCGGGAGGCTGAGGCAGGAGAATCACTTGAACCCGGGAGGCGGAGGTTGCAGTGAGCTGAGATCACGCCACTGCACTCCAGCCCAGTGACAGGATGAGACTCTGTCTAAAACAAACAACAACAACAACAAAAAACTTTAGTGGCTAAAGATTCTTGCTAAAGATTTGCTGAAATGTTTGGCAAGTCCAAAGGGAATGTGTGGATGATTACAGGGCTTCTAACTCACAGGTGTTTCTCACCTGGTAAGGGGAGGGGCTGATTAAAACAGCATCTGGTTAAGACACCCAGGATATTGTCACAGAATCGCGACCTGCTGTTCTACCCAAAATGTGCCCTGATGCTGACGGACATAAGATGGAGCTTAGCCTCTGGGCCCGTGTTCGGAGAACTGTGGCCTGGAAGAACAGAGACCGGACCAGAAGCCTTCAAATCCTAGGCTTCTGTGCTGTGCAGTTATTGCGCAAATAGGCCTTAGTTTCCTCATCTGTAACTTGAATTTGTTGGGTGATGTTGAAAGGCCTCTTCAAGATCTGTTTGGATTTGGATTCGCATCTCCATTCGGCCTCAGATTTTTTTTTTTTTTTTAGGAGACTGAATCTCACTGTGTCACCCAGGCTGGAATGCAGTGAGGCATTCATAGCTCACTGCAGCCTCCAACTTCTGGACTCAAGGGGTCCCCACCCGCCCCCCCCCAGCCTCCTGACTGACTGGAACCACAGGTGCACACCCCCACACCTGGTTCATTCTTTTATTTTTTTTAGAGACCAGGTCTCGCTATGCTGACCAGGCCAGTCTTGAACTCCTGGCCTCAAGTGATCCTCCCTCCTCAGCTTCCCAAAGTGCTGGGATTTCAGGTGTAAGCCGCCGCACCTGGCCTTTGTTTTTGTTTTTGTTTTTTGAGATGGAGTCTTGCCTTGTGGTCCAGGCTGGAGTGCAGTGGCACGATCTCCGTTCACTGCAATCTCTGCCTCCCGGGTTCAAGCAAATCTGCTTCATCCTCCCGAGTAGCTGGGATTACAGGCATGCGCCACCATGCCCAGCTAATTTTTTTGTATTTTTACTACAGACAGGGTTTCACCATGTTGGCCAGGCTGGTCTCGAACTCCTGACCTTGTGATCTGCCTGCCTCGGCCTCCCAGAGTGCTGGGATTACAGCACCGCGCCTTGCCCTACACCTGGCCCCTTTTTAAACATGATTTACCTTCTCACACCCTGCACTCCAGCAAGGCCAAGTGAGTTGCTATTCCACATGCTTCCTGGCAGCGTCTTACCAGCATCTGTCTGCGGTATCTTTTACCTCTTTCCAAATGCCCTGGTATCAGAATCTGAGCCACACTAAAGGTCAGCACAAAGCCGTCTCCGTAAATCCTCCCTCCTTTGGGGCTGTCTTAGGGCCTGGCTTGGGCTTCTCCCCGACCCTCCACTCAGCACTTCCTGTTCTGCGGTTCTGCACCTCTCTATCTGGATCCTCAGCTCCTGGAGGCAGGGGCCTGTGTTCGATGCTCCAGGGGCCACCCCCGGGCTGGTTCACTGAACAGAGTAGGCTGCACAGAGCCTTGTTTTTAATCAACTGCAACCCGCACACATGATCGTCCAGACACACACACCTGAAACAAGCTTAATGAAACCATACCCTTCTTATGTGCAGTGAACTCTTGATTTTTTAATTCCACTCTTTTCTAATTCTTTTTGTTTTTTTGTGGTTTTTGTATTTTTGAGACACAGTTTCACTCTGTCGCCCAGGCTGGAGTGCAGCAGTGCAATCTTGGCTCACAGTAACCTCTACCTCCCGAGTTCAAGCGATTCTCCTGCCTCAGCCTCAGCTGGGATTACAGGTGCGCGCCACTACGCCCAGCTAATTTTTGTATTTTTAGTAGAGATGGGGTTTTACCATGTTGGCCAGGCTGGTCTTGAATTCCTGACCTCAGGTGATCCACCCGCCTCAGCCTCCCAAAGTGCTGGGATTACAGGCATGAGACCACGCCCAGCCTCTAATTCATTTTTTTTTAATGCTGGTTGCAACCCACTACCTCATCTCACAGCCCCTGTGAATCATGAGTGTCAATGCCTAGTTTGAAAAACAGTATCATGGAAAAAGTCCTCCAGGCCTTAAAAGAGGGTGAGGCTCAAGGATGAGGGTCAAGGCTATTTTCTGCTCTCAACCTAAAGCACCTACTCTGTTCTTGCTGGCTATCCCAGCAGCCTCTGACCAGATCTCTCCCCTGCACCACCCTCTACACTTCTGCCCGTTCTCATCACATCTCTTCCAGGTCCCCAAACCATCCTCTACTTCAAGAGGTCGCCCCAGTGGAGCCCAGACTTCTCACCTGGGCTCCTGGGCTCAACCCCTGTAGTGTCCAGAGACCTGTTGGCTTCATCTCCCACAAGCCATTCCCGGTCGACAGTCGTCTACCTCTTCCCCATCTGGCAAACTCATTCATGCTTTGAGATTCACCTCAAAGGCATCTACCTTGGGATCACTTGAGCCTTAGAGGTCAAGGCTGCTGTGAGCCATGATCGCAACACTGTACTCCAGCCTGGACAACAAAGTGGGGCCTTATCTCAGGAAAAACCAACATAAAAGGCCTTCACTTCCATGATGCCTCTCCTGATTGCCCCTTGTCCCCCATCATAGTTAATTGTTTAGACCAGTGGTTCTTTTTTTTTTTTTTTTTTTTTTTGAGACAGGGTTTCACTCCTGTCGCCCAGGCTGGAGTGCAATGGTGTGATCCTGGCTCACAACAATCTCCATCTCACAGGCTCAAGTGATCCTCCTACCTCAGCCTCCCGAGTAACAAGGACTACAGGTGCACACCACTGCACTGGCTAATTTTTGTGTATTTTTTGTAGAGACAGAGTTTTGCCCCATGTTGTCCAGGCTGGTTTCAAACTCCAGAGCTCAAGCAATCTGTCCGCCTTGGCCTCCCAAAGTGCCGGGATTACAGGCATGAGCCACCACGCCTGGCCAGACCACTGGTTCTTAAAGTGTGGTCCCCAGACCACCAGCAGCAGCAGCACTGGGAAACATTAGAAGTACAAACCCTCAACACCCACACCCCACCCCCACCCAACCCCCTACATTCAAAACTCTGATAGTGGGGCTCAATGATCTGTGGTTTAACAAGCTTTCTGGTAATTCTGGTACACAATCAACTTTGAGACCCACTGACTTAGACCACAGAAGGTCAAGAGAAAGTTCTGGCAAAAAGCTGCACCAAGAAGCGCCAGGTAACAGCAAATGATCATGGAAGAAAAGCGGTATTCTCTTAAGGACCTTCCAGCCTGACCCTTGATCCTGCTGGATTATGAAGAGGTTGTAACCTTGTTTGAGCCAGAATGATGCTTTCGGCTTCCGGGTCTATCCCGGCTCCTTTCTAGTGTATGTTCACTAATTCCTGTATCACTAGCAGGATGAGATGGATGGAGAAGTTGGCATCTCCCCAGCAACAATGATAGTAGCCAATGTTAATTGAGTGCTTTTGGCATGTCAGGAACTGTTTTGCATGCTTCTAACTGGATTATCTCCCTTAATGGTCTCAACGACCTTGCAAGGTAGGTATAGGTGCAACTTCAATTGGACAAATAAGAAAAATGAAGCACAAAGAGGTGAAGTCATTTGCCCATGTTCAAGTGCATAACCTAAATACACACCCAGGCAGTTCCCCTCTAGAGCCTGTACCATAACTGTGGCCCTCTGCTACCACAGAGAAAAGGCTTGCTGAGTTAATTCACCATATAAACAGCCAATGTTTACCTGCCAAACACACACTTGTAATTAGCACCCAGGCTGGAGTGCACTGGGATATCATAGCTCAATGCAGCCTCAAACTTGGACAGGGAGACTGAAAACTAAATTTGGAAAAGCCTTTGAAGGCCAGGGAATAAGAGTCTTCCTTGCAAGGACTTCAAACTTTGTCCTGTGAGCAACTGGGAACTTCTCAAATTTCTGCAAGTAAAGTTTTAGGGAGATAAATTTGGTGGCAGTGAAGCTAGTAGAGTCCACTGACAAATGAAACCAACCACTGATGCTGCCACACCCCATAGTCCCAGGTAGCCCACAGGCCGACATGAATTCCTCCTGCTTTTTGTTTAGTGTCATTTCCAATCTCAGCCCCACTCAGACGTCCTGCGGCTTGACCCAAGCCAGTGTCTATATGCTGTGGCCGGCATTCACCTCTCTAGACAGTTAGAGGGGGTTCCCATCTAGTCTTCATGATACCCCGTGCATTGTGACCCCATCTTCACGTAATTGCCTGACTGGTTTCTTGCCTGCTGCCCAGAAAAGCCAAACACCGAGAACAGCAGGAGTTGCAGCAATGAAAGAGTTTAATAATCACTGGGCCAGGCAAGCAGAAGGATGGGAGAGGTTTCTTAAATCCACCTCCCTGAGAATTTGAAGACTAGAGTTTTTCAGGGATAATTTGGCTGGTGGGTAGGCTAGAGAATGGGGAATGCTGATTGGTTGGGTCAGGGATGAAATCACAGGGGATGGAAGCTGTCTTCTTGCACCGAATCGTTTTCTGGCTAGTGGTCACAGATCTGGTTGAACCAGTTTCTTAGTATGGCTCAATGGTCCAGGTGGTGCCAGTTAGTCTATCAGAATGCAAGGTCTGAAATATGCCTTGAACACCAGTCTTAGGTTTTACAATAGTAATGTTATCTACAGGAACAATTGGGAAGGTTACAAATCTTGTGACCACTGGCTACATGACTCCTGAGCCATAATTCTAATCTTGTGGCAAATCTGTTAGTTTTAGACAAAGGTGGTTTTGGTCCCCAAGCAAGAAGGGGTTAGTTTTAGGAAGATACTGTTATCATCTTTGTTTTAAAGTTAAACTATAAACTAAATTCCTCCCATAGTTAATTTGGCCTACACCGAGGAATGAGCAAAGATAGTTTGCTTGTGAAGTTAGAAGCAAGATGGAGTTAGGTATGTCAGATTTGTTATCATAACTTTTGCAATGGTGGTTTCATTTAGGTTCCCAGCATCAAGAGATGCTCATATATTTATCCCTCACCTCACCTCCTTCCTCCACCCACAAGGGTCAAACTCTGCACCCCATGACACTGCCCCATGTCAGAGCCTCACCAGCACCCCATTGCCTTGGGACCTCAGGGCTAATTTCTTCATGCCTTATCCCCAGGCTCAAGTCCTAATGGTTCCATCTCCCACCCTCCTCATATCCTGAGCCCTCATATCCATCTCTCTTCTCTGGACCATCCTTTCACCATCCTACTGTCCTGGGAGGACACAGGCTCCTCTGCAGCTCTCTAGAATGGGGGCATCTTCTCTCTGTCATCCTCCTCACTATGGCCTGAGGTGGGCAGGGGTCATCCTGCTCTGGCTGCTGCTCTCAGAGCATCCTCCCAGCTCCTGTCACCCTGGGAGCAATCAGCTGCTGACCACTCCCTGCTCAGTCCTCCAAGATGTTTCCCCAGATCACTGAGAGCACTTCTATCACCATTTTCATATCCTCAGGGAGCCTCTGCTCTCTCTTGTTGTCACTCCCTGGGCTCTGGCTCAATCAATAACTGCAGCTCCTCCCTGATCTCATCTCCAGTACTGCACTCTGACCCTGCCCTTTGCTGCCTCCTCCCCTACAACCTCCCAACTCCACAATCCTTTGGTGCTACCATGGCCCTATGTCTGGCTTCCCTCTTTGTTCACTTCCCTCCTTCCTCAATTGAAGAATTATTATAATCACTTCCTTGCTTATATCCTCAATGCTATCATTCCTCTCTTGCTCTGTTGAGCCACATACTGCAGTAGCTACATCCAAACCTTGGTTAATTAAATACATTTCTTCCCTCCCCATGATTAGGTGAGAGAAAAGCACAAAATTATGCTGTGATCATGAGCTTTTTTAAAAAAAGCAATAGTTTTTGGGATACAGCTGTTTTGTGGTTACATAGATAAGTTATTTAGTGGTGACTTCTGAGATTTTAGTGCACCTGTCACTGGAGCAGTGTATTCTGGACCCAATATGTAGTCATTTTTCCCTCAACCCCTGCCAATCTTCCCCACTGAGTCCCCAAAGTCCATTATATGTGATCATGACTTTAAGTGGGGCCTTAATGTTTCCTGGAAATCACTTCTGTTTTCTACTCTCCTGGGTGGCTGTCATGCCTGAGGGTTGGCTTCTCCAAGACTGATTTCCTTCAGGCTGGCCTGTGAAACTCTGAAAACAGCTATAATACAAAGCTTAAAGCCATCAATCTTGGAAAACTGGAAGGCTCAGATACCAGCCCTCATCCCATCCAACGAAGAACTAAGGCCTCCCTCCCCAAACTGTGAACACTTAGCTGGCAGGACAGCACCAGAGCAAAGGTGCCCAGACATTGCATTGCTCTTCTGTCCTGGCCCCAGTTGACACCATGGAAGGAGCCAGAGCTTTCCTACTTATGCAAGTTAAAGACCCTATGGACCAAAGATTAAAGTGTCTATCCAGGAGTCTAGACTTGGGCAAGAGGGACCTTTTGCCTGGACACACACACATTTAGTAAAGAGCACATGGCCACCTCTGTCACTTGGGACTCACTGTGTAGAGTATTGCAGTTTAATAGCTGCCAGTCCCCTAAACATTCTCTCTTCTGGATACCACCACCTAGACCCCAGGGACCTGCTTCATCTCTTGCCTCGTGTCTTCAAGATAGGAGGCAGCTGCTTCCAGGATCCAAAATCAACATATCCAGGATCAAAATAAACAAAATCAACATTCGATCCAGGATTAAAAATCAGTAGTAGTAGTTTTTATACACAAACAGTGAACCATTCAAAAAATGAATAAAACAACCTCAGATACTCGGGAGGCTGAGGCAGGAGAATTGCTTGAACCCAGGAGGCAGAGGTTGCAGTGAGCTGAGATCACACCACTGCACTCCAGCCTGGGTGACAGAGCGAGACTCCATCTCATTTTTTAAAAAAATCTAATTTATGATAGCATTGAAAAATATTTAATACTTAGAAACAAATTTAACCAAGAAGGTAAAAGACCTGTACACTGAAAACCGTAAAATACAGATAAATTGAAGAAGACACAAATAAATGGAAAGATATCCTATGTTCATGGATTGGATAATTAATATTCTTAAAATGACCATACTACCCAAAGCAATCTACAGATTCAATGCAATCCCTATCAAAATTCCAATGACATTTTTCACAGGAAGAGAAAAAAATAAATATTGTATGAAACTGCAAAAGACCCCAAATAGCCAAAGCAATGTTGAACAAACAGAACAAAGCTCAAGGCATCACGCTACCTGATTCCAGAACATACTACAATGCTACAGTAACCAAAACAGCATGGCACTGCCAGACACCATTGCACCCACCTGTAGTCCCATTTACTTGGGAAGCTGAGGAGGGACGATGGATTGAGCCCAGGAGTTCAAGACTGCTGCAGTGCACTATAATTGCCAGAACCCATCTCTCAAAAACAAACAAACAAACAAACACAATATAACCCCTGCAAGGACAGCATGGTGTGGCATGAAAATAGACACATAGACCAGTGGGACAGAATACAGAGCCCAGAAATAAATCCACACATTTACAGTCAATTGATCTTTGACAAAGATGACAAGAGTACACAATGGAGAAAGGACAGTCTCTTCAATAAATGGTATTGGGAAAACTAGGTCTCCAGATACACAAGAATGAAAGTATTCCGTTGTCTTACACCATACGCAAAAAACTCTAAATGGATTAAAGACTTAAATATAAGACCTGAAACTGTAAAACTCCTAGAAGAAAAAAATGGGGGAAAACTTCCTTGACATTGATCTGGGCAATGATATTTTTGGATATGACCCCAAGAGCACAAGCAACAGAAGCAAAAAAATAAAATAAGACAATTGGGATTGCATTAAGCTAGAAAGCTTCTACACAGCAAAGGAACAATCAACAGAATGAAGAGACAATCTACAGAATGGAAGAAAATATTTGCAAACCATACGTCTGATAAGGGGTTAATATTCAAAATACAACTTAATAAGAAAAATACAACCTGATTTTAAGATGGGCAAAAGAGGGGCTTGCAGGGAGGTGGGGTTGGTTAATGGGTACAAAAAATAGAATGAATAAAACCTGCAGGGTGACTATAGTCATTAATAATTTAATTGTACATTTAAAAATAAATAAAAGTGTAATTGGATTGTTTGTAACACAAAGGATAAATGCTCGAGGGGATGGATACCCCATTCTCCATGATGTGATTATGACGCATTGCATGCCCGTATCAAAGCATCTCATGTACCCCATAAATATATACACCTACTATCTATCTGCAATAAAAAATAAATAAATAATGGGCAAAGGACCTGAATAGACATTTCTCAAAAGAAGGCATACAAGGCCAGGCACAGTGGCTCACACCTGTAATCCCAGCACTTTGGGAGGCCGAGGCAGGCAGATCACCTGAGATCGGGAATTTGAGACCAGCCTGACCAACATGGAGAAACCCCGTCTCTACTAAAAATACAAAATTAGCTGGGCGTGGTGGCGCATGCCTGTAGTCCCAGCTACTCAGGAAGCTAAGGCAGGAGTATTGCTTGAACCCCAGAGGTGGAGGTTGTGGTGAGCTGAGATCACACCATTGCACTCCAGCCTGGGCAACTTGAGTGAAACTGTCTCCAAAAAAAGAGAAAAAAGGGGGGGAGGGGACCAACAGGTATTATTTTTTAATGCCCAACAGCACTAATCATATTAACCCCTTATCAGACGTATGGTTTCTAAGAATATTAACCCCTTATCAGACGTATGGTTTGCAAATATTTTCTTCCATTCTGTAGATTGTCTCTTCACTCTGTTGATTGTTCCTTTGCTGTGTAGAAGCTTTCTAGCTTAATCATAAGGTAAATGCAAATTAATACCTCAATGAGATATCACCCCACACCTGTTAGAATGGGTATTATCAAAAAGACAAAAATACCAAGTGCTGGCAAGGCTGTGAGGAAGAGGGAAGCCTTACACGCTGTTGGTAGGAATGTAAATTGGTACAACTGTTAGGGAAACCGTTTGGAGGTTCCTCCACAAACTGAAAATAAAATGACCATATCATCCAACCATCCCATTTCTAAGCATACATCTGAAGACACTGAAGTCAGTAAGTCAAAGAGACACCCGCACTTCCATGCTGGTTGCAGCACCATTCATGATAGCCAAGATAGGGAGTCAGCCTCGGTGTCCATCCACAGATGAATGGATAAAGAGAAAGTGGTACAGGCACCCAGTGGAGTACAATTCGGCCTCAACAAAGAAAGAAATCCCGTCACTTGCAACAACACAGATGAACCTGGAGGACGTTATACTAATGAAATAAGCCAAGCACAGAAAGACAAATACTGCATGATCTCACTTATATGTGGAATCTAAACAAAGTTGAACTCATAGAAGCAGAGAATGGTGGTTGCCAGGGTTTTGTGGGGCCAAGGGTGTGTGGGAAATGGAGAGCTGTTGGTCAAAGGGTAATAAAATTGATGAAGGGGAAAAAAAACCGGCAGCTGCTTCCAAATGCCATAAGGTTGTTCACGTCAACACTGGAGACAGAGTCAGCTTCAGAGAGGGGTAGCAACACTTCGCATAGGAAAACCCTGTTTAATTCACGCATCAAACCCTTCTTAAGATAGCATTACTATGAAAAGTAATGGCAGGCCGGGCCCGGTGGCTCACACCTGTAATCCCAGCACTTTGGGAGGCCGAGGCGGGCGGATCATGAGGTCAGGAGATCGAGACCACGGTGAAACCCAGTCTCTACTAAAAATACAAAAAATTAGCCGGGCGTGGTGGGGGGCGCCTGTAGTCCCAGCTTCGTGGGAGGCTGAGGCAGGAGAATGGCGTGAACCCAGGAGGCAGAGCTTGCAGTGAGCCGAGATCGCACCGCTGCACTCCAGCCTGGGAGACAGAGCAAGACTCCGTCTCAAAAAAAAAAAAAAAAGAAAGAAAAGAAAAGTAATGGCAGAAACCACAATTACTTTTGCACCAACCTAATATGCTAGATTTTTGCATAATACAGTGTTGTTTTCTCAGGGTAGAGCTTCCAGCTTCTCACTCTTTGTGCTATTCCAGTGTGTGATTCTTGATATATGCATGAATGAGCACTGTATTCACAACATCTGCACATAGCAACTGAGGAAATTTCCTAATGATGAACAACTGTTATGACTCTTACATTTCCATCGACGCAGGACCAGAGGTAATACGGAAAAAGCATGATACTCATCCTTTTTTTGAGACAGAGTCTCGCTGTGTCGCCCAGGCTGGAGTGCAGTGGCGCTATCTCGGCTCGCTGCAACCTCTACCTCCCAGGTTCAAGCGATTCTCCTGCCTCAGTCTCCCAAGTAGCTGGGACTACAGGCATGTGCCATCATGCCTGGCTAATTTTTGTATTTTTAGTAGAGACGGGGTTTCACCATGTTGGCCAGGCTGTTCTCAAACTCCTGGCCTCAAGTGATCCGCCTGCCTTGGGCTCCCAAAGTGCTGGGATTACAGGCGTGAGCCACTGCACCCGGCCTAATTTTTGTATTTTTAGTAGAGACTGGGTTTCGCCATGTTGGCCAGGCCTGTCTCAAACTCCCGACCTCAAGTGATCTGCCTGCCTCGGCCTCCCAAAGTGCAGGGATTACAGATGTGAGAGACTGCACTCAGCTGATACTGATTCTTTACACTGAAAACAAACACTAGAATTCTGGAATTGCTCATTGGTATATTTTTATAAATTATTTGCTAAAATTTAAAATATTTTCAAATCTCAAGATAGTATTACTGAATCAAATGGCATTAAATAATTTTAATATAAAAACTCTGTTCTCCAATAGTTATAATTTATAGTTTGACTTTAATTTGGAGATACTTTTGAATATCTAAAAGTCACTGAAAGTAGGCAAAATAATTTTAATTTTTAAATATTTACTTTCTCAATGGAAACTTATTCAAATTTTGGGCAACTTGAATAAAGTATGTTTTTTAAATCTTTTTTTTTTTTTTTTTTTTTTGAGACAGGGTCTCACTCTGTCACCCGGGCTGGAGTGCAATGGCACAATCATAGCTCACTGCAGCCTCCAACTCCTGGGCTGAAGTGATCCTCCTACCTCAGCCTCACAAGTAACTGGGACTACAGGCACATGCCACCACAATGGGCTAATTTTTAAATTTTTAGGAAGGATGGGGTCTCACTGTGTTGCCCAGGCTGGTTTCAAACTCCTGGGCTCAAATGATCCTCTTGCTGCAGCTTTTCCAACATGCTGGGATCACAAGCATGAGCCACCACTCCTGGCCCCTCACTGAACTTTTTGGTGATAATGGTTTTCATTTCCCCAGCTCATTCCTTATTGTCTTGGAGAATCCTGGATCCCTGGGCTTCTTGTAGAACGTCCTCATTTGAGGGATCTTCTGGCTGTACGTCCACCTGAGCTCCCCATTCCCCTGCGTTGTTAAATCCGTTTCTCCACCTTCTATGGCAGCAACTCAAGATCATGGAGGGCATTGTCCTTCTCCTCCCTATTAGGGGCAGGATGTCCTTGACTGAGTCTTCCTGTAGGCTCACCTGACAAGAGGGGCTATCGGGGCAGGTCCTGGGCGCATGGGCAATGTCGTTTTGTAGACAATGGGACAACGTTATCCCCAAACAAGGAGGGAGTGACTGTTCTTAATAAGGAGAGGTGGGCACGTCTGTAGGCTCTGAAGTTTCAGCAGGCCGGGCGCAGTGGCTCATGCCTGTAATCCCCGCACTTTGGGAGGCTGAGGCAGGTGGAGGTCAAGAGATGGAGTCCATCCTGACCAACATGGTGAAATCCTGTCTCTACTAAAAATACAAAAATCAGCTGGGCGTGGTGGTGCGTGCCTCCATTCCCAGCTAGTCAGGAGGCTGAGGCAGGAGAATCACTTGAACCGGGGAGGCAGAGGTTGCAGTGAGCCGAGATTGCGCCACTGCACTCCAGCCTGGGCGACAGAGCAAGAGTCTGTCTCAATAAATAAATAAATAAATAAATAAGAGGTGCACACTTTTTTTTTTTTTTTTTTTTTTTTTTTTGAGACAGAGTCTCGCTCTGTCGCCCAGGCTGGAGTGCAGTGGCACGATCTTGGCTCACTGCAAGCTCTGCCTCCCGGGTTCACGCCATTCTCCTGCCTCAGCCTCCCGAGTAGCTGGGATTACAAGCGCCCACCACCATGCCCGGCTAATTTTTTTTTTTTTTGTATTTTTAGTAGAGACAGGGTTTCACCGTGTTAGCCAGGATGGTCTCTATCTCCTGACCTTGTGATCCGCCCGCCTTGGCCTCCCAAAGTGCTGGGATTACAGGCGTGAGCCACCACGCCCAGCGAAGTGGGCACTTCTGTAGGCTAAGAAAGTTCAGCAGAATCTGATAGTTCTAAATATTTGGGGGAATCTCATGCATCAGGGTCCCATATACCCTGACCTAGATACCTTAGAGCTGGAGTATTTAAGCCCCTCAGGAGCTCAGCCACAGTGATGTCAAGGCTTGAGTCTGGTCTTCAGCTTTTGGAGCCCTCTGGCCACAGCATGTGAGAACCTCTTTGTAAGCTCCCTGGGGGGCCCTGGGAATTTCACGCATGGCTTTTAATTGTCAGTTCATCACCCACAGCTTCTTGATATATTTTCCTAGGATATCAATGACACTTAGCAATAATTACCTAATTGTTTGTTACTGTTTTTTCTCTCTTCTCTTTCGTTTCACAGATAATAACTATAAATTCTGGGCAAAATTAAAAGAAAGTAAATAAGAGGAAGAAGAGGGCTGGGTGTGGTGGCTCACACTTGTAATCCCAGCACTTTGGGAGGCTGAGGCAGAAGGATTGCTTAGGACCACAAGTTGGAGACAAGCCTGGGGAATGTAGCAAGACTTCATCTCTACAGAATTTTTTTTTTTTTTCTTGAGACGGAGTCTCGCTCTGTCACCCAGGCTGGAGTGCAGTGGCGCAATCTCGGCTCACTGCAAGCTCCGCCTCCCGGGTTCACGCCATTCTCCTGCCTCAGCCTTTCCGAGTAGCTGGGACTACAGGCGCCCTCCACCATGCCTGGCTAATTTTTTTTGTATTTTTAGTAGAGACGGGGTTTCACCGTGGTCTCGATCTCCTGACCTCGTGATCCGCCTGCCTCGGCCTCCCAAAGTGCTGGGATTACAAGCATGAGCCACTGTGCCCAGCCCAAAATTTTTTTTAAAAAAATAGGTGTTGTGGTGCCTGCCTGTAGTCCCAGCTACTCAGGAGACTGACGTGGGAAGATTGCTCCATCCCAAGAGTCTGTGGTTATGGTCAGCTGTGATCGTGCCACCGAACTCCAGCCTGGGCAACACAGACAGACCTGATTCCAAGGAAGGGAGGAAGGGAGGGAGGGAGGGAGGGAGCCTTAAAACCTAGACATTGAGCTTCTGCACAGCAAAAGAAACTACCTTCAGAGTGAACAGGCAGCCTACAAAATGGGTCTGACTAAGGGCTAATATCCAGAATCTATAATGAACTCAAACAAATTTACAAGAAAAAAACAAACAAACCCATCAAAAAGTGGGTGAAGGACATGAACAGACACTTCTCAAAAGAAGACATTAATGCAGCCAAAAAACACATGAAAAAATGCTCATCGTCACTGGCCATCAGAGAAATGCAAATCAAAACCACAATGACATACCATCTCACACCAGTTAGAATGGCCATCATTAAAAAGTCAGGAAACAACAGGTGCTGGAGAGGATGTGGAGAAATAGGAACACTTTTACACTGTTGGTGGGACTATAAACTAGTTCAACCATTGTGGAAGTCAGTGTGACGATTCCTCAGGGATCTAGAACTAGAAATACCATTTGACCCAGCCATCCCATTACTGGGTATATACCCAAAGGACTATAAATCATGCTGCTATAAAGACACATGCACACGTATGTTTATTGCGGCACTATTCACAATACCAAAGAGTTGGAACCAACCCAAATGTCCAACAACGATAGACTGGATTAAGAAAATGTGGCACATATACACCATGGAATACTATGCAGCCATAAAAAATGATGAGTTCATGTCCTTTGTAGGGACGTGGATGAAACTGGAAATCATCATTCTCAGAAAACTATCGCAAGGACAAAAAACCAAACACCGCATGTTCTCACTCATAGGTGGGAATTGAACAATGAGAACACATGGACACAGGAAGGGGAACATCACACTCCGGGGACTGTTGTGGGGTGGGGGGAGGGGGGAGGGAGAGCATTAGGAGATATACCTAATGCTAAATGACGAGTTAATGGGAGCAGCAAAACAACATGGCACATGTATACATATGTAACAAACCTGCACATTGTGCACGTGTACCCTAAAACTTAAAGTACAATAATAAAAAAAAATGCGAAAAAAAACACACAAAAAAACCTAGACACTGGAGAAGGAAGAAGGCAAATTCTAGAGAATGTTCAAAACTTGGAATGAGGGTTAAGGGGGTTTCCTGGTTTATGGCTGTTAGTCATAAGGAAGCTTTAGTTGTTAACAAAAAATCTAAAAGAAAACCACAGTTTTTCTCTTCTTGAGAGCTGAGGACAGGGCTTGTATTCCTGGCTAAGAGAGCATCAAAGGGAAGGGACTTAGAGTGCGTAGGAGAGGAGGTGGTGGCCTCAGGGAGTCATTGCTTCTTGGGGAGAAAGAGGAAGCAAGATAGGGAGGGGTCCCTTAGAGACTTAGTGGCAAAGGAGAAAAATGAAATAAGAAATGAAAGGTCCACAGAAACAAAAGCAAATCACAAAACCAGAGGCCACGAAAATGCTTCCCCCTTCAAAAATAACAGCACTGTTATTTTAAAAAATGAACTTTATCAACAGAAGAGAGCATTTTTTTTGAACCAAGAAACACAGTTTCCATTCCAAACCATCACCCATTTGCACACCACTGTCATTGCATTGTTACAAATAAAACAGCAGATCCTAATGCATGCAGGTGACTAGAAGTAAACTGAAGCAAGAAATAAAAACACTTCAGCTGGTGGAAAAATATTCCCCCCAAAATTGTCTAGACAGGCCAGGCGCAGTGGCTCACACCTGTAATCCCAGCACTTTGGGAGGCCGAGGGAGGCAGGCAGATCACCTGAGGTCAGGAGTTTGAGACCAGCCTGGCCAACATGGCGAAAACCCCGTCTCTACTAAAATTCCAAAAATTAGCCGGGTGTTTCCTGTTTACCCAGGAAATTCAAATGGATTTCGGAGCTCTGTGTTAGGATGTTACTATCACCTCCATCACACAGGAAATTATGAGGGTTTTAGGAGCTCTGTGTCAGGAACCAGATCAAAGAACAAACGTTTGAACAAAGGATGCCCCTAGCACCACTATCACTCAGGAAATTACAAGGAGATCTGTGTCAGAAACCAGAGGCAGAGATCAAATATATATATTTTATTATGCCACACGTGGTGAAGTGTCGTGTTGTCCACAAGTTATTCTCAAATGGTAAAGAAAAAAAGTCTATATGTGTACACACAAATACACAGAAAGATATGTCTCAAGATCTTAATGAGTGTCAAATCTAGGTGAAGGGTATATGGATGAATTATATTATTCCTACAAATATATTGCAAGAAAGTTCTGTATTGAAATTCTTCCAAGAGACTACAAGCATACCACGAAAAGGATAAGCAAAGCCGACTATTTTTTCTTTGCCAACACTAATTAAATTGACAGCACTCCCAGGTGACAGTAATTGAGAAAGAGACTGAGAGAGAACAAATTACCAATATCAGGAATGAAAAGAGGTACTCCAGCTCAGATAATAAAAGGATATTATATTTGCTTTCTGCAGATTTGAAAATGTAGATGAAATGAAAAGATTTGAGATGCAGCTTGGTAACTCCTATTAAGAAAAAAGGAAAAGAAAACGGCCTGCTGGGATTTTGATTGAAATTTCATTGAATCTATAAATTTATTTAGGGAAAATTGACATCTTTACAATGTCAAGCTTATTTTTGTTTTTGTTTTTTTTTTTTAAGACAAAGTCTCACTCTGTCGCCCAGGCTGGAGTGCAGTGGCGTGATCACAGCTCACTGCAGCCTCAACTTCCTGGGCTCAGGTGATTATTCCACCTCAGCCTCCTGAGTGGCTGAGACTACAGGTGCATGCCACAATGCCTGGCTGATATGTTGTATTTTTTTCTGCAGAGATGGGGTTTTGCCATGTTGCCCAGGCTGGTCTTGAACTCCTGGACTCAAGCAATCCTTCCAGCTCGGCTTCCCAAAGTGCTGGGATTACAGACATGAGCCACTGTGCCCAGCCTATGTTGAGCTGTTTAATTCATAACCAAGGTATTCATTTATTTAGGTCTCCTGTGATATTTCTCAATGAGATTGTAGGGTTTTCCTAGAATTCTTGCAACACAATGGTCAGATGTGTTGTAAGGTCCAGAGTTGAGATTTCAGCAAGGGACCCAATAAACAGAAGGTCCCTAGAGCCAAAACACATACTTAGTCTGGAGATTCAGGAGCATGTGTCTCACCAGTTAGTCTTCTGAATAACATGGCTTTGTTTGTTTGTTTTGAGGCAGGGTCTTGCTGTGTTGCCCAGGCTGGGGAGCAGTGGTGCAGTTGTAGCTCACTGCAGCCTCAAACTCCTGTGCTCAAATGATCCTCCCACCCCAGCCTCATGAGTAGCTGGGACCACAGGAACATACCACCATGCCCATCTTATTTTTAAAAAATTGTACGTGTCCTCTTTTATTTCGTTGAGCAGTGGTTTGTAGTTCTCCTTGAAGAGGTCCTTCACATCCCTTGTAAGTTGGATTCCTACGTATTTTATTCTCTTTGAAGCA
Organism: Nomascus leucogenys; assembly: GCF_006542625.1. Classification (NCBI taxonomy): domain Eukaryota; kingdom Metazoa; phylum Chordata; class Mammalia; order Primates; family Hylobatidae; genus Nomascus; species Nomascus leucogenys. The sequence goes on from NC_044397.1 coordinate 44,100,184, forward strand.
ATTGTGAATGGGAGTTCACTCATGATTTGGTTCTCTGTTTGTCTGTTATTGGTGTATAGGAATGCTTGTGGTTTTTTGCATATTGGTTTTGCACCCTGAGACTTTGCTGAAGTTGCTTATCAGCTTAAGGAGATTTTGGGCTGAGATGATGGGGTTTTCCAAATATACAATCATGTCATCTGCAAACAAGGACAATTTAACTTCCTATTTTCCTAATTGAATACCCTTTATTTCTTTCTCCTGCCTGATTGTCCTGCCAGAACTTCCAACACTATGTTGAATAGGAGTGGTGAGAGAGGGCATCCCTGTCTTGTGCCAGTTTTCAAAGGGAATGCTTCCAGTTTTTGCCCATTCAGTATGATATTGGCTGTGGGTTTGTCACAAATAGCTCTTATTATTTTGAGATATGTCCCATCAATACCTAGTTTATTGAGAGTTTTTAGCATGAAGCGCTGTTGAATTTTGTCAAATGCTTTTTCTGCATCAATTGAGATAATCATGTGGTTTTTGTCTTTGGTTCTGTTTATATGATGGATTACGTTTATTGATTTGTGTATGTTGAAGCAGCCTTGCATCCCAGGGATGAAGCCAACTTGATCATGGTGTATAAGCTTTTTGATGTGCTGCTGGATTCAGTTTGCCAGTATTTTATTGAGGATTTTTGCATCGATGTTCATCAGGGATATTGGTCTAAAATTCTCTTTTTTTGTTGTGTCTCTGCCAGGCTTTGGTATCAGGATGATATTGGATTAAGAAAATGTGGCACATATACACCATGGAATATATGCAGCCATAAAAAAAGATGAGTTCATGTCCTTTATAGGGACATGGATGAAGCTGGAAACTATCATTCTGAGCAAACTATTACAAGGACAGAAAACCAAACACTGCATGTTCTCACTCATAGGTGGGAACTGAACAGTGAGAACACTGGGACACAGGGTGGGGAACATCACACACCGGGGCCTGTCGTGGGGTGGGGGAAGGGGGAGGGATAGCATTAGGAGATACACCTAGTGTAAATGACGAGTTAACAGGTGAAGCACACCAACATGGCACATGTATACATATGTAACAAACCTGCACGTTGTGCACATGTACCCTAGAACTTAAAGTATATTAAAAAAAATTGTTTGTAGAGATGAGGGTCTCACTATGTTGCCCAGGCTGGTCTTGAACGCCTGGTTTCAATTGGGAATATAGGCATGAGCCACCACTCCTGGCCCAACATGGTTATTATCTGCATTTCTGAGGCAGAGTACACGTGGGACCAGATGGGACCATAAAGTGTTCCAAAGGGTAACCAATTTAGGGGTGTTATAGCTGTCATCATAGAAGTAGCGTGATCCATACTACATTTATAGCCCGTCTGTGAAAGGCAAAACCTTGAAGCCTTTAGAATACAAATAGGATAGGGTTTTCTTAACCTTGGTACTATTGACATTTTGGGCCAGATAATCCTTTTTTTGTGGAAGGCTCTCGTGTGCATTGTAGGATGGTTTAGCAGCATAACTGGCCACTAGATGTCGATCTGTTGCTCTAGATGTCTGTAACAACCAGTTTTGACAGCCAAAAATGTTTCCAGATATTGCCAAATGTACCCTGGGGCAAAAGTTACCCCTAATTGAGAACTGCTGATAAACAAGAATATCTTCATGATTTCAGTGTAGGAGGAAAATATTTAAATATGTCACAGATAACCATAAAAGAAAAGGTTGATAAAGTTGATAATACCGAAATTAGTAATTTCTTCCTGCAATAGATGTAAAAAGAATAATAGATCGTGACCAAAGAGAGCTTGCCTCTAGAATGCAAGGCTTGATGAACATTTAAAATAAATCAATATTACTTATCAAATCAACTGACTTAAGAAGGAAAATCACATTGTCATCTCAATAGATTTAAAAAAATTTGATGAAATTCAGCACCCATTCATGATAAAAATTCTCTATAGACTAGAAACAGAAGGCAACTTTCTCAATAGAAGTTTTCTACAAAGAAACAAATTAAAAAACAAACATTTCACAATTAACATCATACTTCATGGTGAAAATAGAATAGTTTTCCCTTCAGATGAGGAACAAATCAAAGATAGCCACTCTTACTACTTCTATTTAACACCGTACTGGAGGTTCTAGCCAGAACAATAAGGCAAGAAAAAAAGAAAGTCGTATAGATTGAAAAAGAGGAAATAAGTATTGACATGTCACATGATTATGTAGAATATTTCAAAACATGAATCTGCAAAATATGCTATTAAAACTAAAAGTGAGTTTAGCAAAGTGATGGGATAAAAGATCAATATACAAGAATCCAGTTATTTCTATATACTAGTAACAATCAGAAATAAAAATTTTTTAAAACATCATTTGAAAAGGAACTACAAAATAGTAAGAAAACAACAAAATAGCAATAATAAGTCCTTACTTATCAACAATTACTTTAAATGTAAATGGATTAAACTCTCCAATCAAAAGACAGCATGTCTGAATGGATAAATAAAAACAAGATTCAACAATATACTGCCTATGGGAAACTCACTTTAGGCTTAAGGACACACATAGGCTGAAAGTGATGGGATGCAAAAAAATATTCCAAACAAATAGTAACCAAAAGAGAGCGGGGGGTGGTTATACTTACATTAGACAAAATAGACCTTCAGTCAAAATCTGTTACAAGAGACAAAGAAGGGCATTATATAATGGAAAAGGGGTCAGTTCATCAAGAAGATATAACAATTGTAAATATGTATGCACCTAAAATTGTAGCAACTGAAGCAAATATTTAAAGAAAACATTAACACAGCTGAAGGGAGAAACAGCAATATAATGGTAGAGAACTTTGCGACTCCACTTCCAACAACAGATCAATCATTTAGATGGAAAATCAAAAAGGAAACAGTGGACTTGAGTAACACTATAGACCAAATGAAACTTACATAGACATAGCATTCCGCCCAATAGCAGCAGAATATACATTCTTCTCAAGTGCACACATTCTCCAGGACACATTGTATGTTTGGGACACAAAAAAAGTCGTACAGATTTAAGAAGATTGAAATCATTTCAAGTATCTTTTGTGACTACAGTGGTATAAAACTAGAAATCAATAATAAGAATAATTTTGGAAAATTTACAAGTTTGTAGAAATTAAACACTACACTCCTGAATGACCAGTGAATCAAAAAATAAATCAAAATTGAAATAAAAAAGTACTGAGATAGAAAAAAATGGAAACACAACATACTAAAATTTATGAGATGCAGCAAAGGCTGTTCTAAGAGAGAAGTTTAGAGCAATAAATGCCTACATTTAGAAAAAAAGAAAAATATCAAAATAAACAGCCTAACTTCCCACCTCAAAGAACAAGAAAAAGAAAAACAAACTAAGCTCAAATTCCGCAGATGTAAGGAAATAATAAATATTAGAGCAGAAATAAATTGGAGACTAGAAAAAAATAGAAAAGGTCAACAAAACTAAAAGTTGGTTTTTTGAAAAGATAAACAAAAGTGACAAACCTTTAGCTAGACTAACCGAGAGAAAAAGGCATAGGACTTGAATAAATAAAATTTAAATGAAAGAGGAGTTATTACAAGTGATGGCACAGGAATATGAAGGATCCTGAGACTGCGATGAACAATGATGTGCCAGCAAATTGGATAACCTAGAAGAAATGGATAAATTCCTAGAAATATACAATCTTACTTATCCATAATTACTTTAAATGTAAATGGATTTAATTCTAGCAAGAGTAAATCATGAAGAAATAGAAATTTGAACAATAATGAATAAAGAGATTGAACCCATAGTCAAAAACCTCCCAGGACCAGATGGCTTCACTAGAGAATTCTACCAAACATTTAACGAAGAATTAATCCCAATCCTTCTTACTCTTGCAAAAAATTGAAGTGGAAGGAACACCTTCAACTTCATTTTATGAGGCCAGCATTACCCTGATACCAAAGTCAGACAAGAACAATAAAAGAAAATAAAATTATAGGCCAATATCCCTGATGAACATAGATGCAAATATCCTCAAGAAAATGCTAGTAAATTGAATCCAACAGCCCACCAAAAAGATCATTCACCCTAATCAATTATAGTTTATTCCTGGGAAATGCAAGGATGTTTCCACATATGCAAGTCTATAAATGTGATATGCCATATTAACAGAATGAAAGACAAAAACAATATGATCATCTTGAAAGATGAAGAAACAGAATTTGATAAAATTCAACATCCTTTCATGATAAAAACTTTCAACAAATTAAGCATAGGAGAAATGTACACCTCAAATAAAGTTCATATATGACAAGCCCACAACTAACATTCTCAACAGTGAAAAGTTAAAAGCTTTTCTTATCATATTAGGGACAAGGGTGCCATATCTCACCACTTCCACTCAATATAGTACTGGAAGTCTTAGCTAGAGCAATTTGTAAGAAAAAGAAATAAAAGCCACCCAAATTGGAAAAAAAGAAGTTAAATTTTCTCTAAATAAATATATATATTTCTTTGGAAATATATATTTTATATATGTATATATTATATATATGTTTATATGCATTCATATATATATAGATGTATATATATTATTTGGAAATATATTTCCAAATAAATTGTTGGATAACCTAGAAGAAATAGATAAATTCCTAGAAACATACAACCTACCAAGATTAAATTGTGAAGAAACAGAAAATATGAACCAAGAATGAACGAAGAGGTTGAACCCATAATCAAAAACTTCCCAGGACAAGATGGCATCATTAGAGAATTCTACCAAATATTTAAAGAATTAATGCCAATCCTCTTCACTCTTGCACCTATACACCATACCATACCAAGTGGTATTCCTTGTTGTATATATATATATATAGGTACACGCACTTGTATGTTTATCACAGCAGTATCCATAATAGCAAAGTCATGGAAGCAACCTAAGTGTTCATCAACACAGGACTGGATAAATAATATGTATGTATTTCTCTGATGATTATGATGTTGAACATTTTTTCACGTTTGTTGGCTACATGCATGTCTTCTTTTCAAAAAGAAAATATATATACTCAGCCATAAGAAAGAATAAAATCATGCCTTTTGCAGCAACATTGGCCTAACTGAAATAACTTAGAAAGTCAAATACTCCATGCTCTTACTTATCAGTGGGAGCTAAACAATGGGTACATATGGACACACAGAGGGAAGATTCAACATTGGAGACTCCAAAGAATGGGAAAATGGGGGAGGAGTGTGGCTTGAAAACTTACCTATTGGGTGCAATGCTCACAATTTGGGTGATGGGTGCACTGAAAGCCTAGACTTCGTTGCTACACAATAATGCATGTAAGAAAGTTGCATGCACTTGTCCCCCTAAAAATAAAAATTAAAAATTAAAGAAAATAAAATCAGTTGGGTTTCTCTACACTAACAATGAACTTGTCCAAAAAAGAAATAAAAAAAAATTCCATTTACAATAGCATGAAAAAGAATAAAACACTTAGAAATAAATTTAACCTAGAGGGTAAAATATCTATACATGCAAAACTATAAAACATTGATGAAAGAAATGAAATACGCAAATCAGTGAAAAGATATCTTGTGTGTGTGGATTGGAAGAACTAATACTATCAAGGCCGGGTGTGGTAGCTCACCCCTGTAATCCCAGCACTTTGGGAGGCTGAGGCGGGCAGATCACCTGAGGTCAGGAATTTAAGACCAGCCTGCCAACATGGTGAAACCCCATCTCTACTAAAAATATAAAAAATAGCTGGGCATGGTGGTGCATGCCTTTAGTCTCAGCTGCTTGGGAGGCAGAGGTGGGAGAATTGCTTTAACTTGGGAGGCAGAGGCTGCAGTGAGCTGAGTTTGTGCCACTGCACTCCAGTCTGGATGACAGAGCAAGACCCTGTCTCAAAAAACAAAACAGCCAGGCGCGGTGGCTCACGCTTGTAATCCCAGCACTTTGGGAGGCCGAGGCGGGCGGATCACGAGGTCAGCAGATCGAGACCATGGTGAAACCCCGTCTCTACTAAAAATACAAAAAATTAGCCGGGCGTGGTGGCAGGCACCTGTAGTCCCAGCTACTTGGAGAGGCTGAGGCAGGAGAATGGCGTGAACCCAGGAGGCAGAGCTTGCAGTGAGCCGAGATTGCGCCACTGCACTCCAGCCTGGGCGACAGAGCGAGACTCCGTCTCAAAAACAAACAAACAAACAAACAAACAAACAACAAAACAAAACAGAAGAACAAAAAAACTAATACTGTCAAAATGTTAATACTACCCAAAGCAATATACAGTTTCTTTTTTTTTTTTTTTTTGAGACGGAGTCTTGCTCTGTCACCCAGGCTGGAGTGCAACAGAGCGATCTCTGCTCACTGCAAGCTCTGTCTCCTGGGTTCATGCCACTCTCCTGCCTCAGCCTCCTGAGTAGCTGGGACTACAGGCACCTGCCACCACGCCCAGCTAATTTTTTTGTATTTTTAGTAGAGACGGGGTTTCACTGTGTTGGCCAGGATGGTCTCGATCTCCTGACCTTGTGATCCGCCCGCCTCGGCCTCCCAAAGTGCTGGGATTACAGGCTTGAGCCACTGCGCCCAGCTGCAATATACAGTTTCAATGCGATCCTTATTAAAATTCTAAAGGCATTTTTTACAAAGATAGAAAAAACAATTCTAGAAAATATATGGAACCACAGTAGACCCCAAGTAGTCAAAGCAAACTTGAGAAAGAAGAACAAAGTTGGAGATATCACATGCTCTGATTTCAAACTATGTTATAAAGCTATAGTAATCAAAACAGTATAGTATTTGCATAAAAACACATGCATAGACCAATGGACCACAAGAGAGATGGCTGGACATGGTGAATCATGCCTGTAATCCCAGCACTTTGGGAGGCTGAGGAGAGTGGATCATTTGAGTGCAGGAGTTTGAGACCAGCCTGGACAACATGGCAAAACCCCATCTCTACAAAGAAAATTAGAAAATTAGCTGGAAGTGGTGGTGCATGCCTGTAGTCCCAGCTACTCAGGAGGCTGAGGTGGAGGGATTGCTTAAACCCAGGAGGTGGAGGTTGCAGTGAGTTAAGATTGTAGCACCACTGCACTCCAGCCTGGGTGACAGACCGATGGACACCCTGTCTCAAAAACGGGGTGGGGGAGAGAGAGACTGACCAGAAATAAATCCACGTGTACCTGGTCAAGTAACCTTTGGGAAAGGTGCCAAGATATTCAATGGGGAAAGGATAGTCTCTTTTATAAATGGTATTGGAAAAACTCAATATTCACATGCAAAAGGATGAAACTGGATCATTGTCTTACACCATAGACAAAAATTAACTCTAAATTGATTAAAGACTTAAATATAAGACTTGAAACTGTAAAACTCCTAGAAGAAAACATAGGGAAAAAACTTCTTGACATTAGCCTTGGCAAAGATTGTTTTGGATTTGATACCAAAAGCACAGGCAGCAAAAGTGAAAATAGACAAATGGGACTGCATGAAACTAAAAAGCTTCCACACAGCAAAGGAAGCAGTCAACAAAATGAAAAGGCAATCTGTGGAATAAGAGACAGTTTTTGCTAACCACACATCTGATAAGGGATTAATATCTAAAATATATTAATATAAGGAACTCATACAACTCAATAGCAAAAAACTGAATAACCTGATCCAAAAATGGGCAAAAGGCCTAAATATACATTTTTCCAAAAGAGCCATCCGAATATCCAGCAGGTGTATGAAAAGGTTCTTAACACCATTAATCATCAGGGAAATGCAAATCAAAACCACAGTGAGACAACACCTCATAGCTATTAGGATGGCTATTATCAGCTGGGCGCAGTGGCTCATGCCTGTAATCCCAGCACTTTGGGAGGCTGAGGTGGGTGGATCACCTGAGGTCAGGGGTTCGAGACCAGCCTAGCCAACATGATGAAACCCCGTCTCTACCAAAAATACAAAAAATTAGCCGGGCATGGTGGTGGGTGCCTGTAATCCCAGCTACTAGGGAGGCTGAGGCAGGAGAATCGCTTGAACCCAGGAGGCAGAGGTTGCAGTGAGCCAAGATCGCATCACTGCACTCCAGCCTGGGCAACAGAGCAAGACTCCATCTCAAAAAAAAAAAAAAAAAGATGACTATTACCGAAAAGGCAAGAGATAACAAGCATCTCTTGGGGTGAGAGGTGTGGAGAAATGAGCACCCTTGTAAATTAGTGCAGCCATCATGGAAAACAGTATGGAAATTCCTCCAAAAATTAAATATAGAACTACCATATGATCCAGCAACCCCACTTCTGGATATATATCCAAAGGAAACGAAGTCAGTATCTAGAAGAGATATTTGAACTATGTTCATTACTGCATTATTCACCATTGCCAAGATATGGAAGAAACCTAAGTGTCTATCAGTGGGTGAATGGATAAAGAAAATGTGGCTCATATACACAATGGAACAGTATTCAGCCTTAAAAAAGGAAATCCTAACATTTGCAACACGGGTAAACCTAGAGACATTAAGCCAGACACAGTAAAACAAATATTGCATGATCTTACTTATACGTGAAATCTAAAAAAGTGGAATTTATAGAAGCAGAGAGTAGAATGGTGGTTCCTAGGGTCTGGGGGTGGGGAAACGGGGAGATATTGATGAAAAGGTACAAGCTCAGTTACAAGATAAATAAGTTCTGGGGGTCTAATATACAACATAATGACTATAGTTAATTATACTGTGTCTTGATAAGAGAGCAGATTTTAAGTGTTCTTACCCTCTCTCCCCCATTAATGGCAACTATGGATGGGGATGGATGTATTAATTTGATTGTGGTATTCATTATGCAACATATACATATATCAAATCATCACGTTGTACACCTTGACTATATACAGTTTTATTTGTCAAGTATATCTCAAAATATCTGGAAAATAAAAGTACCTTTTGCATTAGCATCAAAAAAGAAAAAAAAGGTGCAAACTTTGTATGGTTAAAATTACAAAATGCTGGCAAAAGAAATCAAAGAGACCTATCTGGAGAGATATCCTATATTCATGGATTTGAAGAGTCAATATGAAGATGCCAGTTCCCCCCAAACAGATCTATAGATCCAATGCAATTCCAATCAAAATTCCAGAAGACATTTTTTACAGGAATTGAGAAACAAAGTCTGTGATTTAAAGGGAAAGGCAAAGGACTTAGAATAGTCAAGGAAATTGAAAAACTAAAACAGTTGGGAAGATTCATGCTACCTGATCCCAGTAGTTACTCTAAAGCTACAGGAATCAAGACTGTACAATGGTGAAAATATAGACACATGGACCAATGAGACAGACCAGAGTCCAGAAATAGACTCACATATAGTGAATTGATTTTTTTTTCTTTTATTTTTATTATACTTTAAGTTCTATAGTGTGAATTGATTTTTGACAAAGGTGGAAAGGCAATTCAATAGAGATAGGATTTCTTAGATTCAACACTAAAAGCACGATCCATAAGTAATGAATTAGTAAATAGTACTTTACTAAGAAAACCAAACTTCTGCTTTTTGAAAGACACTATTAAGAGTCTAAAAAGACAAGCCATATATAGGAGAAAATTTTTCCAAAACGTATAGCCAATGAAGGGTGCATCCAGAACATATAAAGAAGTCTCATAATTCAAAAATAAGAAAATGAAAATTCAACTAAAAAGTGGACCAAATATTTGAACAGTAATTTCAAATCATATATATATATGTCTAGCAAAGAAGGACACTGGTCATTAGGAAAATGTAAATTATAATGACAATCACTATGTATGCCAAGTGCTTGTGAGGGTGTGGAGTAACTGGCTCTTTCTTATGCTGTTGTGGGAATGTAAAAGGGTTCAGCCATTCTGGAAAGAGTTTGTCCATTTCTTAGAAAATTAAACATGCACTCACCATATAATCCAGCCATTCCACTCCTTAAAGGAAAATTTAAGGCTGCACAAAAGTCTTTAAACAAGTGTTTATAGAGGCTTTATCCAAAACCAACAAAAAGCCTGGAAAGCAACACAAATGCCCTTCAACAGGTGAGTGGACAACAGCTGTGGTGCATCCCAAAGAATGGAATATTACTCAGCAATGAAGACTGGATGATTGACACATGCTGTGTTGATAAATCTCAAATGCATGATGCTAAGTGAAGGAAGCCAGATTCAAAAGGCTTCAAACAGTATGTGTCCATTTATATGGAATCCTGGAAAGGGCAAAAGTTTCCTTGACAGAAACAAATCAGTAGTTGCTCGGGGCTGTGGATCAGGAGTGGTGGCTACCAAGGAGTAACAAGAGGGAATTTTGGAGTGTGGTGCAATTCTGTGTTTTGATTGTGGTGGTGGTTATGCCATTAGGTGTATTTGTCAAAACCCACAGTCTTGTTTACTAAAAAAGGTGAATTTTAGCAGAAAAATTAAAAATCAACTGCTGTTCATTAAAAGACACTGTAAAGACAGGACAAGCCATGAAGATCTCTGCTCTATATAACCAACAAAGAAGAGATATCCAGAATACATAAAAGGTTTTATCAGTTAAAAACTGAAGAGCAAAATTGGCAAAAACTTGAACAATCACCATACAGAGAGAGATAGAAAGATCCATTAAATATGAAATGGTGCAAAATCACCTCAAAATGGCTTACAAACACAAATGTAAGACCTGAAACTGTAAAACTGCTAGAAAAAAAAAAAAAGAGGGGAAATGCTCCAAGACATTGATTTGGGCAAGGATTTCTTGGAAATGATCCCAAAAACGCAAGTAACAAAAGTAAAAATAAACAAATGAAATTGCATTAAATGAAAAAGCATCTGCAGAGCAAAGAAACAAGTAATAGAGTGAAAAAAACAACCACAGACTGGGAGGAAATATTTGCAAACCACACATCTGATAAAAAATTAACACCCCAAATACATCAAGGGGCTCAAATGACTCAACAGCAAAAAACCAAAGAACTCAATTTAAAAATGGGTGAAGGGCCCAAATAGACACTGTCCTGTAATCCCAGCACTTTTGGAGGCTGAGGCAGTCAGATAACTCGAGGTCAGGAGTTCTAGACCAGCCTGGTCAACATGGTGAAACCCTGTCTCCACAAAAAATACAAAAAATAGCTGGGTGTGGTCGTGGGCACCTGTAATCCCAGCTACTTGGGAGGCTGAGGCAGGAGAATTGCTTGAACCCGGGAGAGGCGGAGGTTGCTGTGAGCTGAGATCATGCCACTGCACTCCAGCCTGGGTGATGGAGTGCATTCTTTCTCAAAAGACAAGAACAAAAAGGAAAATCAGTATACTTACTCCCATAAGAATGGCCATTATCAGAAAATCAAAAAATGATCGATGTTGGTGTGGATGGGATGAAAAGGGAACACCTGTACACTGCTGGTGGGAATGTAAACTAGTACAACCACAATGGAAAACAGTGTGGAGATTCCTTAAAGAACTAAAACTAGAACTACCATCTCATCTAGCAATCCCACTACTGGGTATCTACCCAGAGGAAAAGAGTCATTTTGAGAGGTGAAGCTGGGTGGGCTTCTGGGTCAGGTGGGGGCTTGGAGAACTTTTCTGTCTAGCAAAGGATTGTAAACACACCAATCAATGTTCTGTGTCTAGCTAAAGGTTTGTAAACGCACCAATCAGCACTCTGTAAAAGCACACCAATCAGCACTCTGTGTCTAGCTAAAGGTTGGTAAACGCACCAATCAGTGCTGTGTTAAAAATGGACCAATCAGCAGGATGTGGGCGGGGCCAAATAAAGGAATAAAAGCTGGCCACCCAAGCCAGCAGCTACAACCTGCTTGGTCCCCTTCCATGCCGTGGAAGTTTTGTTCTTTCGCTCTTCACAGTTAAGTCTTTGGGTCCGCACTACCTTTATGAGCTGTAACACTTGCCAGGAGGGTCTGCAGCTTCATTCCTGAAGTCAGCGAGACCAACCACTGGGAGGAACAAACAACTCTGGATGCACCAACTTTAAGAGCTGTAACACTCACTGCGAAGGTCTATGGCTTCACTCCTGAAGTCAAGCAAGACCATGAATCCTCCGGAAGGAAGAAACTCTGGACACATGTGAACATCTGAAGGAACAAACTTGGGACACACCATCTTTAAGAACTGTAACACTCACCACTAGGGTCTGTGGCTTTTTTTTTTTTTGAGATGGAGTCTCACTCTGTCACCCATGCTGGAGTGCAGTGGCGGGATCTTGGCTCACTGCAAGCTCCGCCTCCCTGGTTCACACCATTCTCCTGCCTCAGCCTCCCAAGTAGCTGGGACTACAAGCGCCCGCCACCACGCCCAGCTAATTTTTTGTATTTTTAGTAGAGACGGGGTTTCACCGTGTTAGCCAGGATGGTCTCGATCTCCTGACCTTGTGATCCACCCGCCTCGGCCTCCCAAAGTGCTGGGATTACAGGCATGAGCCACTGCGCCCGGCCGTGTGGCTTCATTCTTGAAGTCAGCGAGACCAAGAACCCACTGGAAGGAACAAATTCTGGACACAATTTTATGAAAAAGATACTTGCACATGCATGTGTATAGCAGCACAATTCACAATTGCAAAAATGCAGAACCAGCCCAAATGCTCATCAGTCAGTGAATGGATAAAGAAACTGTGGTGGGTGTGGGTGTGTGTGTGTGTGTGTGTGTGTGTACATATAATGGAATACTACTCAGCCATAAAAGGGAATGAATTAATGGTATTCACAGCAATCTGGTTGAGATTGGGGACCATTATTCTAAGTGAAATAATTCAGGAATGGAAAACCAAACAGCATATATTCTCACTCATAAGTGGGGGCTAAGCTATGAGGATGCAAAGGCATAAGAATAACCTGATGGATTTTGAGACCTCGGTGGGAAAGGGTGGGAATGGGGTGAGGGATAAAAGACTACAAATTGGGTTCAGTGTATACTGCTTGGGTGATGGGTGCACCAAAATCTCACAAATCACCACTAAAGAACTTACTCATGTAACTAAACACCACCTGTTTCCCAAAAATCTATGGAAATAATTTTTTTTAAAAAAATATGGTATATATACACAGTGGAATACCACTCGGCCTTTAAAAAGAAGGAAATTCTGTCATTTGTAACAACATGGATAAACCTGAAAAACTTACTAAATGCAATAAGCCAGGCACAGAAAGACAAATATTGCATGATCTCACTTACATGTGGAATCTCAGAAAGTCAAATTCATAGAAGTAGAGAGTAAAATGGTAGTTACCAGAGACTGGGAATAGGGGTGGATGGTGTCTTGGTGCATTTTGGTTTGCTATAAAGGAATACCTGAGGGTACGTCATTTATAAAGAAAAGAGGTTTATTTGGCTCACAGTTCTGCAGGCTGTACAAGAAGTATGGAGCCAACATCTGCTTCTGGTGAGGACCTCAGGAAGCTTCCACTCACTGTGGAAGGCAAAGTGAAGCTGGCACCACATTTCAAGAGAGGGAGGCAAGAGAGAGGAGAGGAGGTGCTAAGCTCTTCTAAACAACCAGCTCTTGTGTGAACTAACGAATAAGAATTCACTCATTACCATGCGGATGAGACCAAACCATTCATGAGGGATCTGTCCCTGTGACCCAAACACCTCCCATCAGGCCCCACCTCCAGCACTGGGGACCACATTTCAACATGAGATTTGGAGGGGACAAACATCCAAACAATATCAGATGGGGAAAAGGAAGATGTTGATCAAAGGATACAAAATTTCAGTTAGACAAGAGGAGGATGCTTTAGTGGTCTATTTGCACTGCATTGTGGCTGTAATAAATAATAATGCACTGTATATTTCCAAAGACATGAAATGGCACAAGCCTTATTAGTCAACAGAAAAATGCACAACCACCCAACAGACAAATTAAAACATCTGACAATATCAAGAAATTGGGCCAGCTGCAGTGGCTCATGCCTGTAATCCCAGCACATTGGGAGGCTGAGGCAGGCAGATCACTTGAGGTCAGGTGTTCGAGACCAGCCTGACCAACATGATGAAACCCTGCCTCTACTAAAAATACAAAAATTAGCCGGGCATGGTGGTGCACACCTTTAATCCCAGCTACTCGGGAGGCTGAGGCAGGAGAATCACGTGAATCTGGGAGGTGGAGGTTGCAGTGAGCCGAGATCGCACCACTGCACTCCAGCCTGGGAAACAGAGTGAGACCCTGTCTCAAAAAAGAAATTTCAAAAATAGGTGACATAAAACCAGACTTTTCTAGAGATAAGCACAGAGGTGATGAACTATAAAGAGAAACAAGTGCTGTAGAAAGCGTGGTCTCTCGTGGAGGAGTGGAGGGTTTAAAGTTGGGAGGGTGATGTGTTGGGCTGCCAGGATGCCAGCTGTGGTCTTTTACTTGACTTTAACGGTGGTTACCTAAGTGTCTGTTTTACAGCCATACTTGTGTTTTTATGCATGCAACAACAAAAAAATTCAAGTCATGTCATTCCTCTGCTCAAAACCTTCCAGAGATTCCATCTCAGCCAGAAGGCAAAGCTCTTCAGACCCTGTGACCTGCACTGTCCACCCCCGACTTTTCTCACTCACACAGGTCCAGCCGCATTGGCCTCCAGACATGCTCCTACCTCAGGGCCTTCGCATGTGCTGTTCTCTCTGTCGGACCAATCCTACCCTCAGACGTTTTCACAGTTCTCTCTGCTTCATTATTTCAGATCTTTACTAAAAACATGTCCTCAGTAGTGGGGACTTCCTTGGCCACCTGATATGGTTTGGATGTTTTGTCCCCTCCAAATCTCATGTTGAAATGTGACCCCCAGTGTAGGAGGTGGGGCCTGGTGGGAGGTGTTGGGATCATGGGGGCGGATCCCTCATGAATGGCTTGGTGCCCTCCTCATGATAATGAGTGGATTCTCACTCTATGAGTTCACAAGAGAGCTGGTTATTTAAAAAGTCTGGGCTGGGCACAGAGGCTCACGCCTGCAATCCCAGCACTTTGGGGGGCCGAAGCAGGTGGATCACATGAGGTCAGGAGTTCAAGACCAGCCTGACCAACACGGTGAAACCCTGTCTCTACTAAAAATACAAAAATTAGCCAGGCATGGTGGAGCACACCTGTAATCCCAGCTCCTTGGGAGGTTGTGGCAGGATAATCACTTGAACCCAGGAGGCAGAGGTTGCAGTGAGCTGAGATCATGTCACTGCACTCCAGCCCGGGCAACAAGAGTGAAACTCCATCTCAAAAAATAAATAAATAAAAAAAATAAGTGTCTGGAATCCCCTCCTCTCTCTCTTGCCATGTGACACACCTGCTCCCCCTTTGCCTTCCACCATGAGTAAAAATTTCCTCCCCAGAAACTCAGCAAGTGCTGGCACCATGTACAGTCTGCAGATCCACGAGCCAAATAAACCTTTTCTTTGTAAGTTACCCAGTCTCAGGTAGTCCTTTATAGCAAAGCAAAATGGACTAATACACCACCCTAACTAAATGGCCTGCTCCTTTCCCCCAAACATACAGCCACTTCCTTTCTCCTTCCCTGCTGTCTCTTCCCTTTAGCACAATTACCACTTAGTATACTACATATTTTGTCTAACAACATCTTGTTCATTGACTGATTTTCCTCTCTAAATCTAAGCTCTACAAGGACAGAAGTTTTGCCTCCCCCTTCCCACTGTTTTGTCCTCAACACTTACAACAGTGCCTGGCACATAATAGGTGCTCAGAAAAAATGGTCAAATTCATCATCATAAGGATGATTTTGAAACTCTTGAAAATTTTGATCTGATATGTGAAACTCCTTTCCTCTTATCAATAATTTTTTTTGATTAGGTCTTGATCTGTCACCCAGGCTGGAGTGCAGTGGCACAATCTCAGCTCACTGCAAACTCCACCTCCCAGATTCAAGCAATTCTCTTGCTTCAGCCTCCCAAGTAGCTGAGATTACAGGCACGCACCACCACGTGTGGCTAATTTTTGTATTTTTTGTAGAGACAGGATTCAACATGTTGCCAGGCTGGTCTTGAATTCCTAGGCTCGAGCAATTCTCCCGCCTCAGCCACTCAAAGTGCTGGGATTGCAGGCATGAGCCTCCGCACCCAGCCTCAATAAGAAGTTTTGAAATGAAATTTACATAACATAAATGAACCATTTGAAAGTGTACAGTTCAGTGGCACTCAGTACATTCACAACTTTGTGCAGCTGCCACCTCTGTGATTCCAAAATATTTCATCACCCTAAAGGGGGACCCTGTCCCCATTAAGCAGTCACTGCAAATCTCCTCTCTCCAGCCTCCAGCAACCATTAATCTGCTTTGCATCTATATGGGTTTGCCAATTCTGGATATTTCATATAAATATTATACATTTCATAGATGATATGTGACCTTCTTGTCTGGCTTATTTCACTTAGCATGTTTTATTTTTTTCTCTCTCTTTTTAAAAATAATTTCAACTGTTAAATTCAGAGGGTGCACATGTAGGTTTGTTGCCTGGGTATATTGCATGATGTTGAGGTTGGGGGTATGAATGATCCCATCACTCAGGTAGTGAGCATGGTACCCAATAGGTAGTTTTCCAATGCTTGCCCCCATCTTCCTTCCACCCTCTAGTAATCCCCAGTGTCTATTGTTGCCATCTTTATGTCCATGTTAATCCAATGTTTACATCCTGCTTACAAGTAAGAACATGTGCTATTTGGTTTTCTGCTCCTGCATTAATTCACTTAGGTTGATGGTCTCCAGGTGCACCCATGTTGCTGCCAAGAACATGATTTCATTCTTTTTCATGGCTGCATAGTGTTCCATGGTGTTCCATGAATCTATACACCATATTCATTGTGGTATATATGTATGTGTGTATATATATATGTGTGTGTATGTATACAGATACATATATACATATGTACCTGTATGTATATATACACATACACGCATGTATATATCTGCATACATACACACATGCATATACACACATATATACACACAGATATACATATATACATACATACATACAGATATACACATATATGTATATCTGTATGTATATATACACGTGCACACACATATGTGTATATCTGTATATATATGTGTGTATATATACACATATACACACACACACCATGGTATACTATGCAAAAAGAATGAAATCATGGTGTGTATATATCACATTTTCTTTATCCAGTCTACCATTGATGGGCAATTAAGTTGATTCCATGTCTTTGCTATTGTGAATAGTGTCACTTAGCATGTTTTCAAGGTTCATCCACATTGTAGCACATATCAACACTCCATTCCTCTTTATGACTTGACTAATACCCACTGTGTGTGTAAAACGCATTTTGTCTATCCATTATTCAGCTGCTGGGCAGACATGTGGTTGCTTCCATCTTTTGGCTGTTGTGGAAAACATGGCTATGAACATTCGTGTACAAACATTTCTCTGAATACTTGTTTTCAATTCTTTTGGGGGAATCTCTCTCTTTTTTTTTTGAGACGGAGTCTTACTCTTGCCCAGGATGGAGTACAGTGGTGTGATCTCGGCTCACTGCAACCTCCGCCTCCCAGGTTCAAGTGATTCTCCTGCCTCAGCCTCCTGAGTAGCTGGGATTACAGGTGCAAACCACCGCACCCAGCTAATTTTCCTATTTTTTTCGTGGAGATGGTTTTCACCATGTTGGCCAAGCTGGTCTCGGACTCCTGACCTCAGGTGATCTGCCCGCCTCGGCCTCCCAAACCACTGGGATTACAGGTTCCTGAACACAAAGCGTCTGCCGCATTTACCGTGTGTGTGTGTGTGTGTGTGTGTATTTCTGTGTATGTTTTAGAGAGACAAGGTCTTGTTCTGTTGCCCAGACTGGAGTGAGTACAGTGGCGTAGCTCACTGCAGCCTCGAATTCCTGGGCTGAGGCAATCCTCTGGTTTCAGCCTCCCAAGTAGCTGGAATTCTAGGCACCTGACATCATGCTAGACAATTTTTAAAATTTTTTTTTGTAGAGACGGGGTCTTCCTATATGGCCCAGGCTGCTCTCAAACTCATGGCCTCAAGCAATCCTCCTGCCTCGGCCTCCCAAAGCGCTGGGATTACAAGCATAAGCCACCACGCTCAGTCAGATTTTTTCTTCTATAATTATAATTTGAAGGATGATGATCTACTAGAAATCTTCCCTGACCTGAGCTGACACCAGTGATGCACCCCTGGATAAAGCATCTCTGGCCCCATTTGCACAACTAGGACCTCAGCCCTACATCCTCATCTCATCGCAGTTGGGATCTGAGAACATATGTAAGGGTTAGCGTGGCTGAGGCACCCCCCAAGGCTTGGGCGATGGTCGTGATTGCAGGGAAGCTCCTTTGCAGAGGAACCGTCCGGGCTTCCTGCTATTGCACGGTCTGGACACCAGAGGGCGCCATGAGAACAGATTTTTAGCAGGACCCGCCGTGTGCGCTCCCGCGCAAGCCTGTTTGGATGGGAACGTGGTTTTGGGAAACCCCTGGGCGAAACCGCTGCTTCTGTTCAGGGACATCTCTCCAGAAATGAGTGGCATAGCTCTGAAGGTGACGATGCATCTGGGCTCTCTATAAATCAGGCCGACTTGCTATAAACGCCCCATTCCGTCCAGCTCAATGAATGGCCTTCCTTCTTTTCTCTCCCTAGTCCCTTCTCTTTCTCCCTCCTTTCCTTCCTGTTTTTCCTTCCTAATGTGGACAGTTGCTGCTCTAATTCGTCTGCTTCCTCTAAGCGTGCATGGTTAGCATGCACATTTTTCTTACAGTAGAGTCATTCTGAAATGCGCCTTAAACTCTTGCGCGTTCATTTCCTGTTGCCATCCACAGAAACCCCAAGTTGCTACGTCCATTTGCACTCAGAGGAAGCATTCCAGGCAGTGGGGTGTTCCTAGCGACCAGCGCGGGGCTCCTCCGTGGTCTCTCATTGGGGGTCATCTCGGGCTCAGCGGGCTCACTTGCAATATGGGGGTGAATTGAGCAGAAATGCACGGGCTGTTCAAGTTGACGGGGTGGGCGTGTTTCTGTTTTTCTCTCCAGCTGTGCTGCCAAGATCCAGGGTTGGTTCCTGGTCTCGGATTCTATGCCTGGCCCAACTCTAGCCTCCTGAGAGTCTGCCCCGGGAAAGCCACAGAACAGTGACAAGCGGGTCACCCGGTCTGACCTCAGCCTGGCACTGAGCGCTTCTGGCCCATTTCCTCGTTCACCCCCTGCTGATGCCCTAGCTGCACCCCCTCTCCCCTCACCCCACAACAGCTGTCCCAGAGCCACCAGCATCAGGTTTCCAAGTTCTGCTCCCCTCCCTTCACTACCTGCTTCACAAGGCCAGGAAGCCTTTATGGTCCTTCCTTCCCATCTCCCTGAACTTTGGGAAGAAACATGGTTATATCGCCCAGGACATATGAAAGATGAATTTTAAACACACCCAGGCCGGGTGCAGTGGCTCACGCCTGTAATCCCAACACTTTGAGGGGACCCTGAAGGGGGAGGATCGCTTAAGTCCAGGAGTTTGAGACTAGCCTGGGCAACATAATGCGACTCCTGTCTCTAAGAAAAAATAAAATGAATAGCCAGTCATCCTTTGGGCCCAGGAGATCAAGGCTGCAGTGAGTTGTGATTGCACCACTGCACTCCAGCCTGGGCAAAAGCAAGACCCTGTCTCTAAAATAAACAGAAAGGCAAAGCCATCGAGCTGACACCTTGATCTTGGACCTCATCGAGGTCCTCATATGAGGATTCCAGCCTTCAGAAGGTGGGAAAATTGATTTCTGGGTTTTTTTTTGTTTTTTTTTTTTTTTTGAGGTGGAGTCTCGCTCTGTCACCCAGGCTGGAGTGCAGTGGCATGATCTCCATTCGCTGCAACCTCTGCCTCCCAGGTTCCAGCAATTCTCCTGCCTCAGTCTCCCGAGTAGCTGGGATTACAGGCACATGCCACCACACCCAGGTAATTTTTTGTATTTTAGTAGAGACAGGGTTTCACCATGTTGGCCAGGCTGGTCTCGAACTCCTGACCTCAAGTGATCCACCTGCCTCGGCCTCCCAAAGTGCTGGGATTACAGACATGAGCCACTGTGCCAAATTTCTGCTGTTTAGAAATGCCCAGCCAGTGGAACTTGTAACAGGGGCCCCACTGACTAATACGCCCCTATGCAGGCTTGCACAGGTGGTCAGGAATGGACTTCCAGCCCTCGGGTGACACCCATCAGCAGCCTCCAGCAAGCAGCTAGAAATCAGGAGAGATGATCTTTTGTGAAAGATGTTGGGGTGCTATGAACACCCCACTCCCTCAGGCCCTTATAAGGGGACAGAGGCGTGCTCCCTCTTGTCTCAAGCCCAGCTGGGGAGTGGGCTGCTTCTAGGACACCATGTAAAGGATTTGATATGTGTCCCTGGAGCGGGGTACCCTGTGGACTGGTGCCTATTTTTTTTTTTTTTTGGACAATTTGATTCAATTTTATTATTTCTGTAGTTATTTAAACCTAAGTACTACGGCAACATTATTCTAATTTCTATTGTGATAGAATTCACACACCATAAAATTCACCACATTGAGGTGGTTTTTAGTACATTCATGAAGTTGTGCAACTATCACTACTGTGTAATCTGGAACATTTTCATCAGCCAAGAAAAAGCCCACTCCCACCTCCCCCTACCCCCTGGCAAGCATGAAACTACTTTCTGGATTTGCCTACTCTGAACGTTTTATGGGAATGGAATAATATGTGTGATCTTTGACTGGATGGGTTTTTTTTTTTTTTTTTTTTGAGATGGAGTCTCGCTCTGTCACCCAGGCTGGAGTGCAGTGGCGCAATCTCAGCTCACTGCAAGCTCCACCTCCCGGGTTCACACCATTCTCCTGCCTCAGCCTCTCCAAGTAGCTGGGACTACAGGCGCCCGCCACCACGCCCGGCTAATTTTTTATATTTTTAGTAGAGATGGGGTTTCACTGTGGTCTCGATCTCCTGACCTCGTGATCCGCCCGCCTTGGCCTCCCAAAGTGCTGGTATTACAAGCGTGAGCCACCGTGCCCAGCCGTGACTGGATGTTTTTAAATTTTATTCATGTTGTGGCATGTATTTATTTATTTTTTTTTAAGAGACAGGAGCTCACCCCATTGCTGAGGCTGGAGTGCAGTGGTGTGATGACAGCTCACTGCAGCCTCAAACTCCTGCACTCAAGCGATCCTCCCACCTCAGCCTCCCGAATAGCTGGGACTACAGGTGTGCATCACCATGCCTGCCTAATTTTTAAATTTTTTGTGGAGATGGGGTCTTGCTCTATTGTCCAGGCTGGTCTTCAACTCCTGGGTTCAAGGGATCCTGCTACCTCTGCCTCCCAAAGTGCTAGGATTACAGGCATGAGCCATAGCACCTGGCTATTAGTATTTTACTCCTTTCTATGATGGAGTAATATGGATTATTATAGTTCTTATATAGATGCAGCACACTTTGTGTATCTTTTGATCAGTTAACAGGCATTTGAATTGTTCCCGCTTTCTACCTACCATGAATAAAGCTGCTGTTATAACCATTCATATACATGGCTCTGTGTGGACATGTGTTTTCATTTCTTTTGCATTTATATGTACAGGTAAGTGAAATTACTGGGAAACTCTATGTTTAGTCCTTTTTTTTTTTTTTTTTCAGAAGGAGTCTCACTCTGTTGCCCAGGCTGGAGTGCAGTGGCACAATCTCGACTCACTGCAACCTCCGCCTCCTGGGTTCAAGCAATTCTCCTGCCTCAGCCTCCCAAGTAGCTGGGATTACAGGCATCCACCACCATGCCCGGCTAATTTTTGTTTTTTTAGTAGAGATGGGGTTTCACCATGTTGGCCAGGCTGGTCTCCAATCCTGACCTCAGGTGATCCGCCTGCCTTGGCCTCCTGAAGTGCTGGGATTACAGGAGTGAGCCACCATACCTGGCCATACATTTAGCCTTTTTAAGGACTGCCAGACTGTTTTACAGAATGCTCTACCATTTTATGTTCTTACCAGCAATATATGAGGATTCCAAATTTTTGCACGATCTTTGACCACACTTGTTACTGTCTTTTTGCCAATAGTGGGAGTGAGGTGGGTGTGAGGTGGTATTTTGTGATTTTGATTTGAATTTCCCTAATGGACTAATAATGTTCAGCATCTTTTCATGTGTTTATTGGCCATTTATATATCTTCCTTGGAGAAATGTCTAAATGCCCCCAGTAAGCAGATCCTTTGCATATCTTAAATATCACGGCTGGGCACAGTCGCTCACACCTGTAATTCCAGCATTTTGGGAGGTTGAGGCAGGTGGATTGCTTGAGGCTGGGAGTTCAAAACCAGCCTGGGCAACATAATAAGACCCCCAACTCAAAATAAATACATAAATGAATAAATAAGAAATAAAAAATTAGCTGGGCATGGTGACATGTACCTGTAGTCCCAGCTACTAAAGAGGCTGAGGCAGGAGGATCACGTGAGCCCAGGAGTTCAAGGCTGCCACTGCACTCCAGCCTGGGCGACAGAGCGAGACCCTCTGTGAAAAAAAAAATTGCATTGTCTTTTAATGATAGACCTTTAAGAGTTCTTTTTATATTCTGCACATTAGACCCTTGTTGTATTTGTGAATATTTTTCTCCCATTCTGTGGGTTATTTTTTCACTTTGTTGATAATGTTTTTTGAAAAAACAAACTGTTTTTAAAAGACAATTTTGGCTGGGCACGGTGGCTTATGCCTGTAATCCCAGCACTTTGAGAGGCTGAGGCAGGCGGATCACCTGAGTCAGGAGTTCGAGACCAGCCTGGCCAACATGGCGTAACCCTGTTGCTCACTGCAACCTCCACCTCCTGGGTTCAAGCAATTCTCCTGCCTCAGCCTTCCGAGTAGCTGGGATTACAGGCATCCACCACCATGCCCGGCTAATTTTTATATTTTTAGTAGAGATGGGGTTTCACCATGTTGGACAGGCTGGTCTCCAATTCCTGACCTCAGGTGATCCGACTGCCTTGGCCTCCCAAAGTGGTGGGATTACAGGCGTCAGCCACCGCGCCCAGCCATCTACTAAAAATGCATCAGCCAGGTATGGTCGTGCGCCCCTGTAGTCCCAGCCACTCGGGAGGCTGAGGCAGGAGAATCGCTTGAATCCGGGAGGTGGAGGTTGCAGTGAGCCAAGATCATGCCATTGCACTCTAGCCTCACTCACAGAGTGAGACTCCCCCACCCCCAAACAAAATTTGGTGAAGTCCAATCTATCTCTCTTTGGTTGCTTGTGCTTTTGGTGTCCTATAAAGGAAATCATTGTCTCATCCAAGGACACAAAGCAATTCTCCAGCCTCAGTTTCCTGAGTTACCGTCTGTTGGGTACAGTGTTTCTGGTTGGGATGAAGAAAAAGCTCTGGACATAGTGATTGCACAACACTGTGAATGTACTTATGGAAGCAGACCTTTCTCATGGAGGATTTAGCCAAGTTAATTTTTGTATTTTTAGTACAGACAGGGTTTCACCATGTTGTGCAGTCTGGTCTCGAACTCCTGACCTCAGGAGATCTGTCTACCTCGGTCTCCCAAAGTGCTGGGATTACAGGCATGAGCCACCATGCCTGGCCTTATCTTTCTTAAAGACTCGAACTAGATCCTGTTCAGACATGTTATAACAAATTAGTACAAGTTTATTTTGGTATAAAAATATTTTGAAATCCATGCATAGTTCTTTTTTTTTTTTTTTTTTTGAGAAGGAGTCTCGCTCAGTTGCCCAGGCTGGAGTGCAGTGGCACAATCTCAGCTCACTGTGAGCTCCACCACCCGGGTTCACGCCATTCTCCTGCTTCAGCCTCCCGAGTAGCTGGGACTACAGGCACCCGCCACCACACCCGGCTAATTTTTGTATTTTTAGTAGAGACGAGTTTTTACCTTGTTAGCCAGGATGGTCTCAATCTCCTGACCTCGTGATCCACCCACCTTGGCCTCCCAAAGTGCTGGGATTACAGGCGTGAGCCACTGTGCCCGGCTGCATAGTTCTTTTATAACGCACATTTTCCATGAATTTTTTGAAGACCCCTCGTGTGTATATACCTTGTGAAATGGTTGAGTGGAGCTAATTTACATATTTGCCTATTTTTGGATATTACATATAAATCAAATCATAAACAATGTGTCATCTTTTTGTATATGGCTTCTTACACTTAAAGTAATGCTTTAGGTTTACCCACACTCTACCATATATTACATTAGTACAGTAGTCCTTCTTTATCTGGAGTTTTGCTTTCTGGGGTTTCAATTACCTGCAGTCAACTGTGGTCTAAAAATATTAAATGGAAAATTCCAACAATACACAATTCATAAGTTTCAAATTCCATGCCATGTGAGTAGTATGCTGAAGTCTCATGCAGTCCCACTCCATCCTGCCCAGGTGGTGAGTCATTCCCTGGTCCATTATATTCACACTGTAGGTGACACTATCTGCCTGTTAATCATTCAGTAGCTGGCTCAGGGATCCGATTGAAGAAAAGCATTTCGGGCTTCCACTGGGATTCTTGAAATGTATCCCCCAAGGACAAAGGGGGACTACTGTACTTCATTCCTTTACTGTATATATATACTAATATATACACTATATATACGCTACATTTATACTATATATACACTATATACACTATATATACTATATATTGTATAGTGTATATATAGTATATATGTGTGTGTGTATATATGTGTGTGTGTGTGTGTGTGTATATATATATATATATATATATATTTTTTTTTTTTTTTTTTTTTTTTTTTTTTTTGAGACAGTGTCTCGCTCTTTCACCCAGGCCGGAGTGCAGTGGTGCAATCTTGGCTCACTGCAAGCTCCGCCTCCCAGGTTCACGCCATTATCCTGTCTCAGCCTCCCGAGTAGCTGGGACTACAGGCGCCCGCCACCACACCCAGCTAATTTTTTGTATTTTTAGTAGACACGGAGTTTCACCGTGTTAGCCAGGATGGTCTCGATCTCCTGACCTCGTGATCCGCCCGCCTCAGCCTCCCAAAGTGCTGGGATTACAGGCGTGAGCCACCGCGTCCGGCCTCCTTTACTATATTTTTATCCATTAATTTATATTGTGGTAAAATACATACAACATACAATCTATCATTTTAACCATGTTTGAGTATGTAATTCAGTGACATTAAGTACATTCACAATGTTGTGCAATCACTATGTCCAGAGCTTTTTCATCATCCCAACCAGAAACACTGTACCCAACAGATGGTAACTCCTCATCCTCCCCTCCCCCTGTCCCCGGTAACCTTTATTCTACTTACTGTCTCTATGAATTTGCCTATTCTAGGTACCTTATATAAGTGGATTTTTTTTTTTTTTTTTTTGAGATGGAGTTTTACTCTTGTTGCCCAGGCTGGAGTGCAATGGCAGGATCTCGGCTCATTGCAACCTCTGTCTCCCAGGTTCAAGCAATTCTGCCTCAGCCTCCCGAGTGGCTGGGATTACAGGTATGCACCATCACGCCCAGCTAATTTTGTATTTTTAGTAGAGATGGGGTTTCTCCATGTTGAGGCTAGTCTTGAACTCCTGACCTCAGGTGATCTGCCCACCTTGGCCTCCCAAAGTGCTGGGATTGCAGGCGTGAGCCACAGCACCGGGCCGACATAAGTGGAATTATATAGTGAATTAGTTGGTTTTTGCATTGCTATAAAGAAATACCTGAGACTGAGTAATCAATAAGAAAAGAGGTGTAATTGGCTCACAGTTCATCAGACTGTACAGGAAGCATGGCGGTATCTGCTTCTGGGAAGGCCTCGGGGAGCTTGCAATGATGGTAGAAGGTGGGGAAGGGGGGAGCAGGCATCTCACACAGTGTAAAGCAGGAGCAGGAGAGTGAGGGGGGTGCTACAAACTTTTAAACAACCAGATCTCATGAGAACTCACTCACTGTTGCAAGGACAGTATCAAGGGCTAAATCCTCCATGAGAAAGGTCTGCTTGCATGATCCACTCACCTGCCACCAGGCCCCATCTCCAAAACTGGAAATTACAATTCAGTATGAGATTTGAGTGGGGACACAGATCCAAACTATATCATATAGTGTGTGTCCTTTTGTGTCTGGCTGATTCCACTTAGCATAATGTCCTCAGGGTTCATCCATGTCATTCCATGGATCAGAATTTCATTTCTTTTTATGGTGAATAGTGCTGCATTGTAGGGATAGGCCACATTTTGCTTATTCATGTCTCAGTGGATGGACATTTGGGTAGTTTCCACTTCTTGGCTATCATGACTAATGCTGCTATGAATGTTTGGGCACATGTGTTTGTTTGAGTTCCTATTTTCAGTTCTCCAGGGCATAGCCCTAGGAGTGGAATTGCTGGACCACACGGAAATTCTGTGTCACTTTTTGAGAAACTGCCAAGCTCAGTAATCTGTTGTAATGGGCCCCCGACACCCTCCAGCAACTCTGATTTATTCTCATTTTATATATGAAGGAAAGCCAAGGTTCGGAAACATGTCTGAGGCCACAGCTCATAAAGAACCAGCCAAGACACCAACCCAAATCTGTCTTAGGCCCACACCTGAGCTCTTTGCTCCTCCCAGTGTCCCCCAGGCACTGTGTGGCTCTTTCTCTAGGTTGGACTGGGCCTGGTGCTGTGATCTCTGGGCTCCAGGGACAACTCTGTGCACAGTCCCGTGTGACCTGGGACCTACCCCTCCTTCCAAATGACCCTTCCCTGAAGGAGAGGGCAGGACCTTGATTCTGGCCTCCCCTCTCCCTACAACTCTTACTGGAAATGGTCCCATGAGAGCTATGTCATGGTTGACCCAATAATCAGGTTACCAGCCTCCTCTCCTCTCCTTCTTCCCAGGACTTGGGAAAGGGTACCCTGGCTGTCTCACCAACTGAACTACTCTGACCTGAATCCACTGTCATTCTCACTGTCTAGAAAACAGCCCTGGCCCATTTCCTTTACCTAACGCCCACTGGGCACTTACAGCCTTCCTACCTCTACCAGCAGCTCCCAGTCTCTCTCGTCATGGGGCAGTGAAGGGGGACTTTGAGGTCAGGAACCTCCCACTAGGAGCATGAAGCCCAGTGGACGCAGGGCCCAAGGCCAGGGCTGTTGGGAGCCTGCAGGAATGAGAATAAAAAAGAAAGCCGCAAAACTGAAACACTATGAAACACTTAGTAAAAGTTACAACTTCATTAATTAAACGTTCTGGTTTGTTAAATACAGTTAGGTTCCCTCTTCAAACAGCTTATCCAGTTTCCCTGTTCTCCATCCTATAATTCCAAACACCCCCTTGCCTTTGCTGCACCCCAACTTGTCTGAATATGCCTAGGCATGCCTGAACTTGCTACAACCCCAGTCCACATTCCTTTCCTTATTAGGGAATAGGTTCCCTTCCTAGTACCTCCGTAAATGACCCCCCTTCTCTCTCTTCTCACCCCCCTTATGTGCCAACCTTATCTAAGAAAGTTTAAATGTTTAGCCAATCGGGACTAGTTTAGACTGTGGGGTCCAACCCTAGCCAATAGGGGAAAGACACAGAAGCAGAAGCTGCATTAGAGATAATTAAAACCCCTGCTTTCCTTTGTTCTGGGTGCTCTCGCCATTGCTCCACCTGTGAGACGCACCTTCCTATGTGAGTAAATTGCCTTGCTGAGAGAATTTTTGTCTCAGTGCTGGTTCTTCTTTGTGGCACCGAGCATTTATTTCCAACAAATTTAGTGACCCGTATGGGGAAACTAATCCTCCCCTGGGAAAGGGTCTCCGATCGCCTCCCGTGAGGAGACGCGTCCGGCTGCCTTGTGGCAGCCTCAGTGAGATGAATAAAACTGGACTGTCAGCAATGCAGGAAGAAAAGGCCTTCAGTTACCACGGCGATCAGGTAACTCTGTGCACAGACCAAGGTAAGAAAGGCCATGGGAGCCGGCAAAGTATTTCCCTGGTGGTCGGGACCAAGGCAAGAAAAGCTGCAGGGGCAGTGAAGTATTCTTTGGTTGGGATACACCAAGGCAAGAAAAGCCACGGGGGCGGTGAGGTATCTTTGGTCAGGATATACCAAGGCAAGAAAAGCCGTGGGGGTGGTGACGTATTCTTTGGTGGTCGGGTTATCTTGGAGGTTGAAAGTGTGTGAAGGTGCAAGGAATCCCCAGTAGTGGGGTTGAGCCTCCAGGGAAAGGGGTACAAGACATGTCTAATATGAGAAATTGAGCCCCCATTAACCTCCAAGAGGGAGGTGCAAAAAAAAAATGTCTAATATGAGAGAGTGGGCCGCCATTAACTTCCAGGACGGGAAATATCCCTAGTAAAAGAAGAACTACAAACGATCAAACATAAAAAAAAAAGCAACAGATAATAAAATATTGTTGTTTTATTTGGACCCAAGAACCAATCCTCAGATCCTCAGTTTTCTGGCCAAAGTTTGGGTCAAATAAGGAATAGATTTGTCAGCTTTTAGTAGAACATATTAATGACAAGAGTCTGTCTCCCAGGAGGAAATAGATTACGCCCTATGTTGGTGGTAGGGGCCTGCCCCTCTTTACCTCCTAATGACTGCAGGAAGAAAGCCACAAGCCAACTCCTCTAAGCCGCCTAACACTCCTGACCCTAACCCCCCTCCCCGCTCAGGCTGAAGCAGTCTGCCCGAGCTGCAGGGCCTGCCGAAGGTGCACGAACAGTGTGAGGGGAACCTCCCCTATGCTAGGAAACTCCCAGCCCAAAGGGGGCATCCACAGTTTCCAGTGTTACTTAGGTAGAAGTTAATGAAAATGCTTACGAAGGTGGCTCTGGCATGCAGATGGCAGAGGACAGCAAGAGCATAAAGACACACCGGACACTGCCCGCCATCCACAGAGTGAGGGACAAAGCCCAGTCTGGTGGCAAATGGGGCAAATGGAAAGAAACTTTAGTGTAGAAAAGGCTCTGTGTGGGACTTGCTGGCAAGATGGCCGAACAGGAACAGCTCTAATCTGCAGCTCCCAGTGAGATCAACACAGAAAGTGGGTGATTTCTGCATTTCCAAGTGAGGTACCCAGTTCGTCTCATTGGGACTGGTTGGACAGTGGGTACAGCCCATGGAGGGCGAGACAAAGCAGGGTGGGGTGTTGCCTCACCTTGGAAGTGCAAGGGGTAGGGGGATTTCCCTTTCCTAGCCAAGGAAAGCTTTGAGAGACTGGATCAGGAGGAACAGTGCAATCCGGCCCAGATACTGCATTTTTCCCATGGTTTTCACAACTGGCAGACCAGGATATTGCCTCCGGGGCCTGTCTCAGCAGGCCCCACCCCCATGGAGCCCAGCAAGCTAAGATCCACTGGCTTGAAATTCTCACTGCTAGCATAGCAGTCTGAGGTCGACCTGGGACACTCGAGCTTGGTGGAGGGAGCGGCGTTCGCCATTGCTGAGGCTTGAGTAGGTGGTTTTACCCTCACAGTGTAAACAAAGCCCTGGGAAGTTCGAACCGGACAGAGCCCACCGCAGCTGAACAAGGCCGCTGAAGCCATACTGCCTGTCTAGATTTCCTCCTCTCTGGGCAGGGCATCTCTGAAAAAAAGGCAGCAGCTCCAGTCTGGGACTTATAGATAAAACCCTTATCTCAGTCGGGCGCAGTGGTTCACGCCTGTAATCCCAGCACTTTGGGAGGCCGAGGCGGGCGGATCACGAGGTCAGGAGATCGAGACCATCCTGGTTAACATGGTGAAACCCTGTCTCTACTAAAAATACAAAAAATTAGCTGGGCGCGGTGGCGGGCGCCTGTAGTCCCAGCTACTCGGGGGGCTGAGGCAGGAGAATGGCGTGAACCTGGGAGGCGGAGCTTGCAGTGAGCCAAGATTGCGCCACTGCACTCCGGCCTGGGTGAAAGAGCGAGACTCCGTCTCAAAAAAAAAAAAAAAAAAAAAAACCCTTATCTCCCTGGGACAGAGCACCTGGGGGAAGGGGCGGCTGTGGATGCAGCTTCAGCAGACTTAAACGTCCCTGCCTGACAGTTCTTAAGAGAGCAGTGGATCTCCCAGCACAGTGTTCAAGCTCTGATAAGGGACAGGCTGCCTCCTCAAGTGGGTCCCTGACCCCCGTGTACCCTGACTGGGAGACACCTCCCAGTAGGGGCCACCAGACATATCATACAAAAGAGTTATCGCTGGCATCTGGTGGGTACCCCTCTTGGACGAAGCTTCCAGAGGAAGGAACAGGCAGCAATCTTTGCTATTCTGCAGCCTCCACTGGTGATACCTGGGAAAACAGGGTCTGGAGTGGACCTCCAGCAAACTCCAGCAGACCTGCAGAAGAGGGGCCTGTTAGAAGGAAAACTAACAAAACAGGAAGGAATAGTAGCAACATCAACAAAAAGGACATCTACTCAGAGACCCCATCTGAAGTTCACCAACATCAAAGGCCAAAGGTAGACAAATCCACGAAGATGGGGAGAAACCAGTGCAAAAAGGATGAAAACTCCAAAAACCAGAACGCCTCTTCTCCAAAGGATCACAACTCCTTGTCAGCAAGGGAACAAAACTGGATGGAGAATGAGTTTGACGAATTGACAGAAGTAGGCTTCAGAAGGTGGGTAATAACAAACTCCTCTGAGCTAAAGGAGCATGTTCTAACTCAATGCAAGGAAGCTAAAAACCTTGAAAAAAAGGTTAGACAAATTGCTAACTAGAAAATAACCAGTTTAGAGAAGAACATAAATGACCCGATGGAGCTGAAAAACATAGCACTTCAAGAACTTCTTGAAGCATATACAAGTATCAATAGACGAATTGATCAAGTAGAAGAAAGGATACCAGAGATTGAAGATCAACTCAATGAAATAAAGCAAGAAAACAAGATTAGAGAAAAAAGAGTGAAAAGAAAGGAACAAAGCCTCCAAGAAATATGGGAGTATGTGAAAAGGCCAAATATACATTTAATTGTTGTACCTGAAAGTGACGGGGAGAATGGAACCAAGTTGGAAAACACTCTTCAGGATGTTATCCAGGAGAACCTCCCCAACCTAGCAAGGCAGGCCAACATTCAAATTCAGGAAATACAGAGACCACCACAAAGATATTCCTCGAGAAGAGCAATCCCAAGACATATAATCATCAGATTCTCCAAGGTTGAAATGAAGGAAAAAGTGTTAAGGTCAGCCAGAGAGAAAGGTCAGGTTACCCACAAAGGGAAGCCCATCAGACTAACAGCGGATCTCTTGGCAGAAACTCTACAAGCCAGAAGAGAGTGGGGGCCAATATTCAACATTCTTAAAGAAAAGAATTTTCAACCCAGAATTTCCTATCCAGCCAAACTAAGCTTCATAAGCAAAGGAGAAATAAAATCCTTTACAGACAAGAAAATGCTGAGAGATTTTGTCATCACCAGGCCTGCCTTACAAGAGCTCCTGAAGGAAGCACTAAACATGAGAAGGAATGACTGGTACCAGCCACTGCAAAAAACATGCCAAATTGTAAAGACCATTGACACCATGAAGAAACTGCATCACTAATGGACAAAATAACCAGCTAGCATCACAAAGACAGGATCAGATTCACACATAACAATATTAACCATAAATGTAAATGGGCTAAATGCCACAATTAAAAGACACAGACTGGCAAATTGGATAAAGAGTCAAGACCCATCAGTGTACTGTATTCAGGAGACCCATCTCATGTGCAAAGACACACATAGGCTCAAAATAAAGTGATGGAGGAATATTTACCATGCAAATGGAAAGCAAAAAAAACAAGGGTTGGAATGCTAGTCTCTGATAAAACAGACTTTAAGTCAACAAAAATCAAAAGAGACAAAGAAGGGCATTACATAATGATAAGGGGATCAATGCAACAAGAAGAGCTAACTATCCTAAATATATATGCACCCAATACAGGAGCACCCAGATTCATAAAGCAAGTTCTTAGAGCCCAACAAAGAGACTTAGACTCCCACACAATAATAGTGGGAGACTTTAACACCCCACTGTCAACACTAGACAGATCAACGAGACAGAAAATTAACAAGGATATCCAAGACTTGAACTCAGCTCTGAAGCAAGCAGACCTAATAGACATCTACAGAACTCTCCACCCCACATCAACAGAATATACATTCTTCTCAGCACCACATTGCACTTATTCTAAAATTGATCACATAATTGGAAGTAAAACACTCCTCAGCAAATGCAAAAGAATGGAAATCATAACAGTCTCTCAGACTACAGGGCAATCAAATTAGAATTCAGGATTAATAAACTCACTCAAAACTGCACAACTACATGGAAACTGAACAACCTGCTCCTGAATGACTACTGGGTACGTAACGAAATGAAGGCAGAAATAAAGATGTTCTTTGAAACCAATGAGAACAAAGACACAATGAACCAGAATCTCTGTGACACATTTAAAGCAGTGTGTAGAGGGAAATTTATAGCACTAAATGTCCACAAGAGAAAGCAGGAAAGATCTAAAATTGACACCCTAACATAAAAATTAAAAGAACTAGAGAAGCAAGAGCAAACAAATTCAAAAGCTAGCAGAAGAGAAGAAATAACTAAGATCAGAGGAGAACTGAAGGAGATAGAAACACGAAAAACCCTTCAAAAAAAAATATCAGTGAATCCAGGAGCTGGTTTTTTTTTTAAAGATCAACAAAATAGACTGCTAGCCAGACTAACAAAGAAGAAAAGAGGGAAGAATTAAATAGACACAATAAAAAATGGTAAAGGGGATATTACCACTGATCCCACAGAAATACAAACTACCATCAGAGAATACTATAAACACCTCTATGCAAATTAACTAGAAAATCTAAAAGAAATAGATACATTCCTGGACACGTACACCCTCCCAAGACTAAACCAGGAAGAATTTGAATCCCTGAATAGACCAATAACAAGTTCTGAAATTGAGGCAATTAATAGCCTACCAACCAAAAGAAGTCCAGGACCAGATGGATTCACACCCGAATTCTACCAGAGGTACAAAGAGGAGCTGGTACCATTCCTTCTGAAAGTATTCCAAACAATAGAAAATGAGAGAATCCTCCCTAACTCATTTTATGAGGCCAGCATCATCCTGATACCAAAACCTGGCAGAGACACACACAAAAAAGAAAATTTTAGGCCAATATCCCTGATGAACATCAATGTGAAAATCCTCAATAAAATACTGGCAAACTGAATCCAGCAGCACATCAAAAAGCTTATCCACCACAATCAAGTCGACTTCATACCTGGGCTGCAAGGCTGGTTCAACATATGCAAATCAGTAAACGTAATCCATCGCATAAACAGAACCAAGGACAAAAACCACATGATTATCTCAATTGATGCAGAAAAGGCATTTGACAAAATTCAACAGCCCTTCATACTAAAAACTCTCAATAAACTAGGTATCGAGGGAATGTATCTCAACATAATAAGAGCTATTTATGACAAACACACAGCCAATATCATACTGAATGGGCAAAAACTGGGAGGATTCCCTTTGAAAACTGGCACAAGACAAGGATGCCTTCTCCCACCACTCCTATTCAACATAGTATTGGAAGTTATGGCCAGGACAATCAGGAAAGAGAAAGAAAGAAAGAAAGAAAGCAAGAAAGAAAGAAAGCAAGCAAGCAAGCAAGCAAGCATATTCAATTAGGAAAAGAGGAAGTCAAATTGTCTCTGTTGCAGATGACGTGATTATATACTTAGAAAACCCCATCATCTCAGCCCAAAATCTCCTTAAGCTAATAAGCAACTTCAGCAAAGTCTCAGGATAGAAAATCAATGTGCAAAAACCACAAGCATTCCTATACACCAATACAGAGAGCCAAATCATGAGTGAACTCCCATTCACAATTGCTACAAAGAGAATAAATACCTAGGAACACAACTTACAAGGGATGTGAAGGACCTCTTCAAGGAGAACTACAAACCACTGCTCAAGGAAATAAGATAGGACACAAACAAATGAAAAAACATTCCATGTTCATGGATAGGAAGAATCAATATCGTGAAAATGGCCATACTGCCCAAAGTAATTTATAGATTCAATGCTATCCCCATCAAGCTGCCATTGACTTTCTTCACAGAATTGGAAAAAACTACTTTAAATTTCAAATGGAACCAAAAATGAGATGGCATAGCCAAGACAATCCTAAGCAAAAAGAACAAAGCTGGAGGCATCATGCTACCTGATTTCAAACTATATTACAAGGCTACAGTAACAAAAACAGCATGGTACTGGTACCAAAACAGATATATAGACCAATGGAACAGAACAGAGGCCTCAGAAATAACACCACACATCTACAACCATCCGATCTTTGACAAACCTGACAAAAACAAGCAATAGGGAAATGATTCCCTATTTAATAAATGGTGTTGGGAAAACTGGCTAGCCATATGTAGAAAGCTGAAACTGGATCCCTTCCTCACACCTTTTAAAAAAATTAACTCAAGATGGATTAAAGACTTAACATAATACCTAAAACCATAAAAACCCTAGAAGAAAACCTAGGCAATACCATTCAGGACATAGGCATGGGAAAAGACTTCATTACTAAATCACCAAAAGAAACGGCAACAAAAGCCAAAATGGTAAATTGGATCTAATTAAAATAAAGAGCTTCTGCACAGCAAAAGAAACTATCATCAGAGTGACCAGGCAACCTAAAGAATGGGAGAAAATTTTTGCAAACTATCCATCTGACAAAGGGCTAATATCCAGAATTTACAAAGAACTTAAACAAATTTACAAGAAAAAAACAAACAACCCCATCAAATAGTGGGCGAAGGACATGAACAGACACTTCTTAAAAGACAACGTTTATGCAGCCAACAAACATATGAAAAAATGCTCATCATCACTGGTCATCAGAGAAATGCAAATCAAAACCACAATGAGATACCATCTCACATCGGTTAGAATGGTGATCATTCAAAAGTCAGGAAACAACAGATGCTGGAGAGGATGTGGAGAAACAGGAATGCTTTTACACTGTTGGTGAGAGTGTAAATTAGTTCAACCATTGTGGAAGACAGTGTGGTGATTTCTCAAGGATCTAGAACCAGAAATACCATTTGCCCCAGCCATCCCATTACTGTGTATATACCCAAAGGATTATAAATCATTCTACTATAAAGACACATGCACATGTATGTATATTGCAGCACTGTTCACAATAGCAAAGACTTGGAACCAACCCAAATGCCCATCAGTGATAGACTGGATAAAGAAAATGTAGCACATATACACCATGGAATACTAAGCAGCCATAAACAAGGATGAGTTCCTGTCCTTTCAGGGACATGGCTGAAGCTGGAAACCATCATTCTCAGCAAACTAACACAAGAACAGAAAACTGAACACCGCATGTTCTCACTCATAAGTGGGAGCTGAACAATGAAAACACATGGACACAGGGAGGGGAACGTCGAACACTGAGGCCTGTCGGAGGGTTGGGGTAGGGGAGGGATAGCATTAGGAGAAACACCTAATGTAGATGACAGGTTGATGGGTGCAGCAAACTACCATGGCACGTGTATACCTACGTAACAAACCTGCACGTTCTGCACATGTACCCCAGAACTTAAAGTATAATAAAAAAAAAAAAGGCTCTGTGTGTTAACTGGTGGAAAGACTGTTTATAAATGTATACAGTTTTGTTTTCTTGTAATAAAAGCCTCATAAGCTTACTTTATACCAGTTGTAACATTCTCATTTTTTTGGTTGTTCTTTTTTCTTTTTTTAATGGCAGCTAAAGATATACAGATCACTGTTAAATTGCAGTCCTTTTTTAAAAAAATTTCCTTGAATTATTTAGAATATGCAAGCCTGGTATTTTTAATCAAATAAAATATTCATAAAATAGGTGTTCTCTTACTCTGGATTCATCCTGGTTTTCTAATATCAATTGTAATATTTACAATATTCACCAAAACTTAGAGTTTTGCAAATACTGGAATTCTACCAGTGTTTCTTTAATAAACTTTGCATGTATAATTTGAAATTTTAACATTGGCACTCAAAATCTATGTGAAATGTATGTTTAAGGTATTTCAAAATTTATACTGAAACATAACTTCATTAGAAAACAAAAATTAAAAACTTACTTAGGCTTATAGTTATCAACTGGAATGCTTTCTATTAGTTGGTTTTTCACTATATGTTCCTCATTTAACATTCATTTAACCTGCCAATTAATTTATTTTATTATAGTTTTTAGCATTTGCTTTTTTTTTTTTTACTTTAATGCTTTTTCAAATTAGCAGGTCTTTAAACTATTTTTCTTCCTGATTAAAAATGTGTGTGTGTGTGTATGTATATATATATAAATAAATATATGTGTACATTTAACCACACCAACTTTACCAAATAAAACCAAGCCATACTGATTTTAAGCCAATTAAGAAAACTGCCATTTTTAAAGTGTAGCATTTCAGGGTAAAGACCCATGAAATGACTTAGTGTATTCTAGACTACTAAAAGAAAGCCACTTCAAAAATTTTGTTAAAAGTTTTAGTGTTGTCTGAAAAGCAAGAAGGAAAATGGTAGTAAAAGAAGAAAAGAGGAAAAGAGAGTTTTGTCTGGTTGTGCCAGACATTTCACAAGTGTAAAAGGAAATAGGAGAAGCTCAAAAGTATATGTAAGAAGAGAGGAAAGAGAAACTGGGAGAGGGAGGAAGGGAGAAAGTGAGAAGGGAAATCGGAAAGAGAAAGGGGAGGAAACAGCAGATGTGGAGAGCCAGAGAGAGAGAAAGAGGAAGAGTCAGCATGAGGGAGAGAGGAAACAGGGAGGGGGAGAGGGGGGAGGGGGAGAGACAGGGAGGGGGAGAGACAGGGAGGGGGAGAGACAGGGAGGGGGAGAGACAGGGAGGGGGAGAGACAGGGAGGGGGAGAGAGGGAGGGGGGAGAGAGGGAGGGGGGAGAGAGGGAGGGGAGGAGACGGGAGGGAGCCAGCGAGAGAGAGAGAGAGAGAGAGAGAGAGAGAGAGAGACAGAGAGAGAGAGGGGAGAGAAATGAGGGAGAGGGGGAGAGAGAGAAAATAAGATAAAGACTTAAGGAAGAGACCCTTCCTTAAGAAGGCTGTGGCCAGGTGTTGTGGCTCAAGCCTGTAATCCCAGCACTTTGGGAGGCCGAGGCGGGTTTATCACCTGAGGTCAGGAGTTCAAGACCAGCCTCAACATGGCAAAACCCCGTCTCTACTAAAAAAAATACAAAATTAGCCAGGTGTGGTGGTGCATGCCTGTAATCCCAGCTACTTGGGAGGCTGAGGCAGGAGAATTGCTTGAACCTGGGGAGTGGAGGTTGCGGTGAGCCGAGATTGCGCCATTGCACTCCAGCCTGGGCAACAAGAGCGAAACTCTGTCTCCAAAAAAAAAAAAAAAAAAAAGAACGCTGTACCTCCCTAAAACCTTACCTTGATTTTACTGAAGGAACTACACCTGTTATTCCTATAGCTAATGCTAAAATCAAGGTGTCCGTTATAAAAGATCTAAAACAAACCCTAGCAATTGAGACAGGATACTGAGATACAAATGCCTGGCTGGAATGGATTAAATATTTCGTCTGCACCCTAAGCAAAAGCTTGTGCACACGGTA
Source organism: Nomascus leucogenys (assembly GCF_006542625.1). Lineage (NCBI taxonomy): Eukaryota > Metazoa > Chordata > Mammalia > Primates > Hylobatidae > Nomascus > Nomascus leucogenys. The sequence goes on from NC_044397.1 coordinate 44,137,671, forward strand.
GACCAGAGGCCCAGATCGTCTCCTTTCCACTTAGTCTCCCTGCCGACCAGGCATGAGCTGTATGGTAACTCTTTTTCAAGACTCCCACAGCCTGGGAAGACAAATCGTGCCAAGCTCTTTCTCTGCTGTTCCCGAAGTTCAACACCCAGCGGGTCAGGCTGCAAGGGCCATCCAGCCTCCGCCTTCCAATGCCAAGTTTACCTCGTGTTTCTCATGACAGGGGGAAAACTTAGCGTTCCTCGGAGACTTAAGTCTGGCAATAAAAGATTTAGACAGAAACAGAAAGATTGGAGAGAGAGGGAGAGAGAGAGGAAGAGAATGAGTGAGAGACTGGAAGAAACAGATTAAACAGAGACAGAAGGTGAAACTGGGGAGAGAGATAGTGTAAAAGGAAGACAGAGGAAGAGACAGGAGACAGACAAAAAGTGAGAGTGAGCAGCTGAGGAGAGAAATAAAAAACTATGAAAGACAGCGGCTAGGAGACAAAGGAGGCAGAAGACTGCCTGGGTGCCACAGCACCCACACCATCCTCTTGCCCCCTGTCATTGCGACCCCAGAGCTGGCCCTTGATAGAGGAGAGCCGACCTCACAGCAGCCTGAGCCTGGCTAGCAGCGCCTCCACCATCTCCCCGCTCAGCAGCCTAAGTCCCAAGCTATATGTAATGCAGTTTTCAGAGTCTGTGGATGTATAAAAATTTATGCTTTAACAAAACAAGTTACAGATATTTGCCTAATATGTAAAAACAAAAACAAACAAACAAAAAACTAATAAGCAAACTCTAAGAAGGTCACCCCTTAAAGGAAAGGACCCAGGATTAAGGCCATTCCAAAGTGTCCAAATTGATTACACTGAAATGCCCCAAATAGGTCACCTAAAGTACCTACTAGTGATAGTAGATCACCTTACTCACTGGGTAGAGACTATTCCCTTTTCAAGTGCAACCGCCAGTAATGTAGTTAAAGCATTATTTAAAAATATTATACCCAGGTTTAGATTAATAGAAAATATTGATTCAGATAGTAAGACTTATTTCACTGCACATGTCATTAAGAAATTAGCCCAAGTACTAAACCTAACATAGGAATACCATACTCCCCGGCACTCACCTTCATCAGGAAGAGCACAGAGAATGAACCAAACTCTGAGGAGCCACTTGACCAAATTAGTTGTAGAGACTCCTCCCCATTGCCTTGTTAAGGGTCAGGACCGCCCCTCAGAAAGATGTCGGCTTATCCCCTTATAAAATAATATGTAAGTTGCCTTATTTACACTCTACTGCTGACATTCCTACGTTGAAAACAAAAGATCAGTTTCTCAAAAACTATATACTTGGTCTATCTTCCACTTTCTCTTCCCTCAGAGCTAAAGGCTGCCTTTTAGTACAGCTGCCACCCCTGGAGCCCTCAGCACACCTGCGTCAACCTGGAAATCACGTTCTTATTAAGAGCTGGAGAGAAGGAAAAGTTGAACCGGCTTAGGAAGGACCCTACCTAGTGCTTCCAACTACTGAGACCGCAGTCCGAACAGCAGAAAGAGGGTGCACTCACCGTACCTGAGTCAAGAAAGTGCCACCATCTTCAGAGTCGTAGGCCATTGTTCTAGGATTAAGTCTCACCAAACTAAAGCTGAGGAAAGTCTCATCCTCTTATATCTCTTCTATTGTCTCCGCTTCTTCCCTCACTCCACTGTCAGCCTCCCCCCCAAAACTATTGTTTGATGCTTAGCCATACCCTGTGGAGACCTACAAAGTCAAAGGCAACCAGCCTCTTCAGAAAAGTATCTTTGCCCTTAGTACTCACCCCACTCTCAACCTGATCCTTGTAAAATTCCTTATCATTGGCTACCTTGCTATTCCTGGTACGATATTCTCTGGACCACTCAGTTCCAGGGCTAGGCTTCCTCAGAAGGCTGTATCTCCCTAAAACCTTACCTTCATTTTACTAAAGGAGCTACACCTGTTATTGCTATACCTAATGAGAAAACCAAGGTGTCCGTTATAAAAGTAAAAGATCTCAAACAAATCCTAGCAATGGAGACAGGATACCGAGATACAAATGCCTGGCTGGAATGGATTAAATATTCCGTCCGCATCCTAAGCAAAAGTGACTGTTAGCTTGTGTGCACGGTAGACCCGAGGCCCAGATCATCCGCTTTCCACTTAGTCTCCCCGCCGACTGGGCACGAGCTGTATGGTAGCTATTTTTCAAGATCCCACAGCCTGGGAAGACAAATCGGGCCAAGCTCTTTCTCTGCTGTTCCTAGAAGTTCAGCATTCTGCGGGTCAGGCCCCAAGGGGGCCTCTGCCTTCCAATGCCAAGTTTACCTCATGTCTCTGACGACAGGGAAGAAACGTAGCATTCTTTGGAGACTTAAAGGGATGCAAAGAGCTTAGGCCCTTCCAATAGCTTACCCATCAGTCTGCCTTTGGCCATCCCCAAACGAATATATGGTGGTATTGTGGTGGACCCCTGCCGGACACTCTGCCAAGTACATGGAGCGAAACTTGTGCTCTAATTCCATTGGCTATCTCTTTCACCCCGGCATTTCGTCAACCAGAGAAAGTGAAAGCAAAAGGTCCGTAAACCGAGAGCGACCCCTCATGAGTCTTTTGATCCTCAGGTTTATATAAATGCCATCGAGTTTCCACGAGGAGTCCCAAATAAATTTAAAGCTCAAAACCAAATAGCTGCAGAGTTTGAATCCACATTGTTCTGGTGGGTAACTATTAATAAAAATGTAAATTAGATAAATTACATGACTATAACCAGCAACGATTTGTTAACTATACGAAAGATGCCATTAAAGGAATAGCTGAACAATTAGGATCCACCAGTCAAATGGCCTGGGAAAATAGGATGGCATTAGCCATGATACTAGCAGAGAAAGGTGAAGTTTCTGTCATGTATTGGAACCCAGTGTTGTACTTTCATCCCTAAAAACACAGTCCCCAAGGGACAATTACAAAGGCCGTGTAGGGCCTTACCTCTCTATCAGATGAATTGGCTAAAAACTCCAGAATAGATGACCACTTTACAAGCATCAGGGGAAAGTTGTTCGGTGGGTGGAAAAAGCTAGTAACTTCAATAATTACCTCCCTGGCAATTTTTGTAAGTGTACTAATTCTTGTTGGATGTTGCCTCATACCCTGTGCTCAAGGGTGAATACAAAAACTCATTGAGGCAACCCTCACTTTCCTCAATTCTCCCTCGCCTTATTCAGATAAGCTCCTTCTTTTAGAAGATCAAGCTGAACAACAAAGTTAAAACATGTTAAAAAGATTTGAAGAGGAAAGATGATAAAAATCAAAAGGGGTGAAATTGTTAAATACAGTTAAATTCCCTCTTCAAACAGCTTATCCAAATACCCCCTTACCTTTGCTGCACCCCAACCTGTACATGCTTAGCCATGCCTGAATTTGCTAGAATCCCAGTCCACATTCCTTTCCTTATTAGGTAATAGGTTCCCTTCCTAGTCCCCCCGTAAGTGACCCCCCTTCTCTCTCTTCTCACCCCTCTTACCTGCCTACCTTATATAAGAAAGTTTAAATGTTCAGCCAATCAGGACTAGTTTAGATTGTGGGGTCCAACCCTAGCCAACAGGGGAAAGACATAGAAGCAGAGGCTTTGTTAGAGGTACTCTCGCCATTGCTCCATTCATGAGACACACCTTCCTATAGGAGTAAATTGCCTTGCTGAGAAATCCTTTGTCTCAGTGCTGGTTCTTCTTTGCAGCACCGAGCATTTTTTTCCAACATGTTCATAAACATCTTGTTACTGCTGGATGACAATTTTTATTTATTTTATTTATTTTTATTTTTTTGAGACAGAATCTCATTCTGCCACCCAGGCTGGAGTGCAGTGGCATGATCTTGGCTCACTGCAAGCTCCGCCTCCCGGGTTCACGGCACTCTCCTGCCTCAGCCTCCCGAGTAGCTGGGACTACAGGCGCCACCATCACACCTGGCTAATTTTTTGTATTTTTTTAGTAGAGACGGGATTTCACTGTGTTAGCCAGGATGGTCTCGATCTCCTGACCTGGTGATGCACCCACCTTGGCCTCCCAAAGTGCTGGGATTACGAGCCTGAGCCACTGCGCCCAGCCAACAATTTTTATTTTTATTTTTTATTTTTATTTTTTAGATGGAGTCTCACTCTGTCGCCGAGGCTGGAGTGCAGTGGCACGATGTTGGCTCACTGCAACCTCCACCTCCCAGGTTCAAGTGATTCTCCTGCCTCAGCCTCTCAAGTAGCTGAGATTACAGGTGCCCACCACCACACCTGGCTAATTTTTGTGTTTTTAGTAGTGACAGGGTTTTGCCATGTTAGCCAGGCTGGTCTTGAACTCCTGGCCTCAGGTGATCTGACCCCTTTGGCCTCCCAAAGTGCTGGAATTACAGGCATGAGCCACCGCACCTGGCTGGATGACAATTTTTAAGCTTAATGTTTCTCACTCTGTGGAATTCACTGGATATGCACAGTGATATGGAGGAGAAATCCTGGCTTTCCAAAATGTATGATAAAAATGATCTTTCATGTTGGAATGTGGGTGCCTTTGAATATGCTCAGAATGTCAGGTGATAGGACCTTCGGGAGTCAGAGTGCCCAAGCCTTGGAAAGTCAGGGGACACACTGAGGCCTGAAAAATCTCAGGAAAGAGCTGTAGATGCAGCACAGACCCCGTCTGTGCCCTCTGCAGACTCAGTTTCCCAGAGAGGAGGGATGGGAATGCCTGCAGGGTGCCTGGTCAGCTCCAGACCTAAACTCCAGAGCCTGTAGCTATTAGCAAAGGGCGGCTTTGAGGGGATCCCATATGCAATTTCTAGCATCTCTGGTTGCCTCACCAGAGACTGAGGCTCTGGCTTTGTACTTTTAAATTTTTCAGTTCAGAGTCACAAACCTTTACAAAGTGCCTACCCGGCGCCCGGTTTTATGGTAGACACCAGAGATTGGGAGCTCATGGGTTGAGGGAATGCAGCATGCCAGTGCAAATGATAAGTGCTCGGATGGAGCCTGGAATGGAACTGGCTGAGTCAACACCTGCAGCAAACACCTGGCGGTGTTCTGGGTGTTAGAAGACCACACAGCGTCAGGGGCAAGGCTGGGGCAGGTGAGAGGGGTCAAGACACATTTGCACTTTAGGTGAGTTAATCCAGCCATGCCTGCGGGAGATGCATTCATGAGCCTACAGGCAGGGTGTCCTGTTAAGAAGCTGGTGGAATTGTCGACATAAGACGCCAAACCAAGGACTTGCAGAAAGGACCGTGGATTAGCTTCCTGGGTGGCCATAACAAATCATAGGCATACTTGGGTGATATTCACGGCAATAAAGTGAATATTGCAATAAAGTGAGCCACACAAATTATGGGGTTCCGCAGTGCATATAAACGTTATGTTTATACTATCCTGTAGTCTGTTAAGGGTGCAATTGCCTTATGCCTAAAAAAAAACAATGCACAGTTTGGGCCTGGTGGCACACACCTGTAATACCGGCACTTTGGGAGGCAGAGGAAGGAAGATCACTTGAGGCCGGGAGTCTGAGACCAGCCTGAGCAACATAGGGAGATAGGGAAATTCTGTCTCTACAAAAAATTTAAAAATTACTTAGATATAGTGGTGTGTGCCTGTAGTCCTAGCTACTCAAGAGGCTGAGTTGGGAGGATTGCTTGAGCCAGGGACTTGAGGCTGTGGTGAGCTATGATTGCCCCATTGCCTGGGTGACAGTGAAACCCTGTCTCTAAAAAAGCCACATAAACCAAAAATTGTATGCATACATTAATTTAAAAATATCTTATTGCTAAAAAAATGCTAACAATCATCTGGGTCTTTTTTTTTTTTTTTTTTTTTTTTAGGCAGAGTCTTGCTCTGTCTCCCAGGCTGGAGTGCAGTGGCGCGATCTCAGCTCAATGCTACCTCCACCTCCCAGGTCAAGCAATTGTCCTGCCTCAGCCTCTTGAGTAGCTGAGATTATAGGTGCTCACCACCACGCCCAGCTAATTTTTTTGTATTTTTAGTAGAGGTGGGGTTTCACCATCTCGGCCAGGCTGGTCTTGAACTCCTGACCTTGTGATCCACCTGCCTCGGCCTCTCAAAATGTTGGGATTACAGGCGTGAGCCACCCCTCCCGGCCTCATCTGGGTCTTTAGTGAGTCATAATCTTTTCGCTGGTGAAGGGTCTTGCCTTGATGTATGGATCAGGGTGATCCTGCTGATGGATCAGGGTGGTGGTTGCTGAAGGTTAGGGTGGCTGCGGCAATTTCTTAAGATAAGATGGAAATGAAGTTTGCCTCATTGATTGACTGTTTCACAAAAGATTTCTCTGTAACCTGTGATGCTATTTGGTAGCATTTTGCCCAGAGTAGAACTTCTTCCAAAGTTGGAGCCAGGGCTCACAAACTCTGCCGCTGTTTCATCAACTTAGTTTATGGAATATTCTAAACTTTTTTTGCCATTTCAATAGTGTTCACTTCACCAGGAGTAAATTCCATCTCAAGAGACCCCTTTCTCTGCTCATCCATAAGAAGCAACTCCTCATCTGTTCAAGTTTGATAATGAGATTGTAGCAATTCAGTCCCATCTGCAAGCTTCACTTCTAATTCTAGTTCTCTTGCTATTTCTACCACATCTGCAGTTTCTTCCTCCACTGAAGCCTTGAAACCCTCAAACTCATCTATGAGGGTTGGAATCCACTTCTTCCACACTCCTGTTCATATTGATATTTTGACCTCCTCCCATGAATCCATGAATTCACGAAATTTTTTTTTTTTTGAGACAGTCTTGCTCTGTCACCAGCTGGAGTGCAGTGGCACAATCTCAGCTCACTGCAACCTCTGCCTCCCGGGTTCAAGCAATTCTCCTGCCTCAGCCTCCCGAGTAGCTGGGACTACAGGCGAGCACCACCACGCCCTAATTTTTGTACTATTAGAGATGAGGTTTCACCATGTTGACCAGAATGGTCTCCATCTCTTGACCTCGTGATCTGCCTGCCTTGGCCTCCCAAAGTGCTGGGATTACAGGCGTGAGCCACCGTGCCCGGTCCCCACAAATGTTCTTAATGGCATCTAGAATGGTGAATACTTTCCAGAAAGGTGCTTTAATTTGCTTTACCCAGATCTACTCAAGGAATCATTATCTGTGGTGGCTATAGCCTTATGAAATGTATTCCTTAAATAATAAGACTTGAAAGTTGAAATTACTCCGAGATCCATGGGCTGCAAAATGGATGTGTTAGCAGGCATGAAAACGACATTCAACTCCTTGTATATCTTCATCATAGCTCTTGGGTTACCAAGTGCATTGACAGTGGGAGATAATATTTTGAAAGGAATCTTCTTATCTGAGCAGTAGTTCTCAATAGAAGGCTTGAAGTATTCAGTAAACCATGCTGTAAACAGATGTGCTGCCTTCCAGGCTTCTTTGTTCCATTTCTAGAGCACAGTCAGAGTAGATTTAGCATCATTCTGAAGGACCCTAGAATTTGCAGCATGGTAAATGAGCACTGGCTTCAACTTAGAGCCACCAGCTACATTAGCCCCCTGCTAGACAGTCAGACAGTCCTTTGAAGCTTTGAAGCCAGGCGTTGATTTCTTCTGTTTATGAACGTTCTAGATGACATCATGTCCTAATCTCAAGCTGTTTTGTCTACATTGAAAATCTGTTGTTGAGTGTATCCACCTTCATCCATGAGCACAGCTAGAGCCTCTGGGTAACTTGCTGCAGCTTCTCCGTCAGCTCCCCTTACACTTTTATGTGATGGAGACAGCTTCTTTCCTTAAACCTCATGAGCCAAGCTCTGCTAGCTTCAGACTTTTCTTCTACAGCTTCCTCACCTCTTTCAGCCTTCATAGAATTGAAGAGAGTGAGGGCCTTCCTTGCTCTGGATTGGATCTTGGTTCAGGGAATGTTGCAGCTGGTTTGATCTTCTATCCACACCACCAAAACTTTCTCCACACCAACAATACAGCTGCTTCACTTTCTTATTCATGTGTTTGCTGCAGTAGCAGTTTTAATTTCCTTCAAGAACTTTCCTTTGCAATTGCAACTTGTTTAACTGTTTGGTGCAAGAGGCCTGGCTTTCAGCTTGTCTTACTTTCGGCATGCCTTCCTCACTAAGCAGAACCATTTCTAGCTTTTGATGTGAAGTGGGAGACGTGTGACTCTTCCTTTCACTTGAACACTTTGATTAAAAAAACCAAAAAAACTTCAGCTGTATTAAATTTAAAGGTGTTCAATTGAGCAATGAACAATTTGCGAATTGGGCAGCCCCCAGAATCACAGCTGATTCACAGAGACTGTAGCATAGCCACGTGGTGAAAGAAGATTTATAGACAAAAAAAAAAAAAAAAAAAAAAGCACAGACATTGGCAATGAGGTACAGAAACAGCTGGATTGGTTACAGGTTGGCGTTTGCCTTATTTGAACACAATGTGAACACTTAGCAGTCTACGAGTGGTTGAAGCATGGCTGCTGGGATTGGCCAAGACTCAGTTATTGTTACAGGTTCAAACTCCTGAATTAGGTTTCCCATCTTGTCTGATTATTAAGATGGGTTAGAGTTCATCCAGAAGGACTCCAATATAGAAGTCCAGAGTCCTTCTCGGGCCATATTTAGTTTGCTTTAACAACTTAGAGGGCATTGTAAGGTTATTAGTTGGCCTAATTTTAATATTGCTGTGTCCCTGGGAATGGGGAGGCCCAAAGAAAGAGAGAGATGGGGAACAGCTGGTCAGTGGAGAAGTCAGAACACGCATCAGTTCATTTCTCTACCTTGTATGTTTTGTGCTGCTCTAAAACAATTGCAACAGTAACATCAAAGATCACTCGTCACAGATCACCATAACACATGTAATCATAATGAAAAAGTTTGAAATACTGTGATGGTTACCAAAATGTGACCCAGAGATATGAAGTGAGCATGTGCTGTTGGAAAAACAGCACCTAGAGCGTTGCTTGAGGCGGGATTGCCACAAACCTGCCATTTGTAAGGACAGTATATGCGAAGTTCAGTAAAGCCAAGTGCAGTGACACGATATGTGCTTGTGCCACACAGTGGGTGGCTTGAAACAACAGACATGTATTCTCTCACAGTCCTGGAGGTTAGAAGTCCAAAATCCAGGGGTCAGTACGGCCAGCAATCTCTGTCACTCTCTGGCTGGTAGCTGTGTCACTCCAGTCCTGCCTGGGTTGCCAGATGGAGCTCTCCCTGTGTTCTTCTCCGTTTCTCTGTTATAGGGACACTAGTCATATTGGAATAGAGGCCCATCCTGCTCTGGTGCAATCTCAACTTTCATTTATTTATTTATTTGCTTGTTTCTTTTCTTTCTTTTTTTTTTTTTTTTTTTTTTTTTTTGAGACAGAATTTCATTCCTGTTGCCCAGGCTGGAGGGCAATGGTGCCATCTCAGCTCACTGCAACCTCCGCCTCCCGAGTTCAAGCGATTCTCCTGCCTCAGCCTCTCAAGTAGCTGGGACTATAGGTGCACACTCCCACACCTGGCTAATTTTTGTATTTGAGTAGAGATGGGTTTCGCCATGTTGGCCAGGCTGGTTTTGAAGTCCTGACCTCAGGTGATTGGCTCGCCTCGCCCTCCCAAAGTGCTGGGATTACAGGCATGAACCACCGTGCCTGGCCAGTTTCTTTGTTTCTGAGATAGGGTCTCACTCTGTCACCCGGGCTGGAGTGCAGTGGCACAATCATAGCTCATTGCAGCTTCAAACCCTTGGAGTCAGGCGATCCTCCTGCCTTGGCCTCTCCAGTAGCTGGGACTATGGGCATAAGCCACCATGCCCAGATAATTTTTTTTTTTTTGTAGAGGGGTGTCTTGCTATGTCACCCAGGTTGGTCTTGAATTCCCAACTTCAAGCAATTGTCCTGCCTCTGCCTCCCAAAACGCTGGGATTACAGGCATGAATTGATTTACATCTTAATTACATCTGCAAAGTCTCTATTTCCAAATACTGTGTCAGTTATAGGTATGAGGACTTAGAATTTCGACCTGTCTTTTTGGAGGACATGATTCAACCCACAGCAGATCACGAGGGGAAGGGGAGTCAGTGTGACTCTGCAGAAGATAGTGGTGTCAGCCCTTGAGGCCAGGAATATGCAGGGAGCCGGCTTTGGGGAAAGGATGGGTTCCAGGTGGGGCGTGTTGAGTCTGAGCGGCCAGTCCATGGAGCTTCTAGGGACAGAAGTCTAGGAGGTGGTCAGATGCACGGTCTGGAGTTCAAGGGAGAGTCAGGCTGGAGGTGTATGTTCCAAGTTCTTTGCATCTGGGTGGATGGTAGTTAAAAATCAAGGGTGAGAAGCAGCCTGTGTAGCTGGGGAGTGCAGGAGGTCATGAGGAGACAGAAAAACATCCTGGGGGCTGGGCGCAGCACCTGTAATCCCAGTAGTTTGGGAGGCGGAGGTGGGAGGATCGCTTGAGGCCAGGAGTTTGAAACCAGCCTGGCAACATAGGGAGACCCCATCTCTACAAAAAAATTTTAAAAATAGCTGGGCGTGGTGGCATGTAACTGTCGTCCCACCCACTTGGGAGGTTGGGGCAGGGGGATCGCTTGAGCCCAGGAGTTTCAGGCTGCAGTGAGCCATAATTGCACCACTGCCCTCCAGCCCGGGGCACAGAGTGAGACCCTGACTCAAAAACAAAACAAAAGAAAACCCATAAAATTGTCCTGGAGGGAATCGCTAACACCTGGAGAAAAGCTGAACTCTGGCCACCAGGGGGCGCTCTGCACCAGCCCATTGGAACAATTTCCATAGGCAGCAGGCGGATAAACTTGATCAATGAATTTAAGTTTTCTCTGTGCTCTTTTCCTGCAGCAATAGGCACCTATATACAAAAAATACAATTGCAGGATTGGGTTACTGACTTGAGTGTATTTACATAGTTATAGAAAAAGGCTGCTCAAATCTCTTTTAGGAGAATCAGTGATCTTGAGATTAGAATGGTTAAGATGAATTGGTTGTGGAGTTGGGAAAAGGAGATATATTTAGGCTACTCCAGGAAGAAACTCTTAGGGGGCGTATGAGCAGACAGATGACTGTTTCACTTCTCTGGAGAAATGTAAGACTCTAGATGCATTTTTTGGATTTCTAACAAGATGGTGAATGAACACAGACAACTGTCTTCCTCCAACATTTGGAGAAGTCACAGAAGGAAGAGGTGATTTATGGATTTCAGAGTCTAATATAAAACGAGGAGTCAGAGGGTGGTTGGGCCCCACAGCGGGAGGAAAGGCAGCAACAGAGATTAGGGTGGGGGCCAGGGCTATTGGCTCCCCTATAGGTTAGCTAAAAAATCACTGGCACAAGGCTGATTGAGTTATCGGAGAAAGACATACAAATTTATTTAATGTGTATACATGAGAGCCTTCAAAATGAAGATCCAGCTTCCCAATAGGTAGCAGAAGCTTATCTGCCATCTTGAAATTACAGAAAGAATCCAGACCCAGAATATGTCCAAAATAGGTTTTAGTGGCAAGACAGTTTATGGGAAGAAGAAAGGAAGAGGCTTGGCTCCAAAGGTGGCCTTGTTATGTAGATGAAGCCTCCCTCAGCGCGAATAGATAGTAAGTTTCTTTTCAAAGGTCTAAAGGTGTCAGATTCTCAATCACTCCTAGATCTAAAAAAGGCATAGAAAAGGGGACATGTGGCTACGTTAACGAAGATTCTCTACAGATGCAAATTTTCCCCACAGACAGCTTTGCAAGGCCAACTCTATTTGCTGGCTCTGCAGCAGCTATTTCAAGGTATGCTAAAGAAATACATTTTGGGGTAAAATATTTTGATTTTCTTCATTAGGTTGGGGATGAGATCTTTGCTCATTTTCTTTCTCTTCCCACAATGCTTTCAGCATATTGCTCACCTCCTAGGAACTACCACAGGGTAGAAAACAGCAAGGCCACCCATCCCCTCATGACAATTAGAATGACAACTACAAGGATGAAGATGGTGGGGCCATGTCAACCTGTGACTCAACCTGTGAGCCATCAACAGAGAATAAAACCCCTAACCTTATTCCCTGTTGATGGCTTAGAACTATCGTGGACTGCTATGTGAGAGAGAAATAAGCTTCTATTGTGTTAAGTCACTTATTACATGTTTGAGTATATTTGTTACACAGCTCAGCCTGTGCTAACCAATGCAAAACTCTAAGTTATAAATGAAAATTAAGAATTTCTATTTAACAAAGAACTTACAGACAGAGTTAACAGATAGGTGACAGATTTAAAAATACATTTTTAACATTAAAAACAAACAAGGGATTAATAGTTATTCTAGGTAAGAAATTCCTTTCTAAATGGCATTTTTTTTGTCAGAAAAAAAGAATTTTATATAAGGTTGGAAAGAAATCCAACTAAAGCCTTATAGAAATCCATTTGAGAAGTGGGCAAATAATAAGAATTCATTGAGGTAGAAATGCAAATGGCAAATGTGAACATGAAGAGCTGCTCAAAATCCCTAGTGATCACAGAATTTATAATATGAGTGAGAAACTATTCACACCAATCAGATTTGGCAGATTTAGAAAGGTAGATAAAGCCAAGTGTTGGTGAGGATAGAGGAACTGGCAATTGATATGTATCCACTGCTGATGGGAGTATATCTTGATGCAGTGTTCAGGGGAGCACCCTGGTAGGAGTTACTGGAATTAAGAATGGGTAGACTGCATGCCCATCAACCCCACTGTATCTCTACAAGGGAGATCCATGTAACAATGTCATCATGGCATTGTTAGTTGAAGTGGGGAGGTAGAGAGGGCCAAATCCTCCTGTTACTAGAAAGGGGTCCTGATCCAGACCCCAAGAGACGGTTGTTGGATCTCGCACGAGAAGGAAATCAAGGCGAACCCATACAGTAAAATGAAAGCAAGTTTATTAAGAAAGTAAAGGGATAAAGAATGGCTACTCCATAGACAGAGCAGCCCCGGGGACTGCTGGTTAACTGTATTTAATGTTATCTCTCTTTCTTGATTATACGCTAAACAAGGGGTGGTTTATTCATGAGTCTTCCTGGAAAGGGGTGGGCAGTTCCTGTAACTGAGGGTTCCTTCCCTTTTTAGACCACATAGGATAACTTCCTGGCATTGCCATGGCATTTGCAAATAGTCATGGCACTGCTGGGACTGTCTTTTGCGTGCTCATGCATTTTAATTAGCATATAATGAGCAATGAGGATAATCAGAGGTGACCTTAGTCGCCATGTTGGTTTTGACAGGATTTGACTGGCTTCTTTACTGCAACTGTTTTATCAACAAGGTCTTTGTGACCTGTATCGTGTGCTGACCTCCCATCTCATCCTGTGACTTAGAATGCCTTAACTTCCCTGGAATGCAGCCCAGTAAGTTTCAGCCTTATTTACCCAGCTCCTATTCAAGATGGAGTCGCTCTGTTTCAAACAGCTCTGACACTCCTGACACAGGATTAATATATAGCACAGAACAATAAACCATGCTAAACTACAAGCAGCATTGAGTGAAACAGCACAAGAAACAGAAGGAGATACATAACACCATGCCATTTACATAAACTGAAGATAAATGCATGCACAAAACAGTAACACACACACACACACACACACACACACACAGGAACATATATCCAAGGATACATTAAACCCATCAGGATGGATGCTTCTGGTGGTGGGGTCTGGAGAGTGGGAGGGGAGTGAAGAGAGGCTACTGTCAGGCCTCTGAGCCCAAGCTAGGCCATCATATCCCATGTGACCTGCACGTCTACATCCAGATGGCCTGAAGCAAATGAAGATCCACAAAAGAAGTGAAAATAGCCTTAACTGATGACATTCCACCATTGCAATTTGTTTCTGCCCCACCCTAACTGATCAATGTACTTTGTAATCTCCCCCACCCTTAAGAAGATTCTTTGTAATTCTCCCCACCCTTGAGAATGTACTTTGTGAGATCCACCCCCTGCCTGCAAAACATTGCTCCTAACTCCACCGCCTATCCCAAAACCTGTAAGAACTAATGATAATCCACCACCCTTTGCTGACTCTCTTTTCGGACTCAGCCCACCTGCACCCAGGTGAAATAAACAGCCTTGTTGCTCACACAAAGCCTGTTTGGTGGTCTCTTCACACGGACACGTGAGACAGCTACTATGTTATGTCAGAATGACTGCAAGCTGAATGTTAGGATTGGCTTAACTTTCTGCACCCAATATCCTAAGGAAGGAAAAAACCGGACCCTCTAGGGGGAATTATTATCTGTAGGGCCTGATCCCATCACCAGACCCTTCACCCAATGCTGCTGAGTGAGTAGAGGGTTTATTTCATCCTTCCAATTTAGTGATTCAGTAGAGATTTCAAGACTCGAAGCTTAATTAACTCCATTTTAATTGAAGTCATCTTCTCAGTCATGGTGTCTGCACGCAGGACAATTCAGCTTGGCCTCCAAGTGCTTCAGTACAAGGCCCAATTTCCGGCTCAGCCATTAATCAGCCCCAAGTCAGGGTAGTCAGAAAAGTCTTCAATTTGTGGGGATTTTATGGTTGGAATCAGGGTACCTTGACCTCTGGAAGGACAGACCTCTGAGGAGCAAGGATGTTTAATGGTTGCACAGAGAAGAAAATCCTACAGAAAAGGCAGTAGTTGGGGCAGTGATTAGGACTCATTTTGGGGTGAAGGTGACAAGCACAGTGATCAACTACCCTCATAGCCAGCTGTCTGCCCTTCCTGGATAGGTAACTGTCCCTTAATGGGAACTTCTTGTCTTCCAAGGAAGGCTAAGATAGGCAACTTGCTACAGTTTTCCTTAACATCAGAAGGCAAGGAAGAATTTATAGTTTAGGACAAATTCAAGGACTGTAAATCATCTAATGTGAACATAGCACAGAGAGGTTGTTGGAGACAAGTTTGTCAAATAGGCTGAAGCCAGATTAGACAGGATTTTGGACTTTTTTTCTAGCAGTAGAGAGCCATGCTACTGAACTCTTTCTGAGAGAGGGGTATTAGCTCACATGCTTCGGGAGGACAACTGACCACTCCAATCCTGGCTTCCCTTTGCTGTTATGGACTACAGGCCAGAATTCTATTTGGGAGTTGTGGCAGATTGTATTTTCCATAAATAGCTGCACCAATGCTTCCTGTCCATATGTTCTTCTCATTTTGACATTCCTCCTATCGAGTTGGGGTCTCTATTCTCTTTCCTTAAATCTGGACACTCTTATGACTATGGCAGAACTGATGCTATGTGACTTCCAAGACTAGGTGATAAAAGGTGATACAGATACACCCAGCTGCCATGATGTGAGGAAGCCCAAGCAAACATGAGGAGAGGCCACATATAGTTTTTCCAACTGATATCTCAACAAGGCCTCAGTCAACAGGCATCATCAACTGCCAGACATGTGAGTGAACAAGCCCTCATATGATTCCAGCCCCCTTCCACTGGGTCACCGTTAATCTTCAAGCTGAACTCTCAGACAACATGGAGTAGAAACAAGCCAGTCCCACTGTGCCCTGTCCAAAGTCCTGTCCCACAGAATACAGGAGCAGAATAAAACAGTTATTGTTTAATGCCACTAAATTTGAAGTTGATTGTTATGCAGGAATAGATAGCCAGAAGCCTGGGCATGGTGGCTCACACCTGTAATCCCAGCACTTTTGGAGGCCGAGGCAAGAGGATCCCTTGAGCTCGGAGTTCAAGACCAGCCTGGGCAACATGGTGAAACTCTGTCTCTATCAAAAAATACAAAAAAATAGCCAGGTGTAGTAGTGTACACCTGTAGTCCCAGCTACTTGGGAGGCTGAGCTGGGAGGATCGCTTGAGCTGGGGAGGTAAAGGTGGCAGTGAGCCAAGATCGCGTCAATGTTCTCCAAGATGTGTGACAGAGTGAGACGCTGTCTCAAAAATAAATAAATAAATAAATAAATAAATAAATAAATAAATAAATATAAAAAATAAAAGAAGAGATAGCTAGAACAGAAGCCTATTGGAATAACAAAAGTAGACAAAAAAGGCAGAGACAGTTGAGGAAAAGCAGGATACTGAGACATTGTTGGAGTAGATCTGACTAGTTGGAGATGGGGAAGGGGTTTCTAAGATGAGCAAATGACTGGCACAAGTGAACTGCCATTGATTGAAATAAAAAACTGGAAGGGGGAATAGAAAAGAGAGTCCTTTTGGGTTTGAATATGTTGATTGTAAATTGGCTGGATATTTCTATGGGCAGATTGGGAGGTTTCGGAAATGATGGAGTTTGGAGGGTCTTCAGCCTCTCAGTGTCTTTAGAGCCCTGGAAAAGACTAGCTCACCCAGAGGAGGAGCATCAAAGTTTGGAAAAAGAGAAGAGAATTGAGAAGAGGTCTTTGGGGAGAGTGATGACACCAACAACTCTATCTATTAGAGTTGGTTATCTATGGTTATCCATTCCTTCAAAACAATCGACTCCAAATTTCAATAATAATAATTTATTTTGCTCCCAGGCTCTGTGGAGTAGGTCTTTGGGCAGGGCACAGTGAGACTTGCTTGTCTCTGCTCCATGATATCTGAGACTTCAGCTTAAAGACTAAGGGTGACCTAATGGCAGAGGACTGGAATCATCTGAGGGCTTGTTTACCCACATGACTGGCAGTTGATGATACTTGTTGACTGAAATCTTTTTGAGCTATCAGTTGGAAAAACTATACGTGGCCTTTCCTCATATTCACTCGGGCTTCCTCACATCATGGCAGCTGGCTGCCAGGAGCAAGCATGCCAAGTGAACCAGGTAGAACTGTATCACCTTTTATCATCTAGCCTTGGAAGTCACATAGCATCACTTCTGCCATAGTCATAAGAGTGTCTAGATTCAAGGAGAGAGAATACAGATACCAACTCTTAATAGGAGGAATATCAAATTGAGAAGAACATATGCATGGGAAACATTGGTGCAGCTATTTATGGAAAATACAATCTGCCACAATTCCCAAATAGAATTCCAGCCTGTAGTCTCTGACAGCAAAGGGAAACCAGAATTGGAGTGGTCAGTTGTCATCCTGAAGTATATGAGCTAATGTCCCTCTCTCAGAAAGAGTTCAGAGTTCAGGGAGCAGGGAGAAGAGAAGGAGGAACCAGTAAAATAATGAGAGTAGGTCGATGGAAAACCAAGAGAGCATCCACAGTGTCTATGATGCACAGAGAGCTGGTGGGGGAAAGTAGGGAGAAGCAGTAGACAACAGAGCATCAGTTTGGCTTCAAGTTATTCAACATCCTCTCAGATTTAAATCATAAAAATTGATTGCTTGCTGGGCATGGTGGCATGTGCCTGTAATCTCAGCTACTTGGGAGGCTTAGGGGAAAGGATGGCTTGATGCCAGGAGTTCAAGACCAGCCTAGGCAACCTAGCAAGACCCCATCCCTAAAAAGATAATAATAAAATAAATGTATTTCTTGTCATTATCATTGTTTACTACCAGCTGCATCATTTAACATTCCCTCAAGCCATGTAGGAGGGTTTGAATTTATCCGCATCCTTGCCAATGCATCTTATTGTCTGTCTTTTTTATTAGAATCATCCTGGTGGATATAAAGTGTATCACTGTGGTTTGATTTGCATTTCCCTAATGACTAATGATGCTGAGCATCTTTTCATGTACTTATTGGCCATTTGTATATATTTTTTGGAAAAATATTCAGATCTTTTGCTTATTTTAATATTGGTTTAATTGTCTTTTTATTGTCAAGTTGTAAAAATTCATTATATACCAGAAGCAAACCTCTTATCAGACATAGGATTTGCAATTATTTTCTTCCATTCTGTGGGTCATCTTTGCATTTTCTTGATGGTATCATTTGAAGCACAATATTTTAAAATTTCGATGAAGTCCAATTTGTCTGTTTTTTCATCTGTCATTTGTACTTGTGTAGACACATCTAAGGAGGTTTTGCCTAACTCAAGATCATGAAGATTTGCTTCTGTATCCTTCTAAAAGTTTTATGGTTTCCATTCTTAAGTTGAGCTCTTTCATCCACTTGGAGTTAATTTCTGTGAATGGTGTGAGGTAGGATCCAGCTTCATTCTTTTGTTTGTGGACATCCAACTGTCCCAGTATCATTTGTTTGTATTAACACTTTTCATCTTCATATCCACTTTATGCAGAGGTGCATTAGTATCCCATTATATGGATGGGTAAACAGAGGTACATAGCAGTTAAACAACTTGTGCAGTATCATCCCAGCTGGTCAGTGGCAGAGACTGGATTTGAATCAGATGGTTTGTATCTGAGCCTGTGTTATATGGCCTCATAACATGCCTCCTTATTTTTTGTTAATTTTTTTTTTATGTTTTAGTTTTAGAGACAGGGTCTTGCTCTTTCACTCAGGCTGGAGTGCAGTGGCACAATTATAGCTTACTGTACCTCAAATCCCTGGGCTCAAGCGATCCTCCAGCCTCATCCTCCTGAGTAGTTGGGATTATAAGCACGTGTCACAACATCTGGGTAATTTTAAATATTTTTTTGTAGAAATGAGTTCTTGGTATGTTGCCTGGGATGGTCTCAAACTCCTGGGCTCAAATAATCCTCCCACCCTAACCTCCCAAGTAGCTAGGGCTACAGGTGTGCACCACCACCTCCAGCTAGTTTTTTAATTTTTTGTAGAGATAGGGTCTTGCTATGTTGCCCAGGCTGGTCTCAATCTCGAATTCCGGCCTCAGGTGAGCCTTCCCACTTGGCCTTCCAAAGTGCTGGGATTACAGGCACGAGCCTCCACATCTGGCCCAACATGGCTTTTTGAATACAGGTACTGGAGGGTGAAAGTAGAAAAGGTGATCTTGTGCCATCCTGCATTGCTGTAGGACTGCAGAAGCGATGGCTACAACTTCATCCTATGAGACGTGGAGTGCCAGGACACCCAGGCTCCCTTCAACAGTGTGTGAGAATTGGCCACAGCCTGACACCGGAGGCCATTGGTGTAGGATGCATGTCCACCATGAAAGTATTGGGCTGGTTTCTGCTCACAAGCAGCTCTGCAGCTTGAGGGGTGAGGGGACAAAGTGGCTGTATTAGGGGCTGGGGTTGCTTTGGAGGCCCAGGGCCCCATGGAGTATCCCCAAACATGGGGAGAAAGGAGACGCTCGCCAGTGACAAGGTGCACAGACAGTGAGGGGAGCAAATGAGGAGTGGTGTCATTTACAGCAAAGGGAGAAATAAAATAAATGCACCCTGTGCCTTCATCTGTTTGTCAGCCCTAACAGAATCCCTTAGACTGGGTAGTTTATAAACTATAGATACTTACTGCTCATGGTTCTGGAGGCTGGGAAGTCCAAGTTCAAGTCCAGATCATGGTGCTTGCAGATTCTGTGTCTGGTGAGGGCCCACTTTGCAGTTCTGAGATGATGCTTTCTTGCTGTGTCCTTACATGGTGGAAGGGACACACAAGCTCCCTCAGGCCTCTTTTACTTTTCAAAAATTTTTATATAGGTTGGTGCAAATGTGATTGCAGTGTTTGCAATTACTTTTAATGGCAAAAACCACAATTACATTTGCAGCAACCTAATAATTTTAATTTTTATAGGTACATAGTAGGTGTGTATATTTATGGCATACATGAGATATTTTGATTCAGGCACACAATGTGTGCTAATCATATCAGAGTAAATGGGGTATCCCTTACCTCAAGCATTTATCATTCTTTGTGTTATAAATATTTGAATTATATTCATAGTTATTCTAAAATGTATAATAAATTATTGTTGTCTGTAGTCACCCTGTTGTGCTATCAAGTACTAGATTTTTTTTCTTTTTTGAGACAGTGTCTCTCTCTATTGACCAGACTGGAGTCCAGTGGCACGATCTCGGCTCACTGCAACCTCTGCGTCCTGGGTTCAAGTGATTCCTTTTCCTTAGCCTCCAGAGTAGCTGGGATTACAGTGATCCACGACCATGGCCTGGCTAATTTTTGTATTTTTAGTAGAGACAGGGTTTTGCCATGTTGACCAGGCTGCCAGGCTGGTCTCGATCTCCTGACCTTAGGTGATTCACCTGCCACAGCCTCCCAAAGTGCTGGGATTATAGGTATGAGCCACTGTGCCCGGCCAAGATCTTATTTATTCTATCTAACCATATTTTTATACCCATTTACCATTCCCCTCTGGACTACCCTTCCCAGCCTCTGGTAGCCATCATTCTACTCTGTATCTCCATGAGTTCAATTGTTCTAATTTTTAGCTGTGAGAACATGTGACATTTGTCTTTCTGTGCCTGGCTCATTTTACTTAACACAAAGTCCTCCCGTTCCATCCGTGTTGTTGCAAATGACAGGATCTCATGCTTTTTTCGGCTGAATAATACTCCGTTGTGTTTGAGCACCACGTTTTCTTTATCCATTCGTCTGTTGATGGACTCTTGGATTGCTTCCAAATCTTGGCTATTGTGAACAGTGCTGCAAAAGACAAGGGAGTGCAGATGTCTCTTTCATACAGTGATTTCCTCTGGTAGGTATACACCCAGGAGTGGGATTGCTGGATCACATGGTGCTTCTGTTATTTTCAGTTTTCTGAGGAACCTCCATTCTGTTCTCCATCGTGGTTGTACTAATTCACATTCTCACCAACAGTGTACCAGGGTTCCCTCTTCTCCACATCCTTGCCAGCATTCATTATTGCCTGCCTTTGGGAGCTTGGGTCTCTTTTAGAATGGCACTAATCCCATACACAAGGGTTCTACTTTCATCAACTAATCATCTCCTATGGACTCAACTTTTTTTTTTTTTTTTTTTGAGACAGATTCTCAATCTGTTACCCAGGCTGGAGTGCGATGGTGCAATCTCAGCTCACTGCAACCTCTGCCTCCTGAGTTCAAACGATTCTCCTGCCTCAGCCTCCCAAGGAGCTGGGATCACAGGCGCATGCCACCACACCCAGCTAATTTTTTTATTTTTAGTGGAGACAGGGGGTCACCATGTTGACCAGGCTGGTCTTGAATGCCTGACCTCAGGTGATCCGCCTGCCTCATCCTCCCAAAGTGCTGGGATTACACCTGTGAGTCACTGCGCCTGGCCAAGACTCTACCTCTGATAGGGATAAGGTTTGAACATACGAATCTGGGGAGATGCAAACATCCAGGCCATGACACCGTGTGATTCAAGAGATGGAGACCTGGGCAGTGGCCCCAGCAGAGGCACTTGGCTTGACCCTCCCTGGCTTTGCTGTCCTTATTAGGCTGTTTCAAAACTGTTTCCAGGGGGCAGGAGGAGGATGGGTTATGTGGGTCCACTTCATGTGCACCTGCTTGGGTGATGTTGCCCTCCCGTCTTTTGTCATCAATAACCAGCTGGTGTAGAGCACTGTGGGCTGCCAGCTGTCACTGGCTATGGACTGGAGGCTAACAGAATGCCATTTCCTGGGGAGCAGACCCCTGGTGTTGGGTGCCCCAGGGCAGCCAGAGGCCAGTGCACAAAGGAAAGGGCAAGGGGTCCTAGGAGCCTCACCCCTCCTGGCAAGGCTTCAATGCTGTGGCTTCGCTAGAATATCTGGCCCTGGACACTTGCTTCACCCTTTACCAGCTTTGCACCCCACTTTGTGCCTCTGTTTAGTTACTTCTTCTGCAAAATGGGAAAATAATTGTAAAAAATAAAAATATTGTATCAGGTAGTATTGTTGTTTGGATTAAATTAGGAGATACACACAAAGCTCTCAAAAAAGTGCTGGGCATGGTGTACCTGTGCAATACGTGTTAGCTGTTATTGCTGATATAATTTTTTTTTTTTTTTTGAGACAGGATCTCACTCTGTCACCCAGGCTGGAGTGCAGTGATACAATCTCCGCTCACTGCAACCTCTGCTCCCCTTGACCCCAGGTTTCAAGTGATCCTCCCACCTCAGTAGCTGGGACCACAGGGATGCACCAGCATGCTTGGCTAATTGTTTTTTATTTTTACCATAGTAAAATAAAATTTAGAGACAGTTTTCGCCATGTTGCCCAGGCTGGTCTTGAATTCCTGAGCTCAAGTGATCTGCCCTGCCCCAGCCTCCCAAAGTGCTGGGATTACAGACACAAGCCACTGCACCCGGCCGCTGATATAATTTATAATAATAGGCTTCCTAGCCCAGGCATGAAGTGGCTTGAAGATGACCAGCTCAGCATTCCTGCTGGAAAATTCCAAACTCTTGCTGCCCACCAAACTCTCGGGAGCACCAAGCAATCTCGTCTTCCACATACAAATGGTTTGCTGTTTTCCAAATTTGTCCACAGATTTCTTCCCCTGTGGAGTTCTCAGCTGTATTTGGTGTGGGAATGCAGTTGCCCAGTGGATTTTACAGGCACCAGGCCCTGCACCGTGGCTGCAGGGGATCTAGTGACCTGAACTCTCAGGTGTCCTAGCCTGGCTCGGTGAGCTGTCTGCTCTTGCAGTCCCGTATCTGTGGCTTTGACAAGAGAAGTTTATATGAAGATTCCTCAACCAGTCTCAAGACTGGACCTAAAGTAGTCCAAGAGATCTCCAAAATGCCCCTCCCACCTCCTTCCCAGGAGCCTTGGAGGCTCTCACCTGGTGCATTTCATTTTTTTTCTTTTTTGGAGAGAAAGTCTCACTCTTGCCCAGGCTCAACCTCTGCCTCCTGGGTCCAAGTGATTCCCCTGCCTCAGCCTCCTGAGTAGCTGGGACCACAGACACATGCCACCACACCCAGCTAATTTTTTTTTTTTTAAATTTTTAGTAGAGGTGGGCTCTCGCCATGTTGGCCAGGCTGGTCTTGAATTCCTGGCCTCAAGTGATCCACCAACTTCAGCCTCCCAAAGTGCTGGGATTACAGGTGTGGGCCACCACACCTGGCCTATACTACATTTCTTCTCACGGCCGTTTCAATTAAAATTGAGTCTTTACAATTTCCCATCTGCTTCGGGTTGATTTTACGAAACACACCTTATTCGTTTCTAGTTTTCTTGCATGGTTGTCAGAGGAAGAAGCCTGCACCATTGTTTTTCTCCCCTCACTCCAACTTTTATTTTAAGTTCTGGGGTTCATATGCAGAATGTGCAGGTTTGTTACTTAGGTAAACATGTGCCATTGTGGTTTGCTGCACAGATCATCTCACCACCTAGGAATTCAGCTCAGCATCCATTAGCTATTCTTCCTGATGCTCTCCCTCCTCCCACCAGCGCCCTCCCAGTGTGTGTTGTAACCTCCCTGTGTCCATGCATTCTCATCATTCGGCTCCCACTTATAAGTGAGAACATGGGGTGTTTGGTTTTCTGTTCCTGCATTAGTTTGCTGAGGATAATGGCTTCCACCTCCTTGTACTGAGATGATCACAGGGAGATCATCCTGCCGTCTAGGCCACTCCTCCTCCCAGATGCTTCCCAGTGGTGCAGCAGCCTCATCAGCCTTCTCTAGCTCCCTCCCCTCCGTCCATCCAGGAAGTCACATAGAAATTGAGAAGCAGGCTCGGGCGTGGGTGCCGTGGCTCACGACTGTAATCCCAGCACTTTGGGAAGCCAAGGCGGGCGGACCACTTAAGGTCAGTAGTTCAAGACCAGCCTGTTCAACATAGTGAAACCCCATCTCTACTAAAAATACAAAACTTAGCCAAGAGTGGTGGCAGGCGCCTATAATCCCGGCTACTCAGGAGGCTGAGGCAGGAGAATCGCTTGAACTTGGGAGGCGGAGGTTGCAGTGAGCAGAGATCGCGCCACTGCACTCCAGCCTGGGAGACACAGTGAGACTCCATCTCAAAAAAAAAAAAAAGAAAGAAAGAAATTGAGAAGCAGCATAGCAGTGAAGGTGGCTGATGAGGAGTCAGGAAGACTGAGCCTTGGCTTGGCTAAGCACTTACAGATTGGAAAGCTCTAGATGCAAATCCCAGGTCTCACACTACTCGCTGTGTGACTCTGGGCACCCCACGCCACTTCTCTGAGCCTGTTTTCCCATCTGTACAGTGAAGGTAATACTGCATGCCCTAGAGGCTCATGTAGGTATACAATGACAAGGGCTCAGTATCTGACACATAGCACGTGCCCGGGTACCACCAGCTGCCAGGTAACAGGATGCTGTTATTAGTTTTTTTAAAAAAATGTAAAAAATCACCCCAAAACACTATAACACCTACTGTGCGCAATAAGTTAAACAAAATTATCGTGTGAGCCAGCAATCACTCCTCTGGGTATAGACTTCCCCTAAAATTGAAAGTAGGTAATTGGGCTGGGCACAGTGGCTCACGCTTGTAATCCCAGCACTTTGGGAGGCGGAGGTAGAAGGATTGCTTCAGCCCAGGAGTTCAAGAACAGCCTGGGCAGCATAGTGAGACCCCATTTCTGCAAACAATTAAACGATTAGCTGACTGTCATTGTGTGTACCTGTAATCACTCCTACAGGTACCAGGAGCTTAGGAGGTCGAGGCTGCCAGGAGCTATGATTGTGCCACTGCACTCCAGCCTAGGCAACAGAGTGAGACCCTGTCTCAAAAAAGAAAGAGAGAGAGAGGTGGGGGGGAGGGGGGTGGGAGAGAGAGAGAAAGAGAGAAAGAAAGAAAGAAAGAGAGAAAGAAAGAAAGGAAGAAAGAAAGAAAGAAGGAAAGAAAGAAAGGAAGAAAAGAAAGGAAAGAAAGAAGAAAGAAAGAAAGAAAGAAAGAAAGAAAGAGAAAGAAAGAAAGAAAGAAAGAAAGAAAGAAAGAAAGAAAGAAAGAAGAAAAGAAAAAGAAAAAGAAAAGAGAAAATTCCAGGCCCCATTCCAGAGCTGTGATTGTGTCACTGTCTTTAACCCTGGCAATAGAGAGAGACCCTGTCAAAGAAAGAAGGAAGGAAGGAAGCAAGGGTGGAAAGAAGGAGGGAAAAAAAGAAGGAAGGAAGGAAAGAAAGGAGGGAGGGAGGAAGGAAGGAAGGAAGGGAGGAAAGGAGGGAGGAAGGGAGGGAGGGAGGAAGGAAGGGAGGGAGGGAAGAAGGAAAAAAAATCCTAGGCCCCATTTCAGAGCTACAGTATCAGTACAACTTTACATTTGACAACTTTACATCTGAAAGGCACTAACCTAGAACAACTTCACTGAAAAGCTCCCTAAAATGCAGTTTCTACTAGTGAATGCATTGTGGAATCTCAACTGTCCCCTTCAAGGGTGACCCAGGGCAGCCAATTTTATGCACCTTAACCCCAATATAAACCTCAGAAATGATACAGTCCCAGGTCTCCCAGGTTTGTCTTCCCGTAAAAGAACCCTGATTGGGATTGGGTGTCTTGGTTTTTTTCCACAATAATAATAATAATAATAATAATAATAATAATGTTTAGATATCTAAATCTCCCTTTTTAGAGCTGGAAAATAAAGTTTTGACCTACACCTGCAGAGTGTTTTGAGATGATATAGCAAGAAATGTTACCCAAAACAATGAAAACTCAACCTCAAATGATTTTATGTGTTTAATTTGTACTCCCTCATTTCCCACCAGTGTTCTCACATCTCAAGGCTATTTTCTGGGCTTTGAAAGATGAAAAGTATGGTTAATGAACAGCAAATGTAGTCGAGTGATACTAACGACTTCTAAAATCTCTCAGCTGCCAGCGCAGTCCGGTTTCCAAAGCACTTGCATGTATCAAATCCCCGGGAGTCAGAGGCAGCCTCAATTAGCACACTCATTTTCACAGACAAGAGTTTTAGTGTGTTTCAGATTTTGAGAGAGATTATATAGAGGACACAAAGCTGGCAAGTGTCAAAAGTAGTTGGGAGCCCAGAGCTGTCTGACACCAAATTGGATTAAAAAATATGTGTCACTTGTGGAGGTCAAGGTGAGAGGATCACTTGAGCCCAGGAGTCGGAGGTTGCAGGGAGCTATGACTGCACCATTGCACTCCAGCCTGGGTGACAGAGTGAGACACTATCTCAAAGAAAAAAAAAAATAGCCAGGCAGGGTGACTCACGCCTGTAATCCCAGCACTTTGGGAGCCTAGGTAGGCAGATCACTGGAGGCCAGAAGTTCGAGACCAGCCTGGGCAACATGGTAAAACACCATCTCTACTAAAAATACAAAAATTAGCCAGGTGTGGTGGCGGGCATCTGTAATCCCAGCCACTCAGGAGGCTGAGGCATGAGAATCGCTTGTACCTGGGAAGTAGAGGCTGCAGTGAGCTGAGATTGTGCCACTGCACTCCAGCCTGGGCGAAAGAGAGAGACTCTGTCTCAAACAAAGCAAAACAAATGCAAAAAAAACAGAAAACCAAACCAACCAACCAAACTACACCCTAGGTGTTTGAAACAAAAAAACAAACAAACAAACAAACAAACAAACAAAAAGTAGAAACAACCCAGTCATCCATCAGTGAATGAGTGGATAAACAAAATGTAATACATCCATCAATGGAATAGTGTTTATTCTTAAAGGGGAACAAAGTTCTGAGCCATGCTTCAACTCACAATGAACCTCAGAAACATACTCAGTAGAAGATGCCACACACAAAAGCCACATATATTATAAGATTCCTTTTCTTAGTATGAAGTGTCCAGAATAGGCAAATCCATGGAGACAGAAAGTGGATTTATGGTTGGCAAGGGTTGGGGGAGAGGGTGTGGGGAGTGGCCACTCGTGGGAAGGGGCTTTCCTCTGGGGTTGATGGAAATGTTCTAGAACCAGAGAGTGGTGATTCACAGTGCACTATACTGTGAATATGCTCAATGTCAGTAATGACATATTTTATGTTATGAGTATTTTAATATAATTTAAATTTTTATTTTTTGTAGAGATGGGGTCTTGCTATATTGTCCAGTCTTGTCTGGAACTCCTGGCCTCAAGCAATTCTCCTGCCTCAAACTTCCCAAAGCACTGGGTTTAAGGTGTAAGGCATCATGCCCAGCCTACCATAATTAAAAAAGAAAAAGAAATGAGAAACAAAAGTGTGGGGTCAGAAGGGGTCTCATCCCCCATGATGATCTGGGCTCTGGCCTTGTTGTAGCCCTGGCCTCCCCTGAATGGGACGAAGGCCTCTCCTCAGCATCTCAGTTACTGGGTGGGGGGATCTGAGTGTGATATTGAGGAAAGACCAGATGAGATATGTCCCAGGCTGAGGGTTCCTGCCACCACCCCAGTGCTGCCAGCACAGAGCCTTTTCTTTTCATTTTCAGGCCCTCCCCTTTGAAATGACAGGAGCTCTGATACACGAGGAAGCTGGAAGCTGGACTTCACATGAGGCTGCTGAGGGTGGTGGTCAGACGGCTGGAGGTGGTGTCTGGAAGGTGGCCTGACTCCTGGATGCAGCTCAAAACTGCATTTGAAATTATTTGTTTATTTATTCATTTAAGACAGGATCTCACTCTGTCACTCAAGCTGGAGTACAGTGGTGTGATTGTAGCTCACTGCAGCCTTGAACTCCTGGCCTCAAGGGATCCTCATGCCCCAGCCTCCCAAAGTGCTGGGATCACAGGTGTGAGCCACCACGCCCAGCCAAACTTTATTCTTAATTTTATTCTTTATTCAAATTTTGTTCAAATTTTATTCTTAATTCTAGATTTCTTTTTGTTCATTGTCTTCCTCTCGGTCTTCTGTGTGTAGATGATCCATTGTTGGGACAATCACAGCCAAAATTACCCCTTGGACTTGTGTCCCTGGTTTGAAGAGAACGTCCTTCATTTGCTAATTCCTTCATCTTGTACCTCACATGGGGGGGACCTGCCAGGCTCTGGGGCTGCAAGGCAGAGACAAACTACACTTATCTCCTGCCCTCAGGGTATAGAGTCTTGTAAATAAAAAGTTTTCAGTGGAAGTAATAATAATGATGCAATTGCTTGGCATCTTCTATGTACCTGGCATTGTGGTAAGCACTTTATGTTCATCAATTTTTTTATGTTCATTAATTTAATCATTGAACAGCCATTTCAAGTATGTACTATTTTTAATCCCCATTTTACAGATGGGGAAACTGAGGACCAGAGCATTGCAGTAACGTTCTCGAGTTTATACCACAGGTCGTAAGTGGCAGAGCTGGACTTTGTAGAACTGGAATGCAGGATCTTTTCTTTTTTCGTTTTTTTCTTTTTTTGAGACGGAGTCTTGCTCTGTCACCTAGGCTGGAGTGCAGGGGCGCAATCTTGGCTTACTGCAGCCTCCGCCCCCCGGGTTAAGTGATTCTCCTCCCTCAGCCTCCTGAGCAGCAGGCATTACAGGCACCCACCACCACACCCGGCTAATTTCTGTATTTTTAGTAGAGACGAGGGTTTTGCCCTGTTGGCCAGGCTGGTCTTGAACTCCTGACCTCAGGTGATCTGCCTGCCTTGGCCTCCCAAAATGCTGAGATTACAGGAGTGAGCCACCACGCTGGGCCAGAATCCAGGATCTTAATGGCTGCGTTAGATCACCCCACAAAGGGTCATTTCTAGTTCTCTGCAGTGGGCACTGGACCTAACAGCACATCAAGGTGTCAGCGCATCAAGGCGTAGGTTTCTTCCTACAGTACGTGAGGACATCAGCTGACATTCCCACAAGAGCAGATCCGCCATTCTCCCGTCTGGTGTTCACCACGTTGTTCCCAAAAGGCTTTCTCTCGCTCTCTGTATTTTTTTCTTTTTTTGAGACGGAGTCTCGTTCTGTCGCCCAGGCTGGAGCACAGTGACACCATGTCGGCTCATTGTAAGCTCCGCCTCCGGGTTCACGCCATTCTCCTGCCTCAGCCTCCGGAGTAGCTGGGACCATAGGGGCCCGCCACCAGGTCCGGCTAATTTTTTGTATTTTTAGCAGAGGCAGGGTTTCACCATGTTAGCCAGGATGGTCTTGATCTCCTGACCTTGTGATCCGCCTGCCTCGGCCTCCCAAAGTGCTGGAATTACAGGCGTGAGCCACTGTGCCCCACCTCTGTCTTTTTTTTTGACTACAGAGTTTCTTTTCTTTTTTTTTTTTAAAAGTTTATTTTAAGTTCGGGGTACAGGTGCAGGTTTGTTACGTAGGTAAACTCATATCACAGGGGTTTGTTGTATAGATTACTTCATCACCCAGGTATTAAGCCTAGTACCCATTAGTTATTTTTTCTGACCCTCTCCCTCCTCCCAACCTCCACCTTTTGATAGACCCCAGTGTGTGTTGTTCCCCTCTACGTGTCCATGTGTTCTCATCATTTAGCTCCCACTTATAAGTGAGAATATATGGTATTTGGTTTTCTGATTCTGTGTTAATTTGCTAAGGATAATGGCCTCCAGCTCCATCCATGACCCTCCAAATGACATGATCTCATTCTTTTTTATGGCTGCATAGTATCCCATGGTGTATATGTACCACATTTGCTTCATCCAGTCTACCACTGATGGGCATTTAGGTTGATTCCTTGTGTTTGCCATTGTGAAAGCAAAAATTGACAAATGGGATCTAATTAAACTAAAGAGCTTCTGCACAGGAAAATAAACTATCAAGAGTAAATAGACAACCTACAGAACGGGAGAAAATTTTTGCAAACTATGCATCTGACAAAGGTCTAATGTCCAGGAATTTAAACAAGTTTATAAGAAAAAAACAAAGAACCCCATAAAAAAGCTGGCAAAGGACAGGAACAGAAACTTTTCCAAAGAAGACTTACATGGGGCCAACAATCACATAAAATAAGCTCAGCACCACTGATCATTAGAGAAATGCAAATTAAAACCACCACGGATTCGATGTCACAGCAGTCAGAATGGCTGTTATTAAAAAGTCAAAAAATAACAAATACTGGCAAGGTTGTGAAGTAGAAGGGACATTTATACTCTGTTGGTGAAAGTGTAAATTAGTTCGACAGTTGTGGAAGACAGTGTGGAGATTCCTCAAAAACCTAAAGACAGAAATACTATTTGATCCAGCAGTCCCATTATTGGGTATATACCCAAATGAATATAAATCATTCTATTATAAAGACTCACCACATGTATGGTTTTTTTTTCTATTTTCATTATTTATTTGTGCCAACTTTTTTTTTTGTCCCTATTTTTATAATAATCTCCAGGGGGTGAAGACTTCTAGAAGAATTTCTGAGAAGAAACCACATGACTACTTCATACTTACATACCTTCCAGCAGCTTCAGCTTTGTCTTCATGTAATCTTGTCATCTTGGAAGATGAGTATTGATTGGATATATCTGGCAAAGAATTCTGAAAACATTTCTGGGCAGGGTGTCTTTGCTGATTACAAAATCATCTCATCGCAAATCCCTTCATGCTTCCAGCCTTGGGGAGACCACTGTACCTTCTGCATTAGAAGCTGGACATGTTGGGGTCCATATTTGGAATTTGGATCCTGTGATAATAAGAGTGACTGTTATGCACTC
The DNA here is from genome assembly GCF_006542625.1 of Nomascus leucogenys. Lineage (NCBI taxonomy): Eukaryota > Metazoa > Chordata > Mammalia > Primates > Hylobatidae > Nomascus > Nomascus leucogenys. The sequence goes on from NC_044397.1 coordinate 44,167,870, forward strand.
TTGAGAATTCAGTAATGATGCCTTTTTTTTTTTCTTAAAGACAGGTTCTTGCCCCGTTGCCCAGGCTGGAGTGCAGTGGCACAATCACAGTTCACTGCAGCCTCAAACTCCTGGGCTCAAGTGATCCTCTTACCTCAGCCTCCCGAGTATGTAGGACTACAGGTGGGTGCCACCATGCCCGGCCAATTTGTTTTTAGTTTTTGTAAAGATGGGGTCTGGCTATGTTGCTCAGGCTGGTCTCAAACTCTTGGCTTCAAACGATCTTCTTGCTTTAGCCTCCCAAAGTGACCCACTTTTTTTTTTTTTTAAATCTAATTTGGTGTCAGACAGCTCTGGGCTCCCAACTAGTTTTGACACTTGCCAGCTTTGTGTCCTTTATATAATCTCTGTAAAAATCTGAAACACTCTAAAACTCTTGTCTGTGAAAATGCATGTGCTAATTGAGGCTACCTCTGACTCTTAGGGATTGTATATGTGCAAGTGCTTTGGAAACCAGACTGCTGGAGGCTGAGAGATTTTAGAAGTCGTTGTTGGTATCACACGACTATGTCTGCTGTTCATTAACCATATTTTTCACTTTTCAAAGCCCAGAAAGTAGCCCTGAGATGTGAGAACACTGGTAGGAAATGAGGAAATACAAACTAAAAACATAAAATCATTTTGGGTTGCATTTTCATTGTTTGGGGCAATATTTCTTGCTGTGTCATCTTAAAATACTCCACAAGTGTGGGTCAAACTGTTTTGGTTTTTTTTCAGTTCTAAAAAGGGAGATTTAGATGATATCTAAATTGATTATTTTTCTAAAATAAAAAAGCTACCCAACCCCAGCGTTCTTTTATGAGAAGACAGAATTAGGAGATGTAAAACTATATATTTCTGAGGTTAATATTGGGGGTAAGATGCACTTAATTTGCTGCCCTGGGTCACCCTTGAAGGGGACAGATGATATTCCATGATTCATTCACTAGTAGAAACTGCATTTTGGGGAGCTTTTTCAGTGAAGCTGCTCTAGGTTAGTGCCTCTCAGATGTAACGTTGTCAAATATAAAGTTGTGCATGAATCACCTGGAGATCTTACTGAAAGGTAGATTCTGATCCTGTATTGAGACAGCGTCTCTCTCTGTTGCCAAGGCTGGAGTGCAGTGGTGCAATCATGGCTCACTACAACCTCAAAGTCCTCATCTCAAGCTATCCTCCAGCCTCAGCCCCCCTGAATAGCTGGGACTACAGTCATGCACCACCACACCTGGCTAATTTTTAAATTTTTTATAGAGACAAGGTCTTGCTATGTTGCCCAGGCTAGTCTTGAACTCCTGGCCTCAGTCGATGCTCGCACCTAAATTTCCCAAACAGCTGGGCCTACAGGTGTGAGCCACCACACTCGATTCTGCATTTCTAACAAACTCCCTAGTTTTGCTGAGACTGCAGGTTCTCAGCCCAGATTTTGAGTAGCAAGATGATAGAATCGCTTGTACTGAACAATTACAGGTGGTGTTTCATATTGTGAAAATTGTGTTGAGCACCTGCTGAGGTTGGGATTGGCCAAAATGGTGAAGAAAGAAGTTACTCCTATTGAATTGTCTTTAAGAGATACCTTTAGGGAGGGCCCAAAGTAAAGTAGAAAATCCTGTTGGAAACAAGGTAGGCTTGTCAACTGATGTCTGTCTGTCCAAGTGTGCATGACTGAAAATATCTAATCCTGCTGTATTAGTCCATTTTCATGCTGCTGATAAAGACATACCCGAGACTGGGAAGAAAAAGAGGTTTAATGGACTCACAGTTCCACATGGCTGGGGAGGCTTCACAATCATGGCAGAAGACAAGGAGGAGCAAGTCATGTCTTACATGGATGGCGGCAGGCAAAGAGAGAGAGAGCTTGTGCAGGGGAACTCCTCTTCATAAAACCATCAGCTCTTGTGAGACTTATTCACTATCAAGAGAACAGCATGGGAAAGACCTGTCCCCCATGATTCAATTACCTCCAACTAGGTCCCTGCCACAACACGTGGGAATTGTGGGAGCTACAACTGAAGATGAGATTTGGGTGGGAACACAGCCAAACCATATCACCTGCCTAGGAATTGGGCATACATGTAGGGATCCCAGTGTCAGAGGCATTTGAACAACAGCAACTCCATCTTGAATAGGGGCTGGGTAAAATAAGGCTGAGACCTACTGGGCTGCATTCCCAGGAGGTTAAGCCATTCTTAGGCACAGGAGGAGATAGGAGGTCAGCACAAAATACAGGTCGTAAAGACCTTGCTGATAAAACAAGATGCGGTAAAGAAGCCCACCAAAGCCCATCAAAACCAAGATGGTGATGACAGTGACCTCTGGTGGTCCTCACTGCTCATTATATGCTAATTATAATAAATTAGCATGCTAAAGACACTCCCCTCAGCACCATGACAGTTTACAGATGCCATGGCAGCATCAGGAAGTTACCTTATATGGTCTAAAAAGGGGAACAACCCTCAGTTCTGGGAATCGCTCACCCTTTCCTGGAAAACTCATGAATAATCTACATTCTTGCTTAGCATATAATCAAGAAATAACCATAAAAATGGGCCACCAGGGGCCCATGCCACTGGTCTACCTATGGCGTAGCCATTCTTTATTCCTTTATTTGCTAATAAACTTGCTTTTACTTTACGGATTTGCCTCAAATTCTTTCTTGTGCAAGATCCAAGAATCCTATCTTGGGGTCTGGATTGGGACCCCTTTCCAGAAACACCAACAATACATGGGGTGGCTGGCCTTGTTAGGAAGGGCATGTCCCCAACATCACACTCAGATCCCCCCTGCACCCAACAACTGTCTCCCTGATGTGACTTTGTGTCGTTCTCTCACCCCCACCTCCAGCCCACCCCATCCCTGAACCGAGACTGTCCTTTCATGCTTTGCCTTCAACATCCAACTACAGAATCATTGATCCTGCACTGGCTGTCCTCTATCTCAAGCCATCGATCACTTAGGCATTTGTCAGGGTCAGAAGATGGGCCTGGCTGGATGCTGGACCCGCCGATGTTATTGGAAAACTATGCTTGCTGATTTAAAACAAAATTCTGTTTGTGCTTTTTAATTGCATCTAGCCCAAATGTTGCTGAGATGGATTCCCTGGTCTCTTTTAACAAATAAGTAAGCATTAATTGATTAATTCATTCTACAAGTATTTGTAGAGTGTCTGCTAGGTGCTAGGGACTTGGCCAGGTGCTGGAAACACAGCAGGGAATGCAGTGCCTATACCTCTGAAGACTGTCATGTAATGTGACAAGCAGACGATAAACAAACATTTGCACAAAGAAGTATGTAATTGTAATGATGCTAAGTGCAAGGAGGGAAGAGGACAGAACATCTGACAGAGGGGCAGAGCAAGGCCTGATGAGGGAGACCACAGGACAAAGTGACATTAAGCTTGGCTTATGGGGTGCAGTGGAGGGTGTCAACCTTAAATAACAAGGTTCAGGCCGGGCACAGTGGCTTATGCCTGTAATCTCAGCACTTTGGGAGGCCAAGGCAGGAGGATTGCTTGGGCACAGGAGCTTGAGACCAGCCTGGGCAACATGGTGAGACCCTGTCTCTACAAAAAATAATAATAATTAAAAAATAGCAGGGCATGATGGCATGCATCTGTGGTCCCAGCTATGATGTGGGAGGATCGCTGGAACCCAGGAGTCTGAGGCTGCAGCGAGCTATAATTGCACCACTGCACTCCAGCCTGAGTGACAAAGCAAGACCCTGTCTCATTGGGAAGAAAAAAAAAGATTAAAAAAACATGACTAAATGTCAAGCTTGAGGATGGCCACCCCAGAAAGTTGTGACTCCAAATGAATAGAGTCAGCGTTTCCAAAGTAGAGAAGTGGTGGTTTCAATGATATAGACAGAGACCGGGATGTTTCAGCAGGATTACAACATTTTCCATAGAAGAACAGGCGCATACACCATAGCAATTTGATCAGTTAAAGGTGGCTAAATTCCAAGGAAGATTATTACTGGTAGGCGGGGCAGTGATCTGAGCAGGGGAGGTCCCATCTTTGGCGCCTCTTCGTCTTCTTAATTGTTTACAGGAAAAAAGGAGGTAGGACTTGCAGCTGCATGCCACGTGACTCAGGCTGCATAGCCACACTCCTTTCAAGGTTCAGGATAATTTAAAGTTGTCACAGCTGCAAGTTTGAATTATTATTATTTTGAGACAGGATCTCACTCTGTCGCCCAGGCTGGAGTGCAGTTGTGCCATCATGGCTCACTGCAGCTTTGACCTCCCGGGCTCAAGTGATCTTCCCACTTCAGCCTCCCACCTAAGCCTCCTGTGTAGCTGAGACCACAGGTGGTTCATGCCACCACACCTGGCTAATTAAAAAAAAAATTTTTTTTTTTTTTAGAGATGGGATCTCACTATGTTGCCCAGGCTGGTCTGGAACTGCTGGGCTCAAGTGATGCTCTCATACCAGCTTCCCAGAGCACTGGGATCACAAGCATGAGTCACTATGTCCAGCCCCAAGTTTGAATTATTTAATTTTACAGGGGTTAGTTAGGGAGTTCGAGCCCTGCCTTTATTCCTTCAGCCACTGTTGTAGACTGTGTCCCTCCAAAATTCATCTGTTGAAGTCCTAACTTCAGTGGGTCTACTTGTGGAATAGGGCTTTTAAAGACATAATTAAGGTTGAATGGGGTCATAAGGGTGGGCCTTAATCCAATAGAACTGGTATATTTATAAGAAGAAAAAAACTTGAGAATGGACATTCCTGTGCACAAAGGAAAGGCCACGTGAGGACCAAGCCAGACAGCAGCTGTCTGCAAGCCAAGGAGAGAGGCCTGAGCAGGAACCAACCCTGCCAACACCTTGATCTTGGACTTCCAGACTCCAGAACTGGGAGAATATAAATTTCTGTTGTTTAAGCCATCAGGTCTGTGCTATTATCTTACGGCAACTAGACCAGACTAATACAGTCCTTCGAGGCAACAGGGCTATCAGCTTGAGGGGCACCAAGAACACATGTTTGGGACAGATGTGCTCTTGCACAATGGCAACAGCTCCGTTAAATATCAGTAGAGGTCACTTATCCCACCAGTTTAGAGGCCACAGTTCTCAACATTGCACTAAATCACTGTATGAACTTATTTTTTTAATTTTTTAATATTTATTTATTTATTTTGAGACGGAGTCTCGCTCTGTTCCCCAGGCTGGAGTGCAATGGTGAGATTGTGGCTCATTGCAACCTCTGCCTCCGAAGTTCAAATGATTCTCCTGCCTCGGCCTCCTGAGTAGCAGGGATTACAGGCGGCCACCACCATGCCTGGCTAATTGTATGAACTTAGAAAAGTAACTTAAACTGCTTAGAAACCAAGAACGAAAGAAGTTGCAGGCTGAGCGTGGTGGCTCACGCCTATAATTTCAGCACTTCAAGAGGCCAAGGTGGGTGGGTCACTTGAGGTCTGGAGTTCGAGAGCAGCCTGGCCAAAATGGTGAAACCCTGTCTTGACTAAAAATACAAAAAGTAGCCAGGTGTGGTGATGTGTGCCTGTAATCCCAGCTATTTGGGAGGCTGAGGCAGAAGAATCGCTTGAACCTGGGAGGTGGAGGTTGCAGATAGCCATGATTACGTAATCACTGCACTCCAGCCTGGGTGACAAAGTGAGACTATGTCTAAAAAAAAAATAAAAAATGGAAGTTGCAAGGATAGGGTCAGAGGTACGGCTGAAAAAAAAATAACAGAGGTCATCTGCACCCTGAAATAGTGGTTCTCATTCTTCCAAGCCCTGTCAGCTTCGCCTGGAAGACTTGTTAAACACGCATCACTGGACCCTACCTCCAGAGTTTCTGATTGAGTAGATCTGACTTGGGGCCTGAAAATGAGCATTTCTTTTTTTTCAAAAAGAATTAATGTATTTTTTATAGATTCAGGGAGTACATGTGTAGGCTGGTTCACATGGATATATTGCATGGGGGTGGTGTTTGGGCTTCTGGTGAACCCATCATCCAAATAGTGAACACTGTCCTCAATAAGTAATTTTTCTTCCCTGTCCTCCCTCCCAGTCTCCTCCCCTTTGGAGTCTCCAACGTGTGTTATTCCCCCCTGTAAGTCCATGTGTATTCATTATTTAGCTCCCACTTATAAGTGAGAACATACAGTATTTGCTTTTCTGTTTCTGAGTCATTTCACTTAGAATAATGCCCTTTAGCTCCATCCATGTAGCTGCAAATGATATGATTTCATTCTTTTTTATGGTTGCATAGTAGTCCATGGCATTTGTGTACTGCATTTTCTTTGTGGAACCCACCACCGATGGACATTTAGGTTGATTTCAGGACTTTGCTATTGTGAATAGCATGGTGATAAACATGAGTGCGAGTGTCTTTTTGTGAAAACAGGCATTTCTAACAAGTTTCCAGGTGATGTGGAGGTCACAGGTCCTGGGGCCACACTTTCAGAACCACCATGTGGCCTTGGGTCCATAGGCATTCAAAACTTCCATTAAGATGGCCCCAGGCCCAGAATGGGGGAGGGAAAAATGGAGAGCTTATGCTGCAGAGCAACATGACAGAGAGCCCTGAGCCATGGAGAATGGAATGACTCAGTTATCCTTGCAAATTCAGATAAAGCTGCACAGGGAGGGAATATACTTGACCTCCTGCACCTGTCCCAGGTTCATTGCCTGATGCACAGCAAGTCAATACACTAAGACACTGAATTGCAGCAGAGAAAGAGGTTTAATCGTAAGGCAGACAAACGAGGAAACAGGAGCAAGCCTCAAATCTGCATCCTTAAGGAGTTCTAGCTAGGGATTTCAAAGGGTTTGATGAAGTAATGGGCTGAGGTGTGGGGACTGTTGATAGGTTGGGGAGTGTATGGTGGAGGAGTACATGGACAGGGAGATGAAGAAGCTGTATTCTTATGCAGATTCTGTTCCTCTGTGGGGGCTTTCGAACTGGTTGGCATGAGCCATGCTGCTGGAATTCAGGATCTGAAAAACATCTTAAGCAATCCTTAAAGAAAAGCATTCTGAATATAACATCAGAGATCAAAGGAACAATGGGGATATAAATGGTCAGTATCCAGTACTAGGTGATTTTTGGTTAGCAAGCAGCTACAAAAAAGTGGGCCAAAGGACAACCTAATTAATGCTTAATTATTACTATATTTCTGTCCAGAACTTGGCATGTCTTTCTTGTTAACCCCCAGAAGATGATTTCACTCTCTTTTCTGGGGAGGATGGGGTGAGAGGGCAGTCATCTCAGGACTGTTTACAAGACTGGGGAAACCTGAATCTCCCCTATCCCACTCCATTGTGGGGTCTTCTCAGAAGACTATTTGCTGCTGGGGCAGAGAGGAAGGAGCTGGAGAGAGGGAGGGCAGAGCTGAGGAAGAGAGGTGACCAGGTGGGTGCTACCTGCATTCCCCTCTTGGGCTTGGCCCAGAGTTTATGTTGTGTTGAAAGGACATTGCAGAAGGTTTTATTGTGTTGTCAGAGGCATTTGAATCAGCAACTCCATCTTGAATAGGGGCCGGGTGAAATAAGGCTAAGACCTGCTGGGCTGTATTCCCAGTAAATAAAGGTATTCTAAGACACAAGGTGAGATAGGAGGTTGGCACAAGATACAGATCATAAAGACCTTGCTGATAAAACAGGCTACAGTAAAGAAGCTGGCTAAACCCCACCAAAACCAAGATGGCAACGAGAGTGACCTCTGGTCGTCCTCACTGCTACACTCCCACCAGTGCCATGACAGTTTATAAATGCCATGGCAACGTCAGGAAGCTACCCCATATGGCCTCAAAAGAGGAGACATGAATAATAGCATATAATCTTGTTTATGTTTAGCATATAATCAAGAAATAAAAATGGGCACTTGGAATAAAATGCCTTTGGAATAACTATTCTTTATTCCTTTACTTTCTTAATAAATTTGCTTTCACTCTGCTCTGTGGACTTGCCCTGAATTCTTTCTCGTGCAATACCTAAGAACCATCTCTTGGGGTCTGGATTGGGACCCCTTTCCTGTAACAGTGGGAACCTCAAATATCTGAGCCAGGTCTCAGTCAATTTAGGAAGTTTATTTTGCCAAAGTGAAGGACATGTGTCCATGACACAGCCTCAGGAAGTCCTGATGACATGTGCCCAAGGTGGTCGGGGCACAGCTTGTTTTTATATGTTTTAGAGAGACATGAGCCATCAATCAATATATATAAGACATACATTGGTTCTATTTGGAAAGGTGGGATAAATAGAGGCTGGGAGGGGGCTTCCAGGTCACGGGGTAGGTTAGAGACAAACGTTTGCATTCTTTTGAATCTCTGATTAGCCTTTCCAAAGGAGGCAAGCAGATATGCATTTACCTCAGTGAGCAGAGGAGTGATTTTGAGTTCTGTCTGTCCTTTTTCCACAAGGAAATTCCTTGTGAGGGAGGTATGTAGCTTTAAAAAAAAAATTTAGTATCTATCTTTATTAGGAATAGAATGGGAGGCAGGTTTGCCCTAAGCAGTTCCTAGCCTTGACTTTTCTTTTGGGCTTAGTGATTTTGGGTTTCCAAGATTTATTTTCCTTTCGCCGTCGGTAACTACCCTCCCTCATATACTACCACCACTGGCTCAGTCTGTCCCTGCTGCTTAACAAAATATCTGAGACTGGGTAATTTACAAGGACCAGAAAATTGATTTCTTAGTGATGGTGGAAAAATTTAAATTTTGCCAGAATATGTTTAAGGTGATTTATTCTGAGCCAGTGTGAGTGACTGCAGCCTGGGTTACACAATCTCAAGAGGTCCTGAGAAAGTGTGTCTGAGGCTGTTGGATTACAGTTTGGTTTTATAAACTATAGACAGACAGTAATTGCAGGTAAAAATCATAAATCTATTGAGGAAGATATACACTCGTTCAGCCTGAAAAAGCAGGACATCTTGAAGGTGAGTCTTACAAGTCAACGGTGGGTTTTAGAAATTCTTTTTTTTTTAACTTTTCATTTATTTATTTATTTTTTTCATGTAGTTAATAGAGACAGGGTCTCACTATGTTGCCCAGGCTAGTCTCAAACTCCTGGGCTCAAACAATCCCCTGGCCTCAGCCTCCCAAAGTGCTAGGTAGGATTGCAGGCAGGAGGCACTGGGGCCTGCCAGGAAATCTTTAGTTGACAATTGGTTGAGAGAGTTAAGCTACTGTCTGAAGACTTGAAATCAGTAGAAAGGAATGTGTGAGTTAAGATAAGGGGGTTGTGAAGATCAAGGTTCTTATTATGCAGATGAAGCCTCATAGATAGCAGCCTTCAGATAATTCTCAGAGATGGTAAATGTCGGTTTTCAGACATTAAAGGTTTCAGGCTCTCAGGTAATCTCTCCTAGATCTGGGAGTGTCTTGGGAGGGGAGAGACCCAGCTATATTAATGGAGATTCTCTAAAGATGCAAATTTCTCTCACAAAAGATGGCTTTCCAGGGCTGTTTCAATCTGTTGGCTCTGTGGAAGCCATTTCAAAATATGTCAGAGAAATATATTTTGGGGTAAAATCTTTAGATTTTCTTAAAGGTCTACTGTCATGTTATGTTTTACTAGAGTCAGGTTGGAAAGTAAGCCACTCATATAGGGTTAGTAGAAACCTGTCTGATGAGATTTTATGGTGTGCCAGGCGTGATTCCCCAGCCCCCTTACACAGGAATCTGGGCAAGAGAGAAAAGATCAACATTTAGTCCTCATCACAGTTTGGAGGCTGCAAGTCCAAGATCAAGATCAAGGTGCTGGCAGGACTGGTGTCTGGGGAGGACCTGCTGTCTGTTTTCAAGACAGCACCTTGTGCTGCATCCTCTGGAAACAAATGATGTGTCCTCACATGGGGAGGGATGCAAGGGCAAAAAGGAATGAATGGCTCCCTTCTACCTCTCTTATAAGATTGTAAATCCCATTTGTGAAGGTGGGGCCCTCATGCTGAATCATCTCCTAAAGGCCCCACCTCTTAATACTATTACACTGGGCTTAGGTTCCAAAGTATGAATTTTGGGGGGACACATGCATTCAAACCACAGCAACTACCAAAGTACCAGCTGTGGGAAGAGGTGAACACAGGGATGAGAAGCTGGAGGTGACTCTGGGGTGACATACAGAGGCTGAGAGAGAGGAGAGAGAGAGAGGGGGGAGAAAGAGAGGAGGAGGAGGAGGAGAAGAGAAGTGGGGGAAGGGAGGAAAGGAGAAAGAAAGGGGGGAGAAAGAAAGGGGGATGGAAGGAGAGAAGGAGGGAGAGAAGAAGAGGGTGAGGAAAAGAGAGGGAGGGAAGGAGAGAGAGAAGAAGGGAGAGAGAAGGAGGGGTGGGGAAGAGATAGAGAAGGAGGGTGGAGGGAGGAAGAGAGAGGGAATGAGAGGGAGGGTGGAGGGACAGATTGGGAAAGGAAAAGGGAGGGATGGAGAGACAGGGAAAGGAGAGAGAAGGAGGAGGAAAGAGAAAAAGAGAGAGAGGAAGGGGAGGGAGAGAGAGAAAGACAGACGAAAGGGAAGGAAGAGAAAGAGAGAAGGAGGGAGAGAGAATGGGGTGAGGGAGACAGGGAGAAGAAGGGAGGGAGAGACAGGAAAAGGGAGGAAGAGAGAGGGTGAGGGAAGGAGAGAAGGAGAAAAAGGGAGGGAGGAGGAAAAGAGATAGAGGGAGAGGAAAAGGAGGGAAAGAGAGGGAGAAAGAAAGAGAGAAGGAGGAGGATAGAGAGAGCGGGGGGAGGGGGAAGAGATGAAGAGTGGGGAGAAGGGAGAAAGGGAGGGAGGAAAGAGGGAGGGAGAGAGAGAGAGAAAAAGGAGCCTGGGCAAGGTGGGGACACAGAGGCTCCTTGGGCACAGTTCTCTTCATAGCCAGTGTTTTAGTCAATTTTGTGCTGCTATAACAATATCACAAGCTAGGTAATTTATTAAAAAAATGAAAGTTTATTTGGATCATGGTTCTGGAGGTTGGGCAGTCCAAGACTGAGGGGCCGCACCTGGTGAGGGATTTCTTGCTGCATCATAACAGGGAGGAAAGCATCCACAGTGAAAGAGCGTGCACGTGCAATATGGAAGGCTACACTGGCTTTTATAACAAATCCCCTCTGTGATAACAAGCCCACTCCCATGATAACAACATTAGCCCATTTATGAAGGCTCTGCCTCTTAACAGTCCCACCTCTTGACACCGTTGTGTTGGGGATTAAGTTCCTAACACAGGAGCTTTGGAGGACAGGTACAAACCATAGCAGCCAGAGAGCCAGCAAGGGGAGTGGTGACAACCAAATTAGAGGACAGGGTGTCTGTCCTCCCTCCCACGCCTCCCCTGACAGCAGGCAGCAAGAGTGATGGAGCAGAGAGGATGGTGGGGGACAAGATACACAGTTGCTAGATCCTGAGCTGGAGATGGGAAGCACAGTTCAGGCTTTTGCATAGAATATGAAATTGCAGTCCTAAAATGAACAAGACCAAGTCTTATAAACTGAAATGAAGCTCTTTCAATAACCCAAATAACGTATAGGATCAAGCTATCATTAAGGGACTGTGGCATATAAAGGTTATTAGGAAATGAAACCTACCTAACCTGCCCCCATCCAACCTCAATTCCCCTAACTATAAAAGAGTGGAGACTTCTTACTGCACTTCCCCCACTCATATTGACCACATTACCTGGGGTCTTGTTTCTGTTGAACCACCCAAGGTGGGGACTCAGCTCCTCTGAAGCAGATGCATGTGCAGGTTGAAAGATTCCCTAGTCCTGCTCACTGCATTGTTAATCCTTTAATTTTCTTCCCTCACTGGACAATCCTGGGCTGTCCTGACCATGGAATTCCACTCTTCTAGAATCCGGTCCACTTTTTAAAATCCCTTAACATTAAAATCAATTATGCAGTCTACCTACTATTAAATGCAAGAACTTGTGTTTTCCTAAGAAAATGAAATTTGCAGTATCCATAGGAATGATTATCATCAAATACTTAAATGGCTTTATAAAAAGAAAATGTCACCAAACATGTACATAGAAGCAAGCACAGTATTAAATTAGCTAACAAGTGGGCTTTGGCTTCAAGTAGATCCAACAAGACATTCACTCAGCAGTAACACTAACTAGATGGCTTTACTAATCAGAAGTTCTATTTCAGTCCTCAACTGTTTTCTGGGCAAGGCCAAAACGATATAAAAGCACATTCAAATGAAAGTTTATTCCATAAAGCAATTATCAGGAGCTATCTTGGTGTGCAACCAAATTTATTTCTTGTTTTACACTTGTAAATAAAATTACTGGGGGACAATTATTATGGTGTGGAAAGAACAGTACCCTTGGGTGGAGACCTGAGGGGTCTCCATTCTGGTCTTCATTCTGATTTGAGACATGACTGTGGCCAATGTCTACCTAACCCACCCCCATCTAATTTCAATTCCCCTAACTATAAAATAGGGGGACTGGAGCAGGTGGTCTTTACAGCATCTTTTCATACAACATTCTATAATTTTAAGATGCCAGATACAAGGTTATAAAAGATAAATAACCTCTTGGAGAATTGGCTTATTCTAGGACCAGGCATGAAATATAAAAGTTGAGTCTGGCGCATCTTATAGTATCAGAAAGTAAGTGATAGTGACATGAGGCAGCCAAATGCCTAGGCAAACAGGGGCGGGTCCCCAGTGAAACCCCACCTCCAAGTCAAAAACAGCCTGAAGACTGAAATACCGGGCTGCTAGTCCTGGATGAAATCCAAAACCCAGAGTGAAAACTTCTTTTCCTGTTTGCCTGCATCTCCCCTATTCTGAGCCCATAAAAAGCCATAGGGCTCAGCCACACGGAAGGGACTTTCCTGTCTTTGGGTAGGGGAACCACCACTGTGTCCCCTCTCTGCTGAAAGCTGTTTTCATCACTCAATAAAACTCCCTGCCTTGTTCACTCTTCATTTGTCAGCACATCCTCATTCTTCTTGGGCATGGGACAAGCACTCAGGGCCTGGTACACAAACCAGACTAAGCCAGGATGGGCCAAGTAGGGTGGCCATCTCCTGCAGCAGATAGCATGGCTGAGTGACGCCCAAGCCAGGTGTCACCAGCTGGAAGTCCTCAGCTGGCAAAGGTACTGAGAAGAAAATCCTGCATCATAAGGAAGTACTAAAACCAAACAAACACAAAATCCATAATAATGGGGTTTGTCAAAGGAACACAAGGGCCACTGAAAGAACTCCCAATCAATATCTCAGAACTTAGAAAAGTACCTATTCAATTTCCCCTTCCCTCCAGCTCCTGACAGCCATCATAATTTGGAGATGATTTTGCCCAGTTTTAAAGACGCACAAAATCATTCATTTTTATGCCGGATAAATCTCTACTTTCCCTGAGGACACGAATGCTACTTGCTCTCCTTCCAACACCCCTAAAGCTGAAACAGTGCTTCACTCAGCCAATGCTAAGGGCTTGATGCATTCTGGTTCCAGTCTGGGGAGGTGGGAGGATGGAGAGAAGATTAAAACTCTGAGAAAGAAAGAAAAAAGCTGCAGAGATTGAGATAAGGGGCTGGAGTTAGAGACGACCACTGCTACGATTGAGGCATTTATTGGAGGCTGGTTTAGTAGTCAATGTTTTGGTCAGCACCTCCACAATTTTTTTTTTATTTTTTAAGAGAAAGGGTCTCACTCTGTAACAATCATAGCTTCCTGCAGCTTTGAACTTCTGGATTCAAGCGATCCTCCCACTTCGAAACTGCCGTTGCAAAATTATGACTGAGATAATTAAAGAGATGTAACCTAACTGACATCTTGCTTCTAACCTCCAAGCTGTCCTTGTTCATTCTTGAGCGTAAGCTGAACTACCTTTGGGAGGAACTTATAGTTTATAGTTTAAAACAAAGATGATAACAGCCCTTTCCCAAAACAAACCTCCTTCTTGCCTGGGTACTAGACTGCCCTTATAGGACTAAGAAATTAGCCACAAGATTAGAAATTATGGTTTGGGTCCAGGCGTGGTGGCTTATGCCTGTAATCCCAGCACTGTGGGAGGCCAAGGCAGGTGGATCACTTGAGGTCAGGAGTTCGAGACCAGCCTGGCCAACGTGATGAAACTTTGTCTCTACTAAAAATACACAAATTAACCAGGTGTGGTGGTGTGTGCCTGTAATCCCAGCTACTCAGGAGGCTGAGGCAGGATAATCGCTTTAACCCAGGAGGCAGAGGTTGCAGTGAGCCAAGATCGCACCACTGCACTCCAGCCTGGGTGACACATCGAGACTCTGTTTCAAAAAAAATCAAAAAGAAAAAGAAAAGAAATTATGGTTTGGGAGTCATGCAGCTGGAGGCTATGACATTCTGACCCTCCCTGAACTGCTCCTAAGATCAGTGCTTGAGATATTTTGCAGACCCTGGACTTGATGGATCAGCTGGTACCACCCAGATCAAGAAACTGGTTCATCTGCTGTTGTAGCCCCCACCTGGGAACTGACTCAACACTAGAAGACAACTTTGACTCCCTAAGGCTTTATCTCTGACTCAGCCAATCAGCACTCCTGGCTCACTGGCTTCCCCCTACCCACATGAGTTGTCCTTAAAAACTCTGATCCTTGAATGCTCATGGAGACTGATTTGAGTAATAATAAAACTCCGGTCTCCGGCACAGCTGTCTATGTGTGAATTACTCTTTCTCTATTGCAATTCCCTATCCTGATAAATCGGCTCTGTCTAGGCAGTGGCGCAAGGTGAACCCATTGGGTGGTTACAACCTCAGCCTCCTGAGTAGCTGGGACTCACAGGCATGTACCACCACACAGGGCTAATTTTTTTATTATTTATTTATTTTTTGAGACAGGGTCTCACTCTGTCACCCAGGCTGGAGTGCAGTGGCACAATCTCGGTTCACTGCAAGCTCTGCCTCCTGGGTTCATGCCACTCTCCTGCCTCAGCCTCCCAAGTAGCTGGGACCACAGGTGCCCGCCACCACGCCTGGATAATTTTTTGTATTTTTAGTGGAGATGGGGTTTCACCGTGTTAGCCAGGATGGTCTCGATCTCCTGGCCTTGTGATCCGCCCGCCTCAGCCTCCCAAAGTGCTGGGATTACAGGTGTGAGCCACCCCGCCTGGCCTATTTTTTATTTTGTAGAGATGGGGTGTTGTTGTGTTGCCCAGGCTGGTTTCAAACTCCTGGCCTCAAGCAATCCTCCCACCTTGGCCTCCCAAAGGGCTGAGATTATGTGCTCCTCCACAATTCTATAACAAGGAAACCCCTCTGGAGTCAGCCTGAGCTTCAGCTGAGGAAGGTGCTAAGCACTGGGAAGTCTGGGGTCCTGCCCAAAAAATGAGTTTGGGTGCTGGGGGGAGCGTCTGAGCCACCTCCCCTCTCTCCCTTGGCTAGCGCAGTCAATCCACTGCCATCCTGGCCTGGGCTCTTCTCTGCCTGCTGCAGGAGTTGGCAGGTGCAGAGGTTGGCCCAGAGTAGCCCAAGCCGTGAACCTCAGGGGATAGGGGCAGCCCCCAACTCCCAAAACCAACTGGACTCTCCAGTTGAGAGAACCTGAGCTGCAAGTTCCTGGCATGTCTTGGAGATGAAAATGAAGCTGCATCGTTGTCTGGGGTAATACCTGAGGTTTGTCTTCTCACACCAAGGAAATCGAGTACACGGACACAAGAAGTGAGTTTAGGAGCAGAGGTTTATAGGCAAAAGAAAGATAAAGGAGAATGGCCGTGTCTCTTGTGAGAGAGAGAGGCACCTGAATGGGGCTTCTGTCCTGTGGCGGAGTGCACTGGATTTTATAGACAGGCTTGAGGAGGTGATGTCTGATTTACATAGGGCCCACAGATTGGTTGGACCGGGTGTGACATTTACATAGTGTGGGAAAGCTGGTCGCCCCACCCTAATCCTGTTATGCAAATGGAGTCTTTGCCTGGCTGGCTCCATGTTGTCTTCTCCTTACCATACACATGGTTTGGCAAAGAGAAGAGAAGATGAGCTGCCATTTTGAACATGCCTAGTCCCAGGTAGCCTTTTCCTATTGGCACAGCTACCAGCATTCACCCGTGCAAGCTTGTAGCTTGCTTGTCTCTGTCTGCAGCTTGATTTTACAGGCTGTTTTTTGTTAGAAAAGAAAATGATTTGGGGCCTGCTTTTCATTAAAAGGAAAACCTTACCGAGGACTTCTTTGCCCTCACTATCTGCCTAAATAATTTCTTCTTAACTCCTATATCAAAAACATGGTGCCAAGAGCCACAGTGGCCACTGGTCCATGAGGAGAGAGAGGAAGAGGGTGACATTTCTACACTCTGTTGCCTCTGTGACCTTGTCCTTATAAGCTTGAGGGTCACAAGTCAGCCTTCTCTTTGGTTTGGTTCATTGGTCCGGAGGGGACAAAACAGATGTCTGGGACCTTCAGGTTAGTTGCAGAGAAGAGCTCCCAGGCTCTGTCAGTGACACCGTTCAGGGTGCAGCTATCAGGTGGCCCTGCCAGAATCTGCCTGTTCTGAATATACCCCAGTGACTTCTGGCCTCTTCTCCGTCCCAAAGTCCACAGAAGTGGCTGGGACCGGTTGGGGATTTCTAATTCCAGTTTCCGCCTTGGGAATGAAGAGGAATGTTTCCAGCTGAGTTTAAACACATTAATTCCCAAATTGAGTTTGGCTCTCCTGCTATTTAAAAACTCTATTTGGTAAGCACTTCACAGAGCAATAGCTCTGAAAGAGAAAGATTACTTTCCATTAGCCTGGCTCAGTAGCATGCATTGTTATTCACAAGGTAGTCAAAGGGAATTTAAGTGGAATGTCGGTTTCAAAGTCCAGGTGAGAGGCAGTCTTCTAGAAGTCTGGGCTCTCCCACTGCTAGGGAAGAGAGGACCTGGTGGATGCTGGCTCACTTTTGTTTTTGCTTTGTTTTTTGAGACAGAGTCACTCTGTTGCCCAGGTTGGAGGGCTCCATCATGGCGTACTTCAGCCTCGACCTCCCGGGCTGAAGCTATCCTGCCACCTCAGCCTTCCAGGTAGCTGGTACTACAGGTATGAGCCACCACACCCAGCTACTTTTTAAGATTTTTTCTAGAAATTGAGTTTTGCAATGTTATCCAGTCTGGTCTCAAACTCCTGAGCTCAAGCAATCTGCCTGCCGTGGCCTACCAAAGTGTGAGGCATGAGCCGCTGTGCATGGCCACCGGCTCACTTTTGAAAGCACTTTGCAAACCTCTGTCACCCTCAAACAGCCCAGCAAACAGGGAATTGCCAATGCAAAGAAGCCAGGTGCAGGCTGCCTGCCTTGCCTTGGGACCAGAGTGGCCTAGCGGTACAGCATGAGAGGACAGCAGCAGACCAACCTGTGGGGACTGGAAACAGGTGAGGCTGACCCACCTGAGTCCCACTTGTGCTCTGGTCACAGTGGTAGGAGCCCTCTGTGGGGTGTTCTGCCCCTAGCCAGGCCCAGCTCTTCTTCACCCCTCACTTCTTAAAATTCTTAAAATTCCATTTAAGAATTTTCTGGGTCACTCAGCTCTGCCTGAAACAGCCTCACTGTAACTGACCAACGAGTTCTCCTTGCCTGCTGCCTGGACAGAGCCAATTTATCAAGACAGGGAAATTGCAATAGAGAAAGAGTTTAATTCACACGGAGCTGGCTGTATGGGAGACCAGGGTTTTCTTATTACTCAAATTAGTCTCCCTGAGAACTTGGGAATCGAGGTTTTTAAGGATAATTTGGTGAGTAGGGGGTTGGAAAGTGGCGAGTGCTGATTGGTCAGGTTGGAAATGAAATCATAGGGAGTCAGAGCTGTCCTCTTGCACTGAGTCAGTTCCTGGGTAGGGGCCACAAGACCAGATGAGCCAGTTTGTTGATCTGGGTGGTGCCTGCTGATCCATCAAGTGCAGGCAGGGTGTGCAAAATATCTCCAGCACTGATCTTAGTTTTTACAATAGTGATGTTATCCCCAGGATAGCAATTTGGGGAGGTTCAGAATCTTGTAACCTCCAGCTGCTTGATTTCCAAACTATAATTTCTAATCTTGTGGCGAATTTGTTAGTCCTGAAAAGGCAGTCTAGTCCCCAGGCAGGAAGGGGGTTTGTTTTGGGAAAGGGCTGTTATTGTCTTTCTTTCGAAGTTGAACTATAAACTAAATTCCTCCCAAAGTTAGTTCGGCCTACGCCCAGGAATGAACAAGGACAGCTTGGAGGTTAGAAGCAAGATGGAATCAGGTCAGATCTCTTTCCCTGTCATCATTTTCTCAGTTACACTTTTTACAAAGGCAGTTCCATCATTGCTGCAACTTCTGGAGAAGTACCCTAGCCTGCCCCCTCCCTACTCATTGCTGCATCAAATCTGCCACCATTCAGTTTGGACAGGACCTGAATTTAAATGAAGAATGAGAGGAGTCTTTTGTTCTGCTGCATTTTTTTTTTTTTTTTTTGCTTTTGGTATGAGGAGGTAGGGGGTGTTCGGAAGAGGAGACTTAGACATGCTAGTGACAAGTTTTAATATTCCATCTTTTTAAAAATTTAAGATTTTTAAAATACCGACATAGAGCAAATAGCACTGTGCCATGTTTCATAATTTATGTGGAGGATCTATCATGTGCTTTTGACAGGTCTAGCATATTTACAGCGGCTACAGGCTTCTCTTTCTGGGAAGATGCCTTCTCTTGACTGCCTCAGTGACGTTGGTTTCTGACCACCTGCCCCACTTTGTCTGCAGTGTCCCAGGCAGTTTGAAGTTATCCATCCCCCTGCTTCTTACCTTAATCTGCTTTCTTTTGCTCCCAACACTATGTCTATTTGTCGTTTTCTAGGAATAGTGACCTTGACTGGCAGGTAAACTCTTCCCTCTCTCCTTTCCCCTTTTTATTTAACCTTGATTGAACCTTGAGTCCTTTGCTGGGTCAGGCACTGACATAAAAGTGGACTTCTGTCCTCAGGGCTGACAGCCTACTGGGGCCAACGTGATACATAGCAGCATATGACAACACACAGAAAGGGAAACAAACCCAGGCTGGAGGGAGGATGGGTCAGTGGAGACTTTTTCTATTGTTTTGTTGTTTTGAGACGAGGTCTTACTCTGTTGCCTAGGCTGGAGTGCAGTGGTGACTTTTGGTATGTTTTTTGGTTTTTGAGACAGGGACTGATTCTGTCACCCATGCTGGAGAGCAGTGGTGCATTGCAGTCCTTTTGTTTGTTTGTTTTTGTTTTTGGGACAGAGTCTTGCTCTGTTGCCTAGGCTGCAGTGCAGTGGTGCGATCTTGGCTCACTGCAAGCTCTGCCTCCCAGGTTCACGCCATTCTCCTGCCTCAGTCTCCCGAGTAGCGGGGAATACAGGCGACTGCCACCATGCCCAGCTAATTTTGTTTTTGTAGTTTTAGAAGATACGGGGTTTCACCATGTTAGCCAGGATGGTCTTGATCTCCTGACCTCGTGATCCACCTGCCTTGGCCTCCCAAAGTGCTGAGATTACAGGTGTGAGCCTCCGCACCTGGCCAGTTGCAGTTTTATCAGTAGTGTTCACAGCCAGCTGTGTAAGCTGAGGGCTCTTGGCTTAGCGGTGCTGCCATCCCAAGGGGCATTCTGGACCTTGACTTTAGATCTCATCTTGACCTTGGAACCTCTGGGTCTGGTTCTCCAATACTGGACAACATGTGAGCTCTCCATTATCATTTGTTTATTTATTTTTAGAGACAAGATCTTGCCCCATTGCCCAGGCTAAAGTGCAGTGGCACAATCATAGCTCGCTGCAGTCCCGAACTCCTGGTCGCAGGAGATCCTCCTGCCTCAGCCCTCTGAGTAGCTGGGACTATAGGTGTGTGCCACCATACCTGGCTAATTTTTAAAAACATATTTTATAGAGATGGGGTCTCGCAATGTTGCCCAGGCTGATCTCAAACTCCTGAGCTCAAGCAGTCCTCCTGCCTTGGCCTCTCAATGTGTTGGAATTACATGTGTGAGCCACCATGCCTGGCCTTTTATATATTATTGTTATTATTACTTTATTTTGAGATGGAGTCTCACTCTGTTGCCCAGGTTGGAGTGCAGTAGCACAATCTCGGCTTGCTGCAAACTCCACCTCCTGGGTTCAAGTGATTCTCCCACCTCGGTCTCCTGAGTAGCTGGGACTACAGGCGTGTGCCACCACACTTGGGTAATTTTTTTTTTGTATTTTTAGCAGAGACAGGGGTTCACCCTGTTGTCCAGGCTGGTCTTGGACTCCTGACCTCAAGTGATCTGCCCCCCTCAGCCTCCTAAAGTGCTGGGATTATAGCCGTGAGTCACTGTGCTCAGCCTGGCCTTTTTTTTTTAGATGAAACTTTTTATTTTGGGCAAATGGTAGATTCACATGCATTGGTAAAAAAAAAAAAACAATATGGCGATCTTGTGTGCTCTTTATCAGTTCCCCCAAAGGTAATACCTTGAAATACTACTACAATATCATCACCAGGATACTGACATTGAGACAGTCAAGAGCCGTCACATTTCCATCACTGCAAGGTTGCCGCCTGTTGTCTTTCTATAGCCATATCCATGTTGGTTCTGCCCCCTCCCCTTCTTGACCATTGGTAACTATAAATCTGTTCTCCATTTCTATAATTTTGTCATTTCAAAAACGCTATATAAATGTAATAATGTGGGCTGGGTGAGGTGGCTCACGTCTGTAATCCCAGCACTTTGGGAGGCCGAGGTGGGCAGATCACCTGAGGTCAGGAGTTCGAGACCAGCTTGGCCAACATAGTGAAACTCCGTCTCTACTAAAAATACAAAAATTAGCTGGGTGTGGTGGTGCACACCTGTAGTCCCAGCTACTTGGGAGGCTGAGGCCTGAGAATCACTTAAACCTGGGAAGCAGAGGTTGCAGAGAGCTGAGATTGCACCACTGCACTCAGCCTGGGTGACAGTGTGAGACCCTATCTTATATATATATTATATTATATATATATATTATATAATATATATATTATATGTATTATATTATATATATTATATAATATATATATTATATATATATTATATAATATATATATATATAAAAAATCACGTGGTATGTGTCATTTTGGGATTGGCTTTTTTCACTCATCCAGGTTGTTATGTGTCTCAATAGTTCATTCCTTATTATTTCTGAGTTGTATTTTGTGGTGTGGATGTACCACAGTTATTTTTTAACCATTCATCCATTCAACCAGACAGGAGATCAAGAAAGATCAATAAAAAACAACACTATAGATCAATTAGGCCTAATAGGCATTTACATAGCACTCCACCCAACAGCAACAGAATACACATTCTTCCCAAGCACACACGAGATATTCACCAGGTTAGATCACCCATGAAGGTACAAAACAAGTCTTAACCAACTGGGTTGTTTCCAGTTTTGGAGTCACACAGAAAGCTGCTATGAATGTTTGTGTATACGTTTTTTTGTGTGTATGTATAAGTCTCCATACTCCTGGGATAAATACCCAAGTGTGCAATTGCTCAATGGTAGTTGCATGTTTTGTTTCTAAGAACGTACAAACTATTTTTCTGAGTGGCTCTACCATTTTATATTCCCACCAGTGTTGTATGAGTGACCCAGTTTCTCCTTATCCTCATCAGAATTAGGTGTTGTCACTATTTTTTATTTTAGTAACTTTTTATATGTGGGGAGGGATATCTTACTGGGATTTAAATTTGTATTTCCCTGGTTGCTAATTATACCAAACATCTTTTCATATGATTATTAGCCATCTGTAAATACTCTTTGATAAAATAGCTGTCCATGTCTTTTACCTGTTTCTAATTGGATTGTTTGATTTTTTTGCTGTTGAGAGTTCTTTATATATTTGTGATACTAGTCCTTTGTCAGCTATGTGGTTTGGGAATATTTCTTTCCAGACTGTAGCATGTCTTTTCAACTTTTTTTCACAGAACAAAAGTTTAAAATTTTGATGAGGTCCAATTTATCAAAGATGTGTCTTCTGCACCCTTCTAGGGTGAATGAGTAGGTCTTAAATGAGAAATCTACACTAATATTTCTTTTCTTTCTTTCTTTTTTATTTATTTTTTTTTTTGAGATGGAGTTTCACTCTTTTTGTCCAGGCTGGAGTACGATGGCGTGATCTCAGCTCACTGCAATCTCCACCTCCTGGGTTCAAGTGATTCTCTGGCCTCAGCCTCCCAAGTAGCTGGGATTACAGGCATGCACCACCATGCTTGGCTAATTTTGTATTTTTAGAAGAGACCACCATGCTGCTCAGGCTTATCTCGAACTCCTGACCTCAGGTGATCTACCCGCCTTGGCCTCCCAAAGTGCTGGGATTACAGGTGTGAGCCACTGCACCAGACCCCCACTAATATTTCAATCTCCCTAAGTCTCTACATTAAACCAAGAAAGGTTGGGAATTTCCAACTTGCTCACTCTGGGCCACAATCTTGGTCCATGTTTCAGCCAATCAACCAAATTGTTAGAGTCCTTTCTAACTCTCCAAGGTGCAACGTTAAAGGCAGAGCACATCAAGGCTGAATGCTTGACCATGGGCCACCAATTTACCATGTGACCTGAGTGGCCCATGATCCAGTCAAATTGACACATAAAATTAACTTTCAGTCTAGCTAAGTGTTTATCTATTTTGTTGATCTTCTTAATAAATAGCTTAATTTCTTTGACTTTTCTATTGTTTTTCTCCTCTTTATTTTGTTTATTTCTGCTCTCATCTTCATTTTTTCCTTCTTTCTGCTAACTTTGGGTGTAGTTTTTCTTCATTTTCTAGTTCTTGGAGGTGTTAAGTTAGGTTCTTGATTTCAGATTTCTTCTTTTTTTAAATGTAGGCATTTACCACTCTAAACTAAACTTACCTCTTAGTACCCCTTTTGCTGCATCCTATAAATTCTGGCAAGTTGTGTTTTTGTTTTAATTGTCTTATGGTATTTTCTAATTTTGTTTGTGGTTTCTTCTTTGAACCATTGGTTGTTCAAGATGCTGTTATGTGATGTCTATGTATTTAACATTTTTTCAGTTTCTCTACTACTATTGATTTCTAATTTCATTCCATTGTGGTCAGAAAAGAGTAAATATGATTGCAATCTTAAATTTGTTAAGATTTATTTTGTCACTTAGCATGTGATCTATCCACGTGTGCTTGAGAAGAATGTGTATTCTGCTGCCTTTGGGTGGAGTGTTATGTATATGTCTGTTAGGTCTGGTTGGTTTATAGTGTTCAAGTCCTCTGTTTTTTTACTGATCTTCTGTCTGGTTGTTTCATTCATTATCAAAAGTAGGGTATTTGAATTTCATATTATTATTGTGTTACTCTCTATTTCTCCCTTTTATTCTGTCAGTTCGCTTCATATATTTGGGTGCCGTGATGTTAGGTGCATATAAATTTGTAAGTGTTATATATCTTTCTGGTGTATTGAGCCTCTTATCATTATATGATAATGTCTCTTTTTTGTCTCTTGTGACCTTTTTTTTAACTTAAAGTCCATTTTGTGATATTAGTATGGCCATCCATACTTTATTTTAGTTACCATTTGCTTGGAATACCTTTTTCCATCCTTTCACTTCTGGCCTATGTGTTTTTAAATCTAAAATGAGTTTCTTGTAGACAGCATATGGTTGTATCTCGGTCAAAAAAATCATTTAGCCACTCTATGTCTTTTGATTGGAAAGTTTAATACATTTACACTGAAAGTAGTTACTGACAGAAAAGGACTTATTATTGCCATTTTGTTAATTGTTTTGTGTCTGTTTTTTAGCTATTGTGTCCCTTTTTTACTCTTCATGACCTCCTTTGTGTTTTATTAATTTTTTTGTATGACATGCTTTGATTCTTTCTCATTTTCCTTTGTATATCTTCTATAGGTATTTTCTTTGTGGTTACTATGAGACTACATAAAATACTTTATATTCATTTGAAGCTGATAACAACTTCACTTCAATCATATAAAAAATTCTGCTCTTTTACATCTCCTCAGCCTCACTTTGTTATTGATGTACAAATTCCATCTTTCTATATTGAATATCCATTAACATAGTTTTATAATTATCTTTATTTTTAAAGCTTTTGTCTTTTAAATTTTATACCAGAGTTAAAAGTGCTTTATGAGGCTGGGTGCAGTGGCTCATGCCTGTAATTCCAGCACTTTGGGAGGCCAAGGCAGGAGGACTATTTGAAGTCAGAAGTTTGATACCAGCCTGGTCAACACGGTGAAACCCTGTCTCTACAAAAAAAAAAAAAAATTAGCTGGGTGTGGTTGTGGGCACCTGTAATCCCAGCTACTCGGGAGGCTGAGGCAGCAGAATCACTTGAATCTGAGAGGCAGAGGTTGCAGTGAGCTGAGATTGTACTGCTGCACTCCAGTATGGGTGACAGAGCGAGACTCCATCTCAAAAAAAAAAAAGTGCTTTATGCGCCATTACAATATCCTATATTTGTCTATATGTTTACCTTTACCGGTCAGCTTTATATTTGTATATGCTTTGTGTTGTTTAGTGTCCTTTTGTTTTAATTTCCAGGACTCCCCTTAGCATTTTTTGTAAGGCAGATCTGGTGGTAACAAAGTCCCTCAGCTTTTGATTATCTGGGAAAGCCTTTTTCTTTTTCATTTTTGACGAGCAATTTTGCCAGATACAGTATTCTTGGTTGATAGCTGTTTTCTTCCAGTACTTTGAATATATCCTTCTACTTTCTTCTGGCCTGAAAGGTTTCTCCTGAGAAATCCACTGCTGACTTATGGGAGCTCCCTTGTACATGATAAGTTGCTTTCCTCTTGCTACTTTCAAGATTCTCTTTTTCTTTGAATTTGACAGTTTGATCATAATGTGTTTCAGCATGAACTTCTTTGGATTCATCCTAGTTGGAGGCTTTTGAGCTTTTTTTTTTTTTGGAGACAGGGTCTTGCTCTGTCACCCAGGCTGGAGTACAATGGCATGATCTTGCCTCACTGCATCCTCTGCCCCCTTGGGCTCAAGTGACCCTCCCACTTCAACCTCCTCAGTAGCTGGAACAACAGGTGCACACCACCATGCCTGGCTATTTTTTTTGGTATTTTTGGTAGAGACAGGATCTTGCTGTGTTGCCCAGGCTGATCTCGAACTCCTGAGCTCAAGTGATCCACTTGCCTCAGCCCTCTAAAGTGTTGGGATTACAGGCAGGAGCCACCATGCCCAGCCTTTTTTGAGCTTCTTGAATTTGATGTTTATTGCCTTCCTCAGATTTGGAAGTTTTTGGCCATTTCTTTTTTTTTTCAAAAAAGTGCTGTATTTGTTTTTCCTTCTCATCTCCTTCTGGGATGTCTTTGCTGCATTTATCGGTTGGCTTGATGGTGTCCCATAAGTCCTTTCAGCTTTGTTCACTCTTCTTCATTCTTTTTCCTTTTTTTCCCATCTGACTTGATAATTTTAAATGACCTGTCTTTAAGTTCACTGATCGTTTCTTCTGCTTGATGAAGTCTGCTGTTGAGTTTGTCTAGTGACTTTTTCAATTCAGTTATTGTATTCTTCAGACCAGAATTTCTGTTTGGTTCTTTTTTATGGTTTCTATCTTTTTGTGATATCCTCATTTTTTTTTTCATGCATTTTCTCTCTGGTTTCATTTCATTGCCTGTCTGTGTTCTACTGTAACACATTGAGCTTCTTAATATGATTATTTTGGATTATCTTTCAGGTAATTCATAGATTCCCCTTAGTTTGGGCTGAATTTCCAGAGTATTTTTTTCTTCTTCAATTGAGCCATGTTTTTCTTTTTCTTTGTGTACCTTGTGATTTTTATTTATTTATTTATTTATTTATTATCATTTTTTTAATTTAATTTTTTTTTTTTTAGACTGAGTCTTGCTCTGTCATCCATGCTGGAGTGCAATGGCGCAATCTCGGTTCACTGCAAGCTCTGCCTCCCGGGTTCACGCCATTCTCCTGCCTCAGCCTCCCGAGTAGCTGGGACTACAGGTGCCCGCCACCATGCCCAGCTAATTTTTTGTATTTTTAGTAGAGACGGGGTTTCACCGTGTTAACCAGGATGGTCTCGATCTCCTCACCTCGTGATCCGCCTGCCTCAGCCTCCCAAAGTGCTGGGATCACAGGCTTGAGCCACTGTGCCCGGCCTTATTTATTTTTTGCTAAGTTTTAAGCATTTGAACAAATAGACACTTCACCCAATCATTACCGACTGCCTTTGTACACAGGAAGATCTTCATCACTTAGCGCTGCTAGAGATTCCGGGTGCTTTTGAAACATTTTTTGAGGAATGCAACTTCTCTGGGCTTATGCATATAATTTCCCAATTAGAGAACTTCTTCAGTTTCTTTTTTGGGAGCTCATACTTTCTCTAGTGTCTGTCTGTGGTACTGAAGGTTCTCTGATGTTGCCTCAGGAAACTGCTCAACTCTCCTTTGTTCTCAGTGATCCCAGGCATCCAAGGTCGCTAGCTCCCCAGCAGTTCCCTGAGTCAGGTAAGACAGATATCAGTCCCTCGAGCAGCCCTCCAAAAACAGGAACATTGAGTGCCTGTTTCATTCTTCTCTTCCCCACTCAGAGGGAGATGTTATGAACCAGGGTGTTTTCTCTTGGTGCTGGGTTGTGCTGGCTTGGGGATGGAGTGATCACACAGGAAGTGAAACAGCTCTTCTTATCTGATTCAATATGGCTGTTCTTGGTTTCACACTCACCAGGGCTACTACAACATCTTTTCTGGTTTTTAGGGTCCTCTTATACTTATTTTGTTCTATATATTGTTGTTGAGTCTGTTTCTGAGGGGATGAGGACTGTTATCTCTCATTCTGCCATTTTGCCAACGTCTCTCTCCCCCAGTATCTTTTTTTTGTTTGTTTTTGAGACAGAGTCTCACTCTGTTGCCCAGGCTGGAGTGCAGTGGTGCAATCTTGGCTCACTGCAACCTCCACCTCCCGGGTTCCAGCGATTCTCCTGCCTAAGCCTCCCGAGTAGCTGGGACTACATGTGCATGCTGCCATGCCCAGCTAATTTTTGTATTTTTAGTAGAGACGGGGTTTTGCCATATTGGCCAGGCTGGTCTCGAACTCCTGACTTCAGGTGATCCACCTGTCTAGGCCTCCCAGAGTGCTGGGATTACAGACGTGGGCCCCTGCACCCAGCCCCCATTATCTTTTAATTATTTTTCTTCTGAAATAAGCCAGAGTTTGTCTCTGTGGCTTGACTTCAGGTTCTTTTTTGGGGCCAATGTATTCCATGCAGGCAAGACTGCATGGAAAGGCTCACAGATGAGAAGTATGACTTGTTTGGGAACTGTGAATTGTTATTGGATAGCCTGCAATGGTCGCATAACCCTGGCCAAAGGAGCCTCTGCTGACTGGTTCTGTGTCTCCATAGAATGTTTCTGGAAGTTGTAAGAACAGACCTGACTGCTGAGCATGGTCTGACATGGTGTGTTATAGACCTTTGCTACTCAAAGTGTGGTCCATCACCTAGGAGCTTGTTAGAAATGCAGAACCTCATGCTCCTCCCTTGATTTAGCATCAGAATCTTCATTTTAACAAGAATCTGGGTGATTCTTCTTGCACTGAAGCCTAGGAAGCATGGATAGAGCTGGTCCTAGGATCTGGATACCTGTAGGAGCTTCTGAGTTGACCAAGCAGTCCATGGGGAATGAGGTATCATCTGGGACCTGAGCTGGTAACCCATCCACTGCTTAAAATGTTCTATAACATGCTTGATTTGCATTTTTCTCCAACCTAAACCCTCAGTTAGTTAAACCTCCCCAGAGCTTGCATATTAAAAGGTTCTCTTCTTGAGAAAGGTTCAATATTTGCTCACTCAAATTAACCCAGCTCTAGCCTTCCGTCGAAGCATTGTGCCAAAGGTAACAGCATCATTACTTTCCTTAATCTAGTTTAAAAATAGACTATAAACATATTCTTTTTTTTTTCTGCACAACCATGTAGGAGAATTTATCTTTCTTTACCTGAAAACTTTTAATTACTTGCATTTGGGATTCCAAGGCTGCCTCAGTAATACAATTAATTTTAATCAGGAGTCTAAGTTTATCATTCAATCCAGTTATTCTAAATTAAGTGATTGTGTATTTCACTTCATTGTCAATTGATTGTGATTACCTATTATCAAGCAAACTCAATATATTTATGATAATTTTATTAATCAGACAATGCCTGATTTTTTTATTCAGTGGCTCATATATGGGCATCTTGAAATACTGTGACATACTGTAAAATCAGTGCAAACCACAGATGTTTATTAAACTCCTGCATAGGCAGCACTCTACTGGGACTGTTAGAATAAAGGAAAATGTTTAGGACAATTGCTGCTCATAAAAGCCTTGTATGTAGCTGAGTTGGGCCATGTGCGTGGGTGAGTATGATAACTTGTCAGAAGGGTGATGCAAACAAAAGGTGCTGGTGGGTAGAGAAGGCCCAGCTGAGAAGGCTTCATGGTGGAAGCAGGTCTTGGGTCTCTGGGAGGCTGTGAAGCCTAGACCCTATTAGGTGAATGCCTTACAAGTACTGACATTGGGAAGATCTGGGATGCTTGTCAGACATATGCATCCATGGGCCCCACCCCAGAACTGTGGAGTCAGGATCTCTGGGGCATGGATCTAGGCATCTGATTTTCAATTAATTAATTAACTTTTTTTTGAGTCAGTGTCTCATTCTGTTGTCCAGGCTGGAGTGTGGTGGTGTGATCATCACTCATTGCAGCCTCAAACTCCTAGCCTCAAGTGATCTTCTCACCTCAGTAGCTCCTGAGTAGCTGTGACTACAGGCATGCACCACCACACCCAGATGACTGTTACATTTTTTGTAGAGATGGGGTCTTGCTATGTGGCCCAGGCTAGTCTCAAACTCCTGGTCACAAGCAATTCTCCCACCTTGCCATCCCAAGGCACTGAGATTATAGACATGAGCCACTATACCTGGCCAGGAATCTGATTTCTAATAAGATTAATCTAAGAAGGTGACTCGTAGGCACAGGAAGTATAATAACTACTGGCATAGTGGTGATGAGAAAGGTGTCTGGCTCCAAAGCCTGATGTGACATTCCCAGCCCCCGCTCACTACCTTTATGCTCTCAGGCCTGATGAGCCCCAGGTTCACACCTGTCTGACACCATATGCAATTCAGTTTTGAATTCTGCCTCCCGCCAGGGCCCCTGCCTAACTCTAAACTCCCCTCTTCAACCCTCTGTCCACCTCTGTACGCTCCTCCACACTGGAGCCATCGTGATGTCTTCCTCACTCTCACCAACCGGCTGCTTCCTGGTCTGCATAGACCCCTCCTCGCCTTCATCCCCACTGCACATAAACTTATCTTTCAAGACTCAGCATACACATCACCTCCTCCTCAAATTGAAAGTGCCTTTGCAAAATTATGACTGAGACAGTGAAAGAGATCTAACTTAACTGACTCCATCTTGCCTCTAACCTCCAAGCTGTTCTTGTTCATTCCTGGGCGTAGGCTGAACTAACTTTGGGAGAAACTGAGTTTATAGTTTAAACAAAGGTAATAACAGCCCTTTACCAAAGCAGACCTCCTTTTTGCCTGGGGACTAGAATGCCTTTGTAGGACTAACGTTAGCCACAACATTAGAAATTATGGTTTAGGCATCATGCAGCTGGAGGCTACAAGATTCTGACCCTCCCTAAGCTACTCCTAAGATCAGTGCTTGAGATATTTTGCAGACCCTGCACTTGGTGGATCAACTGGTGCCACCCAGATTGATGAACTGGCTCATCTAATCTTGTGGCCCCCACCCAGGATCTGATTCAGTGCAAGAGTCAGCTTCGACTCCCTATGATTTCATCCCTGATCAATCAGCACCCCTCGCTCACTGGCTTCTGCCACCCATCAAGTTATCCTTAAAAACTCTGCTCCCTGATTTGAGTAATAATAAAACTCTGGTCTCCTGCATAGCCAGCTTTGCATGAATTCCTCTTTCTCTATTGTAATTCCCCTGTCTTGATGAATTGGCTCTATTTAGGCGGCAGGCAAAGTGAACCCCTTGGACAGTTACAGATTCTTCTCTGGGCTTCTAAAGATAGATTCCACCCTCCTGCCATGTTCTTGTGTAGTGGGGAAGAAGTTCTATTGTTTGGGGAAGTCCAGCCCCTTCTACTTCCTCCTTTGTCAGAGCCCTACCCTTTCCAATGGGAAAGTGCACCCTACTCCTCTCCTCTCTAGTCATGTGATTTGGGAGGGAACATTCACAGGTATAGTGCTCTGCTTGCCTGGCCAATCAGAGCCTGTCCTGGTGTTTTTACACTGAGGCAAGGAGAGACAGCATAGTCATGTTCCATGGGGGAAAAATCCCCTGTTGCAGAGACAAATGAGACAGACACTTGCAGAGAAGCAGAGCTGGAGATGGAACAAGAGAATCCCAAGGGCAACATTAACATCCTTGGGCTCAGTTCTGCCTGATGCTATCATCACCCCTGCCTTTCCAAGTATGTGAGTCTGTGGCAGGCCAGGTCTCAGTAATGCGAGATCCATCACAACTGTTTCAGCAGTGACTGTGTGGTTAAATTAAACATTAAAAACTAAAACGGCCAGTGCCCTTATATGAAGGCTGGAATGTAACAAAAGCCCATCAGGAGTTTTGCCTAGGCCTTTCCTGGGCCTCAAAGCATGACAAAATAATGAAGGAATTCTTAACAGGACCCATTTAGGATTAAACAAGTTTTATTGGGGGTCTGAAGAAACTCCCCAGGCCTCCACAAATAAAGTTTATTGGAAGTCTGAAGGAACACCCCAAAACTCTGTGATTTAGCAGGAGACAGGATAAGGGTAATCACCCCAGCACCTAGACCCATTTAGATTAAGTAAATTTACTGAGACTCCAGAGGAAGTTCTTTAGGACTCAGACCTTAGTTATAGATGAAAAGAAGTTAATCACAAATCTTTAGATGAATGCACACTTGCATGTAGACATGTAGCTTAGTATATAAGCTCTGAAAAACTTTGTAATTTTGAGTTGGTCTTGTGATAATTTCCAGGCCTTCTTCCTGTAACTGGTTACAGAAATAAAAAGTCTCTTCCTCCCCAGTTCATCTGCATCTCATTGTTAGGCCACTAGAAATAGCAGCCCGACCCTCAGTTTGGTTTAGGAACAAGTCCGTAAATCCCACTGTTGGCTTAAACTAGCTTGAGTGTTTTGGTCACTTATAACAGAAACAAGTTCTCATGATTCTAGTGGACATCACTCTTTTCCTCATCTGTCCTCCCAGCCAGACTGGGAGTTTCTGGAGGTTCAGCCCGGAGCACACAGGCACTCAATAAATGTTTGTTGAAGGAATGAATAAAGTGAGGACCTACACTTGAGTTTGTCTCACGCACCTTGGACTTGCACTCTTTGAATTAATGGATTGACAGTCAATATAAATATTTGAAGAGATTTATTCTGAGCCAAATATGAGTGACCATGGCCTGTGACACAGCCCTCAGGGGGTCCTGAGAACATATGCCCAAGGTGGGTGGTCAGGGTGCAGCTTGGTTTATACATTTTAGGGAGGTATGAGACATCAAATACATTTAAGGAATACATTGTTTTGGTCCAGAAAGGTGGGACAACTCAAAGCGGGGTGTGGGGGAAGGAGTGGGGGCTTCCAGGCTATAGGTAAATTTAAACATTTTCTGGTTGACAATTGGTTGAGTTTATCTCAAGACATGAGATCATAAAAAAGAAATGTTCAAGTTAAGATAAAAGATTGTGGAGACCAAGGTTCTTCTGAAGTCTTATAGTGGCTGCGACGAATGTTTCCTATTCAGACCTTTAAAAGGTGCTAGACTCTTAGTTAATCTCTTTAGGGTTGGGAGGGCCCGGAAAAAAAGATCTAGCTATGTGAATAGAGATTCTTCACAGATGCAAAATTTCCCCCACAAAGGACAGCTTTGCAGGGCCATTTCAAAATATGGAAAGGAAACATGTTTTGGGGTAAAAATATTTTGATTTTCTTCCTTGTCTTGTCATGTTATGCCAGAGTCAGGTTGGAAAGTAAGTCACAATATATAGGGTTAAACAAAACCCATCTGATGAGAATTTATGATTTATAGGGCATGACTCCCCAGACCCCTTAGGAATTTGGGAAATATAAAAATCAGAGTTTAGTCCTCAACTTTCTTCCTGGGCTAGTCTAGCCCCATTGTTTCTGTTAGTTTGCTCCAGCCCCCGACTTAGCCCCCAACTCACAGGAGTTCTCAGTGAACTCCAAAGTCAAGGCTGAACTATTTATAACAATATGTCATCCTGTACTGTTTATGCTTCCAAGCGCCAGGGAAAGCCATGAAAATCAAAATTAAAAATAATTTAACCACTTGGCAAATGCTCATGGCTTCTCCACGATAGAAGCTTCAAAGCACACTAACGCCTTGCACACTTTGAGTGATGGGGAGCTCACTACCTCCTAAGGTGGTTCTTTCTATCTTAGGGAGGTTTCTTGCTAATAAACAACTCATCCTTATACTGAGCTGAAAACAGCCTCTCATAACTAATTTCTCTCCTTTGGTCCTAGTTCTCACTTCTGGCTTCTCCATATTGAAAAGGCAGGACCTTTGTTGGTTTTCTAACCTAAATATTCCCAGGCTGAAACCAGTATTCGTGGGAGCTTTCCCAAGTATTCATGAGATCTTCCTAAGGCTGAATATGCTTTTGTCTACATCTCTCTTAAAATGAAGCCCACTTTTGCCACTGCGCCCATCCCAACTCAAGCCACCACCTTCTCACAGTGGAATATAATTTTGTTACAGCCTTCTTCCCCCACCCCTCGGGTACTTTCTTTAATATTGTGACCCTTTCCCACAAACACAGCTAGACCTGAGGCCTCCATGATTTCTTTTCTTTTTTTGAGACATAGTTTCACTCTTGTTGCCCAGGCTGAAGTACAATGGCTGCCATCTTGGCTTACTGCAACCTCTGCCTCCTGGGCTCAAGCGATTCTCCTGCCTCAGCCTCCTGAGTAGCTGGGAATACAGGCACCTGCCACCATGCCTGGCTAAGTTTTTGTATTTTTAGTAGAGATGGGGTTTCACCATGTTGGCCAGGCTGGTCTCGAACTCCTGACCTCAGGTGATCCACCCGCCTGGGCTTCCAAAAGTGCTGGGATTACAGGCGTGAGCCACCACACCCAGTGACCTCCATGATTTCAAGGGAAGATTGTCACAGGGAACAGAATTCATTACATGACTCTGCGTGAGGAATAAAATATGCAGACGACAGTAGGACTCTCACCTCCTTCGTTCTAGAATCTATGCTTCTATTAATGCAGCTGTCTCAGGTAGCTTCATTTTTGCCTTCTTTTCTCCACTTATGGAGACCTCATCCTATGTGAAGGAGTAGATGGAGGACAAAAAAGAGACAAAGAAGGAGAAGAGAAGCCTGTGCTATAGAAAAAGGAGAGACAGAAGAGGGGACCTGTCATAGATGCATCTTTTAAAGTGGACACAAAGCAGGCTTTTTGGAGTGTTTCTGGGAGGCCAACACACAGCCCTCTACATGCAATGTTTGTGAACGTTTTCTTCATGTGAGCCTGGATTTCCTAACACATATTGGCAGGCTTCTTAGTGGCAGCTTGTGGCAATGAGTTGGGTAACAGGAATTTGACAGCAAGCAGATAGCCCAGACTGAGACTTAATTCCTGGTGACAGGCTGAGAGTCACTGGAGTCAACCTTTAGGAGGGGAAATAAATGCAGGACAAAGCCTTTCATCTGCCTTCCAATGAGGTTCCCACGGATTGGGCCAGTTCATCTCACTACAGATGACCTCCTGGGACTCTTTTCCTCTTATTAAGTCCTGCCCCCCCACCCAACTTTTTTTTTTCTTTTTGAGACAGAGTATCACTGTCACCCAGGCTGGAGTGCAGTGGTGCGATTTCAGCTCACTGCAACCTCCACCTTCCAGGTTCAAGTGATTCTCCCACCTCAGCCTCCCAAATAGCTGGGAGTACAGGTGTGTGCCACCATGACTGACTAATTTTTGCATTTTTATTAGAGATAGGGATTCACTATGTTGGCCTTGAACTTTTGGCCTCAAGTGATCTGCCCGTCTCAGCCTCCCAAAGTGCTGGGATTACGGGTTTGAGCCACCGTGCCGACTCCTCTCTTTTTTTAAAAAGCCTTAATCTCCTCATTTCCTCTTTCCCAGGGCCAGGCCACCATCATCTTGCTGTGGTGAATGTGAATGGTATTATCCTGTGACCCCACTATCTAGGGCAGCTAGATAAGAGGCTTCTATTGCCCTAACAGAAAAGAAAAGAAAAAAAGAGGCCAGGTGCAGTGGCTCACACGTGCAATCCCAGCACTTTGAGAGGCTTAAGTGGGAGGATCGCTTGAGCCCAGGAGTTCAAGACCAGCCTGGACAACAGGGTGAAACCTTGTCTCTACAAAAGATACAAAACTTAGCCAGGATAGGTGGTATGCACCTGTAGTCTCAACTACTCGGGAGGCTGAGGTGGGAGGATTGCTTGAGCCCGGGAGGCAGAGGTTGCAATGAGCCAAGATTATACCACTGCATTCCAGCCTGGCCAACAGCAGGGCCCTGTCTCAACAAAAGAAAAAGAGTTAAGACCATGGTTTAGGGCCTGGAGTGAGATAGATTTAGAAGAATTCATGAGCTAGTTTTCTCTAGGACAGAAGAAAGAGAAAGAATGAGGGAAGAGATGGGGGTGTGACAATGGGGAGGAGATGGTGGCTTCAGGACGAGAGGACAGGATCAGAGACAACCCTGCCTCTGCAGAGACGTGGGAGCCAATCCCCATTTGAGGGATGCAGTTTTTCAAAGAAAGCCCAGACTGGTCCCCTGTGCATTAGGATCCATGATGACCAGCCCGTCACCTGTGGATAGTCAAAAGAACTAGCTAGAAGAACCGCTCTTCTTGCTGGCGAACCATCTCCCTCTGCCCTGTGAGCCTCGAGGTAGAGGGTGGACTCATGGACATTAGAGAGGTGGTGGGAGGCATATGGAAAGAAAGACTGCTCATTTCAGTTCCAAATCTTTTCAAGGCATAGTGGCTCATGTCTGTGGTCCCAATGCTTTAGGAGGCCGAGGCGGGAAGATCGCTTGAGCCCAGGAGTTCAAGACCAGCCTGGGCAACATAGCAAGACCCTGCCTCTTAAAAAAAATTAAAAAGTCGGGTGTAGTGGTGCACACCTGTAGTCTCAGTTACTTGGGAGTGAGCCACACTGATCATGGCACCCTGTCTCTTTAAAAAAAAGAAAATCCTCTCCTTAGCTGGGACAGTGGAAACCCATATTCTTTATTCTCTCTTGCTGGGGGACCACTAGTTGTCTAATTATGGCTATTTACACACAAACACTGGTTTTGTTTCTTGTTCATTCTTTCAGGATCGTTTGAGCCTGGGGAGGTTGAGGCTGCAGTGAGCTGTGATTGTGAAACTGCGCTCCAGCCTGGGTGACAGAGTGACCCTGTCCCCTGCCGCCAAAAAAAAAAGTGGGATGAGAAATAATGTCATCATCTTGGAAAAATAAAATCTCCTATTCCTCTCTCTATGTTCTGTGAGTAATATTCAGCCCCAGGTTTCAGCTTAAACATCTCTTTCTCAGGAAGGCCAGTGGTCACCTAAACAGAGGTGATGCAACCGTGTTACCTGATATCTATTACTTGGCACACTCAGAACAATTGTTTAACGTCTGTCTTCCCCAGTAGACCGTCCATACAAGCTAGCACCATTGACTCCCTTTCCCCTCACTGCTTGTGAAAGTCCAATCATTAGACATCTACATGAGCCACGCTTCATGCTAAGTTCTTTCCTTCTTTCTTTTCTTTTCTTTCTCCTCTCCTCTCCTCTCCTCTCCTCTCCCTCCCTTCCTTCCTTTCCTTCCTTCCTCTCTTTCTCTCTCTCTCTTTCTTTCTCTCTCTGTCTCTTTCTTTCTCTCTCTCTCTCTCTTTCTCTCTTTCTTTCTCTCTCTCTCTTTCTCTCTTTCTTTTTTGAGTCAGGGTCTTGCTCCATCACCCAGGCTGCAGTGCAGTGGTGCAATCACTGTTCACTGGAAACTTGACCTCCTGGACTCAGGCCATCTTCCTGTCCTCAGCCTGGCAAGTACGTGGGACACAGGTGTGCACCATCCCACCCAGCTAATTTCTAGATTATTTGTAGAGATGCGGTTTTTGTGTGTTGCCCAGACTGGTCTAGAACTCCTGGGCTCAAGCGATCCTCCTGTGCTGGCCTTCCAAAATGCTGGGATTAAGGCGTGAGCCATTGCCCAAGACCCTGTGCTAAATTCCTTGATATATTATGTCTAATCCTTGTAACAACCCTCCAAGGTATTAATTACTTCCATTATTGTAGACATGAGCAGAAACTGGAAGGTTAAAGAGAATTATCAAAAGCATACCCAGCTAGTAAGTTTTCAGAGCTAGAATTAAACCCAGGTCAACTAGTCATGAAGGCTTCCAACAGTTCCACTCTGTCTTCTTGACTCTCTGTGTTTTATTGTACGTTTTGTGGGAATTACTACCTGAGGTTGAATATTTTCCTGTATGTTTCCAGATAGTTATATTTCTTTTCTTTTCTTTTTTTTTTTTTTTGAGACAGAGTCTCGCTTTTTCACCCAGGCTGGAGTGCAGTGGCTCAATCTCGGCTCACTGCAAGCTCTACCTCCTGGGTTCACGCCATTCTCCTGCCTCAGCCTCTCCGAGTAGCTGGGACTACAGGCGCCCGCCACCACGCCCGGCTAATTTTTTGTATTTTTAGTAGAGACGGGGTTTCACCGTGTTAACCAGGATGGTCTCGATCTCCTGACCTCGTGATCCGCCCGCCTCGGCCTCCCAAAGTGCTGGGATTACAAGCATGAGACACCGCGCCCAGCAGTTATATTTCTTTTCAGGTGAATTCTTGGCATTTGTCTTCTCCTTCTCCCCTTCCCCTTCCCCTTCCCCTTCCCCTTCCCCTTCCCCTCCCCCTCCCCCTCCCCCTCCCCTCCCCCTCCCCCTCCCTCCCCCTCCCCTTCCCCTCCCCTCTTTCCTTTTCTTTTCTTTTCTTTTTACTTTTCTTTTCTTCTTTTTGAGCCACGGTCTCAATCTGTCACCCAGGCTGGAGTGCAGTGGTACCATCCTGGCTCACTGCAACTTCTGCCTCCCAGGTTCAAGTGATTCTCCTGCCTCAGCCTCCTGAGTAGCTAGCATTACAGGCATGCACTGCCAGCTCTGGCTAACTTTTGTATTTTAGTAGAGGTGGCCTTCTGCCATGTTGGCCAGGCTGGTCTTGAACTCCTGACCTCAGGTGATCAGCCCGCCTTGGCCTCCCAAAGTGCTGGGATTACAGGTGTGAGCCCCTGCACCTAGCCTTGGTGTAGGTCTTCTATCCACTTACCTTTCTCTTATTTATTGGTAAGAGTTCCACATAGAGTCAATTATTTTCATGGATGTCTTTTAACTTTGGGTTTTTTGCAGTTTTAGACAGTTGAAAGTTTTAGAGTAATATTTTCATGCGGTCAAATACAAATTTTTCCTTTTGTGATTTCTTTAATCACTTCTCAAAGGTTTTTTTTTTCTTTTTTTTTATTATTATACTTTAGGGTTTAGGGTACATGTGCACAATGTGCAGGTTTGTTACATATGTATCCATGTGCCATGTTGTTTTGCTGCACCCATTAACTCGTCATTTAGCATTAGGTATATCTCCTAATGCTGTCCCTCCTGCCTCCTCCCACCCCACAACAGTCCCCAGAGTGTGATGTTGCCCTTCCTGTGTCCATGAGTTCTCATAGTTCAATGCCCACCTATGAGTGAGAACATGCGGTGTTTGGCTTTTTGTCCTTGCAATAGTTTACTGAGAATGATGTTTTCCAGTTTCATCCATGTCCCTACAAAGGACATGAACTCATCATTTTTTATGGCTGCATAGTATTCCATGGTGTATATGTGCCACATTTTCTTAATCCAGTCTATCATTGTTGGACATTTGGGTTGGTTCCAACTCTTTGCTATTGTGAATAGTGCCGCAATAAACATACGTGTGCATGTGTCTTTATAGCAGCATGATTTATAGTCCTTTGGGTATATACCCAGTAATGGGATGGCTGGGTCAAATGGTATTTCTAGTTCTAGATCCCTGAGGAATCGCCACACTGACTTCCACAATGGTTGAACTAGTTTATAGTCCCACCAACAGTGTAAAAGTGTTCCTATTTCTCCACATCCTCTCCAGCACCTGTTGTTTCCTGACTTTTTAATGATGGCCATTCTAACTGGTATGAGATAGTATCTCACTGTGGTTTTGATTTGCATTTCTCTGATGGCCAGTGATGATGAGCATTTTTTCATGTGATTTTGGCTGTATAAATGTCTTCTTTTGAGAAGTGTCTGTTCATGTCCTTCACCCACTTTTTGATGGGGTTGTTTGTTTTTTTCTTGTAAATTTGTTTGAGTTCATTGTAGATTCTGGATATTAGCCCTTTGTCAGATGAGTAGGTTGCAAAAATTTTCTCCCATTCTGTAGGTTGCCTGTTCACGCTGATGGTAGTTTCTTTTGCTGTGCAGAAGCTCTTTAGTTTAATTAGATCCCATTTGTCAATTTTGGCTTTTGTTGCCATTGCTTTTGGTGTTTTAGACATGAAGTCCTTGCCCATGCCTATGTCCTGAATGGTATTGCCTAGGTTTTCTGTAGGATTTTAATGGTTTTAGGTCTAACATTTAAGTCTTTAATCCATCTTGAATTAATTTTTGTATAAGGTGTAAGGAAGGGATCCAGTTTCAGCTTTCTACATATGGCTAGCCAGTTTTCCCAGCACCATTTATTAAATAGGGAATCCTTTCCCCATTTCTTGTTTTTGTCAGGTTTGTCAAAGATCAGATAGTTGTAGATATATGGCATCATTTCTGAGGGCTCTGTTCCGTTCCATTGATCTATGTCTCTGTTGTGGTACCAGTACCATGCTGTTTTGGTTACTGTAGCCTTGTAGTATAGTCTGAAGTCAGGTAGCATGATGCCTCCAGCTTTGTTCTTTTGGCTTAGGATTGACTTGGCGATGCGGGCTCTTTTTTGGTTCCATATGAACTTTAAAGTATTTTTTCCAATTCTGTGAAGAAAGTCATTGGTAGCTTGATGAGGATGGCATTGAATCTATAAATTACCTTGGGCAGTATGGCCATTTTCATGATATTGATTCTTCCAACCCATAAGCATGGAATGTTCTTCCATTTGTTTGTATCCTCTTTTATTTCATTGAGCAGTGGTTTATAGTTGTCCTTGAAGAGGTCCTTCACATTCCTTGTAAGTTGGATTCCTAGGTATTTTATTCTCTTTGAAGCAATTGTGGATGGGAGTTCACTCATGATTTGGCTCTCTGTTTGTCTGTGATTTGGTGTACAAGAATGCTTGTGATTTTTGTACATTTATTTTGTATCCTGAGACTTTGCTGAAGTTGCTAATCAGCTTAAGGAGATTTTGGGCTGAGACGATGGGGTTTTCTAGATATACAATCATGTCATCTGCAAACAAGGACAATTTGACTTCCTCTTTTCCTAATTGAATACCCTTTATTTCCTTCCCCTGCCTGATTGCCCTGGCCAGAACTTCCAGCACTATGTTGAATAGGAATGGTGAGAGAGGGCATCCCGGTCTTGTGCCAGTTTTCAAAGGGAATGCTTCCAGTTTTTGCCCATTCAGTATGATATTGGCTGTGGGTTTGTCATAGATAGCTCTTAGTATTTTGAGATACATCCCATCAATACCTAATTTATTGAGAGTTTTTAGCATGAAGCGTTGTTGAATTTTGTCAAAGGCCTTTTCTGCATCTATTGAGATAATCATGTGGTTTTTGTCTTTGGTTCTGTTTATATGCTGGATTACATTTATTAATTTGCGTATGTTGAACCACACTTGCATCCCAGGGATAAAGCCCACTTGATCATGGTGTATAAGCTTTTTGATGTGCTGCTGGATTCGGTTTGCCAGTATTTTATTGAGGATTGTTGCATCGATGTTCATCAAGGATATTGGTCTGAAATTCTCTTTTTTGGTTATATCTCTGCCAGGCTTTGGTATCAGGACTATGCTGGCCTCATAAAATGTGTTAAGGAGGATTCCCTCTTTTTCTATCAGTTGGAATAGTTTCAGAAGGAATGGTACCAGTTCCTCCTTGTACCTCTGGTAGAATTTGGCTGTGAATCCATCAGGTCCTGGACTCTTTTTGGTTGGTGAGCTATTGATTATTGCCACAATTTCAGAACCTGTTATTGGTCTATTCAGAGATTCAACTTCTTCCTGGTTTAGTCTTGGGAGGGTTTATTTGTCAAGGAATTTATCCATTTCTTCTAGATTTTCTAGTTTATTTGCGTAGAGGTGTTTGTAGTATTCTCTGATGGTAGATTGTATTTCTGTGGGATCGGTGGTGATATCCCCTTTTTCATTTTTTATTGCATCTATTTGATTCTTCCCTCTTTTCTTCTTTATTAGTCTTGCTAGTGGTCTATCAATTTTGTTGATCTTTTCAAAAAACCAGCTCCTGTATTCATTAATTTTTTGAAGGGTTTTTTGTGTCTCTATTTCTTTCAGTTCTGCTCTGATTTTAGTTATTTCTAGCCTTCTGCTAGCTTTTGAATGTGTTTGCTCTTGCTTTTCTAGTTCTTTTAATTGTGATGTTAGGGTGTCAATTTTGGATCTTTCCTGCTTTCTCCTGTGGGCATTTAGTACTATAAATTTCCCTCTACACACTGCTTTGAATGTGTCCCAGAGATTCTGGTATGTTGTGTCTTTGTTCTTGTTGGTTTCAAAGAACATCTTTATTTCTGCCTTCATTTCATTATGTACCCAATAGTCATTCAGGAGCAGGTTGTTCAGTTTCCATGTAGTTGAGCGGTTTTGAGTGAGTTTCTTAATCCTGAGTTCTAGTTTGACTGCACTGTGGTCTGAGAGACAGTTATAATTTCTGTTCTTTTACATTTGCTGAGGAGCGCTTTACTTCCAACTATGTGGTCAATTTTGGAATAGGTGTGGTGTGGTGCTGAAAAAAATGTATATTCTGTTGATTTGGGGTGGAGAGTTCTGTAGATGTCTATTAGGTCCGCTTGGTGCAGAGCTGAGTTCAATTCCTGGATATCCTTGTTAACTTTCTGTCTCATTGATCTGTCTAATGTTGACAGTGGGGTGTT
Organism: Nomascus leucogenys; assembly: GCF_006542625.1. Classification (NCBI taxonomy): domain Eukaryota; kingdom Metazoa; phylum Chordata; class Mammalia; order Primates; family Hylobatidae; genus Nomascus; species Nomascus leucogenys. The sequence goes on from NC_044397.1 coordinate 44,208,851, forward strand.
AAAATCTCCCATTATTATTGTGTGGGAGTTTAAGTCCCTTTGTAGGTCACTCAAGACTTGCTTTATGAATCTGGGTGCTCCTGTGTTGGGTGCATATATATTCAGGATAGTTAGCTCTTCTTGTTGAATCGATCCCTTTACCCATTATGTAATGGCCTTCTTTGTCTCTTTTGATCTTTGTTGGTTTAAAGTCTATTTTATCAGAGACTAGGATTGCAACCCCTGCCGTTTTTTGTTTTCCATTTGCTTGATAGATCTTCCTCCATCCCTTTATTTTGAGTCTATGTGTGTCTCTGCACGTGAGATGGGTTTCCTGAATACAGCACACTGATGGGTCCTGACTCCTTATCCAGTTTGCCAGTCTGTGTCTTTTAATTGGAGCATTTAGCCCATTTACATTTAAAGTTAATATTGTTATGTGTGAATCTGATCCTGTCATTATGATGTTAGTTGGTTATTTTGCTCATTAGTTGATGCAGTTTCTTCCTAGCCTTGATGGTCTTTACAATTTGGCATGTTTTTGCAGGGGATGGTACCAGTTGTTCCTTTCCATGTTTAGTGCTTCCTTCAGGAGCTCTTTTAGGGCAGGCCTGGTGGTGACAAAATCACTCAGCGTTTGCTTGTCTGTAAAGTATTTTATTTGTCCTTCACTTATGAAGCTTAGTTTGGCTGGATATGAAATTCTGAGTTGAAAATTCTTTTCTTTAAGAATGTTGAATATCGGCCCCCACTCTCTTCTGGCTTGTAGAGTTTCTGCCGAGAGATCAGCTGTTATTCTGATGGGCTTCCCTTTGTGGGTAACCCGACCTTTCTCTCTGGCTGCCCTTAACATTTTTTCCTTCATTTCAACTTTGGTGAATCTGACAATTATGTGTCTTGGAGTTGCTCTTCTTGAGGAGTATCTTTGTGGCGTTCTCTATATTTCCTGAATCTGAATGTTGGCCTGCCTTGCTAGATTGGGGAAGTTCTCCTGGATAATATCTTGCAGAGTGTTTTCCAGCTTGGTTCCATTCTCCCCGTCATTTTCAGGTACACCAATCAGACGTAGGTTTGGTCTTTTCACATAGTCCCAAATTTCTTGGATGCTTTGTTCATTTCTTTTTATTCTTTTTTCTCTAAACTTCCCTTCTCGCTTCATTTCATTCATTTCATCTTCCATCGCTGATACCCTTTCTTCCAGTTGATTGCATCTGCTACCGAGGCTAATCTTCGCGTAGTTCTCGATACTTGGCTTTCAGCTCCATCAGCTCCTTTAAGCCCTTCTCTCCATTGGTTATTCTAGTTATTCATTCGTCTAATTTTTTTTCAAAGTTTTTAACTTCTTTGTTATTGTTTTGAATTTCCTCCCATAGCTCGGAGTAGTTTGATTGTCTGAAGCCTTCTTCTCTCAACTCGTCAAAGTCATCCTCCGTCCAGCTTTGTTCTGTCACTGGTGAGGAACTGCGTTCCTTTGGAGGAGGAGAGGTGCTCTGCTTTTTAGAGTTTCCAGTTTTTCTGCTCTGTTTTTTCCCCATCTTTGTGGTTTTATCTACTTTTGGTCTTTGATGATGGTGACGTACAGATGGGTTTTTGGTGTGGATGTCCTTTCTGTTTGTTAGTTTTCCTTCTACCAGACAGGGCCCTCAGCTGCAGGTCTGTTGGAGTTTACTAGAGGTCTACTATAGACCCTGTTTGGCTGGGTGTCAGCAGTGATCACTGCAGAACAGCGGATTTTCGTGAGACTACAAATTCAGCTGTCTGATAGTTTCTCTGGAAGTTTTGTCTCAGAGGAGTACCCGGCCGAGTGAGGTGTCAGTCTGTCCCTACTAGGGGGTGCCTCCCAGTTAGGCTGCTCGGGGGTCAGGGACCCACTTTAGAAGGCAGTCTGTCCGTTCTCAGATCTCCAGCTGCGTGCTGGGAGAACCACTACTCTCTTCAATGCTGTCAGACAGGGACATTTAAGTCTGCAGAGGTTCCTGCTGAGTTTTTGTTTGTCTGTGCCCTGCCCCCAGAGGTGGAGCCTACAGAGGCAGGCAGGCCTCCTTGAGCTGTGGTGGGCACCACCCAGTTTGAGCTTCCTGGCTGCTATGTTTACCTAAGCAAGCCTGGGCAATGGCGGGCGCCCCTCCCCCAGCCTCGCTGCTGCCTTGCAGTTTGATCTCAGACTGCTGTGCTAGCAATCAGCGAGACTCCGTGGGCACAGGACCCTCCGAGCCAGGTGCGGGACACAATCTCCTAGTGTGCCATTTTCCAGGCCCGTTGGAAAAGCGCAGTATTAGGGTGGGACTGACCCGATTTTCCAGGTGCCATCTGTTACCCCTTTCTTTGACTAGGAAATGGAACTCCCTGACCCCATGCGCTTCTCGAGTGTGGCAATGCCTCGCCCTGCTTCGGCTCACACACAGTGCACTTCACCGGCTGTCCTGCACCCACCGTTTGGCACTCCCTAGTGAGATGAAACCGGTACCTCAAACAGAAATGCAGAAATCCCCCATCTTCTCTGTCGCTCAGGCTGGGAGCTGTAGACCGGAGCTGTTCCTGTTCGGCCATCTTGGCTCCACCCCCTCAAAGGTTTTATTATTCTTTTTTTCTTTTTAGAGACAGGGGCTCACTCTGTCACCCAGGTTTAAGTGCAATGGCACAATCATAACTCACCGTAGCCTTGAACTCCTGGGCTCAAACCATTCTTCCACCTTGGCAGCCCAAGCAGCTGGGGCTACAGGTGCGTGCCACCATGCCAAGCTAATTTTTGTATTTTTTTTTCTTTTGTAGAGATGGGGTCTCACTATGTTACTTAGGCTAGTCCTGAAATCCTGGTCTCAAGTGATCTTCCTACCACAGCCTCCCAAAGTGCTGGGATAACAGGTGTGTGCCACTATGCCTGGTTTCTTTTTCTTTTTTGATGATAAAAGTGTTATGTGCTTATTATAGAAAATTCAAAAAATGCAAACAAGTATAAAGATAAAAATACAGTCCCCTATTAACTTTCCACCTACTTTAAGACAACTTGGCATTCTATTTTTTTCTTTTTAAAAAATGTATCATATATGAAAGAGTAACTTGAAATGTATGCATACAGTTAAAGTAATATCAATAAGCCAGGCGTGGCTCAGGCCTGTCATTGCAGCACTTTGGGAGGCCAAGGCAGGAGGATCACTTGAGGCCAGGAGTTCAAGACCAGCCTGGCCAATGTGGCAAGACCTTATCTCTAAAAAAAAAATTGAAAATTAGCCAGATGTGGTGGTGCATGCCTGTAGTCCCAGCTACTCGGAAGGCTGAAGCTATAGGATCACTTGAGCTCATGAAGTAGAGGCTGCAGTGAGCTATGATCATGCCACTGCACTCCAGCCTCTGGGTGACATAGCAAGACCTTGTCACACACACACAAACTCACACACACAGAGAGAAAGATTATCAATAAAACAAACACCTATGCATTATGAACAATGCTGCTATTAGCTTTCTTATATATATCTCCTGATGCACGTATATAAAAGTATCCTTCAGGAGTGTGTACCCACCACTCAGCTTAGGAAGTGAAACATGACCAGCTCCTTAGAAAGCCCCAGGTTGCCATGGACTTCCAATAACATCCCCCCATCTCCAAAAACATCCCCTGTTTTCTAGAGGCAACCACAATCCTAAATCTATGTTAATCACTCTCTTGGTTTTCTTCATAGTTTTACTATCTAGCTGTCTACCATTAAACAATATAGTGCTTAGTTTAGGCTTTTTTTTTTTTTTTTTTTGAGACAGAGTCTCACTCTGTTGCCCGGGCTGGAGTACAGTGGAATGATATTGGCGCACTGCAACCTCTGCCTCCTGCATTCAAGCGATTCTTCTGCCTCAGCCTCCCAAGTAGCTGGGGTTACAGGTGCGCACCACCATGCCCAGCTAATTGTTGTATTTTTAGCAGAGACAGGGTTTCACTGTGTTGGCCAGGGTGGTCTCGAACTCCTGACCTCAGGTGATCCTTCTGCCTCGGCCTCCCAAAGTGCTGGGATTAAGGGCATTAGGCTATTTTTGAACTTTATTTCTGACATTTGCTTCTTTCCCTTGATGTTATTATGTTTTCGAGGTTGGGTTGTGTAAACTGAGAAGGAAAGGACAGTTCATTCATGTTGTTGTTGTAGAGTGTTGGAGTGTGTGCATATACCATGGGTTATCCATTCTGCTTTTGATGGACATTTGGATTGCTTCCAGCTTTGAGCTATTATGAACAACAATGCTATCAACTTTCTTACACATGTCTCCTGACACACATATATAAAAGCATCCTAAAGTGAGCATACCTAGGATTGTCACTGCTGGGTTATATGCACATGTTCAGCTTTCTAACACCTCATTCTTTCCCAAAGAGGCTGTAGCAATTTACACTCCCACCATACATTCACTCATTCATTCATCAAACACCTTCCAGCCCCAATGGCATGTCAGGTGCAAATGCCCCAAAAGCCAACATGCCTTTTGCCAGGCGCAATGGCTCATGCCTGTAATCCCAGCAAGTAAATAACTGGCAGTAAATATAATTCATCATTGGTGCACATTCACTTGGCATTATTCTACTTGCAGTTTGCTTGGTATGAAGTAATAAGTTAATCATGAAAAAATGCTAAAATGGTTCTCATTTTTGATGTATTATAGGTATTTTATCAACTACTGAGAGAATTGGGGTAAAATACTGCCCTATGATGGTAGAGTTTGTCAATCAATTTCTCCTTATAGAGCTTTTCTTTTTTTTCCGGCTTTCAGTGTTTTGAGGCTATTAGGTGCGTGAAAGTCTAAAATTGCTACACCTTCTTGATGTATTGAACCTTTTATCATTATGGAATGACCCCTTTATCTCTATTAGGGCATTTTGCTTCAATCCTGTTTTAAATAATCTTTCAATTTTTCTTCTGTGTCCTTATGTGTGTGTGTGTGTATGTTTTGTTTTGTTTTTTGTTTTGTTTTGTTTTGTTTTTGAGGTGGAGTCTTGCTCTGTTGCCTGGGCTGGAGTGCAGTGGTGCAATCTTGGTTCACTGCAACCTCTGCCTCCTGGGTTCAAGCGATTATCCTGCCTCAGCCTCCCACATAGGTGGGACTATAGGTGTGCGCCACCACACCCAGCTAATTTTTGTATTTTTAGTAGAGACAGGGTTTCACCATGTTAGTTGGCCAGATGGTCTCGATCTCTTGACCTTGTGATCTGCCCTCCTTGGCTTGTGTCCTTGTGTTTTAAGCATATTTCCTAAAAACAGTATTGTCTTAGCCAACCTCCAATATCCCGTTCACACCTTGTGTAGCCTTCTCTGACATGGTACAATGGCAGGAGACACACACACATACACATACATACATATGTATAAATGTATATGTATGTATATTATTATAATATACATATATTTTATATGTATAAATATATGTGTATATTTTATATGTATAAATATATGTGTGTATTTTATATGTATAAATATATGTGTATATTTTATATGTATAAATATATGTGTATATTTTATATGTATAAATATATGTGTATATTTTATATGTATAAATATATGTGTATATTTTATATGTATAAATACATGTGTGTATTTTATTTAGAGTTGGAGTCTTGCTCTGTTGCCTAGGCTGGAGCACAGTGGTGTGATCAGAGTTTACTGTAGTCTTGAAGTCCTGAGTGCAAATGGTCCTCCATCCTCAGCCTCTCTAGTAGCTGAGACTGCAGGCGTGTGCCACCACGCCCAGTTATTATTATTTTTTAATTTAATTTTTTGTAGAGACAGGCTGTTGCTCTGTTGCCCAGGCTAGTCTTGAACTCCGGGGCTCAAGTGATTCTCCCACCTTGGCCTTTTGAGTATCTGGGACTATAGGTGTGTGCCATCACACCAGCTAATTTATTTGTTATTTTTTATATGTAGAGATGGGTCTCACTATGTGGACCAGGCTGGTCCCAAATTCTTGGCCTCAAGATATTCCCCCACCTCAGCCTCCTGAGTCATTGGATTACAGGCATGAGCCACTGTGTCCAGCAGAAGACATGTTGGCTTTTGGGTTCCTTGTGCCTGACATGCCACTGGGGCTGGAAGGTGTTTGATGAATGAATGAGTGAATGTATGGTGCATATTAAGCAGTATAGATAAGTGGAGGATGGAAAAGTATTCCCTTTCTGATAATGGTGTTTCACTGTAACATGAGTTACTTTTTTCCAAAGCAAATTGATATACGGAATTTTCTTTAAAATAAATATATTTTTATTTATCATACCTCCAGCTTCAAAGACACAAAATGAGACACCTGCTTTTCTACGATGGCACCAGTGACAGAATGGGCTTTTGCACTAGTGGGGGCAATGGCAGCCATGCTCTCCTTCCCGCCATGCTGTCCTTCCCGCCATGCTGTCCTTCCCGCCATGCTGTCCTTCCCGCCATGCTCTCCTTCCCGCCATGCTCTCCTTCCCGCCATGCTCTCCTTCCCGCCATGCTCTCCTTCCCACCATGGTAGCCAACATCTGTTCTTGCAAGTGCCCGGATTCTTTTGTCTGTTTGCATCTGAGCCTGGGGGGCTTAGTGCCTTTGTTGGGCATATTTGAGCAAGGAGAAGGACCTGGGGCTATTGAGAAGGACTGCTGGCTGGGCACAGTAGCTCACTCCTGTATTCCCAGCACAGCACTTGGGGAAGCCAAGGCGGGAGGTTCCCTTGAGCCTAGGAGTTCGAGAGCAGCCTGGGCAATATAGTGAGACTCTTTCACTGTATATTTAAAAAAAAAAAGATCTTCACGAACAATAAGCCCAGCATGATGGCTCACACCTTGATATGGTTTGGCTTTGTGTCCCCACTGAAATCTCATCTCAAATTGTAATCCTCATGTGTTGAGGGGGGGACCCGGTAGGAGGTGGTTGGATCACGGGGGTGGTTTCTCCCATGCTGTTCTGATAGTGGGGGAGTTCTCACGAGATCTGATGGTTTTAAAAGTGGCAGTTTCCCCTGCATGCTCTCTCTCTCCTGCCACCTTGTGAAGGAGGTGCTTGCTTCCCCTTCACCTTCTGCGATGATTGCAAGTTTCCTGAGGCCTCCCCAGCCATGAGGAACTGTGAGTCCATTAAACCTCTTTTGTTTATAAATTACTCAGTCTCAGGTAGTATCTTATAGCAATGTGAAAATGGACAAATACACGCCTGTAATCCCAGCACTTAGGGGGACAGAGGCAGAGGCCAGAGGATAGCTTAAGCCCAGGAGTTAAAGACCTGCCTGGGCAATGCAGCAAGATCCCATTCTCCACAAAAAGGAAAACAAAAAAAGATCCCCACCCGCCCCCCCCCCACAAAAAGGAGAAAGTTTGAAGGGGTCTGCAGCTTGGTGGCAAAGTCATGGAGTGGGGGGAGCTTACTCATAGCAGCCTTCCCTGTGGGCTCTGAGAACTGAAGAGAGCCAGGAGAAGGAGGACTCAGGCCTCCAGAGCCTGCCAGTTACTCTGGGATACCCTCAGGAGAGTCATTTCCCCTCTCTGGGCCTCTGGGAAATGAGAAGGTGGGACTTGCTGCCTTCCAGGCACTTGAGATTTCACAGTGTGGCTCAGCTGATAAGAACAGAGAAAACAGCCATGGTGCCTGTCTGTTCTCAGCTGAGTGTTCCTTGTAGCAGGTTAAACAAAGCCCTGTAGAGAGAAGCTTGACCACCAGTCTGGGAAGGGCTTCATTCTGCCCACCCAGTACCTGTGAATCACCTGCTGTGATGGTGTGGCTCAAACTTCCTCCTCTGCCCCGTGGGAGGGTTGAGGACTTTAGTGACCTCTGCTTTTCCCCAGAGTCACTTCCCCTTCCTAAGGGCTCAGGCTTTTCTGTCCCATCCCCCCAGCTAGAGGTCTGCTGCTGACCATCACAAACAGAGAGGAAATATTTCTCTTGTGTGAAAGCACTTTTTATCTTATTTTTTTTTTTGGAGACAGAGTCTTGCTCTGTTGTCCAGGATGGTGTGCAGTGGCACAGTCATAGCTCACTGTGGCCTTGACCTCCTGAGCTCAAGGGATCCTCCCAAGAGGCTGGGATTACAGATGTGAGTCACCATGCCCAGCAAATCTTAAAAATTTTTAATAGAGACCAGGTCTCGCTATGCTGCCCAGGCTAGTCTCGAACTCCTGACCTCAAGTAACCCTCCTGTCTTGGCCTCCCAAAGTGCTGGGATTACAGGTGTGAGTGACCACACCTGGCCCCTCTTACATTTAAAAATTAAGGCTGGGGCCTGGTGTGGTGACTCACACCTGTAATCCCAGCACTTTGGGAGGCCGAGGTGGGTGGATCATGAGGTCAGGAGATCAAGACCATCCTGGCTAACATGGTGAAACCCCGTCTCTACTAAAAATACAAAAAAATTAGCCAGGCGTGGTGGTGGGCGCCTGTAGTCCCAGCTACTCGGGAGGCTGAGGCAGGAGAATGGTGTGAACCCAGGAGGCAGAACTTGCAGTGAGCCAAGTCCACGCCACTGCACTCCAGCCTGGGTGACAGAGCGAGACTCCGTCTCAAAAAAAAAAAAAAAAGAAAGAAATTAAGGCTGGGTGCAGTGGCTCATGCCTATAATCCTAGCACTTTGGGGGGCCAAGGCAGGTGGATCACTTGAGATCAGGAGTTGGAGACCAGCCTGGCCAACATGGCAAAACACCATCTCTACTAAAAAAATACACACACACACACACACAATTAGCTGGGAGTTGTGATGTGTACCTGTAGTCCCAAGTACTTGTGAGGCCAAGGCAGGAGAATCGCTTGAACCCAGAGGTGGAGGTTGCAGTTAGCTGAAATCACACCACTGCACTCCAGCCTGGTTGACAGGCTCAAAAAATAAAATAAGTAAAATAAAAATTAAAAATAAAAATTAAGCTACTAGAGCACTTTGAGGGTTAGCCAAGACAAAACGCTATTACTTGACCTCAATTTCCTGTTGACCCCTCGAAGCAGTTTAGCTGCTGAGCTCAGCACATTCCTTAAGTCAAAGACCATCTGGCTTTTCTCACCTCTCTGCCCAGTAGCCTGAGGCACATGCCTAGTGCAGAAGGAGGCCCCATGGTGCAGCTGAATCTATACCTTCAGTTTCCCTGAAGGGTTGGGGTGGGCGAGAGGAGCCCTCAAGTAGAGAAAAGAATTGCAAAGCCAGCTCAATTGTCCAACTTCAAATTCTTCTTCCTCTTTTCTCTTTTCTTTTCTCCTCTTCTCTTTTTTTTTCTTTTTTTCTTTTCTTTTCTTTTCTTTGAGATGGAGTCTCACTCCGTCACCTAAGCTGGAGTGCAGTGGTGTGATCTCAGCTCACTGCAACCTCTGCCTCCCGGGTTCAAGGATTCTCCTGCTTCAGCTTCCTGAGTAGTTGGGATGACAGGTGCATGCCACCATGCCCAGCTAATTCTTGTATTTTTAGTAGAGACTGGGTTTCACCATGTTGGCCAGGCTGGTCTCGAACTCCTGACCTCAAGTGATCCACCTGCCTCGGCCTCCCAAGGTGCTGGGATTAGAGAAGGCACCATGCCTGGCCCCTTCCCCTTTACAGTTGCTAAAACATTATAATGAACCCATGGATTGAAGTGGATAGGGCAGATACAGACCAGGGAGTTGAGGAAGGTACCCTTTCTTCAGGGGCCTTCCAAGGTCTCATTCCTTCCCCACTGAGATGCTGGGTGCCTGGGAAGAAGCTAGCAGGAAGAGTAAGTTTCGGGTTTTGACCTCCACAGGGGGCTGATGTGAGGAGCTGACCACTGCACAGGATGGTCTGCATGAGGAATATGGAATGTCAGATCCTCAAGGAGCCCCCAAATCACAGCAGGATTGGCATCATCGATGGTGCTCACCTCCCACTTCCAAAACGCCACACTCCTGGTCTCCCTTCTCCTTCCCGGCTGCCCGTCCTAAGTCCTGGCTTACAGCTCCATCTGCAAGAACGGCCTCCGTGTGTGTGGGAACCGCAGTGCTCAGCTGGGGCTCTCCTGTCCTGTGATTACCTCTCTCCCTGGCGATTACATCTTTTCCCTGGGTTAAGTACCTTCAATAGGCTGAGGACTCCCAAAATGTGTATTTCCAGGCTGGCTCCAGAGGGTTCTGGGTTTCTTATGTGACATCTCCCCTGGGACAGGCATCTAAATCTGATATGTCTTAGTGTTTGCCTAAACCTTCTCCCTCAGTCTCCATAGACAGCACCATTTCCCACCCAGGAGCTCAAGCCAGACCTCTATTCCCTTCCTCTTCCTCACCCCTGACCATCCATCGGAAATCAAAACCAGGCACAGAGGCTCTCCCAGTTACTCAGGAGGCTAAGGCGAGAAGATTACTTGAACCTAGGAGTTCGAGACCAGCCTGGGCAACATAGTGAGACCCTGTCTCTATAAAACTTTTTTAAAAATTAAAAAAAAAAAATTAGCCAAGTGAGGTAGTGTACACCTGTAGTCCCAGCTACTCAGGAGGCTGAGCCAGGAGGATTGCTTGAGCCCAGGAGTTCTAGGCTGCAGTGAGCTAGGGTGGCACCACTGCACTCCAGCCTGGGTGACAGCGCAACAACTTGTCTCTTAAATAAATAAATAAATAAATTTTAAAAATCAAAGCCAAAGCCCCCCACCTTCTCTCCACCGTCCCCACCACCATCCTCCCTCAGCTGGTGCTCGTGTCCTGTTCCCAGAGGGTGTCCCTGAGCCTTCTCTGTTCCTTGCTACGCACAGGAGCCAAAGTGATTTCAAAGTATAGATTAGAACCCGGGGCTCCCCTGTTTAAAATGCTTCATTGATTTTCCCATTGCAGGTCCATTTGATGACACTGAGTTGTCCCCATTTGGAGCAGGGACGGGATGTGGAACAAGGTCTGACCCTTGGGTCTAGGTTCTGACAAGGGCTGATGAGGATCTAGTCAATGAATGAGTTCCAGAGTCACAATTGTGACATTTCTGGAGAAAGAACAGTGCAGTTGTAGTGATCGCTTATTTTTTTTTCTGGCAGCTTCTGCTCTTTGCTCCTCTGGACACAGACCCCAATCCCTGGGGTCTCCTGGTCCATCCTGGCTATGATGACAGGCAATGATTGAGGTATGTCCAACAAACTCTCTTAGCTCCTGGCCACACTCACACTGAAGTTTCTGGGCTGAGTCGCCTGCCAAGCTCCATCATTCTGATTCTCTCTCCTTGAAATCTGAAGCAGAAACAGAGATGCCGATTGCTGGGAAGAGGTGTTCGGAGCCATGTCATGGTAGCATCCCAGGGAAAAGGTCTGTGGATTCCTGCTGCTGCAGTTCCCAGAGCTGTTCTGCTTTTTGTATTTGCCTGGGATTGTTCTGCGCCTCCTTTAATGGTCTGAGCTTCCCTGGTATCCTTCCAAAGAAGCCCTCCCTTTTATCTTTTTTTTTGAGACGGAGTCTTTCTCTGTCACCCAGGCTGGAGTGCAGTGGTACGATCTCAGCTCACCACAACCTCCGCCTCCTGGGTTCAAACTATTCTCCTGCCTCAGCCTCCGAGTAGCTGGGATTACAGGCGCCCCTGATGACGCTTGAAGAAGCCCTATTTTTGCTTTGCTTAGCGGGGATTGAATGCTGCCACTTTCAGGGTGCAAAGAGGCTGCAGAATTGCACAGGGCTGCACTCGGCCCTCAGCACATACCGCACAGAGACAGAGGGCGCAGAGTGGCTAAGCTTGAACGGCATCGCCCCCTCCCCACCAAGGACACACTTCGGCCAGGCACCCTGGATTCCCAGCCTGGTGCATCCTGGGAGGAGGGGGCCAAGAAAAGAGTAGCTCTGTTTCTGTGTCAATGTCTCACCCAAAAGTTGCAGTTGTTAAGACTACCAGTGTTTTGTTTTTATAAAACTTTCATTTTAGGTTTACGGGTCCACATGCAGGTTTGTTATGCAGGTAAGCTGTGTGTCATGGAGGTTTGGTGTACAGATTATTTCATCATCCAGGTAGTAAGCATAGTACCTGATAGGTACTTTTTTTTTTTTTTTTGAGATGGAGTTTTACTCTTGTTGCCCAGGCTGGAGTGCAGTGGCACAATTTTGGCTCACTGCAATCTCCGCCTCCCAGGTTCAAGCAATTCTCTTGCCTCAGCCTTCTGAGTAGCTGGGATTACAGGTGTCCCCCACCATGCCTGACTAATTTTTTGTGTTTGTAGTAGAGATGGGGTTTCACTTTGTTGACCAGGCTGGTCTCGAACTCCTGACCTCAGATGATCCACCTGCCTCAGTCTCCCAAAGTGCTGGGATTACCAGCGTGAGCCACCGCACCTGGCCAATAGGTACCTTTTTGATCTTCACCCTCCTCTACCCTTTGCCCACAAGTAAACCCCAGTGGCTGTTGTTCCCTCCTTTGTGTCCATGTATACTCAATATTTAGCTCCCACTTACAAGTGAGAACATATGGTATTTCGTTTTCTGTTTCTGTGTTAGTTTGCTTAGGATAATGGCCCCCAGCTCCATCCATGTTGCTGCAAAGGACATGATCTTGTTGGTTTTTATGACTGCATAGTATTCCATTATATATATTTTGGAGATGGAGTCTCACTCTGTCACCCAGGCTGGCATGCAATGGTGTGATCTTGGCTTACTGCAACCTCCACCTCCTGGGTTCAAGCGATTCTCCTTCCTCAGCCTCCCAAGTAGCTGGGATTACAGGTGCCTGCCACCATACATGGCCAATTTTTGTATTTTTAGTAGAGACCAGGTTTCACTATGTTGGCCAGGCTAGTCTCAAACTCCTGACCTCATGTGATCCACCCACCTCTGCCTTCCAAAATGCTGGGATTATAGGCATAAGCCACTGCACCCAGCCTCATGGTGTATATGTTAACCACATTTTCTTTTTCTTTTTTTTTTCTTGAGATAGGGTCTCGCTCTATCGCTCAGGCTGGAGTGCAGTGGTGTGATCACAGCTCACTGCAGCCTTGACCTCCTGGGCTCAAGCGATCCTCCTACCTCATCCTCCTGAGTAGCCGGGACTACACGCCTGCATCACCATGCCTGGTTCATCTTTTAAATTTTGTATAGAGATAGGGGTCTCACCATGTTGCTCAGGCTGGTCTTGAACTCTTGGGCTCAGGCAATCCTACCACCTTAGCCTCCCAAAGTGCTGGGATTCCAGGCAGGCCTGAGCCACTGTGCCTGACCCCTATATCAGATTTTCTTTACCTAGTCTACCGCTGATGAGCATTTAGTTTGATTCTATGTCTCTGCTATTGGGAATAGTGCCACAATGAACACATGTATGCATGAGACTCCCAGAGTTTAAATAACAAAAGCATTAGAAATGACCTCACACAGCCCAAGTCGGGAAGTATGTAGTTATGGAGCTGGATCAGCACCTCAAACATGTCAGGTGCTGAATCTGAATTTCTGTGATTCTCAGATGGATTTTCTTTTTTTTTTTGAGACAGAGTCTTGCTCTGTCGCCCAGGCTGGAGTGCAGTGGCGCAGTCTCAGCTCACTGCAACCTCCACCTCCCGGGTTCATGCCATTCTGCTGCCTCAGCCTCCCAAGTAGCTGGGACTACAGGCACCCGCCACCAAGTCCGGCTAATTTTTTGTATTTTTAGTAGAGACAGGGTTTCACTGTGTTAGCCAGGTTGGTCTCGATCTCCTGACCTCGTGATCCACCCGCCTCAGCCTCCCAAAGTGCTGGGATTACAGGCGTGAGCCACCGCGCCCGGCCATCAGATGGATTTTCATGACTGCAAGATGCTGGTTGCAGCTCTGAGCTTCACTTACCAAGTTAGGAAGAGAGGGGCGATCACCCAGATGCTGAAAGAAAGAACCATTCTCATCAATGTCCTCCTTTCTATCAGAGAGGAGAAATCTTCCCCAGTAACCATCTGGCTTATTTCCCCATTGGCTAGAGCTGTAGTCATGTGGCCAGCTTTAGCTCCCTGGGCAGCTGGAGTGTGGGCAGCCCGTTGGGATTGGAAAGCCTGCCTTGGACTGTCAGGATTCATCCCCCGAGGTTGACACAAAGCTGCCCAAGCCAATGATGGTTAGCAGAGGAGGCAGGAGGACTGGCTGTTGCCAGGGCTGTTAACTATGACTACCACAGTGGCCACATCAGATTCTCAACTTTGCTGCCAGGGAGTTGACAAATAACTATCACCTTTTTCTAAAATGGACACCCATCAGATGGATGGGAGCATCAACTCATAGGTGAAGGGCATTATGCAAATGAGGCTGGGAGGGGTGGCTTACACCTGTAATCTCAGCATTTTGGGAGGCCGAAGAGTGGGAGGATTCCTCCAGGCCAGGAGTTTAAGACCAGCCCGGGCAACATAGCAAGACCCTGTCTCTACAAAAAATTTAGCTGGGCTTGTAGAGACCCTGTCTCTACAACAATTTAGCTGGGCATGGTGGTGCACACCTGTAGTCCCAGCTACTTGGGAAGCTGAGGTGGGAGGATCATTTGAGCCCAGGAGTTGGAGGCTACAGGGCTACAGTGAGCTATGATCACACCACTGCACTACAGCCTGGGTGACAGAGTGAGACTCTGTCTCAGGAAAAAAAAAAAAAAAAAAAAAAAGGAAGTGGCAGGGGGTGTCTTTTCAAATCTCCCAGTGTAACTGACCAACATTTTCTCTTTTTTTTTGAGACAGAGTCTCGCTCTTGTCGCCCAGGCTGGAGTGCAGTGGTGCGATCTCAACTCACTGCAACCTCTGTTTCCCGGATTCAAGTGATTTTCCTGCCTCAGCCTTCTGAGTAGCTGGGATTACAGGCACACACCACTAGGCCCAGCTGATTTTTTTGTAATTTTAGTAGAGACAGGGTTTTGCCATGTTGGCCAGGCTGGTCTCCAACTCCCGACCTCAGGTGATCCACCCAACTCTGCCTCCCAAAGTGCAGGGATTACAGGCATGAGCCACCGTGCCTGGCCTGACCAACCTTTTCTAAGCAGGATGGGCACATCTGTCCACATCCTTTCCATGATTGGTCCAAGGTCAGATGGACTTTTTCAAGCTTCCTGGCTCCCAGTATCTACACCACGGAGAAACGAGAAGCCCATCTGTACTGCACAATGATGTGATGTGGCCCAGCTTACACCACCAACGTGGGTTGGAATTTCAAACAGAGAAATGAATAATAAAACCTGTCCTAAGTAGCAAAAGCCCTGGGGACGTAGCAGAAGCAAATATAAAACTGCTCTTCATGGACTTGGTCACAGTCCAAAGGGCATGAAATCCCAGAGAAAAGACACTCCCCTCCACCTTGGAAGAGAAAATAATAACAGACATTATAACTCACGGGAGGTAGAGTCCCAGCTGTGAATGTATCAGCTTCCCAGGAACTCGAAATGAAGGCACAAGCTGGAAAATTCTATTGAACAGGTACATTTAGTATCAATAAAATGGATAAAGAGAGAGAGAGAAATGGAAGATGGAAAACACAATGAAACTATGTGTATATATTATAAAAAGGCTCAATAGAACTTCTAGGGAAAATATTCACTGGAATTAACCATCATTTTTATGTTTTTCTTTCAGACAGGGTCTTAATCTGTCTCCCAGGTTGGAGTGCAGTGGTGTGATCATAGCTCACTGCAGCCTCCAATTCCTGGGCTCAAGCGATCCTCCTGCTTCAGCCTTCCAAGTAGTTGAGACCACAGGCATGCACCACAGACCATCACTTTTTCATAGTGCTCTTTACTTTTGCATCGATGCTCCCATCCGTCAGAGGCAAACACATGTCAGAGCAAGGCTACTCTCGGGGCCCCTTGTAATGAATGTAACAGGTTTGTAGGATGGGGAGAAGTGGCCTAGACCTGTGTGTGAACAGCAGAATGATTCCCTGTGCAGGAAATTAAATTCTCAACCTTGGCCTAGAGAACTTTGCATTTTGCTTATATGATGGTGCAAACATTTCATATATATATATATATATATATATAGAGAGAGAGAGAGAGAGAGAGAGAGAGAAAGAAAGAAAGAAAGAGAGAGGGAGAGAGCGCGAGAGAGAGACAGAGTCTCGCCCTGTCACCCAGGCTGGAGTGCAATGGCGTAATCTCGGCTCACTGCAACCTCCGCCTCCCGGGTTCAAAGGATTCTCCTGCCTCAGCCTCTTGAGTAGCCGGAATTACAGGCGCCAGTCACCATGCCCAGCTAATTTTTGTATTTTTAGTAGAGGCGGAGTTTCACCATGTTGGCCAGGCTGGTCTTGAACTCGTGACCTCGAGATCCGCCTGGCTCAGCCTCCCAAAGTGCTGGGATTACAGGCGTAAGCCACCACGTCTGGCCACAATTTTTTATATTTTTAATATTTAACTGTTCCCAGCCTTTGTGAGTTTCCTCCTTTGCCTATGAAGAGAATACCGTCTTTGATGCATGCAACTTCACAATCCACAAGGTGACTCAGCCTTCATCAAATGATTTCCTGCAATTTTTAAAAAATGCTGAATTGAAGAATTTTCTTTGATGAGTGAGAGATGAGAAGTAAAGGCAAGAACTTGATGAGAAAGGCCCAAAAGAGCTGCATAAGAAGGAGAGGGAGAAAAAAGCCACGTGGGTACGGAAAGTGCCTGGAGGAGGAGGAGAGAGACTTCTCTGAGTGTGGGGAAGACACGTCTATTGGCAACGAGAGGCTCTGCAGAATACAGGAGCACTGGCCAGGAGAGGAAGAAAAGGACACAGTAAGTGTTGCTAAAGTCGGGGTTTGGATCCTCTGACATTTCTCAAGAGATGCTAGCTAAAGATGGAAATTGCTATTTATTTATTTCGAGGAGAGTCATTTTTTTAAAATTCCGGTTGGCTCGCACGATCCTCTGAATGCGATTCTCAACAGCGATGGGTGTCAGGAGATTTCCAGCTCTCTATGTCCAGAGGTCTGGTGATCAATGCACACATACAGTTAACTTGGAAATCCCTTGAACACAGGTGCACACATCTCCTTTCCCTTGGTCTGGGTTAGTGAGGCGCTCCTTAAGAGTAACGACCCTTTTGATGGGAGAGCACAAGTGAAAGGTAAACCTCAAGTTGACTGCGGCTATGATTTTGGGGGTATTTAAAACATTTTATTGTGAAATTAACATATTGTAAAATTGACACCCCCCTCCCCCCGGTATACAGTTCTATGAGGTTTGTTTGTTTGTTTGTTTCATTTTGAGACACAGTTTCACTCTTGTCGTCCAGACTATAGTGCAATGGTGCAATCCCTACTTACGGCAAATTCCGCCTCCTGGGTTCAAACAATTCTCCTGCCTCAGTCTCCTGAGTAGCTGGAATTACAGGCACCCACCACCATGCCCAGCTAATTTTTATATTTTTAGTACAGACATAGATTCGCCATGTTGGCCAGGCTGGTCTCGAACTCCTGACCTCAAGTGATCCGCCTGCCTCGGCCTCCCAGAGTGCTGGGATTACAGGCATGAGCCACCACGTCTGGCTATATGAATTTTAACACACATGTAGATTGGTGCAACAAGATGCCGTCAGGACACAGAGCAGTTCCATCAACCTAGAACATTCCCCCATGCTACCTCCACTCTCCCCTACCCAGTCTTCTGCCACCTCCAATCTAGTCTCCATCACTATAGTTTGTCTTTTCAAGAAAGTCAAATAAATGGAATCCTCCAGTATAAATTATTTTTAGCATCTTCAGTTTGTAAGCAAACTTTTATTTTTTATTTATTTTTAATTCTTTTAATTTTTAATTTTTGTGGGTACATACTAAGTGTATATATTTATGGGGTACATGAGATGTTTTGATACAGGCATGCATGAGTCATAATCACATCATGGACAAATTTATTGACTATAGTCAATAAATAACTCTATGTTTAAAAATAACTAAAAGAGTATAATTGGATTGTTTGTAATTCAAAGGATAAATGCTTGAGGGAACAGTCAAATAAATGGAATCCTCCAGTATAAATTATTTTTAGCATCTTCAGTTTGTAAGCAAACTTTTGTTTTTTACTCTTTTAGTTATTTTTGAACATAGAGTTATTTATTGTCTATAGTCACCCTGTTGTGCTATCAAATAGTAGGTCTTATTATTTCGAACTATTCTTTTTTTGGTACTAATTAACCATACCAACTTCTCTCCACAGCCCCTCCCTACCCTTTCCAGCCTCTGGTCACCATCCTTCTACTCTCTATCCCGATGAGTTCAATTGTTTTGATTTTTAGGTCCCACAAATAAGTGGGATCATGCAATGTTTGTCTTCCTGTGCCTGGCTTATTTTACTTCACATAATGATCTCCAGTTCCATCCACATTGTTGCAAATGACAGGATCTCCTTCTTTTTTATGGTTGAATAGTATTCCATTGTGTATGTGTACCACATTTTTTTAATCCAATCATCTGTTGACGGGCACAGGTTTCTTCCAAATCTTGGCAATTGTGAACAGTGCTGCAACAAACACAGGAGTGCAAATATCTTTTCAAGGTACTGATTTCCTTTCTTTTGGGCATGTACCCAGTTCGTGGGATTACTGGATCTAATGGTAGCTCTATTTTTAGTTTTTTGAGGAACCTCCGAATTTCTCCATAGTGGTAAGTGAGCTTTTAAAGACTGGCTTCTGTCACTCAGCCTTTGATATCTATCAAGTTTTTGTGCATATTAAGAGTTTATTCCTTCTCTTTTTTTTTTTTTTTTTTGAGACAGAGTCTCGCTCTGTCGCCCAGGCTGGAGTACAGTGGCGCAATCTCAGCTCACTGCAATCTCCGCCTCCTGGGTTCACGCCATTCTCCTGCCTCAGCCTCCCAAGTAGCTGGGACTACAGGCGCCTGCCACCATGCCTGGCTAATTTTTTGTATTTTTAGTAGAGACAGGGTTTCACCTTGTTAGCCAGGATGGTCTCGATCTCCTGACCTCGTAATTTGCCCGCCTTGGCCTCCCAAAGTGCTGGAATTACAGGTGTGAGCCACCGTGCCCGGCCAAGAGTTTATTCCTTTTTATTGCTGAGTAGTATTCCATTTTATGGAAGTGCCACGTTTTAAAACACTGATTCACTTGTTAATCACTTGTTGAAGGACATTTGGGTCATTTCCAATTTTGAGTGATAATGAATACAGATGCTGTAAACATTCATATGCAGTTTCTTTTTTTGGTGACACCATAAGTTTTCATTTCTCTAAGATAAATATCCAGAAGTGATATGATTTCTTTATAAGAAATTGCCAGGCCAGCCATGGTGGCTCACGCCTGTGGTCCTAGAACTTTGGGAAGCAGAGGTGGGAGGATCACTTGAAGCCAGGAGTTCAAGAGAAGCCTGATCAACAGAGTGAGACCCTGTCTCCACAAAAAAAGAAAAAAAGAAAATTAGCCAGGTGTAGTGGCTCATGCCTGTAGTCCTAGCTTCTCAGGAGGCTGAGGTGGGAGGATTGCTTAAGCCCAGGAGGTTGAGGCTGCGGTGAGCTATGATCACACCACTGCACTCCAGCCTGGGTGACAGACTGAGAAACAAATTGCCAGACAAATTCCAGACTGGTTGTACCATTTTGCATTCTCAGGAGCAATGCATAATGCTTCTAGTTTCTCTGCATCCTTGTCAGCATTTGGTCTTTTTTCGTTATATCCATTCTAGTAGGTATATCTCATCATGGTTTTAGTTTGTATTTCCCTAATAATCATAATGGTGAGTGTTTTTTCAAGTGCTTATTTGACTTCTCTGTGTCCTCTTTGATGAAAAGTCTGTTCAAAGACCTTTGTCTACTTTTAATTGGGCTGTTAGTTTCTTAGTGTTGAGTTTTGAGGATTCTTTGTATGTTTTGTGTACATGCCATTTGTTGAATATGTGATTTGCAAATATGTTATTCCAGTCTGTAGCTTGTCATTTAATTTTCTTAATAAGTTTGATGATGTCCTGGCCAAGTGTGGTGCCTCATATTTGTAATCCCAGCACTTTAGGAGGCCAAGGCGGGAGGACTGCCTGAGGCTAGGAGTTGGAGACCAGCCTGGGCAACATGGTGAAATCCTGTCTCTACAAAAAATACAAAAATTAGCTGGGTGTGGTGATGAACACCTGTAGTCCCAGCTACAGTAGCCCTGCTGAGGAAGGAGGATGATATGATCCTGGAGGTCGAGGCTGCAGTGAGCCGTGATTGTACCACTGCACGCTAGTCTGGGTGACAGAGTGAGACCCTGTCTGAAAAAAATAAAAATAAGTGATTTTGATAAAGTCCAGTTTATTACTTTTTTTTTCCCCATGGATTGTGCTTTTGGTTTCCTGTCTAGAAACTCCTTGCCCTCTTCAGGTCTTAAAAATTTTCTCTTATGTGTCCTAAAAGTTTTACAGTTTTATATTTTATATTTAGATCTGTCATCTATTTTGAGTTAATTTTTTATAAGGTATGAGATTTTGGTTGAGGTTCATTTTGCACATGGATGTCTAATTGTTTAATATCATTTATTGAAAAAGCTATCCTTCCTCATTGAATTGTTTTTGCATCTTTGTCAAAGGTCAATTGGCATTTTGTGTAAAATTTGTGAATATTGAGAAAAAAAGGGTCAACTGGATATTTATGTGGGTCTATTTCTGAACCCTCTCTTCTATTGATCTATGTGTCTGTTGCTTCACCAATACCACACTGTTTTAATTACTGTAGTGATACAGTAAATCTTAGAATTGGTTAGTGAGATCCCTCCATCACATTTATTTATTTATTTATTTATTTATTTATTTTGAGACGGAGTCTCGTTCTGTCACCCAGGCTGGAGTGCAGTGGTGCAATCTTGGCTCACTGCAAGCTCTGCCTTCCGGATTCACACCATTCTCCTGCCTCAGCCTCCCAAGTAGCTGGGACAAGAGGCGCCCGCCACCACACCCAGCTAATTTTTAAAATATTTTTAGTAGAGACAGGGTTTCACCATGTTAGCCAGGATGGTCTCAATTTCCTGACCTCGTGGCCTCCCAAAGTGCTGCGATTACAGGCATGAGCCACCGCGCCCGGCCTACTTTTATTTTTAAATTTAATTTAATTTAATTTTTTGAGACAGTGTCTTGCTCCATCACCCAGACTAGAGTGCAGTGATGTGATCATCCCTCACTGCAGCCTCAACCTCCCAGGCTCAAGCAATCCTCCCACCTCAGCCTCCCACATAGCTGGGACTGCAAGTATGCATCACCATGCTTGCTAATTTACTTTTATTTTTTGTATAGATGGGTCTCTCAACTATGTTGCCCAGGCTGGTCTTCAACTCCTGGGCCCAAGTGATCCTCCTGTCTCAGCCTCCCAAAGTGCTGGGATTGCAAGCATGAGGCACTGCACCTAGCAACTCTTTTTTTTTTTTTAAAAAAAAAACAGTTTCGGCTATTCTAAGTCTTTAACTTTTTAATATACATTTACATATAAATTGGTATTATTTTTATTGATTGGAATTGCAGTATATAGATTAATTTGGGAAGAGCTGACCTGTCTACTATGTTGAGTCTTCTAATTCATGAACGTGGTATGTCTTTTCATTTATTTATGTCTTCATTGATTTCTTTCATCAGTATTTTATAGTTTTCAGTAGCAGGTGCTGTATGTGTTCTGTTAGATTTATACCTAAGCATTACATTTTTTAGAGTTATTTTAACTATTAGTTTTAAAATTCTGGTTTCCAAATGCTGATTGCTGATATGGAGAAAGATAATTGATGTTGTGGTTGATTTTGTATCCTGCAACCTTGCTGAACTTACTTACTAGTTTTAGGAGTTATTTTTGTGGATCCCTTGAGATTTTCTATGTAGATAATCATGTTGTCTATGAATAAGGACAGTTTTATTTCTTCTTTTCCAATCTGTATGCCTTCTATTTCTTTTCCTTGCATTATTTTACTGACTTTAATTTCCAGTGTGAGCCTGAATAAGAATGGTAAGAGTGAACATCCCTGCTTTGTTCCTAATTTTAAGGGGTAAAACATTAACTTTTTTCCCATTAAATGTGAGGTGAGCTTGTAGGTTTTTTTTTTTTATAGATAGCCTGTATCAGCTTGAGGAACTTTTACTTCTAGTTAACTGAGAGTCATTGTTTTTTTAAGAATCACATATGGATATGAAGTCGAATACTTTTTCTGCATCCATTCATATGGTCACATGCTTTTTCTTCTTTCGACTGTACTTTGATCCATGTTCAGGTGGATACAGACGGAGAGAAGGGAAAATGAAGAATGGCAAGAAGGAGACAAAGAATTCAGCAGAAGTAGTGAATTACAGCAAGAAGTAGCTAGAAGAAATGTAAGCTTTCCCCTCCACTAAAGAATTCTGATGTACTGGAAAGATCTTAGACTTCTTGCTATATAAGGGATGAAGCTCAATGTTTTTATTGAAGTTCTAAAAGACAAGGTTGACTTTAGCAGTCTGGATGACTTGGGGACACCTGAGGCAGATGACTTCTAGGGGAAATATGTCCCTCTACTCTCGGTTCGACCTTTTGTGTGCAAATCAATCAATGCATTTGATGAAGCTTCCAAGTCATCACCCAGGCGAATGCCCAGCATATGACAGGTACTTTATGTACACCTGTCAGATGAGTGACTGAGTGAAATGTCATCAACTAGACAGTATGACATTATGATTAAAAGCATGAGTTAGGGGCTGAATACCTGAGTTGAACTGTGGCTCTTCCTCTGTAGAGGCTAAACTGTAGCAAGTTATTGAAGCTCTTTATAGCCTGGGCAACATGGAGAATCCCCATCTTTACAAAAAATACCCAAAATTAGCCAGACGAGGTGGTGTGTGCTTGTGGTCCCAGCTACTAGGGAGGCTGAGGTGGGAGGATCACTTGAGCCCAGGAGGTTGAAGTTGCAGTGAGTCGTGATTGCACCACTGCACTCCAGCCTGGGTAACAGAGCGAGACCCTCTGCAGGGCTTAGTAAAATGCCTGGCCCATAATGACTGCAATGTAAGTCTAACTGTTTTTATTATTATTCATGTTCATGTTCAAGATTGAACACTCTGCCATTACTTTTTCATTACATTTCCATCATTTTCTTCCTTCCTTCCTTTCTATCGCTCTCTTTTAAAGTAAAGCTTAAAATAGTTTCTCCTATAGCCATAGAATTGGAAACAACTTTAGTGGCAGTCTAATTCAAGCTTCGTGCTTTCTGTGTGAGGAAAGGGAGGCTCAGAGAAGCCAAGTGGTCCCCCTCATGTGGGGCATCTGGGGCTTCGGTCACCTGGAGCACCACTGCAAAGCTGAGCTTGAGCTTGTTCTCCTCTAGCCACAAATCAGTTGCAGTTCAGGACCCTCAAAACAACCCAAATATTTGATGTCTGCATTGTTGGAAGTTACAGCGCAGGTGCCCATTCAGGACCAGGAGACTTGTAGCTTGAAACATGGCAGTCACCGCATCAGTGTGCTGGAAAGCGGACAGGCAGATACAGTGCAAGGGCAGAGTCAGCAACAAACACTGTCCACACCTCCTCCTCCAGGAGGAGGCTGTTCTGAGACCTGGAGGAAGGCTTCATTTCCTGGCGGGTCTCCTGATAGGTCACATATTCCCGGAGGCTGCCTTTGTCACCCCTCATCTTTCCTGGCCCCTGAAGCCATTTAGTTGCTTCTCCAGCAAAGGGCTGAGGCGGCAGCCTTGCAAATCTCCGTGACCCACCTTGTCTTGCCCAGAATGCATTTGGTGCACGTGTCCATAAATATTTTAGGCCGTGCTGCTTAGTTATTAATGGAGTGAAATGAAAGAGAATTCTTTAGCCTCTCCCCTTTTCTACAGATTGAAAACGAGAGCCAGAGTTTGAAGTGCTGGAGTGACTGGTGTTTAGGGACTTGGGATGCTGGGAGTGAAGCTGCAGATGAATTTTCTCTGTCCCATCCTTATTGTGAAAAGAGGGCCATGGTCCCTTGTTTCCAAAGAACCACAGAGTTACCCTCTTTCCCCTGATCCCTGGGAGGTGGGGTACAGATGTTGTCCTGTGACGCCTGTCCCCACTTCTTGCACGGAGCGGACTGCCTAGCATGCACAGATGGAATGGGACTGACTGCAATGACCACCTTCGGAAGAGTGAGCCTGGGAGGCCCCCTGGAGCCCCAACTTGGGACGGAGGCTGGTGACCTGTCAGCCACTCTCAGACAGTCCCACCCTATGGCCTGAAAGGGTGGTGGCCATGTAGGTGGTTGACTTTCCTCCCTGCCCCCTCTTCCTTATTGAGTGTTAAAGAGCTAGCATTTGAGGGTGGCCTTGGGTGACAAATTCCCCACCGTTAAAACCCCCTGTGGGTTGGCAGCAGCCAGGAAGAACCGGCCTTTTTTCTGGGAGTAGAGGCAAAGGTGACGGCTTATCTCACTGTTCCTTTTCAATTGGGACATAATACATCCCACAAAGCTCAGGCCCCACACTGAAAAAATCAATTACATTGCACAGCATTTTTAGTGCTCTGAGTCTCCAAGCAAAGGCAATAGGTGAGACATTGTCGTCATGGTAGCTAGTCGCAAATTGTCTCTTAAAATAGTATCCACGCTCTGTAAGTAGGGGCTTGATGCTTCAAGACTAATAGCGAAGACATACACTCACCAGGCCTCCTCTTGTGTTTGCATGGGAGCTGCCACTCGACCTGGCTCTGGGACGAGCCTCCTTCCTGAATGGACCGAAGCTCCCAGCTCCAGGCCACAACCTGGGATTTAGGCTCAGGGATTGCTCCTCTTGTCTATTCAATTCATTAAAAGATCTTCAGTGATGTGCCAGGCACTGTTCTAAGCCCTGGAGATGCAGCCATGAACAAGAGGACAGGCCATTGACCTTCTAGAGCTTATGTTCTAGTGGGGATGGCTAATCATCAATAGGATACAAAGACATAACTTTGGAGAGTGAAGATGAAAGAGAGACTGAGTGTGTGTATGTGTATGTGGGTCAGGGGGTGTTTGTTTATAGAGAGTGCATCAGCAAAGCCCTCTCAGATCTGAGAGATGAGAATGAAGTGGGCATTTGGAGCCCTTGATTACTGGGGAATGTACTTTCTCTAAGTAGCACAGTGCCATCACACACCTGGTGTCTCCCCGCCCCTTTCTTCACTATACCCAGGGCAGGGAGACCTACTGATCTGATTGGTAGAGTTCGGGAGAATACACAAGATACCTTCAACTCTCCCCCTTGGGAGCAAGCTGCTCATGGGGTGCAGGACTTCTCCTCTGCTCTGAGTCTCATCTCGGTGAGACTGGCCTGTGCTGTGTGGTTGGGCTCAGGTCTGGCTGGAGAGGTTGCACTGGTTCTGGGGTGCAAGATTCAGGCTACTCAGTATTTACATCGAGCTCCACACTCCAACCTGGCCTTCATGACTCATGAAAGGGAGTAATGTCTTTTGCCATTTTGGTGGGTCTTGTTTCTCAAGTTGGGAAGAGAAGAGCTTTTATTGGATCCCTTCCAAGACTCCAGCTTTGGGGAAGGAAGCGCCACATGAATCGAAGAGAACATGCAATGGTTCCGAGGTAGGAGGGAACTTGGCCCATTTGAAGATGAGAAAGAGGCCAAGTCTGGCCAGAACAGAGTGGTCAACTAGGAAAGTGTCAAGGAAGAAGAGAGAGAGGTGGGGCAGATGGATGGTCTCAGAGGTCTTGGGGTGGAGTTTTGTTTTAAGCCCATTTGGAAGGATTTTAAGCACAGGGGTGGCATAGTCTGGTTTCTTTTTTTTTTTTTTTTTTTTTTTTTTGAGCTGGAGTGCAGTGACCTGATCTTGGCCCACTGCAACGTCCGCCTCCCAAGTTCAAATGATTTTCCTGCCTCAGCCTCCCGAGTAGCTGAGACTACAGGCGCGTGCCACCATGCCTGGCTAATTTTTGTATTTTTAGTAGAGACAGGGTTTCACCACATTGGCTGGGCTGGTCTCAAGCTCCTGACTTCAGGTGACTGCCCACCTCGGCCTCCCAAAGGGCTGGGATTACAGGCATGAGCCACCATGCCCAGCCTGGTTTCTATTAAACAGAACAAAGCAGAAGGCAAGGAGACCAGTTAGGACAAGGCAGCAGTTTTCTAGGTATGATACAATGGCAGCTTGGGGAAGGTCTTAGTGAAGATGGAGAGAGAGGTCACTGTATTCTGGAAATAGACCCAAGAGGACTTGCTGAAAGGTTGGAAGCATTTGGGGAAAGAGGATTACAGAGAAAACCTAGGAAGTCAAAGTGGGCCAGCTATGCTGACTCACATCCCAGACTCAGTGAGGCTGGGGTGGCTGATCCAATGGCTAATGGAGAGGCACAAGGCTCGATGGGGAGCCCATGCACCAGGAGGACACAGGGTAAAGAGCCAGGAGGAAACCTGGCCAGGCCTAGTGTCTTAGTCTATTTTCTGTTGTTTATATTAGGTTGGTGCAAAAGTAATTAAAAGTAATGGCAAAAACCACAATCACTTTTGCATCAACAAATAACAGAATATATATTTTTTTGAGATGGAGTTTTATTTTTCCCACCTAGGCTGGAGTGCAATGGCGTGACCTCGGTTCACTGCAACCTCTGCCTCCCAGTTTCAAGTGATTCTCCCACCTCAGCCTCCTGACTGGCTGGGATTACGGGCATGTGCCACCATGCCCAGCTAATTTCATATTTTTAGTAGAGACAGGGTCTCACCGTGCTGGCCAGGCTGGTCTTGAACTCTTGACCTCAGGTGATCCACCCGCCTTGGCCTCCCAAAGTGCTGGGATTACAGGCATGAGCCACTGTGCCCAGCTTAATAACAGAATACTTGAAACTGGGTAATTTTCAAAGAAAAGGAATTTCTTGCAGTCCTGAAGGCTGAGAAGTCAAAGTTCAAGGGGTACATCTGGTGAAGACCTTCTTGCTAGTGGGGACTCTCTGAACAGCGTCCCCAGGCAGTACAGGGCATCACATGATGACATAGTTTGGATATTTATCCCTGCCCAAATCTCATGTTAAATTGTAATCCCCAGTATTGGAGTTTGGGCCCCGGGGGAGGTGACTGAATCATGGGGGCAGATTCCTCATGAATGGCTTGGGCCATCCCCTTGGTGATAAGTGAGCTCTTGCTCTGAGTTCACATGAGAACTAGTCATTTAAAAGCATGTGTCCTCTCCCCGCTACACTCTCTCTCTCTTTCTTGCTCAGGCTCTGGCCATGAGATGTGCCTGCTCCCCTTTTGCCTTCCACCATGATTGGAAGCTTCCGGAGGCCTCCCTAGAAGCCGAGTAGATGTCAGCACCCTGCTTCCTGTAGAGCCTGCAAAGCTGTGAGCCAATTAAACCACTTTTCCTGATAAATTACCCAGTCTCAGCTATTTCTTTTTTTCTTTTTCTTTTCTTTTTTTTTTTTTTTTTTGAGATGGAGTCTTGCTGTGTTGCCTAGGCTGGAGTGCAGTGGCGCGATCTCGGCTCACTGCAAGCTCTGCCTCCCAGGTTCATGCCATTCTCCTGCCTCAGCCTCCCGAGTAGCTGGGACTACGGGTGCCCACCACCACGCCTGGCTAATTTTTTGTATTTTTAGTAGAGACGGGGTTTCATTGTGTTAGCCAGGATGGTCTCGATCCCCTGACCTTGTGATCCACCTGCCTCAGCTTCCCAAAGTGCTGGGATTACAGGCATGAGCCACCATGCCTGGCCTCAGCTATTTCTTTATAGCAATGCAAGACTGGCCTAATACACATGGAAAGGGGGCTGATTGTGCTGACTCAGTTCTCTCTTCTTCTTATAAAGCCAACAGTACCACTCCCATGATAGCCAATTCATCCATTAACCCACTATTCCTTTCATTCATTAATCCATTCATGGATTAATCCATTTGTGCAGGCAGAGCTGTCATGATCTGATCACCTCTTAAAGGCCCCACCTCTCAATACTGCCACATTGGGGAATGAATATCAATATGAGTTCCGGAGGGACAAATATTCAAGCCGTAACACCCAGGAGGAGGCTAAGGTACAAGTCTTCCTTCACACAAAGTCATGCCTATTTGTTAAATGAGCAGATCCTCACCCTTTAGCCCATTAATGGTGTTATGGTCCTTTGGGTCTACCAAGCTAGAACCCTCAGAATAACGATCAATACCATTGTTCCCCCGACCTCCTCTCTTCAACACTTTGGCAGTCACTGCTCTACTGACTCCACCCCTACCCCACCCCAAATGTCTTTGCGTTTTTCTTTTCTCATGCCTAGCATAAACTTTCTTTTTTATTATTTATTTATTTATTTGAGACGCAGTTTCACTCTTGTCACCCAGGCTGGGGTGCAATGGCATGATCTCGGCACACTGCAACCTCCGCCTCCCAGGTTCAAGCAACTCTCCTGCCTCAGCCTCCCGAGTAGCAGGGATTACAGATGTGTGCCACCATGCCTGGCTAATTTTTGTATTTTTAGTAGAGACAGGGTTTTGCCACAATGGCCAGGCTGGTCTCGAACTCCTGACCTCAGATGATCCGCCCACCTCGGCCTCCCAAAGTGCTGGGATTAGAGATATGAGCCACCACGCCTGACCACCTAGCATAAACTTTCATCTCCTCCCAGGAGTTGTTCTTTTTTATTTCTACTTTTTGAGACAGGGTCTTGCTCTGTCACCTAGGCGGAAGTGCAGTGGTGCGATTATAGCTTACTGTAGCCTCTGGGGCTCAAGCAATCCTCCCACCTCAGCTTCCTGAGTAGTTAGAACTACAGATGCACACCAACACACCTTGCTAATTAAAATTTTTTTTTTTTTTTTTTTGAGACAGGGTCTCACCACATTATTCAAGCTGATTTTGAACTCCTGGCTTTAAGCAATCCTCCTGCATCAGCCTCCCAAGTAGCTGGAACTACAGGCAGGCATCACCACATCCAGCTAATTTTTAATTTTTTTTGCAGAGATGGAGTCTTGCTATGTTGCCCAGGCCAGTCTTAAATTCCTGGCCTCCAGTGATCCTCCTGCCTTGGCCTCCAAAAGCTCTAGGATTACAGGTGTGAGCCACTGCACCTGGTCCTCCTTGGAGTCTTACACCAGCTTTGCTTTCCCCCACTGAATGGTCCTTTCCATTCTCTCCTCTTTACTTCTCATTTCATCTTTCAAATTGTCAGAACAACCTCTCTAAGAAATATAGGCAGAATCACAGTTCTCCGCCCAGAAAATCACTCAGTGCTGAGTTTTATAAATAATAACAAAAACTTCTTAGCATGACATTCAGGGACCTCTATCTTCCTTCCATGCTGTTCAAGTTACTATGGCTGCAAAACCAGCCACCCCAAAACTTAGTGGCTTAAAACAATGGTATTTGTGATGCATCTAGATTGTGTGGGTGAGGAGTTCAGAAACGGCTTGGCAGAGTCATCCTTGCTTGGGGTCTTTCCCTTTGCCCT
Source organism: Nomascus leucogenys (assembly GCF_006542625.1). Lineage (NCBI taxonomy): Eukaryota > Metazoa > Chordata > Mammalia > Primates > Hylobatidae > Nomascus > Nomascus leucogenys. Next base: position 44,237,999 of record NC_044397.1, read on the forward strand.
CAGAGGTCAGCTGCATGCAGCTTGATGATTTTGGAGTCATCTGGACACTTGACAGTGGCTGAAAGATCTGGTTTCAAGGTGGCCCACTCACATGGCTGGGGAGCTGGTGCTTACTGTTGCCTGACGGGATCTCAGTTTCTCTCCACAGAGCTGCTTGAGCATCCTCGTGGTATGGCAGTGAGCTTCCCCCAGAATAAATGATCCAAAAGGCTACATAGAAGCTGTAATGTCTTTCATGATTTACCCTTGGAAGTCTCACCTTGTTAGAGTAGATAGAGAGCTAGACATGAGCAAGAGTGGGGACATTACTGGGTATATACCCAAAAGAATATTAATTGTTCTATTATAAAGGCACATGCATGCGTATGTTCACTGCAGCACTATTCACAATAGCAAAGACATGGAAGCAACCTAAATGCCCATCAGTGATAGACTGGATAAAGAAAATGTGGTTCATATACACCATGGAATACTACACAGCCATTAAAAAAGAGCGAGATCATATTCTTTGCAGGGACATAGATGGAGCTGGAGGCCATTATCTTAAGTCAATTAACACAGGAACAGAAAACCAAATATTGCATGTTTTCATTTATAAATGGAAGCTAAATGATGAGAAGACATGTACACAAAGAGGGGAACAATAGACACTGGGGCCTATGGGAGGGTGGAGGGTGGGAGAAGGAGAAGGAAGAGGATCAGGAAACCTAACTAATGGATACTAGGCTTAATACCTGGGTGATGAAATAATCTGTACAACAAACCCCCATGACACAAGTTTACTTATAACAAACCTGCGCCTGTACCCCCTGAACATAAAATAAGAGTTAAATTTAAAAAAAAAAGAGAAGAAAGCAAGGCATAGTGGTTCACACCTATAATCCCAGCACTTTGGGAGGCCGAGGTGGGTGGATCATTTGAGGTCAGGAGTTTGAGACCAGCCTGGCCAACATAGTGAAACCCCATCTCTATTAAAAATATAAGAATTAGCCGGGCGTAGTGGCGGGCACCTGTAATCCCAGCTACTCAGGAGGCTGAGGCAGGAGAATCACTTGAACCCGGGAGGTGGAGGTTGCAGCGAGCTGGGATCGCACCATTACACTCCAGCCTAGGTGACAGAGTGAGACTCCATCTCAAAAACAAAAAGAAAAGAGAGAAAATATTTAGAGGTAAAAAAAGAGAGGTCTGGAAAATCTTATACCCCAGGGACCAACCAAAACCTGAATGCTCCATATAAACAGAGAGGAAGAAAAATAACTAAGCAAAAAGAATTTCTTCTCAAGATGCCCAATAATCACTCACTCTACAGTTACTCCGTCAAAACATAGCTACCTACTAATAAAGAGGAAAATGGAAAATTCCTGAAATATACGCAGGCATAATAAGTACAGATTTAATCACTATACGACCTTCCTGGGGTGACAATAATAAACAGCGCAGTGGCTCATGCCTGTAATCCTAGCACTTTGGAAGGCCGAAGTGGGAGGATCACTTGAGCCTAGGGGTTTCAGACCAGCCTGGATAAAATAGAGAGACCCTCCATCTCTACAAAAAATACAGAAATTAGCCAAGCATCATGGCACACACCTGTAATCTCAGCTACTCCGGAGGCTGAAGTGGGAGCATCACTTGAGCCCAGGAAGTCAAGGATGCGGAGAGTCATAATTGTGCCACTGCACTCCAGGCTGGGCAACAGAGCAAGACCCTGTCTCAAAAAACAAAACAAAACAAAACCCCCAAATAAATTATGCAGCCATTAGGTAGGATTTGTATCCAGCACTAATAATCAGGAAGGGTCCTACAAACATAGTGCAGGAATTAGGCAGAGACCTAAGGGAGGAGCCAAAAAACTAGACAAAGAAAAAAGGCAGAGACTTAGGACAGAGGCAGGAACTTCAAAAAAGAGTCGGACATCATCAAAACCCAACACAGAGGCCAGATGCGGTGGCTCATGCCTGTAATCCCAGCACTTTGGGAGGCCAAGGGGGCGGATCACCTGAGGTCAAGAATTTGAGACCAACCTGGCCAACGTGGTGAAACCCCATCTCTACGAAAAATACAAAAATTAGCTGAGCGTGGTGGCGGGCACCTGTAATCCCAGCTACTCAGAAGGCTGAGGCAGGAGAATCGCTTGAACCCAGGAGGTGGAGGTTGCAGTGAGCCAAGATCACACCACTGCACTCCAGCCTGGGGGGTGACAAGAGTAAAATTCCATCTCAAAAAACAACAACGACAAACCCAACACAGAACTCCCAAGCTGCTGCTGGCTCACTGCCATCTGTAGCCTGCTTTGCCTCATCTCTGCAGCGCACTTCCTTTAAATAACTCGCTGCTGCTTATTTCCCTTCAATAAATTCTCTTTTTTGGCTAAATTAGTGGTTTTGTCCAAAATCTTTCTCCCAAGATGACAAAGAACTGAGAATTCCTATACTTCCTGGTACTGGCATCACCACTTCTGCCATATTCCCCTGGCCAAAGCAGTTCCAAAGTTCTGCCTGGGTTCAAGGAGAGGGAACATAGACATCCGCCTCTTGATGGAGAAGTCAATATCATATCCTGAGAAGAGCAAAGAGGATGGGATATATACTAGTGCAGCCATTTCTGCAAAATGCGCTGGGCCACGCGGCCCCATCTTCCACATTTCTCCAGGCACCCGGGCTTCACATACTGGCCACATGCTTTCACAACCTTGTTTCTTTCCTTCGCTGTCCCATTGAACAGAAATGCTCTCACCCACTTCATCATCCTTCAAGGGCAGCTCAAATAACACTTCCTGGATGAAGTTTCCCTGATCCTTCAGGGCAAAATGAATTATTCTCCCTGTGCACTCCCTCTGCACCCTGGTTGGACCTCTAGTTAGCATGCTTTCCTCTCTGCTATATTATTACTATTATTATTTTGAGACAGAATCTCACTCTGTTGTACTGGCTGGAGTGCAGTGACATGATCTCGGCTCACTGCAACGTCTGCTTCCCAGGTTCAAGTGGTTCTTGTGCCTCAACCTCCTGAGTAGCTGGGACTACAGGTGCAGGCCACCACACCAGGCTACTCTTTGTATTTTTAGTAGAGATAGGGCTTTCCCATGTTGGCCAGGCTGCTCTCGAACTCCTGACCTCAAATGATCCGTCCACCTCAGCCTCCCAAACTATTGGGATTACAGGCATGAGCCATCGCACCCAGCCTCTGCTATATTATTTAAGTCTATCTCCCCACCCACACCATGAGACTGTTAAATTCATCTTCCAACCTCCATTGCCTAGCTCATGGTCTAGAGGAAGTTCTGAATAATTATGTTTGCCAAGTTACGTGTACATCTGAGAGATGGCCCAGGGGAGACAGCCAGTCATGGCAGGGCGGCCACACCATGATTCTGTATGGAGCATCAGCTTCTAGACCCATCAGGCTTGTTCTGAGTTTAAGTCAGGGACCTTCTGTTGAGGAGATCCTGCATATTGATGTCAAAGCTGGTCCTGGTGTCCCAGATCCCAAGATTAAGGTAAATATGCAGAACCATGTCTGTGAAGCAGAATTGCCCCTGACTGGCTCTGGAGTGAGGAAGTCGTGGAGGAAAACATGCTTAGTTACAGTTATACTCGCTCTGCCTTGACAATAGCCTGACACTGCAGATTCACAGTCTCAAATTTAACATATACAAAATATTCTGTTTCTCCCACCCAGTCTCACCGTGGCCCAGCTTCTGCCTCCCCAAGTCTTCCCATTTCAAGATACAGCCCCCTTTGCTCAGGCCGAAAACCCCCCATGACCATTCCTTGAATCCTTTCCTGTGTTCACACCCCACACGCCAGCCATCCTCAAGTCCCAGCAGCACCACCTTTGAATAAACCCTGAATCTGATCACTTCTCTTCTGCCCAAGCACCTGGGCCAAGCCACCACCATCTCATCCAGATAGTTGCAGATGCTCCAGATCACTCTCTACTTCCATGTTCTCCTCTCTCATCCTGATCATCTGCACAATAGCTCAAGCGACCTTTCTGAAACCTACATCAGGTCGCATCACTCTGTGTGCAGACCCCTTCCAAGGGCCACCCATAACCCTGGGGGTGAAATCCGAGCTCCATGCTTTGTATGAAGGCCCTGAGTGATGTGTCCTTTGTCGCCCATTCCTCTCCTCATGGTCACTCCAGTGGCTCTCCAAGCTCCAGCCACATTGGCCTTCTCCTCTTTATCAAGTATGCCAGCCTTGTTCCCATCTCCAGCACTTCTCACTGGTTGTTCCCCATCCTTGGATGCTCTTCCTCCCATCTCATGATTGGCTCTTTCAAAGAGGAGCTCTAGCCTCTGGTCACCCTCTTCCACTACCCTGCTTTTCCTTCCTCTGTGGTTCTTATCCCTACTAGAATTATGATATGTAGCTACTGGTGGACTTCATAAACCAAAAATAAAATCCTAAGCTCCCCAAATGACTGAATGGACCCCCTCGAATCTTGAACAGAGGGGTCCCAAAGAAAACCTGAAAACCTAGTTCAGGCCATGATGGGAAGGGAGGTTGGACACACCTCACTATACCACTTCCATTTTGGAGTTTAGGCACAACTGACCAGCATTAACATTAAAATAGAGACCATAAGACAAAAAAAAAGACCCTTTGTAGTAATAAGATACCCAACTCCAACTCCAACCTGACCCTGGTACAGTGTCACATGATACATAGCAGGCCCTGAAGGAAATCAAAGTATTTTATCCCCAAATATATTTGTCTGACATATTTTGGAACGGCCCTGCCAAGCTGTCTCTTGAGGGGGAAAATTTGCACTCTGTAGAGACTCCCCTTCCCTTCCTGGGTCTATTCCTGATCCAGGAGAGATTTAACTAAGAGTCTAACACTTTTCAAGGTCTGATAAGATACAGGTACCATCAGTTTTCTCTGAAGCCTGCTACTTAGAGTCTTCATCTACATAACAAGAACCTCAGCTTCCACAAGTCTCCTTATCCTAGCTCAAGCATTCTTTCTCCCGACTTCAACTCTTCAGGCAAAGCTTAACTCTTTCAACCAATTGCCAGTCAGAACATCTTTGAATCCACCTGTGACCTGTAAGCTCCTCCTACCCCCCTGAGATGTCCTGCCTTTCCCAGTGAAGTAATGTATACCTTCCATGAATTGATTTATGTCTTTGGCTCTAACTTCTATCTCCCTAAAATGTATGAAACCAAGCTGTAACCCAGCTACCTTGGGCACATGTTCTCAAGACCTCCTGAAGCTGTGTCATGGGCCATTTGGCTTAGAATGAAACTCTTCAGATATTTTACAGAGTTTAGATTTTTTATTTTTATTTTTTGGTCACCAACTTGTTTGTTGTATGTCTCTTCCAGTAAAATGTCAAGTCCAGGAGACCAGAGACCATGTCTATCCAGGGCTGTGTTGGTGGTCCCTGGCACCTCTCCTGTCTGCAGCATGCTTTGCACTGGGTGTGGATGTGGGGAGGCAAGTGGCAGGAGGACCCTGACTCACCTAAAGCAGGCAGGGAAAGAGGCAGTACAAGAAACAACAAAACAGAGAAAACAAACTAACAGCTGGGATCAGAAAAGAGTGGCTGGTCTTCCTGAAGGAGATCTGCTGCCTTCTGGGGGTATCATACTCCTAGCCTCTGCAGAAATGGGGTCCTTATCCTTTGGGACTTGTTCCTTGGGACCCTCTATGTGTGGGGGCCTCAGGGTTGGGGAGTTTCCAGGGAAATGTAGAACTGCCTCCACATGTTCTGCAGCCCCTTGCCTGTTTTCTCCCTTCCCAGAGGAGCCTTGGAACTGGATCTCGCCCAAACATAGCTACCCCCTCAGCTTCTGTTCATCTTTTGGCAGGGGGATTATATTCACCAAGCTGAGCAACTAGCGACCCCCTTCAGCACCCACTGGGAAAGAAATCATGAATGCCAAACACAAAGAAACTCCAATTTGCAGTTCCTTTGCAGCCATTCCCAGCATTTGGATAATGAATGTGTTTCACACACAGTTGTAGGAGGTAGGTCTTCAGGAGAGGGAAGTAAAGAAGTCCCAGGTCTTTGAGCACAGGCAGCTCTGCCAATTTCAGGCAGTGTGACCTGTGACCTGAAATCTTCCTTTGTGAAATTGGGGTGGTTGTAAAAATACCTGCTTACCTGGCAAGGGTGGTGGGAATCGCCAATTATGATAATGGACAGGTCACTGCTTGGTAAACAGTTTCATTGCACTCTATCTTTGGTTGCACCTCACTTGGATAATCCCCTTTGCAATGTAAGGAGCTTGGCTCCAGCTTTCCACAAAGAGCTTGAACTTGGCTTTCCCTTAGCACAATCACGTAGTTCATGATTGTTGTTACCACCTTGGCAATTCTAAATAACAAGAAGGCCAAGGCTCATATGAAGAACTCACTTGCCCCTTAGACTTGGAGTTAATGTTCAAGAGGAACATAGGAAGATGCTGTGGCTTGTTCAAGGGTCCCTAGAACCATCCTCTTCCCTTCTTTTCTTGTGAATCTCCAGGCAGAGGGAGATGGTCAGGTCCTACTCTGTCCAAGTAAGTGGATGAGGCAGGGGAACCAGGGGGTCTCCACAGGGGATGGTTAGTGGCTCAAGGACAGGTTGGGAAGGGCACAGAGACAGGCAGAAGAGGGTCTGGCACCTGGTGGGTCTAAGTCGTGGGTCTACTCCTCAGGGAGACCATGAGAAACACACAGCATTCCTACTTTTCGAGAGGAAAATTGAGTGTGCTCTGTCCCAGAACTGTCCTGGATGAAACATCTTCTCCTCTTTGCCCTGCAGTGACTCTGGGCCTAAGAGTCCCTGGGCCTCAGCCTATTTTGGGGGCTGGAACCCTTGTGCTGAGAATGCTGACCAGCAAGCCAAAAGTTATGAGTCTGTCATCTTGATACCCTGAAGGAGTGTGTGTGTGTGTTTGAATGAGTATCTGTCTCACGCTCATTGTCCATCCATCCATCCATTCATGCATCCATTAATGGATGGATCCATTAATGATCCACTCAATCATTAATCAACAAACTTGTACTGGGCTCCTAACATACATGACTTCCACACTTGTTACCCTCTGACCTTTTCAACCTTGGGAAGTCAGGCTTCTTATCCCATCTGACTACCAGTGCCACTGAGGCTTAGTGGGGATAAGAGCTTCCAGGGTCATACAGTGACATCATGTAGGGTTGGGATTAGAACCTAGATATTCTGCCTCAAAGTTGACTGTTCTATCTAGCATAATAACAGTTATTATGTCCTGTTTCTGCTTTGTGTCAGAGCCTGAACTAGGGGTTTTATGCATATCTTATTTAATGCCCCCTGCTCTGGTTTGAATGTGCGTTCCCTCCAAAATTCATGTTGAAACTGAACCTCCATTGTGGTGGTATTGAGAGATGGGGCCTTTTTAGGATGTGATTAAGTCATGAGGGCTCTCACCCTCATGAGAGGATTAATGACCTTTACTTCTTTTATTCTTCTGCTCTTCTGCCATGTGAGGACTCAGCATTTGTCCTCTTTCCATCCGTTCCTCCATGTAAGGACACCTGGATGGCACCATCTATGAGCAATGGGCCTCCTCCAGACACCAAACCAACCACTGTCTTGATCTTGGACTTCCCACCCTCTAAAACTGTGAGAAATAAATTTTCGTTCTTTATGAATTACCCAGTCTATGGTCTTTTGTTATAGCAGATGATATAGTTTGGATATTTGTCCCCTCCAAATCTCAGGTGAAAATGTGATCCCCAATGTTGGAGGTAAGGTCTGGTGGGAGGTGTTTGGGTCATGAAGTTGGATCCCTTATGAATGGCTTGGTGCCATTTTCTCAGGAGTGAATGAGTTCTCACTCTTAATTCCCATGATAACTGATTCTTAAAAGGACTCTGGCACTTCCCTCCTATCTCTCTTGCTCCATTTCTCATCATGTGATATGCTGGCCCCCTTCACCTTCCACCATAAGTAGAAACTTCCTGAGGTCCTCACCAAAAGCAGATGCTGGCACCATGCTTCTTGTACAGCCTGCAGAACTGTGAGCAAAATAAACCTCTTTTCTTGATAAATTACCCAGCAAAGGGAGTAAGACACCCACCTTTTGAGGTGAACAGCATTCACCCAACTTTACAGCTGAGTCAATAGAGGCCAAGAAGGGTTAAATAATTTGCCCAAGGCTATTCAGTATGGAAGTCTTGGTACCCTGAGTGGGACAGACCAGACAGCTGGCAGCTGCCATGGAGCCTGCAGCCTGAGGAGAGGGAGAACTTTGCCCTGGAGAATAGAGGGTGTGGAAGCTCTCTCAGGCCTCCAGAGGTCCAGCCAGCCCTAGGCTGAAGCATTCTGCAGAAGTCTTTCATAGAGGAGGTCCTGTAAGCCCAGGGGCCCAGGGATTTGAAACTGGGATTTGAACTCTCATCCTCCTGAATTGAAGGTCATGTCTGTGCTACAAATCCCACCCTCCAACCCCTGCTTACAATGCATAGTTAAAAACCAGCTTTATTGAATATAATTGACATGCGATGCAATTCATTACGCAATGCATTGGGTTTTATTATATTCACAGAGTTAATTGTCACTACAATTTTAGAACATTTTCATCACTTAAAAAGGAAGCCCCACCTTTTATCTGTCATCACGCAAACCCCATACCCCTGGGCCCTAGGCAAGCACTAAGCTACTTTCTGTCTCCATAGATTTGCTGATTCTGGACACTTCATACAAATGGAATCATATGATATATGGTCCTTTGTGACTACCTTCTTTCACTTAACGTAATGTTTTGAGATTCATCTACATTGTAACATGCATCAGTACTTCATTTTTTTCCCTATGGCTTAATAATATTACATGGTGTGGATAGTCCACACTCCACATTTTGCTTATCCATTCATCAGTTGATAGTCACTTGAGTTGCTTCCACTTTTGGCTATGGTGAATAATGCTCATAATGCATATTTAAAATTTTTTATTTAATTTTTTAAAAATGTTTATAGATTTGAGGGTACACATGCAGTTGTGTGTTACCTGAATATATCGCATAGTGGTGAAGTCTGGGCTGTTAGTGTACCTATCACCCAACTAGTGTACATTGTACCCAATAGGTAGTATTTCATCCTTCAACTCCCTCCCACCTTCCCACCTTTTGCAGTCTCCAATGTCTATAATTCCACTCTGTATGTCTGTGTGTACCCATTGTTTAACTTTCACTTGTAAGAGAGAAAATGTGGTTCTTGACTTTTTGTTTCTGAGTCATTTTACTTAGGACAATAGTCTTCAGTTCCATCTATGCTGCTGCAAAAGATGATTTCATCCTTTTTCGTGGCTGAGTAGTATTCCATGGTGTGTATATATGTGTATACACACACACACACACACACACACCATGGAATACTACTACAACAAAATTGTGAGATATATATGAGATACATGTATATATCTCACATTTTCTTTATCCAAACATCTGTTGGTAGACACTTAGGTTGATTCCATGACTTTGCTATTGTGAATAGTGCTGTGATGAACATATGACTAACAGGTGTCTTTTTGATAACATTTCTTTTCCTTTGGATAATTACCCAGTAGTGGGATTATAGGACTGAAGAATATTTCTATTTTCAGTTCTCTGAGAAATCTCCGTACTGTTTTCCGTAGAGGTTGTACTAATTTACATTCCCACCAATGATGTATATGCATTCCCTTTTCTCTGCATTTTTTCCAACCTCTGTTGTTTTATGACTTTTACTAATAGCCATTCTGACTGGTATGAGATGCTATCTTGTTGTGGTTTTAATTGTATTCCTCTGATGATTAGTGACGTTGAGCATTGTTTCAAATGGTTTTTGGCTACTTGTTTGTCTTCTTTTGAAAAATGTCTGTTCACGTCCCTTGTTCACTTTTTAATGGAGTTATTTGTTTTTCCTTGTTGAGCTGTTTATGTTCCTTGTAGATTCTGGACACTAGCCATTTGTTGAATGCATTTACAATGCATTTAGAAAAGAGAAGATGGAAAAAAAAAAAAAAAAAACAGAAGATAAAAGAGACCCAAGGCTTGGGCAGTTCACGTTGCCTACTTGCCCATTTCAAGAATGGACGTGTGCTGGGCGCAGTGGCTCACACCTGTAATCCCAGCACTTTGGGAGGCTGAGGTGGGCAGATAACCTGAGGTCAGGAGTTCGAGACTAGCCTGTCCAACATGGTGGAAAAAAAAAAAATTGGCTGGGTGTGGTGGCACATGCCTATACTCCCAAGTACTCAGGAGGCTGAGGCAGAAGAATTGCTTGAACCCAGGAGGTAGAGATTGCAGTGAGCTGAGATCCAACCACTGCACTCCAGCCTGGGCGACAAGAGTGAAACTTCATCTCAAAAAAATAAAAAAACATTAAGAATGGACAGTGTGAGGGTGGCCATGGTGAGGACAGAGAGCTGGCCTAGCTGCCATCCACCCTGAGGCCACGGCCCTGGGCTTCAATAACCTCCTCTATGAGAGACTTCTTCAGAATGCTTCAGCCTAGGGCTGGCTGGACCTCTGGAGGCCTAAGAGAGTGGCCACACCCTCTCTTCTCCAAGGAAAGGTTCTCCCTCTCCTCAGGCTGTAAGCGCCATAGCAGCTGCCGGCTCCTTGGTCTGTTCCACCCAGGACAGGGATCAGGGAGAGACAGGATGCTGGCATTTTCTCTGTACACTCCTATAGCCAGACAGCCCCAGGCCCCTGCCCCTCCTGACATAGTTACATACCTCAGCCTTTGAATCAATTTAACACCAGCCAGGGCACCACTTAGCAGGTTCGTTAGGTCTCCGTTGCTCTGCTGGAGAGGAAACTCATTTGCAGGGTAATTTAAAAAGCCTGTTACATGCATCTGATTCCAGAAATAAACCTTTTGATTCCTCAAAGACGAAAAGGTAAAAAACTTGAAAGGCATTTATTACTTTTTTAATGAAATGGGCAAGATGTGAATTCTCACTTCAGGAGAAAAAGAGCAGGACAGATCGTTGGCTCAGCGGGGACCCCTACCTGCCCTTCCAGTGGCCGAGAGAGATCAAGTGTTGGTTATCTCCTTAGAAAGGTGTCCTGCAGTCTTGGTGGCAGCCACTGTGCGTGAGCCTTGGAGATACAGAAGTAGGATAGGTTTCGATGGGAGCTGGGCCAGTGGATGTCGGTGGGGAAAAGTACCGGGAGCTAAATGTGGGAGCTACAACAAAACAGCGTGTTCTGGACAGCATCATGGGCCTCATAGTTGCAGAATCATTTAGAAGAATGAAGACAGAAGGACAGGAGACTCCTAAGTAGATAGCATCAACGTTGACTCGCTCAAAGCGGAAAGTGGGCTCAAAGTCAGGAACAGAGATTTTCTGGGCCAGCAGGTTACAGAATCTGAAGATTTCTTGGAACAAGAAGATTTCTTAGAACTGTAGCCACCAAATGAACCACGGTTATGGAGGCCTGGGGGCAGGCAGGACAGGGAAAGCAGAAGCCCTCTTGTGCCACCGTTAGGAGGACAGAGACGACTCAGTGGTTTAGAGGAGACATATCAGTAATAGGATATGTCCTGTTACTCACAGTTCTGCGTTGCTGGGGACACATCTGCAGAGCAGGCCTGGGTTAGCAAAGGGACCAGACGTCCTTAGGGTTTCTACCCCACACCTTTCTCCTTACACAGGTGTCCCGGTGTGACAACAAGCTGGCGATACTCGATGTACTCCTGCATCTGGGGTGGTCTGCTGTGCACTACCCAACGATGTGGACTTGGGACCATGGGAGAGGATGCCTCCTCATTCTAGGGATTCCTGGGCCCCTCTGCTGGCCTCAGGCAGGAAAGGGCTGGGGAGTTGTGATGGGGTACATGAATGATGATGGGTTTGGAGATCCAAACTTGGGGAAACCATGAATCTGGGAGATTGAAGAAAGAACCTCAAGTCATGGGGAGCTGCAGAGTTTACGAGTCTTTGGGGCTCCCCATTGAGGCAGAACTAGTCTGCAACTCAGGGGCTCCCTTTGCCCCTGGGTCACAACCTAAATAGTTGGAAAGCTATTTGTTCTCTGGGTGCCCTGGGGCCCATTTAGATGCAGTATCAGAGCATGGCACAGCACAGCTGGAAACTGTCTTAACAGTGGGGTCCTGGGGTTTTAAACAGATCCAAAAACCCTAAGGGGTTGCTTAAAAGGTGTCTCTGGGAAACTAGAGGGAAAGAGGGCATGACAGAACTGGCCACCAGCTGGCCTACATAGAGTCTTTGTGCAAATTAGAAAAAGCAGCCCTGTTGGGCAGATGCATCCCTTTGGGCACATGCCTGGTACCAGACAGAATATTTTTGCAAAGAAAAAGACATACGATTTGGCAAATGAACTGCAGGCTGGATTTGTGGTGCCTTTGTGCAGTGTACAACCTACTCAAGCGTATGTAGGCTGCATCATGACCCTTTGAAAAATCTCCGCGTCTTCATACCCAGAACCTGTAAATGTTATCCCTCATGGCAAAGGAGACTTGCAGATGTGATTAAATTAATGATTTTGAAATGGGGAGGTTAGCCTGGATTATTGAGTGGATGCAATGTAATCACAAGGGTTCTTATAAGAGGGAGGAAAGAAGGTCAAAGGAAGAGGTAGGAGATGTGATTCCAGGAATGGGTCATGCGCCAAGAAGTGCAGGTGGGACGCTTCTAGAAACTGGAAACAGCAAGAAAACAGATTCTCCCCAAGAGCTTCCAGAAGGAATGAGTCCTGCCAATACCTTGACTTCAGCCCTGTGAGATCTGGACTTTTGACCTCCAGAACAGTAAGATAATAACTTTGTGTTGTTTTAAGCCACCAAGTCAGTGGTAATTTGATAGAGAAGCAGTAGTGTATTTGTTCGTTTTCATGCCGCTATAAAGAGCTGCCTGAAACTGGGTAATTCATAAAGGAAAGAGGTTTAATTGACTCACAGTTCCTCATTGCTGGAGAGGCCCCAGGAAAGTTACAACCATGGCGGAAGGCAAAGGAGAAGCAGGATGGAGTGAGTGCAAGCAGGGGAAATGCCAGATGCTTATAAAACCATCAGATCTCGTGAAACTCACTCATTATCAATGAGAACAGCATGGGGGAAATTGCCCCCAGGATCCAATTACCTCCAACTGGTCCTGCCCTTGACACGTGGGGATTATGGGAACTACAATTCAAGGTGAGATCTGGATGCGGACACAGAGCCAAACCATATCAAGTAGGAAATAGCTCTTCCATTGCCTCTTTCCTCAAGCAAGCCTTCTATTTTCATCTGTGATGTACTTTGGAATTCCAAATAAGATTTCAACTGAAGAAGCAGGACTGCTGCTGAAAGCATTTGAAAAATGCATTGCTAGATGGCAAAGTATTGTTTCAATGTTAAATTTACTGAAGTTGATAACTGTACTGGAGTTCTAAGAGAATCTCCTTATTCTTAGGAAATACACACAGAAACATTTAGTGTAGTGCATGGAACTTTATATCTCAAATGGTTCAGAAAAATGTGTGTGTGTAATGTGCACATACACACACATATGAAGAGACAGAGTGATACATAAAACAGGTGGAAACATATTCACAATAAGTAATTCTCAGTGAAGGCATATATATGCATGTTCTTCATGTTCTTACAACTTTTCTATAAATTTGAAGTTATTTCCAAATATCAAAGTGAAGAAGAAAACCTGCTGTGATCCAATTTGATATGATTTGGTTGTGTCCCCACCCAAATCTTATCTTGAATTGTAGCTCCCATAATTTCCACGTGTCATGGGAGTGACGTAGTGGGAGGTAATTGAATCATGGGGGAGGTTCTTTCCCGTGCTTTTTCTCATGATAGTGAAAAGTCTCACGAGATCTGGTGGTTTATAAAGGGGAGTTCCCCTACACATACTCTCTTTTGCCTGCCGCCATGTAAGACATGACTTTGCTCCTCTTTTGCTTTCTGCTATGATTGTGAGGCCTCCCCAGCCATGTGGAACTGTGAGTCCATTAAACCTCCTTTTCTTTATAAATTACCCAGTCTTGGGTATGTCCTTATTAGCAATGTGGGAACAGACAAATACACAACTTCTCTCAGGTTAGCGTTGAGAACTTGGAGAAAGTCATAGGACCTCAGGAATAGTTTGTAGCTAAGCTGAGACCCCTGGCCCCGATCTTAATGGTGTTTTTTGAGGCAAACACTCCTGGGAGTTGTAGTATATTAAACCAGTTTATTCTAAGGTGTTGATGACTTCCCAGAGGCTATTATTCTGACTATGGGATGTTGGTTGCCCAACGGCTTTCTGACTGTAGGTGGAGCAGGGAAATGATCTCAAAGGGTGACAAAAAGCCCAGAAACTTTCCAGTTTTCTTTATGAGTGGTCTTGTCCTAGAGACATCCCATCATGTCATTATTTGCCACTATCCTGAGCATGTAAATGTATTGGGATTCATGAACTGTCCTTCCTCCCACTAGGTCCCAGGGAACACTCTGATCATTCATTCATTGATTTATTTAATCAATCAATAAACATTTATTGAACACATGCTATGTGGTCAGTTTATTATAAATGCTAGTCACACAATAACAAATAACATAGCATGAATAAGTGAGATAGGTTTGCATGGAGCTTACATTCTAGGGGAGAGAAAGGATTAAGAAGTAAAACAAAAGAAAAATTTTGTTTAGAGGTAAAGAAGATAATAAGAAAGAGTGTTAACATAAGGCAGCAGTTCCCAACTTTTTGATTGCATGCCTCTTTATCAAAGCATTTTGAGCAGGCTGGGCACAGTGGCTCATGCCTGTAACTCCAGCGTTTTGGGGAAGCCAAGGTAGGAGGATTGCTTGAAGCTAGGAGTTTGAGACCAGCCTGGGCGACATAGTGAGACTCCATCTTTACTCCCCAAAATTTTCGAGCACTTGCCATAATACATGCACACATTTAGACATGTGCATAAATAATTGTTTATACCTAATATGATGTACCATTGTACTAAGGCATTATAAAACACACAAAATAGAGATGTTATAAAAGTGGGGTGAAACATAACAGATGAAAATTCTATCACTTTCTTCTTGTTCCTCATTATGTCATCTTTGGCACCCCAAGGGGGTGTGCGGTGCTCTGGAGCCCCCTGAGGGAGAGGAAAAGGGTCAGAATGGCCAAGGAAGGTCTCTCTGGGGAGTAAAAGGAAAATAAAATCTTGCAACCCCAAGCTCACTATGCTAAAGGGAAAGTTAAGCTTGGAAAACTGATTCAGTAAAACTACCTTCTTTTTGTTCCCAGACCGCTGTAATTTCACACGCTTACTTTATCTTATGTAAAATGTAGATCTACCAAGGGAGATGAACGCAAAATTGACTTTTCCCCCCACTCGGCTCTTTTCATATGTGAAATGTGGATTCAGTGAGCGCTCTTCAAAGCCTCACAACGATGTGACCACTTGCCTCATGGTCTACCCTCCCCCTCCTGCCCACTTTTTTCCCTTGAAATAGCGAAGTTCACGAAATCCTCTTTGGAAAAAGCAAAGGCCACAGATCTGACTGTAACTTGTGTTTCATTTTTCCAGGTGCGTCCTCAACCATGGCAAATTAAACCTCTAAATCCACTGAGATTTGTCTCGGTCACTTTTGGTTTACAGGGGAGATAGCATTTGCTTTGAGCCATAACTATGGAGAAGGAGTTGCCAAGAGATCTTGGGGAGAAGCTTCTAAGTAGAGGGATCAGTAGTTACCAGACCCAGAGGAGGGAGTGGGCTTGGTGTTTCTGAGGAAGATATAGAGGGTCAGGGTGGCTGGAGCAGAGGGAATGGAAGGCAGAATAGCCAGAGTGTAATCTAAGAGGAAGACAGAAGCCAGATCCAGGAGGCCTGCAGGACTCTCTGGGAGTGTGGACTTCATTCTAACATCACAGGAAGCCATTAGAGGACTCCCAGCAGAAGAATGGTATAATCACCTTGTGTCTATGACACACGCATATATATATAGATACATACACATATACATGTATATACATACAGATATAGACACACACACACACACACACATATATATATATATACACACACATATATATTTTTTTTTTGGCGGGGGGACAGGGTCTTACTGTGTTCTCCAGGCTGAAGTGCAGTGGCATGATCTACTCACTGCAGCCTCAAACTCCTGGGCTCAAGCCATCCTCATGACTCAGCCTCCTGAGTGACTGGGACAAAAGGTGCACGCCACCACAACTGGCTAATTTTTAATTTTTGTAGAGACAGAGGTCTTGCAATATTCCCCAAGCTGGTCTCAAACTCCTAGCCTCAAGGGATCCTCCCAGTTTGGCCTCCCAAAGTGCTGGGATGACAGGCATGTGCTACTGCGCTTAAACCATATGTACATTTTAAACAATTTTACCAGCTACTCTTAGAGAACACATTGTAGGCTTGGAAGCAGAAATAGGGAGAGCAGGTAGAGCTTTTTGCAATAGTCTGGGTGGGAGATGATGATGGTTTGAATTAGGGTGGCCAAGGAGCAAGAGGGGAGCAGATGGATTGGGATCTATTTTGGAGGGAGAGTTGACAGTTTGGGTGGGCTATAAAGTGGTGAAGGGTCAGGGCTGCCACCTGGATTTCTGGCCCAAGTAACCGGATGAAGGGTGGTGCCCTTCACTGTCATTGGAACCTGGGGTGAAGGAGGGGCTCAATGCCACTCCTGATGGGAAAGAGAACAGGTGTACTCTTTTTTTTTGAGATGGAGTCTCACTCTGTTGCCCAGGCTGGAGTGTAGCGGTGCGATCTCAGCTCACTGCAACCTCTGCCTCCCCAGTTCAAGCGATTCTCCTGCCTCAGCCTCCTGAGTGAGTAGCTGGGATTATAGGTACGGGCCACCACGCCCAGCTAATTTTTTTGTATTTTTAGTAGAGATGGAATTTCACCATGTTGGTCAGGCTGGTCTCGAACTCCTGACCTTGTGAGCCGCCAGGTGGACTCTTATATGTGTGAGTCTGTATACGCATGCAGGGAAGGTCAGGACTGTGGGTGTACATTTGAGCATTGTGGAGGAGAGAGGTGGAGGCTTCTGGGCATGGCTGGCCTATGCATGGTATCAGAGAGCAGCGTGTAAGTAGCAGGGGATAGCACGGGAGCCCAGGACAGGAAAAAGCTGCAGAAAGAAAAACATCACTAGAGAGGTACTGCACCCTCATTCAGATTTTGCTCCCGTTCAGTCGAAATTGTTTTGCATTGTGAAGTGATGTAGCTTTATTGCAGCAGCAGCCACGGGGTCCTGGAGCTGGGAGGCTCAGAGGACCTTTGCTATGGAAGAATGTCAAGTTCAGCTCTCTGGCAGCAGGTGGCTGGCTCAGAAACCTCCGCGTGCAGGAGCCCACACTGGTCCCTGAGGAGGCACTTGTGCAGCGCCCCCCGACTTGCCTCCCTAACTCCTCCTTTCCTCCGCATTGCAGCTGGTTCCCAGGGCCTGGAGCTCACGACACCTTAACAAATGATCCAGCCCAGCAGAGCAAATGGCTGTTCCAACAGGAGAGATCTAGGCTTCCCCAGGAGGGCTGAACGCATTTTCACATGTTTGTCTGTAGAGCTGGTACAGTCCCCCAGTCACAGATTCCTGCAGTAAGCAATAGCATTTTATTTTCTTATAAGAGCACTTAATATGTCTTTTTTTTTTTTTTTTTTTTTGTAGAGACAAGGTCTCACTCTTGCCCAGGCTGGAATATAGTAGTGAGATCATAGCCCACTGCAGCCTCCAACTCCTGGGCTCAAGCGATCCTCCCATCTCAGCCTCCCAAAGTGCTGGAATTACAGTCATGGGCCCAGCATTCTCATCTTAACTTAAACATTATTTTCTGCTAACTCCAAGTTTTAAGACAAAGTTTTGCTCCTTTTTAATGAAATGCAGATTGAAGAATCGTTTCTGAAGCCACCTATGACTTGTAAGTTCCTACTTCAAGATTTCACCTTTTTGAGGCCAAATCAATGTATACCTTCCATGTATTGATGTATGTCTTTGCCTACAACTCCTGCCTCCCTAACATGTATAAAACCAAACTGTAATTTGACTGCCTAGGGACCAGTTACTCGAAACTTCTTGGGTTTGGGTTTTCCCTGGGCCATGGTCACTCATATTGGTTCAGAATAAACCTCTTTAAAACATTTTACAGAGTTTGGTTTTTCCATTAACAAGTTCAAAATACTAATTTTTGAGCTAGCTCCCAGGCATCTAATTAACTGGATACTGGAGGCCCAGGGCTGGCAAGGACCCAAGTGGAGACTAAGGGCATCTTTCTCTGCTGAGCCTGAACCCCCATAACTTCCCACAAACACCTCCTATGATAGGGAGCTCTCTGCCATAATCTTCAGGTGTTTCTGACTTTAGAAAATTCTTCCTTAATTCAAGGCAAAACTCTGCCTCTTGTCATTTCCATTTATTGATCCTGATTCTGTCCTCTAGATAGGAAACAAAACAAAGCTTTTCCCCATGAAAGCTTAGGATGAAATATTCAGTGTTCTTCATAATCTTCAAGAGCTAACCTTTTTTTTTTTTTCAGACAGTGTCTCACTCTGTCACCCAGGCTGGAGTGCAGTGATGTGATTTCAGCTCACTGCAACCTCCACCTCCCGGGTTCAAGCAGTTCTCATGCCTCAGCCTCTTGAGTAGCTGGAATTACAGGTGCACGCCACCGTGCCAGCTAATTTTTGTATTTTTAGTAGAAACAGGGTTTCTCCATGTGGCCAGGCTGGTCTTGAACTCCTGACCTCAAATGATCCACCTGCCTTGGCCTCCCAAAGTGCTGGGATTACAGCGTGAGCCACCGTCCCCAGCCCAGCTAAACCTTCTTGAAACTAAATGTTCCCAGGTCCTCTGATGGCCCTTCTGATTATGGCATTTTAGAAGTTCATCCTTCCAGTCACAGCCTGGGGCCAGGCTGGCCT
Source organism: Nomascus leucogenys (assembly GCF_006542625.1). NCBI lineage: Eukaryota > Metazoa > Chordata > Mammalia > Primates > Hylobatidae > Nomascus > Nomascus leucogenys. Next base: position 44,256,846 of record NC_044397.1, read on the forward strand.
TGGCTGGTAATGTAGGAAGAGAGGGACCAGATCTGCCCCCCTGGGGACCCAGTTGGTATGGACAGGAGGTGCCTATCTGCAGGGCAGAACACAGGCCCCAAGGGGTAATAATGGCTAACATTGATCAAGTGACCAGTATGTGCCAGGATTCAGCTAACTTTTGTTTTTGTTTGTTTGTTTGTTTGTTTGAGACAGAGTTTTGCTCTTGTTGCCCAGGCTGGAGTGCAGTGATGCAATCCTAGTTCACTGCATCCTTGAACTCCTGGGCTCAAGTGTTCCTCCTGTCTCAGCCTTCTGAGTAGCTGGGACTACAGGTGTGTGCCACTATAAAAAAATTTTTTTTTGCTTAATTAATTATTAATTTATTTTTTGATGAGATGGGGGTCTCTCTATGTTGCCCAGACTGGTCTGGAACTCCTGGTCTCAAGCAATCCTCCTGCCTTGACCTCTCAAAGTAGTAGGATTCCAGGCTTAAGCCACTACACCTGGCTGTCTCTTAAATATTTAAAAACACCTCCAGCTTGAGTGGGAGGCTTGTGTCCTCTGGGCAGTCACAGATGAGAAGAAACAGGACATCTGGTGCCTCGCCTCAGTCCTGAGGGAAACTGTGTTCTGTCCGAAGGAAGCAAAGCAGAGAAATCTGGTTGGATCACAATTGTTCCATGAAGCTCTGAGGAAGTCCTGGAATATTTGGACCCCCTTTAGGGACTCTGACATTCACTGAACTATGCTTCTAAGTGGCTGATAAATATGAAGAGATTGATTCCTTAACTTAAAAAGTATTTATTCAGCCTGGACAACATAGCAAGATCCTGTCTGTATGAAAAATATTTTTAAAAATTAGCTGGGCATAGTAGTTCATGCCTGTAGTCGCAGCTACTCAGGAGGCTGAGGCAAGAGGATCACTTGAGCCCAGGAGGTCAAGGCTACAGTGAGGTATGGTTGCACCTCTGCACTTCAACCTGGCAACAAAATGATACCGCCTCAAAAAGCAACAACAACAAAAGGATTTACTGCAAGTAGAAGGCCTCCCTTTGTATTGGGCATAGTAGAATTCTCTTGATGGCTAATTTTATCTGTCAACTTGTCTGGGCCATAGTGCTCATATATTTGCTTGAACATTATCCTAGATGTTTCTGAAAAGATGTTTTTTGGATGAGATTGACATTTGAATCAGTGGACTTTGAGTGAACCTGATTACAATTCAGAATGTGGGTAGGTCTTGTCCAATCAGCTGAAAGCCTGCATAGAACAAAGACTGATTTCCTCTGAGCAAGATGGCATTCTGCTAGCAGACAGCATTTTGACTTGAATTGAAACGTCAGTTCTTCCTTGGGTCTCCAGCCTGCTGGCTCACCCTACAGAGTTTGGACTTGTACCTCCACAATTTCTTAAAGGCAGTCTCTCTCGCTCTCTCTTTCTCTCTCTCTTGCCATACACACATGCGTGTGCACACACACACACACCCACACACTATTGGTTCTGTTTCTCTGGACAATCTTGGTCAATACACCTCTGATAAGGATTTTTTAAAATTATTTATTTATTTATTTTAAAGACAGGGTCTTGCTATGTTGCTTAGGCTGGTCATGAACTCATGAACTCCTGGGCTTAAGTGACTCTCTTGCCTCAACCTCCTGAGTAACTGGGACAATAGGCATGAGCCACCATGCCTGGCTAGGATTTTAATGTTCTCTTTTGTAGCCAAAGCACATAGGTTGCCACCTAGGTGGATCTAAGAAAATCGTCCAATTTAGGTCACCCCAGGCATTTCATAGTTGAATCAAGCTGGAGGGACTCTCCATGGAGAAACTTGTCCTGCAGATGGGACACGCATTCCCCACAGGCACGGGGCAGATTGACCTTTGGATATACCATAGCAGCTTGCCCATCTAAGAGGAGCCTCACAATTGCCTAGGTCCACTCCAAGTACCAAGTCTCCCCCAGCCCAGGACCTCAGGTAGCTCTAGATTTTGGTATATTCTGCATTGTGCAGAGACTGGCTTTATGTGCTTACAGGGGGCTGTTGGACCAATCCTACCCTATGTCTCCTGGGAAAGAGCCTAATTTGAATTCAAACCTGCCCTCACATCCTAGAGCTTGCACCACCTTTACCCTTGTGTGCTGCCTAGAGGGTCCACTTTGCTCAAGGCTCAAGACCACTCTGATCCTGGACACTATACACGTATACACATGTGAGATTTCCTGATTCTATGGCCTGCCTGACATCAGGCTTTCCCATCTCTCGGGGGGCTCTTAAAACTTCCTCTTGAGAACAGAGAGTGTTCCTTTTATCTTCCTCTTCCCAACCTCCAGAAGGAGACTGAGAATATAATAAATAACTCATGCTTGTTAAATAAATAAATAGAAGAATATGACTTTCCCCACCCTTTTCCCAAAGAAGTAGGTATACCCCAAGCTGGAAGATTCCCACCTGAGGCCAAAGTAGCTCTTGCATGGCAGCCAGATGCTTTTGTGAACAATTTGTCCACAATAGGGTCTAGACCAAGGCAAATTAGTAAGAAGGATGAGATGGAGATATATTACGCTAGCAAATGTTGGTACAGAACTTGCCCTGCCACCAAGGTGTTTGCCTTTTTGGTTCCAGTTGGGCTTGGTTAAGGTAGAAAACCCACCTTCATTTAACACTAGTTAATGACTTTTTTTTTTTTTTGAGACAGAGTCTTGCTGTCGCCCAGGTTGGAGTGCAGTGGCGCTATCTCGGCTCACTGCAGGCTCCGCCCCCCGGGTTCACGCCATTCTCCTGCCTCAGCCTCCCGAGTAGCTGGGACTACAGGCGCCCGCCATCTCGCCCGGCTAATTTTTTGTATTTTTAGTAGAGACGGGGTTTCACTGTGTTAGCCAGGATGGTCTCGATCTCCTGACCTCGTGATCCGCCCGCCTCGGCCTCCCAAAGTGCTGGGATTACAGACGTGAGCCACCGCGCCAGGCCGTTAATGACTTTTTGATGTACTTCACTACTCATCCTTCTGGCCCATATCACCTCACTTCTCCGTGTACAGAGCCTGCCTAGGACTGGTGGCTTTGGCTTTACCTGTCTCGGATGAGGTATCAGGACCACAAATGTTCTGAGGGAAAAAATTAAAAACAGAACTACCATTTGACTCTGCAATCCCATTACTGGGTATATACCCAAAGGAAGATATATTGTCCTACCAAAAAGACACCTGCACCCACAGCAGTATTCACAGTAGCAAAGACATGGGACAAACCAAGGTGCCCATCAATAGTTGATTGGATAAAGAAAATGTGGTAGATATACACCACTATGCAACAATAAAAGAGAACAAAATCATGGCCTTTGCAGCAATATGGATGCAACTGGAGACCATTATCCTAAGTGAATTAATCCAGAAACAGAAAACTAAATATCACATGTTCTTACTTACAAGTGGGAGCTAAACAATGGGGACACATGGAACAATAAACACTGGGGATTCCAAAAGGAGGGAGAAAGAAATGGAGGGAGGGAAGGGATCAAAGTTTAAAAAACTACCTACCAGGTACTATGTTCACTACTTGGCTGATGGGATCATTAGAAGTCCAAACCTCAGCATCATGCAATATACCCACGTAACAAACCTGCAGAGGTACCCTCTGAATGTAAAAACTCCCCCTAAACCAAAAAAACCCCAAAGATATTTCCAGGTTCCCTAAGTGTATCATCTTTCTCTTCCCTGTCAATCAACATATCAGACATCTTTTGAGAAATAGTTTCTTTGTGTATTCATGAATACTTCTAGCTAAATATATGACTATCCCAGACATTTTCTTTGGCTCTCCCTTCAGTCTTATAGGGATTGGGTCCCTAGAGTTTAAAAGGAGCTGTAGAAGGCTACCCTCATTGCCAATAATAATCAGCCAAAAAGGCCACTGATTTTCTCCTAGTCTTCCTCTCCTACCCATCCTAACTACAGAACTCTTGAAGGAAGACTAGAGGGGTCATGAAGTTGTAGCAAGGAGCATGTAACTTGAGCTACTGCTTCTTGGAAAAATGTCCCAATTCCTTTCTGCAAGAATCTAAGTTGCTGGCCAGGGGTCAAAGTGAAGGTGGGATTCTGTTCTGTGACTCCCAAGAGTGGAGTAAGTCTGAGAATGGATGAGAGGGCACTTGGCAAAATCAGTGACCAAGACCAAAGGGCAAATCCATAAGGCCAGGACACAAGCATGAGTGGCCAAACTGTAATGAAGGGAAAGTCAAGCTAAAGGGTGTCAGAGGCAGTTGCAGAGACTGGGATATTACAGGTTGAATTATGTTCTCCCAAGAATGATAGGTTGAAGCCCTCCCTTCCCCCAACCCAGTATTCAGAATGTGACTGTATTTGGAGATAAAGTCTTTAAAGAAGTGTCTTAGTCAATTTTGTCTTGCTATAACAAAATATCACAGACTGAGTAATTTATAAAGAAAAGAAATTTATTTCTCACAGTTCTGGGGGCTGGGAAGTCCAATATCAAGGTAATGGCATCTGATGAGGGCCTTCTTACTGTGTCATTCCATAGAAGAAGGCAGAATGGTGACAGAACATACTCAACAGAGAAAGGCAAGAGAGGGCCAAATTCACTTTTATAATCTACTTTGTGATAATGAATCCACTCCCATGACAACAACATTAATGCATGCATGAGGGCTCTGTCCTCTTAAAGATCTCACCTCTCAACATTGTTGCATTGGGCATTAGGTTTGCAACATATGAGCTTTGGGGGATACATTCAAACCACAGCAAGAGGTGATTAAGTTAGAATGAGCTTGCCAGAGTGGATCCCTAATCCAATCTGACTGGTGTCCTCATAAGAAGAGAAAGAGACATCAGGGATGCACTCACATAGAGAAAAGTTCATGTGAGGATATAGGGAGAAGGTGGCCTTCTGAAGCCAAGGAGAGAGGCCTCCAAAGGAACCAACCCTGCCAACACTTTGATCTTGGACTTCCATCCTCCGTAACTGTGTGACAATAAATGTCTGCTGTTTGGGGACCCCAGGTATTTTTGTGTGGCAGCTTAATGATAAGGCTAAGGTGTCCCTGCCTCAATGTTCCTGGTCATCAGTCAGGTGGATCAAAGCTGGGTTGGGCTGAGTTAAGGATATAAAGTTGGGATTGGGTAACTGCCATGGGGCTTCCTTAAACTTAAGAAAAAGGGGACAGAAGGTGGCTCTGGATGTTGACAGAGTCTCCTGACCCCTCAGTTGGAAGGAGAACAAGCTTGAGCCTCCTTGTGGTTTTGGTCTCTGAGGAAGGATGGCTTCACTTCTGTTAACCCCTCCTTGGGTCTGGCCCTTTAAATTTCTCAAGTTGTTGAGGTTCTAAGAGGCTCAGGTCTCTCAGCCTGCCCTGCTCTGACTCAGCCTCCTCATCTTCTTGTCCGCAGTAAGGTCTAGACCAAGGAAAATTAGTAAGAAGGATGAGATAGAGACATATTATGCTAACAAATGCTGGTAGGGAACTTGCCCTGCCACCAAGATGTTTGCCTTTTTGGTTCCAGTTGGGCTTGGTTAAGGCAGAAAACCCACCTTTATTTAACACTAGTTGCTTGGGTTAGGTTAAACAATTGCGTTGGTGTGGTTCACTTTGTAATAAATTGAGGTGGAGTGATTTCAGCATGTTGGCAAGCTGGGTCTGATGATACCTACATATGTAGCTCTAGATGAAAGTTAGTGTGACAAAAGCATTTTTATCACACAACACTTTTTATGTTAAATATATCTTTTGCCCAAAACACCAGTGACAACTTTTAATCCAACATAATAATTCACTGTCATACAAAGTCCTATAAGTTATTAATGTGCTATATCTACATCTTTATTCAGGAGTCATAAACACCCTAAGAGACAGGCAGAATGCATATTAGTTAACTCTGTCTTACCAAGAAGAAGTAATCACTGAATCTGAAATCTGAAGCTCCCTTCTCTGTTCTGGCATTCTTTCAGTTTCTTGGTGTTTGATTTTCATGAATAATAATACTTTCCCACTGAACTGCCTGGTTTTGCAATATGTACCCTTATGGAAATAGGGTACATCTTCACCTACTCTTTGGCCTGATGTAGACATGGCCTAGAATGCATGCTGACTCTCCTATGTTCTGCAGCTGTAGGACAAAATCCTTATTGTATAGATTTTTGTCCAGCTCTGGGAGATAAGAAAATGACTCGAGTACTCCAAAGTGAGTATCAATCTCACTGTGCATCAGAATCACCTAGGAGCTCTAAAAAATGATACATGTCTGCGTCCCACCCCAGTGATTTGTTTTCTTTTGGTGTTACTTTTAAGTTCTCCAGGTGATACTCACATGCAGACAGAGTTGAGTACCACTGGGCTAAGATAGGATCCATTTTACGTTTGCTCACCAGTTAAGGAAGCATCCCCTTTCCAGGTATTGGACATTAGGAGCATTGTTTCTCCTCAACAACAGCATTGGCTGCTCCTTATACTTAAACTTTTTCTCCACTGGGTCTTCTGCTGTGTGCCTGATTCCCATGGGTGAAATCAGAGAGGATGTCATCTGCTCTCACTTAAGAACGGAATTGTAGCCAAAACTGAATTATAGCCTTCACTGGGGGGAAAATGTGAGATAACAAATCCTCAGGGGACTTGCCAGGGAAACAGAGACTTGGTTGATGGCTGCTACAAATAATACACGTAAGCCCCCTCATCTGTGTCCCATCTGGGATCTTAGGAGTTTGCTTTGTGTGGGGGACCCCGAAGGGGCAAGCCAGGCTGTTGGTCTGGGAGGGATGAATCACATTCTGGGTTGCTGGCATGGTGGCTTTTTCTGGGCCTGGCTCTCCATGGACCCCGAAGCATTGATCCAGTGTGAGGGAGCACAGAGGAAGAAACAATGCCCATGGGGAACACCCACAGGGAGTCGTGAGTTCACTCTGGGCCCTGTGAATTTCTTGATGTTTCTTTATCATCATCATCCCATACTCAGAACTTAATGCTGTTCAGTGTTCAATGCCTCTCTCTGCATGTGAGTATCACCTGGAGAACTTAAAAGTAACACCAATCAAAAACAAATCACTGGGGTGGGACCCAGACATGTATCATTTTTTGGAGCTCCCAGGTGATTCTGATGCACAGAGAGATTGATATTCACTTCGGGGTACTGGAGTCCTTTTCTCATCTCCTCAAGCTGGACAAAAATTTATACACAGAGGAAGAGGAGTAAGTGAGCCTTCTCAGAGGAAGCAACATTTGAGCTGGACTTTGGAGGCTAAGCAGCAGATCGTAGAGGCTAAGATGGGAGGAAATGAGAGCCTGCTAGTCCAAGGGCAAAACAATTTCTCTCCTTACACTCATGTGTCATCAAATCAGTGCAGGGGAAATGGGGAATTGGCCAATTTGGGCCCAAGCAAAAGTCTTGGCAGGCATTTGGGTTTTCTCAGGTGCCATATGTAGTTGTGGCTGTGGACACCTGGGAACACTGAGCAGTTGCAGATACTACAGAAAGGGCCAGGGGACACCCTCAGGGACTTGTGAGTTCACTCTGGGCCCTATGGATTTCTTGGTCTTTCTTTATCATCATCATCCCGTAATCAGAACTTAATGCTGTTCAGTGTTCAAGGGTGCCATTGTCTCACAATTTTGTGAAGTGGACAGAATGGGGATCACTGTCACCATCTGACTGATACAGAAACTGAGGTGTTTTGATTGGTGTTACTTTTAAGTTCTCCAGGTGATACTGGAGAACTTAAATGACATGGCTAAGGAATAATAGAATGGCAACTAGAAACCTAATTCTGGGCTCTGAGCACCAAGGGTTTACAAGTGTTACACAACCAATCTGGGTCTGTTAGCCTGAGTGCAATGGAAAGCCAAACATAGAAGCATTAGGTTTTTGCACTGAGAAAGGTTTATTGCAAGCCAATGGGCAGGGAGACAGGAGGAAATGCTCAAATCTGTCTCTCCGAGCTGGAGATTGGCGCAGGTTTTATAGTCAGAGGGTAACGAGGCATAATCTGGTTGGATCTTGCAATGGGGTGATGCCAGGGCTGGATCTGATTGGATCCTGGATCCTGCCATGCTGTGTCCACTGTGTAATTCAGTCCCTGATCCTCAATTCAAGCCCTTAGGTTCCATCCATGGATGCACACTTGGTTCATCTGGGCATGCTCAGGTTATCTGACCTTCAACTTGGCAGCCACAGGAACTGAAAAACAACCCAGAACTTTGTTACATAAAAGTTGAACTGGATTGGTCTGATGAGGTTACATGGACTTCTTTTTAGACCTCAGACACATTTGTGAATGGGGTTAAAATATCTTTCAGAGACATTACCATCAAGACATCCATACTTTGGCCCTGTGGTTCACTGACAACACAATCAAATGCGTACTGTGATCTGTTCTGAGCACCTGAGTCTATTAATTAATTTCATCCTCACAATATCTCCGTTTTACAGATGAGGAAACTGATGCATAGGGGTTGAGTAACTCCCCACAGAAGAGTCCTGCTCTTCATCATGCTGCCTGGATACAGCAGGGGCTTAAGAATCAGACAAATGTGAATGACAGCCTGGTGTTGCTACAGGTTTGCTGCAGTGATGAGCCCATTTGAGTCTGCAGGTCTGCAGCTGTGGACAAGGCGGGCCAGGGCAACACTTAATCTGTTGGGTTGTTGTGAAGGTAAAACAAGGTCACCTCTGCAAAGCACCCAGCATGGTGTCAGGGACCTGGTAGCGTTCCATCTGCATTAGGGTAGTCTTACTGAGCAGATCAGAGGGGACAGGAGCAGGAGGTGTGGTTGCTGGGGAGGGCCTCTCAGGCTCAACGACGTGATCATGCCCTTCTCAGGGCTGTGTCATCCACCAGGCTGCACTCTGTAAAAGCTGCTTCCATGGCCCACGCAGAATATTAGTGGCCATGTGGCATTGAAAAAATGGCCATGGCGGAACAAGCAGCAGCTGAGGAGTCAGGGAACAATAAATTAAATCATGCTTCCAGCTTATATGGCTTCATGGTGACCTCCCAGGAACACATTTCAATATAAATAACTTACCCGCTAAAGGGCTATTGAGCCCGCCACTAGGAGCTGCAGGGATAATAATAAATTCTTTATTTTGTGAATCAAAGAGAGGCATCCCATGGTAAAAATGCGAACCCTGGACCGGGAGCCTGGAGTTCTGGGTCCCTGTCCTTCGTTGGCCACAAGGCAGTAAACCTGAGCCTCCTTGTCCTGTCTGCTCAGGCCAGAAAAATCTCAGAAATATTTCCTCAACGTTGTCTTGCCTCTTGTGCACGTCTCCACAGACACTGAGCACTTGGACAAGTCAGATCAACTGCTAGTGGTTTGAGCAGCATTTCACACCCACAGGCACAGGCACACACAGTGTCAGAGAAAGAAAAGGTCCTTCTCCCAAATGTTACTTTGAACAGATAAAAATAATTCAAGTGATTTTTCAATCCAAGGGCAGCCAGAGGCAAATGGACAGGAGGGCATAGTGGAAATGATAAGTGCCAGAGCTCCTGCCTTGGAAACATTAACTCTGTCCTTGGGATGGCTTGGGCAGAGGAAGCAGCTATTATGCGATGAAAGGAGCTGGGATTTGTTCTTGCCATGGCCTCTGCAAATCTCCCTCCTTTTGTTTCAGGCTGGGTTGGCTTCCCAGGCCCAAAGATCATTTTCTCTTCTTTCATCAGGACAGCCTCACTCTTGTTGAGCTGGACTACTTTTGCTGGGCCACAATGCCAGACCCGGTGACATCTGACCCAGCCCTTCACTTCCAGCACTGGCTCAACTTCAGGTTATCTTCTGCTCTTGAGAGGCTCTTTTCATTGTTACCACTGCACAGAGCTGAAAGTGTATGGCATCTCTCCCTTCTTTTGCTCCTGCTTTGGCCATGTGATGTGACTATTCTCACTTCACCTTCTACCATGAGTAAAAGCTCCCTGAGGCCTCCCCAGAAGCCAAGCAGATGCCGGCATCATGCTTCCTAAACAGCTTGCAGAAGCTTGAGCCAATTAAACCTCTATTATTCATAAATTGCTCAGTCTCAGGTATTCTTTTATAGCAACGCAAGAATGGCCTTGCACACAGTGTCTCACTCTGTCACCCAGGCTGGACTGCAGTGGTCAGGAGCTCAGTGCCAGAGTCTACAGGGCTAGCCAGCCACATCCATCTCAGCTAGGAAATAAACAACCTGAGAAGTGAAAAACTGTCCATCTCCAGATTAAAATTTAAAGAAGCCTTAAATTCTAACCATACCTCCATTATGGAAGAGAATATGTTCCACAACACACTTTGTGGTCACAAATGTGTACTGGTGGCATAGAAAGTCACCTTAAGGCACAAGAATTCCTTCTCTCCTTTCCTTCTTTCTTCCATTTGGAAATATTTCTCAAGTACCTATTGCAAAGAAGAAACTCAGAGAGACTCATAAAGGGGTTGGAGAGAGAGAAGACAGAGCCTGTGCTCCCCAGTGGGAGATACAGAAACACAAAGCAAGTATTCCAAGGTGGTGCATTAAGTCCTATAAGAGCAGAAAAACAGGAGGCCACAGGACAAGGACAGGGGGCATCTTATTCAACAGTGAAATGAACAGGGGAGCAGGGTCAGCAAAAATTATAGAGGAAGAGATGGTTGAGCTGAGCTTTGAGAACAAGGAAAGGCATGCAGTAGCTTTCCAGACAGAGGGTGCACAAAGCAATAAGCCAGAAAGGGTGGTGCTGCAGCCACATGCAACAAGACCTGCAAGACTGGAGCTCAGTGTGCAACCTGGACCACATCCAAAATGGATATATAGGCTGGATGGGGCTTCATGGACTCAGAGCACCATGAAAAGAGATTGGAGCTTTACCTGGAAGGCTCTCTGGAGCTGTATCAGTCCAGGTCCGGTTGGGAAGACTACAGACTCTCACTAGGTATTTCAAACAAGGGTATTTAATACAGGGAATTGGGTTGGGTACGGTGGCTTGTGCCTGTAATTTTGGTGGTTTCAGAGGCGGAGGAGAGAGGATTGCTTGAGACTAGGAGTTTGAGACCAGACTGGGCAAACTAGTGAGACTCTGTCTCTGCAAAAAATTTTAAAAAAAAAAGGCTAGATGCAGTGACATAAGCCTGTAGTCCCAGCTACTAGGGAGGCTGAAGTTGGAGGCTTCCCTGCGTCCAGGAGTTCAAGGCTGTAGTGGGTGAGTCAGGATTGCACCACTGCTCTCCAGCCTGGGCAACAGAGTGAGACCCTGTGTGCAAGGCCATTCTTGCATTGCTATAAAGGAATACCTGAAACTGAGTAATTTGTAAAGGAAAAATGTTTAATTGGCTCATGGTTCTACAAGTTGTATAGGAAGGATGACGCTGGCATCTGCTTTGCTTCTGGGGAGGCCTCAGGGAGCTTTTATGCAGTGTGGCAGCCTGGCATAAGAAAGAAGATGGGATGTCTCATGGCCAGAACAGGAGGAAGGGAGGGGAGAGATACCACACACTTTCCAACAATCAGATCTCTTGAGAACTCACTCACTATCTTGAGGAAAGCACCAAGCCATGAAGGATCCAAGCTCATGACCCAAACACCTCCCACCAGGCCCCACCTTCAACACTGAGGATTACAATTCAACATGGGACTAAAGGGGACAACATCTAAGTTGTATCACCCTGTTTCTAAAATTTAAAAAAATCTCTCTCACACACATCAATTCTATCTATCTATCTATCTATCTATCTATCTATCATCTATCTATCTATCTATCCAATCTATCTTATCTCTTATATCTATCAACCTATTCTATAATCTATCATATCTATCTATGTAATCTATCATATCTATCTATCATATCTATTTATCTACCATATCTATCCTATCTATAATCTATTTAATCTATCATCTATCTCTATCATATCTATCATCTATCATATCTATCATCCATCTATTATTCTATCATGTCTATAACCTATGTACATATGTATGCATGCATATATGTATCTATCATCTATCTATCATATCTATCATCTATCTCTTTCACCAATCAATCAATCAACCAATCAATCAATCATCTATTGAATTAGTTGCCCATTTGCTGGAGGGGCTAGAAGAGTAGAAAGGAACGGTGGAAACTCCAAGATAAAAACTGCAGAACATGGCTACCAGCTGCAGAGCTTGGGGAACAAAAGGAAGAGGTTTCATGAGGACCTAGAGGCTCAGAGGAGGGGCACACAGAGTGGGTGCTCGAACCTCTGAAGAGGGGTTGCTGCCCAGCTGGTGCTGGTGTCTTAGAAGCCACGTGTCAGGCTTCTGGGAAGGTCAAGAGAAGCCACACAACTGCCACATGGGGCTCAATGTCACTGCTTGTGAAACTCTGTCCCCAAAGAGTTAAAGAAACCAGTGACTAATAAAAAATTCTCGAGCTTGCAGGATGGCAGATAAGAAAAGAGACAACTTGCTGAACCACTGAAACTCCCTCTGTTTGTGAGATTTAAAAACTGGTTAAAATCATTTAGAACCCGTATGCCCAACTGAAGTCCGTACAGAATGAGCTTCCTGATGTCACAGCCTGATTTCCACCCCATGATTCACACTAACTCCCCCTGAATTTTCACTAACTCCCCACAAAGTTGCACATGAGACCCACGAGGAGGCATGAAGAGATAACTGTGCATGCCTGAGGACTTTTGAGACCTCCCCTTTCCTTCCATTAATTAACTGCTAACCCCAGAATCCAACTGCTAAGACTTTTCTGATAAAATTAACTCCTTGGCTGGGCGCCATAGCTCATGCCTATAATCCCCGTACTTTGGGAGGTCAGGGAAGTAGGATCACTTGAGTCCAGGAGTTTGAGACAACCCTGGGTAACACAGTGAGGTCTCATCACTATAAATTTTTTTTTTTTAAATTAGCTGAGTGGTGCTTGCCTGTGGTCCCAGCTACTTGGGAGGCTGAAGCAGGATGATGGCTTGAGCCCAGAAGGTGGAGGCTGGTGTGAGCTATGATCACACCATTGCACTCCAGCCTGGGCAGCAGAGCAAGACCCTGTCTCAGAAAAAAAATTACTGCCTTAAAGCCAGCACAAGGAGACAGATTTGAGCTGGACTCCTATCTCCTTGTTAGTCCATTTGTAATAAAAACCTTTCCTTTTCTCAAAGACCCAGCGTCATAGTATTGGTTTCTGGTGTTTCGGGAAGTGAGTCCTTTTTGCTTGGTAACAATTGGGCAAAGCTGATGGGAGCAGCAGGTGCATAGGAAAGAGAAGCGCCCTTTTCGTCGTGCAGAGCCTCATGGGAAGTTGGCTGGCAAAGCAGAAATGTGATCTGCAGAGCCTCAGCCCAAGCATCCCACAGCAAAATCTAGAAGGTGGGTGTGCAGCTGAGAGAAAACAGCTAAAGCATTGTGCATTTGGGTTTTAGGGAGGCCATTCTGGATGCAGTATAGAGAATGAATTGGATGGGGAGGGAGGCCAGTGAAGCGGCAGATGCTCTACCCCACGAGGAGATGGTGAGAACCTAGGGTAAGGGTGAGAAGAGGTGAATGAACTTGGGGCTCAAACCACTCAGTTGGTGTGGCATAGAAGTGTCACCAGAAAAGGGTCTTGATCCAGACCCCAAGAGAGGGTTCTTGGATCTCATGCAGGAAGGAATTCAAGATGAGTCACAGAGTGCAGTGAGAAGAGATGGTTTATTGAAAATTACTCCCTTAGAGAGCAGGATGTGCTCAGAAAGCAAGAGGAAGAATGCCCCGGCTTTATTTTAAGTTTTTCTTGTACAGAAGTCTTGTCTATGTAAAGACTACACTAAGCTGTGTCTGTGTGCAGATGGGCTGACAGCATGATGAAATTTATTATTCTATTGATTTAAAGACACTTATCTGTATTAGTCTGTTCTAGTATTGCTATAAAGAAATACCTGGGACTGGGTAATTTATAAAGAAATAAGCTTTAATTGGCTCACTCTTCCACAGGCTGTAAAGGAAGCACGATGCTAGTTTTGCTTGGGTTCTAGGGAGGCCTCAGGAAACTTACAATCATGGAGGAAGGGGAAGCAGAAGCAGGCACCTCTTACACGGCCAGAGCAGGAGCAAGAGACGGTGTGAGAGATGCGACACACAACCAGATCTCATGATAACCCATTCATGAAGGATCCAACCCCATGACCCAAGAACCTTCAAACAGGCCCCACCTCCAACACTGGCATTACAATTGAATGTGAGATTTGGGTGGGGACAGAGATCCAAACAATATCACTATCCTTGACATTTCATGTTCAAATACATCAAAGCATAACTATAACGATCTTGAAAGCACATATTGTTATGGGTTTGGGGACATCTGGACTTTCTGTTGTTGTAGTAGTTTGTCCTTGCAGATATTGCTGAGCTGCTCCCTTAGCAGCAAATGTCTTAGAACCATGAGTCATGACTGGCAAGGAATGTGCCTTGTTAGTCTCAAGATGCAGTTGAACTGGAAATGGCATTACTCTGGCTCTTCTAAGCTCCTGCTTCCTTAACAGAAGGAGAGATGAGAATCAAGGGTGAACTCTGCACACCTACATGGGCAGGATGAGCAATGTAGTACTGTTCTCATCATTAGTGCACATAGCAGGGAAATAAAGAATAAGAAAAAGTGGGGGAGAAAGGAGAAGAAGAATACAAACAGTCATTCTACCTCTGCTTGTCAACTGCTGAGAAACGGAAGGTCATTTCTTTGCAAGACATGCCATTCTGATGTTAGCTATAAATGCTAACAACTTTGCCCTTTTACAGAAGGAACAACTGCCTTTCCATAATTTCTGCACACAGGTCCTAATGCTGCCCTCTGGAGCGACACAGAAAGTTTATCTTCCACCAGACAAATATTTGAGACAAAAGTTGGCAAAAGGAATGAATAAGAGGTGTGTAAAGGGTTGTAATTCAACAGAAAAAAGACTGAAATATTTGGTTTGTGGCCAAAAGCAGCACTCACTAAGCATGTGTTAATAGCAGGCTTGTGGCTTGAGACCAAGGGGAGAAGTTGACATATGTCTCAGATTCTAGACAGGGACTTTTCTGGAAGGGTGCTGAGCCTCCTGGAATAATGGAATTCCCTGAAGGCTACATCAGTCTCTGTGTTACCTTGTTTTGTTTAGAGACAGGGTCTTGCTCTGTTGCCTAGGCTGGAGTGTAGTGGTGCCATCATAGCTCACTATAACCTTGAACTCCTGGGCTCAAGCGACTCTCCCACCTTAGCCTCCCAAGTAGCTCTAGGAAAACAGGTGGAGGTTTGTGCGGCAGAGTGAGAATACCAGGAGATGCTTGGGAGATCAGAGAGATTCCCGAGGATTCCCAAGGGGGATCAGTTAATATGTGCTTGTTGAGAGAATTAAGGACTGAAGACTCTTTGATCAAGAACAGAGGGCTTTCCAGGTGCAGTGGCTCACACCTGTAATCCCAGTGCTTTGAGAGGCTGAGGTGGGATATCTCTTGAGCCCAGGGGTTCAAGACCAGCCTGGGCAATGTAGCGAGATCCTATCACTATAAAAATTAAAAAATTAGCTGGGTGTGGTGGTGCACTCTTGTAGTCCCAGATACTTGGGAGGCTGAGGAGGGAGGATCCCTTGAGCCCAAGAGTTTGAGGTTATAGTGACCTATGATGGCACCACTACACTCCAGCCTGGGCAACAGAGCAAGACCCTGTCTCTAAACAAAACAAAAAAGCACAGAGGACTGAGGTAGCCTCCAGGGAATGCCTTCCTCATTGGGGAAGTGACAGAGACCAAAGGAGACATAAATCCCACCCAATGTCACCTTGCATGGTCAGGTGGCTGGGCCAGAGAAGACCCTGGGAAGACAATCCACGTGCCTGTAGCCACGGATGATGCAAATAATTGAAATTGTGGAAGGCAAAACAGTCTGGGGAATGACAATGATAAAAAATAATAAAACTGATGAATACCTTGTATTAGTTTGCTAGGGTTGCGATAACAAAATACTGCAGGCTGGGTGACTTGAAGAACAGAAATTTATTTTCTCACCATCCTGAAGGCTAGAAGTTCGAGATCAGTGTGTCAGCAGGGTTGGTTTTTACTAAGGCCTCTCTCCATGGTTTGTAGTTGACCCTCTCCTCCTTTCGTCTTCACATGATCTTCCCTTTGTGTGTCTGGGTCCTAATCTCTTCTCATAAGGACAGCAATCATATTGGATGAGGCCCTGCCCTTATGACCTCATTTTAACTTAATTACCTCTTTAAAGACCCTATCTCCAAATACAGCCCCATTCTGAGTTAGGAGTTAGAGCTTCAACAGATGAATTTTGCAGGGGACACAGTTGAGCCCATAACACCCCCTAAAATCAAGGACCATGTCTTATATTTTTAATGATTGATTAATTGATATTTTTAGAGGCAGGGTCTTGCTCTGTTGCCCAGGCTGGAGTTCAGTGGTGCAGTCACAGCTCACTGCAGCCTTAAACTTGTGGGCTTAACTGATTCTCTTGCCTTAGCTTCCTGAGTAGCTGGGACTACAGGCATGCATCACCACACCCAGCTAACTTTTTAGATTTTTTGTAGGGATAGGGGGTCTCACTATTTTGCCCAGGATGATCTCAAAATCCTAGCCTCAAGCTATCCTTCTATCTCAGCCTCACAAAGTGCTGGGATAATAGGTGTGAGCCACCATGACTGGCCTAGTTTTTTAAAAATACAGCTCATTCTCAAGCCTCAAATGTAATTGGACTATGTTAACTGACCAGAAAAAAAACGGTCAGGAACCAGGCCCAAAGCATGCCTCATTTATTCTGCTGACATCTGATCACTTTTTCAGGACTTACATTGACCCACAGCATCCTTTCAGGCTCTGTCTAAAAATACATCTTGGGTTAATAACTCTCAGTAAACCACAAAGTATTTGTGAATGAAATTTATCAAAACTCTGCAAATTAATTATTCATGCAGTTTCCATGTATAGAATGATAATCTTGTTATTTTAAAAATTTTTCCTGGAAGCCTAGTTAGATTTTTTTTTTGTTTTGGTCCAGTGGGAGGCAGATATTAACAATCTTCAGAAGAGAAAGTTGATAGTTCAATATGATGCATTATACTCAAACCCATACAAATGTATATCTCTCAATATTTTAAGAGGTAAAGGAGGAAGTAATATGATACGTTATTTTACCATTAGGTCCTCTAGAGAAGGCAAAAGAAAGCCTTAACCAATCAAGAAAACTGCTGGAGTTCTTTCTAAACTTCTTTGAAGCATGAATACTCAATATAGACATCTTTGTATTTTCCCTGTTGGATTTCTCAATTTAAATGGGCTTGAAGACTTGTTTCTTATTTCACTGGAGATATGGAGTATATGATGAAGCTTGCTGTTGTACCCAAACATAAAATATCATACATTTTTAATCTCATATGCCTTTGAAAACCAAATTTATCAAAAACTTATTAATTCAAACTTGCCTTAGAGCTTGTGATTGCCAAGGGTTTTAAAAAGATTACAGTTTTGCTCTACATGCCTATGGAGGAAGCTTCATATTATTAATAATAATGGCTAACATTTATAAAGCTTTTACTCTGAGCCAGGCACTCTGCTATGTATTTCACATTGCATCACCTTGTTTAATTCTCACAGTAACTTTATGAAGTAAGGGTGATTATTTCTCCATATTCCCAAAGCTATAACTTGCTCTCAGTCATGTAGCTAGAATGTGTTGGAGCTGGGCTGGGCGTGGTGGCTCATGCCTGTAATCCCAGCACGTTGGGAGCCCAGGGTGAGAGGATCACTTGAGGCTGAGGGTTTGAGACCAGCCTGGGCAACATAGTAAGACCCCATCAGTAAAAAAATTGGCTGTGTGTGGTGGCATGTGCCTTTAGTCGCAGCTACTTAGGAGGCTGAGGTGGGAGGATTGCTTGAGCCCAGGAGTTGGAAGCTGCAGTGAGCTATGATCACGCCATGGCACTCCAGCATGGACGACAGAGTGAGACCTTGTCTCTAAAAAATAATAATAATAAAATAAAAAGAAGCCAACGATGAATCTGTGGGCTTACAACCTGGATATTTGTGCAATTCTCCTGATAGCACTTGGTGATTTTGGAGGAAGAGAAAAGCAAATGAACAGTTGGATTGGCCCCAACATGGGGATTTACAGGCAGGGTGGTGGGAAAGTGGAGAGGCATGAACTTGCAAGTACTGGCTGCTATGTTGCTGGATGTTTACCTTGGATGTCAGGCTGGGTAGGAAAACGATGGAGCCAAAGGTGGGGGTGGGGGTGAAGATCAGAAAGAATGAAGGTCAGAGCTCTAGATAATGTTTAATAATCATACTAGTAAGGGCAGGCAAAAAACAAGAGGGCTGAACTGGCAAGGTGCATTTTAATTTTTTTTTTTTCTTTTTTGAGACAGAGTCTCACTCTGTTGCCCAGGCTGGAGTGCAGTGGCATGATCTTGGCTCACAGCAACCTCCACCTCCTAGGTTCAAGTGATTCTCTGCCTCAGCCTCCCGAGTAGCTGGGATTACAGGTGCGTGCCACCATGCCTGGCTAATTTTTGTGTATTTTTTAGTAGAGACAGGGTTTCATCATGTTGGCCAGGCTGGTCTTGAACTCTTGACCTCAAGTGATTCACGCACCTTGGCCTCCCAAAGTGCTGGGATTACAGGCATGAGCCACTGCACCCGGCCTATTTTAAAACTTTTAAGAAAGAGCATTCTGGATAATGTTGAGGTCCAGGATGTGACTGGGGCTGGGGAGGGGAAGTTCAGGCATGGAAGAGCTATTTCCCTTAGTAACATCCTTTCCCTCTTGCAACCGTTTTCCCCAAGTCTATGTCTGGTCCACTTTCCAGGGGAAGATAGAGGTGCTGGCCGAGGAGGCACCAGCAATGTCTGTGGGGTCCTCCCAACTCTGCAGCCTGCGGCCCACACAGGCCACTGTGCCAAGACCTGGGCTCAGCCCACAGAATCAACCCTTATTGGCTGCAGCAGCTGCCAAACTAATCTCCTCCCATCCCCAGATTTTGGGAGGTTCAGTTAATTAAATGGAGATGGGTACACTGTTTTACTTATTTATTTTTTTTGGAGATAAGATTTAGCTCTGTTGTCCAGGCTGGAGTGTAGTAGTGTGATCACAGTTCACTGCAGCCTCGAACTCCTGTGCTCAAGGGACTCACCCACCTCAGCATCCCGAGTAGCTGGGACTACAGGCGTGCACCAGCACACCAAGCTGATTTAAAATTTTTTTTTTAGAGATGGGGTCTTGCTATGTTGCCCAGCCTCAACTTGAACTGCTGGCTTCAAGGGATTCCCCCACTTTGCCCTCCCAAAGCACTGGGATTATAGGTGTGAGCCAGTGTGCCCGGCTTCTTTTCCTTTTAAAAACTAGAACACACTTAGATTATTCCATGGAAAGAGAATTAGTGCTGCATTCCATTGAGATCACTGTCATGGGAGTCACTTTTGACCACAGGTGCAAAAGCAGGTTGTCAACCTGCCCCTCCACCTGGGGCTGACCACTCAGGAAGCCTGATTGGGATTCTCAGGCACCAGTGACCCTTGGTTGTCCTTTGGCCTGATGGGAGGGTGGCAGGCCTGACACATGCCTCTGTCAGGATGCTGAAGGTGCCTACCTTCCCCCAGCTGCAACACCGATTCGTCTGTCTCAGCCCCACACCTGCCAATAACTGCAGCGCCACTCTCGGTGGGCTGCAAATGTCTAATGCACTTGTCGCTGGGTTATGGGGAGTGTCAGGGACACCATCCTGGCAGTCCCAGCACTGAATTAATGAGGATCGCCCACAGAATACTGCGTGTGCCAGGGGACAGAAGGTCAGGGGAGAGGAAATAATTGCTTGCAGCTGTACAAAGGCCCCTGGCTGGGAGAATTGAGGAATATTTTTCTCTCCAAAGACTCTCTGTGAAAGATGCAGACAGCAAACCTTCAAGAAGCATTCATAGGCATTCGTAGTTTCTCTGCTTAATAGGGCCAGGAAGTCTCTGCTCTGTCCGAGTGGTCTATACGCCCAGGACTGATTAAGGATAGTCACGAATCTCCCCTGCTCCTGCCCCCAAGACAGCTTGGTTTTTACATCTGCGCTGAGACATCCACACAACTAGACCAGAACTTTCTGGTTTCTTTCTGCTCTGTGATTCTGTGTCTAAAAGGTAACACCCTGTACTCAATTGAACATGCAGTATTGGATTTTTCTTTCCCTGAGTGAGTGAAAGTGCAATGGAGGTAAAAAGTGCCATTAGTCCTCTCAACTAGAGCCTTCACTCCAAAAAATGACTTTGCTTTTTTGCAAGAGGTTCCAAAAATAAAGTTGCTGAAAGTGATGTCTTCAGGGACTTTTAGGCTAGCAGAGTGACTCTAGACCATGACTACTCTAAACACCATTGCTCTTAAAAAAATTACTTCCCAAAAGAAGCAAGGGCTCTCAGCTTTTTGACATTTCTTTAGTCTCTCAAAGATGCAAGCTTGCTAATTGTAGGGAGTGGTAATGTTGCAAGGTGCTGATGAGCTTCTCAATCAAGGACACACAGTCAGCCATTTCTGGTGGCCCTGGACTCCGTCCTCACTGGTTTGACCCAGTACACTCAACTGAGATTGTTTGACTTCTCAGAGAATTCCCAAGCTCCTGTGTTCTTGTTTGCAGGACAGAATGACTGCCTCTATTGTAGATGAAAATCTATTACTTACAAAACCCCATTATTAGCTAATCACCAACAATGTGACACATATACACGCAACTAACACTGGCACTTCAGAAGACAAATATACCTTTCCCTAAATCTACAACTGCAAAGACATATTAAGGCATTTTGTTGAGTGCCCAAGAAGAGCAATTATTGACAAAAAGCATTTGAAAATCTCTCTAGGTGATGCTATGTCTTAATATAAAAGTGATCTTTTTTCCAATATGTGTTTTTCGTTAAGGCAACACTGTAACAACATTAAGGTTATGAAAAACAGAAACAGTCAACTTATAATATCTTCACCTGAGCACAACTGTTATAAATAATACCATAAATATGTCTTAGTCATAAATCTTTGTCCACTTTTCTGGTTATTTCCTGAGAATATATTCCTAGAAGAGGCAGGATTGGTTATGTGAGCAGAGGCATTTTTGAGATTATTGATACATTTTGCCAGATGACTTTCCAGAAATAGTAGTTTACTACCTCATTGTTATTTAATTTATATTTCTTTGAATACTAATGATCTTAAGTAATACTTTAAATATGTATTAGTTATGTATATATCTTCCTATGAATTTTTTTATTATAAATTTTATTTTATAGAGATAGGGTTTCCCCATGTTGCCCAGGCTGGTCTTGAACTCCTGGGCTTGAGTGATCTGCTCACCTTGGCCTCCCAAAGTGCTGGATTACAGATATGAGCCACTTTACCCATCCCCTGTGAATTATTTTTAATTTTTATTTATTTATTTAAGTTTCTACATACAACACTGACCTATAAATTATAGTCTTTTGTCCCTTTATCCACTAGGGTCTTCATATTTTTCAATCAATTTATAGAAACTACTTATTTATTTATTTATTTTCTATTTTTTGAAATGTATTATAGTAATTTACATATTTATGGGGTACATGTGTTTGTTACATGCATAGAATGTGTAATGATCAAGTCAGGGTCATTGAGGTATCCATTACCTTGTATGTTTATCATTTCTATGGGTTGGTATTATTATTTTATGGGTTGATATTATTTTATGGGTTGGTATTTATGAGTTGGTATCCTATCTTCCAGTTACTTTCAAAGATACATAATATTGGCCGGGTGCGGTGGCTCACGCCTGTAATCTCAGCACTTTGGGAGGCTGAGGTGGGTGGATCATGAGGTCAGGAGTTCGAGACCCACCTGGCCAACATAGTGAAACCCTGTTTCTACTAAACATACAAAAATTAGCTGGGTGTGGTGACACACACCTGTAGTCCCAGCTACTTGGGAGGCTGAGGCAGGAGAATCATTTGAACCCGGGAGGCGGAGGTTGCAGTGAGCCAAGACTACACCATTGCACTCCAGCCTGAGTGACAGAGCGAGACTCCGTCTCAAAAAAAAAAGATACATAATATTGTTGCTAAGCATAGTCCCCCAGTCTGCTGTCAAACATTAAGACTTATTTCTTCTATCTAACTGGGTGTTTACACCCATAACCAACCTCTCTTCATTCCTCCCCCAGCCCTTGCCCTGTCTCTGGTATCTATCACTCCATTCTCTACATCCACAAGATCAAGATTTTTAATTCCCATATATGAATGAGAACATGTGGTATTTGTCTTTCTGTGCCTGGTTTATTTCACTTAACATAATAACCTCCATTTCCAGCCGTGTTGCTGCAAACGATAGGATCTCATTCTTTCTTATGACTGAATAGTCTTCCCTTGTGCATATTTATCACATTTTCTCTATCCATTTGTCTGTTGATGGGCATTTAGGTTGTTTCCATATCTCTGCTATTGTGAACAGTGCTGCCATGAACATGCAAATGCAGGTAGCCCATTGATATACTGATTTCTTTTCCTTTGGGTAGATTCCCAGTAGTGGGAATGCTGGGTTGTAGGGTACAAACTTTTTTTTTTATTAAGGCTATCATTTGTTGCAAAAATTTTCCTGTTTGTCTTTTATTCTTATTAATGTTTTGTTATATACAGAATGTTAACATTTTTATGTATTCAAATTTATCCAACAACTTGTATTATAGATGCTTGATAAATGCTATATATATTTCTTTAATAATATGTATTATTCAATAATGATATATTCATATTTACATTATTAATATGAATATTCAATTATTAAATTATATAACATTCCTATTAACAATATGAATATAAATATTTATATTAATAATATGAAAATTATATTGATATGAACAATATTAATATTAATTAATAATTAATAGTATGAATATTATTTCTTGAATAATATATAGTATTTATCAAGCATCTATACTATGCTAGGCAATGTGCTTGAGGATTTATGCTTATATTCAATTTGATCCTTATGTCAAGTACTAGAGACAGGTGATAATATACCCATTATACAGATGAGACTATAATAACAATAAAGTAAGATAACAAGAATAATAATGATGACTAACATTAATTACCATGCTCTAGGTATTGTAATAAGCACTTTAAATGCATTCTTAACTCATCTAATACTCAATACAACCCCACAATGTAAGTATTATTTTCATTCTTATTTTATAAAGAAGAAAACTGAGGACAAAGAAACTGAGTTAATTGCCCAAGGATACACAGCTGGAAAGTATGTCAAGCTAGTGGAGGGCAAAGAACTGGCCCCAAGTCATAGAACTGGTCAATGGTAATTGCATGATTCAACTCAGGGTCTAAAGCCACAGCCTAGGCTTGCTCTTTTATGCTAAAATTCTTCCCTACTCAACCTTAGCACTTGGCTTACTTTATGTTGTCCTGAGTTTCAGATCTATGTTTATATGATTCTTGTTGTCTTCTTTCTCTTACGTCTTTTGTTCCATGTATTATGGCCTACTTTCTTTCATCTGATACACAGCTTTGGAAGATAAACACCTTATGTTTTATCCCATGGAATGAAACATCACAGTACTTGGAATTTTGCTATTTAAGTGCCATGAAACCAGCCCAATTGTGCTACAGAACTGATGTTTATGGCTTCTTTTGAATAAACATAGAAATTAACATTCCTAATCTTGAAACTTGAGGAAGTTGCATTTGTCTTAGTTGACTTCCTTACTCAGGAAGCCACAACCATTAGGCCTACCAGATAGTATCAAGGAATGGAAACTTACCAGATCATTGCTTCTAGGCAAAGAGACACCAGATCCCTCATCCATCATGATTGCCTAAGCAACCACCTGCTTCCTGTTGACCAACTCTTATTTCTTTCCCCTCCCTAATTCCTATTTTCCCACACATGGTTACATTTCTTCCTTGCTATATAATTCCATAATTTTAGTCATCAGGGAGACAGATTTGAGACTGATCTCCCATCTCCTTGGCTGCAGCACCCATTTAAAGCCTTCTTCCCTGGCAGTACTTGTTGTCTCAGTGATTGGCTTTCTGTGTGATGAGCAATGGGACCTAGACCAAACTCCTGGCATTGAGTAACAGATGCACAATGTTCCAAGCAAAGTACAATAAAAATAATATTTTAAACCATCAAGACTATGCTTTAAAGGGGACAGTATGTCTCTAATGTGAATTATATACATCTGTTTTTTTTCTTTTGTGATGAAAGCTATGGTCACTTCCAGAAGTCATGTTTCTATGCAATTAACATAAAGTGACTAGTTGGGACATTTAGACTTCTCCAATTTTTCTTTAGCAAAAACACATGAGACCAGGAAGAAGAGGACTGGGAGGCAGAAAGAGCTGCCCATGTGCAAAGGAAGAAACACATGCATAAAACACATTGCAAATCAAAGAACCAGCATGGAGTTAGGTTTTTCGGCAGTGGAGCAATGCTGTGTCCCATTCACCTCCTGCAAATTCAACTATACACATCTCAGGGAGAGCATACGAGAATACATTTGCCTGCTTCTTAGAATGTCAAATCATATTTTAGTTTGTTTTCTTCCTTCAAATAATGTTGTGTCCTTGGCAGGCAGGTAAGTTACTTGTAGATGACTTTGATCCCTTTGAACTTTGCTAGGGTAAGTCTAGAGTAGCCTTCACTTCAAAGAGAGTTGAGCCTTACCGCTAGCGTAGGGGTCTCTGGGATCTCCACTGGATGATCCAGTGATCAACAAACACCAGTCTGGCTGGTTGGAGCTCAGATGTCTTTCCATTTTGTGTGAGCTCTGGCAATTGTTCAGCTTACAACTCCCAAGTCATTTTTTATTTGGCCTGGTGCAGTTTTACTTTATGCACATACAGCCTAGTACTCAGCAAAGAAACAAGGGCATTCCTATGCAGATTTATGAAGCAGTTTAATTGCATAGCTCCCTCCTTTCCAGGACTCTGTCCTGAATTTCCAGCTGCCTCAGCCTCTCCAAGCTTCAAGCTCCATATTCTCTACTAAGAAGATCCTGTTGTATTGTCCACCCTAGGTCCCTGGTCTGGAAAGGAGCCTGGGCAATTTTAGGGCTTACTTCCTTTGTTTCTCTTCTCCAGCGTTCATAGTTCTTTGCCATCTATGGCCCAAGGTCTGAAAACAATTTATTCAGGCTGGTTGTGATGGCTCACACTGGTAATCCCAGCACTTTGGGAGGTTGAGGTGGGAGGATCACTTGAAACCAGGAGTTCAAGACCAGCCTGGGCAACAAAGTGAGACTCCCTGTCTTTACAAAAAATAATTTTAAAAAATAGCTGGGCATGGTGGCATGCACCTGTAGTCCCTGGTACTCAGGGGGCTGAGACAGGAGGATCACTTGAGCCCAGGAGTTTGAGGCTGCAGTGAGCCATGATCATGCCACTGCACTCCAGCTTGGGCAACAGAGCAAGATCCTGTCTCAAAAAAAAAATCAAAATTAAAAAAAAAGATACATAGTTAAAAACAGTTTGTCTAGTTTTCAAGTTATTTATGATGGGAGGGGAAGTTCAATCCTTATTACTCCAAAATAGTTGGATAAGAGTGAGAACAATTTAAATACCATGGGCTATTTAAATATCAGGTCCACCTGCTGAATGTGTGCCCCAGCAGGCTGTGTGTGAAGGGAGGTGTAAATCTGCTTCTTGATTTGTCTTCTGGTCCTAGGGCTACTCTGGGCTGAGTGTTCATCTTGTGTTTCAAGAGATATATTTTTCACAGGCCAGGAGTGGGGGCTCATGCCTGTAATCCCAGCGCTTTGGGAGGCTGAGGCAGGAGGATCGCTTAAGGCCAGGTGTTCAAGATCTGCCTGGGCAACACAGAGAGACTCCAGCTCCTAAAAAAAAAAAAGTGAAAATTAGCCAAGCATAGTGGCATGCGCCTGTAGTCCCAGTTACTTGGGAGGCTGAGGCAGGAGGATCACTTGAGCCCAGGAGTTTAAGGCTGCAGTGAGCTGTGATTGTGCCATTGCACTCCAGCCTGAGTGACAGACTTTGTTTCCCACCCGAAAAAGATGTATTTGTCATAGAAAATGGCCCCTCAGTGCAAGTCAATTATGTCATCTGGTACTCATTTAAAAAACAATAATTCTGTGTCAAAATATCACATGTACCCCATATATATATACAAATATTATGTACCAATGAAAAACAATGTTTAAGAAATTGGAAGCCTATTTTAAAAGTTCCAAAAAACAGAACAAACCAAACACAAAAAGTAAAGTTCTGTCCTTGCAGGAGAAAACCTTGCCTGGTTGGACTTACTGAGAAATAGAATGTTAATCTCATTAGACAGACTTTTCAAGGGCCATTTTTACATGACACCGTTCTCATCTTATAGGCTGACTTTAGAACCTACCCTCCTCCTATGACACAACTCCACCATACTTAGATCAACTTTCAGAAGTTGAGTGAACCTTTCCTTTGCTTAGGAGACCTGAGGTGAGGTGTTTTGTTCTTGGCTGGGTTCCAGTTTCTTCTCGTCAACTGGAATTCCCAGAATGCTCTGCCACCAACAGTGCGCTATTTATGAGCAGTTGTTCCCACTTTAACCCAGACCCTGCTTCTACCTAATGACATTTTTATACCTATTAGCTTTCTTTAATGGAAGAATCCAAGCATTGTAAATCCGGGCAGGCTTGGCATTAAATTTTGACTCTTCTCCTGCAATGTAAAAACAAAGGCACATTCTTTACAGCTCCGAGCATTGATCTCCTCATTTCTAAGTGATGGTGATGATTCTCCCCTTAGAAGGTAGTTTGAATCGTTAATTGAGTTCATGCCCATTTATTTTCAGCTCTCTAGTGTGGCTTTCATACTCATTTCACCATGGAAACAGCTCCGGTCAGAGTTACCAACGACCACCATGTTGCAAAATCCCAAAGATTTTCTTGCCCCTTATTTTACTAGATTCCTCAGCAATATTTGATATTGTAATCACTGTTTTTTTGAAACACTTTTTTTTGGGATGGAGTCTCACTCTGTCACCCAGGCTGGAGTGCAGTGGCCTGAACTCGGCTCACTGCAACCTCCACCTCCTGGGTTCAAGTGATTTTCCTGTCTCAGCCTCCCAAGTAGCTGGGATTACAGGCGTGTGCCACCACACCTGGCTAATTTTTGTATATTTTAGAAGAGATAGGGTTTCACCATTTTGGCCAGGCTAGTTTCGAACTTCTGGCCTTAAGTTTACATGATTCTTGTTGTCTTCTTTCTCTTATGTCTTTTGTTACATGTATTATGTCCTACTTCTTTCATCTGATCTGCCCTCCTCGGTCTCCCAGAATGCTGGAATTACAGACGTGAGCCACTACGCCTGGCCTGAAACACTTTTTAAAAAACTTCTTGACTTCCTATTTTTCTAGTTGCTATAGTTTGAATATTTGACTCTTCAAACTCATGTTGAAACTTGATTCCTAATTTTGGAGTTGGAGCCTGGTGGGAAGTGTTTGAGTCACTCATGAATAGGTTAATGACTTGGGTGAGGGGAGGTGAATGAGCTCTTACTCTGTCAGTTCCTGCAGGAGCTGGTTGTGAAAAAGAGCCTGGTGACTGGGCATGGTGGCTCACGCCTATAATCCCAGCATTCTGGGAAACCAAAGCGGGCAGATCCCTTGAGGTCAGGAGTTTGAGACCAGCCTGGCCAACATGGTGAAACCCTGTGTCTACTAAAAATGCAAAAAATTAGCTGGGCGTGGTGGTGCACGCCTGTAATCCCAGCTACTTGGGAGGCTGAGGCAGGAGAATCACTTAAACCCAGGAGGCGGAAGTTTTAGTGAGCCAAGGTCATGCCACTGCACTCCAGCCTGGGCAACAGAGCAAGACTCTGTCTCAAAATTAAGTAATTAATTAATTAAAATAAAAAGAGCCTGGCACCTCCCTCCTCTCTCTCGCTTCCTCTCTTGCCATGTGATGTCTGCACATGCCAGCTCCCCTTCACTTTCCACCATGAGGGCAAGCAGCCTGCAGCCCTCACCAGGAGCAAATGCTGGTGCTGTGGTTCTTTGTAGCCCACAGAACCGTAAGCCAAACAAACCTCTTTTCTTATCTTTTTTTAAAAGATAGTGTCTTGCTCTGTTGCCCAGGCTGTAGTACAATGGTGCAATCATAGCTTACTGTAGCTTTCAAGCCTT
This sequence comes from Nomascus leucogenys, assembly GCF_006542625.1. Taxonomy (NCBI): domain Eukaryota; kingdom Metazoa; phylum Chordata; class Mammalia; order Primates; family Hylobatidae; genus Nomascus; species Nomascus leucogenys. The sequence continues at coordinate 44,284,935 of NC_044397.1, forward strand.
GTGCTCAAGAGATCCTCCTGCCTCAACCTCCTGAGTAGTTGGGTCGTCAGGTGTCTGCCACTGAAGGAAATAATGTATACAGCAGTCAATTTCCAAGACAAAGCGCCTTAAGCAAGCTACAAAAGAAACAGGATATATTAGACCCCTGCTTGGATAGCCAATACCTGCTTGTTGGCACCCCCACCCCCTTAGTTGCCCTCATTCGAACCAAAAAAAGTTTAGTCTAAGATAAAAGTTGACTAGCTGGCAAAATAGCCCCCTTTGTCTGTTCTTATCAGCCTGCCCAGCTACTTAGGTCAGAAGTCAAAAAGCCCCTGAACTAACTAGAATTGCAATGCATTGTGGACTGCAACAACATGCAGCAAGACAACCCTAAAAAAAAAAAAATACTTAAAACCCCTACCCAACAATCAATAGGCGATGTCCAGGAAGATTGTGATCCCACAGCACTCAGCCTATGAGGAACCAGAGGAGGGGCCTGCACGCTAGGGGATAAATTGCTTGTTGAAACTGTGCTGGGTGTGTTTGCCCATCAGACACCTGATCTTGCAAGACTATCATTAAAAGTCTCACTTTCGCTGTTCTCCGGTTCTCTGAGTCCGTTCTTTGGGTTTGGATGGGTGAGTTTGTTTCTCACAAAACCATGGCTGGTCAATCCCTTCCTTCCTTCCTTCCTTCCTGCCTTCCTTCTTTTCTTCTTTTCTTTTCTTTTCTTTCTTTTTGTTTCTTTCTTTTCTTTCTTTCTCTTCTCTCTTTCTCTCTCTCTCCTTCCTTCCTTCCTTTCTCTCTTTCTCTCTCTCTCTCCTTCCTTCCTTCCTTTCTCTCTTTCTCTCTCTCTCTCCTTCCTTCCTTCCTTTCTTTCTCTCTTTCTCTCTCCTTCCTTCCTGCCTTCCTTCTTTCTTTCCTTTCTTTCTTTCTTTTTCTCTTTCTTTCTTTCTTCTTTCTTTCTTTCTTTCTTTCTTATCTTTCTTTCTTTCTCTTTCCTTCTTTCTTTCTCTCTTTCTCTCTCTCCTTCCTTCCTTCTTTCCTTCCTTTCTCTCTCTTTCTCTCTCCTTCCTTCCTTCCTTCCTTCCTTCCTCCCTCCCTTCCTCCCTTCCTTCCTTCTTTCTGTTCATTTGTTCTTTGGGTCTCCCTATGTTGCCCAAGCTGGTATCAAACTCCCGGCCTCAAGAAATCCTCCTGCCTTGGCCTCTTAAAGTGCTGGAATTACAGGTGTAAACCATTGTGCCCAGCTTCTCTTTTCTATATAAATTGCCCAGCCTCAGGTACTTCTTTATAGCAACAGAAACAGACTAGTTTTTCCCCTTCCTCTCTAGCCACAGCTTGTCTGGGTCATATTCTTCTATTTCAACCTCTAGATCAGTAGCCTCCCAATTTATATTGATTTCTATTTCCATCAGTTTTAGTTTTAAAAATCTCATCCTCCAAAATTTCATGTGTATGTGTGTGTGTATGTGTGTGTATATGTGTGTTTTATGGTAGACACAATATTTAAGCACAGTAGCACACGTACAAAATTTTAAATGAACATGTGCACTGGGGGTAGAGACTAAAAATGTTTACTGATGGAGGTGAAATCAGAAACATTTTGGAGGGTGCCACTGCTCCAAGTGTTGCAAATCCTCAGGGCTTGACCATAGACCCTCTTCTCTTATGCTTGCTCCCCCGGTGGTCACATCCATTTTCACTTATATGTCAATAACTCCTCAATTTACATGCCATCCAGACCTTTCTTCTAAGCCATTATTCATGTATGCAACTTCTAATTTAATGATTCACTGCTTTTCACTGACTTTTCCAACCAACGACCTCCTCAATTAACTCTTTTTTTTTTTTTTTTTTTTTTGAGACGGAGTCTCGTTCTGTTGCCAGACTGGAGTGCAGTGGTGTGATCTTGGCTCACTGCAACCTCCGTCTCCTGAGTTCAAGAGATTCTCCTCCCTCAACCTCCCGAGTAGCTGGGACTACAGATGCCTGCCACCATGCCCAGCTAACTTTTGTATTTTTAGTAGAGATGGGGTTTCACCATGTTGGCCAGGATGGTGTCAATCTCTTGACCTCATGATCTGCTCGCCTGGACCTTCCAAAGTGCTGGGATTACAGGTATGAGCCATCGCTCAACTAAACTCTTAATCATTTCAGCTGAATATGCTCTTCTTCCAGCTTTTCCTCTCAGTCAATATCACATCCGTGTATGTTTGAACCAGAAACACACCAAGTTGTTTCTGATGGCCATGTACTCATTCCTAGCATCTTCTTGGCCTCTAATGTCCACCTGCATATTTCTTGATTATCTTTCAAGGGTTAGCTAAAAGGTCACTCCTCAAGAGAGTCACTTTTCCTTCCCAGCATCTCATCCTCCTCTTCTGTTGGTACCAGTACTCCGATTTTTCCTTGGGAGACAAGCAGCCTTGATAAGACGGGCTGTCAGGGTATCCAATTTCCCCAATCCATTCCCAGAACCCTTCCGAGGAATTGGCACATGACCAAGGTAAGCCCATCAGACTCTGTTCCAGAAATTTGAGTTTTTTCCGAGGGAGTAAAATTGTGAGAACCCTTTCTTTCTTTCTCTTTCTTTCTTTCTTCTTTGTTTCTTTGTTTTTCTTTCTTTCTCTTTCTTTCTTCTTTCTTTTCTTTTCCTCCCTCCCTCCCTCTCTCTCTCTCTTTCTTTCTTTCTCTCTCTCTCTCTCTTTCTTTCTTCTCTGTCTCGCTTTCTTTCTTTCTTTTTTTTTTTTTGAGTTGTAGTCTTTCTCTGTTGCCCAGGCTGGAGTACGGTGGCATAATCACACCTGGGCTCAAACAATTTTCCTGTCTCAGCCTCCTGAGTAGCTGGGACAACTGGCACATGCCACCACACCCAGCTAGTTTTTAAAATTCTTTGTAGAAATGGGGTCTTGCTATGTTGCCTAGGCTGGTTTCCAACTCCTGGCCTGAAGAGATCCTTCCACCTTGGACTCCCAAAGTGTTGGGATTACAGGCATGAGCTGCTGTGCCGGGACAGGAACATAATATATAATATATATTATATATAATTTTAATTTTTTATTTAATTTTATATATTATATATAATTTCAATTTTTTATTTATTTTTGGTTAATAGTTTTAGGGGCGCAGGTGAATTTTGGTTACAGGGATGAATTGCATAGTGACGAAGTCTCGGTTTCAGTATACCTGTCACCCAAATAGTGCACGTCGTACCAAATAGGTGATTTTTTTCAATCTCTCACCCCCCCTACCACCCTGCCCGTTTCTGAGTCTCCAATGTCCATTATACCATTCTGTATGCCTTTGCATACCCATGGCTTAGCTCCTACTTATAAGTGAGAATATGCGGTGTTTGGCTTTCTGTTCCCGAGTTACTTCGGTTAGGATAATGACTTTCGGTTCCATACAGGAACACATTCTTTCGATGGTGTTACCCTCAAAGTCTGCCCAGTGATTCCTGCTCCCAGATCCCAAAACTTCCATGGTTTTTATCCTTCCCATGGCTTAGTTGTTCAGCATTTACTCTGATTCTCTACCGCATCTCCTTTGAATAAATTCCTTATGTTTACATAATTAACACTTTTCTACTGCTTACCCTCAAAGAAGCCTAATTGATACACATTCCATGCTAAATTAAGCTGCACCTGTTATTCTGTGTTGCATAGCACCTCTATTAGTTTCATAAGGCTGTCCCAAACAAGGTACACAAACTCGGTGCCTTAAAACAAAAGAAATTTATTCTCTCATTATTCTGGAGGCTAGAATTCCCAAATCAAGGTGTTAGCAGGACCATTCTTCCTCCAAAGCCTCTGGTGGACGATCCTTGCCTACTTCTGCCTAGCTTGTGGTGGTCCCACGTGTTCTTGGGCTGGTAGAAACGTAACTCCAATCTCTGATTCCATTCTCATACAGTCATCTTCCCTCTCAGCATCTCCATCGTCATATTGAATCCTCCTCTCTGTATCTCTTTTCTTAAAACAGCACAGTCATATTGGATTAAGAGTCCACTCTACTCCAGTATGACTTCATCTTAACTAATTATACTGCAATGACCCTATTTCCAAACGAAGTCACATTCTGAGGTGCCAGGGGCTTAGGATTCCAATATACCTTTTGGGGGACACAATTCAATCCATAACCGCACCCTATGTTTTGCAGCATTTTCATTGTTTACAATTATACATATATTTAAAACAAATTTTTAGAGATGGGGGTCTTGCTGTGTTGCCCAGGCTGGAGTGCAGTGGCACAATCAGAGCTCACTGCAGCCTTGAACTCCTGGGCTTAAGCAATCCTTCTATCTCAGCCTCCTAAAGTGCTGGGATTATAAGTGTGAGCCACCATACCCAACCATTACAATTATATTTTTTATTTGTAGTTTTGTTTAAAGTTTGTTTCCTATTAGTCCACGAGGGCAAAAACTGAGTAGGCTTTATCATCTCTGTCTAGCCAGTGCCTAGCACCATCCCTGGCATAACTATGATTTCTACACAGCACCTTGCTAATATCTGGCACATCAAAAACTTAAGAAATAGCCATTTATTTTGATTGTTTACAATCATTGTAATGCTTTACATTGTAAGTATCTTGTGATAATCTATCGTATTCTGTATATGTGTAAGGAACAAAGGAAAGAGGCTTGGGTTAAAATACCCAAGGGCCATGTGTGTTCTTTAAATATTAACAGTCATGTTTGGCTGTGGAATGGAATGGCCGTGCCTGCCCCAGGTGTCTCTTAGGGGACCACCAGCTGCTGTGTAAGAATGAGGCCCCATTGTGATGCTGAGGTGCACAGGCAGCCACCGGGCCATCTGGGGAGAGTGTCTGCATCCCTGCCAACGCTCATCTTTTACCTCTGTCATCCATTTCCCGCTGGCAGGGCTTCCTCTGTCTGGCTCAGGGATAGAATATGAATCAGGCCATCCCTGGTATCCAGAATTAATCATTTCTCCTTCAAATTGATTGTGTACCCCCAGAGCCATTGAATTGGGCCAGAAACCTCTGAAATCTATTTTCTAAAAATATTTTTCAACTTGGCAAAAATGTTTCTGTTGGTGAGGAGGGAAAGAAGTGAGTTAAGGAAGATGTTGTTAAAGTTATGAAATAACGAGAACTATTGTGAAGGGTTGAGGTGACATCTGACTGCTCACCAGCAGGAGAATGACCAAACAATAGTTGGAGAAGTGGGGACACCAGTCAGGATGGGGAATTTTAAATTTGTAGTGGCGCCTGTCTGGGGGTGGGTGGTCAACGTTTCTCTAGCAGGGCTCAGTCACCTGAGAAGTAGAATGTGGAATTCATCCAGGAGTGGGTTCATTTTGTGCTGTTATAACAGAATACCTGAGACTGGATAATTTATAAAGAATAGAGATTTATTTCTTACGGTTCTAGAGGCTGGGAAGTCCAAGGTCAAGGGATCAACATCTGGCAAGGGCCTTCTTGCTGTGTCATCCCATGACAGAAGGAAGAAGGGTAAGTAAGCACACACAAGAGAGAGGAAGGGAACTGAACTCATCCTTTTGTCTGGAATCCACTCTCCAGATAATTAACCCACTCCCACAATAACAGCATTAATCTATCCAGGAGGGCACAGTCCTCGTGATGCAATTATCTCTTAAAGATCTCACTTCTCAACACTGTTGAATTGAAAATTAAGCTTCCAATACATGAACTCTGGGGGATACATTCAAATCATAGAAGGTGGGTTTTTGGCAGGTATGGTGTGATGGCCTGGGGGGCAAGGATTTTAAGGAAGAAAACTAAAGGGAAGAAACTAAAGAAAGCTAGTGTACTAGAGGAAGAAATGGAGGCATCAAGGGAATGGAAGTCTCCATATAGCATAATAAAGCATGTGGTAGCATAAGGAAGGGTGCACTAAAAGGAGATGAGGTTATAATGTAGAGCTTTAGAGCTTAAGATTTCAGGAGTGCAAGGGTTCAGGGCAAAAGGAAAGATCCCCTGGTGTTGGTGGCTGAAATGGAGTGGAGGTAGAAGTCACTGGAATTGAAGAAGTACAAGATCCATGAAGTGAGGGTGGCAGATATGGAGGAGGGACAAATCTCCTTCCTCAACATCTAAGTTTCTCAGACACTCCATTCTGCCCACACTTGTGAGAAATGGCTCTTGTCATGGTCAACAGTGAACTCCTATTGCCAAATATAATGGCCAATGCTCATACCACACCTCTTGGCAACAACTGACAAGTTGACCACTCTCTTCCTTGAAACATTTCTTTGCTTGGTGCTTGGATACCCTGAGCTTTTGGTTTCCAGTTCTCCTGGCTATCCTCCTCCACTGGCCACTCCACAAGTTGCTCCTGGTCTCCTTTGCTGGCTTCTCTTCCAGGCCTTCTAGTGCTGACATGCCCAGACTCCATCCTCTTAGCTCTCCTGTACACTCCCTAGGTGACACCTTCAGTACCATGGCTTAAATGCTGTCCATATCTGATGACTTCTGATTTTATCCCTATTCTCTATCTTGCTTCTGAACTCCAGACACCTGTATCCAAAGGCTTTCTGGATATTTCCACTTAGGTGCCTGTCTTAGTTTATTTTGTGCTACTCCAACAGAATACCTAAGACTGGGTAGTTTATAATGAATAGAAATTAAATTTTCATGGTTCTGGAGGCTGGGAATCCAAGATCAAAGCACTGATAAGTTTGCTGTCTTGTAAAAGCCCAGTCTTTGCTGCCAGGATGGTACTATGTACACCACATCCTCTGGAAGGAAGAACACTGTTTCTCACATGGTAGAAGAGCAGAAGACAGGAAGCTCACTCCCACTAGCCCTTCTTGTAGCAGTATTAATTTATTCATAAGGGCAGAGTCCTCATAACCTAAACACCTCCCATTAGGCTCCACCTCTCAACACTGTTGCATTAAAATTAAGTTTCAACAGGAGTTTTGAACAGGATGAAAACATTCCAGACAGCAGTGCCTAATTGACACCTCATATTTAACATGCCAAAAATAAAAGTAATAGAAGTCGTGACTTTCCCCACCCAAACTTCTATCTCCACCGTTCTTCATCTTAAGAATTTGCAACTCCAGCTGGGTGTGGTGGCTCACACCTGTAATCTCAGCACTTTGGGAGGCCAAGGCAGGCAGATCACTTGAGGTCAAGAGTTTGAGACCAGCCTGGCCAACATAGCGAAAACCCATCTCTACTAAAAATACAAAAAAATTAGCCAGGTGTGGTGGTGTGCACCTGTAATCACTTCTACTTGGGAAGCTGAGGCATGACAACTGCTTGAACCCAAGAGGTGGAGGTTGCAGTGAGTCGAGATCACACCACAGCACTCCAGCCTGGGCAACAGAGCGAGACACGAGACTCTGTCAAAAAAAAAAAAAAATTGCGACTTTATCCTCACAATTCTTCAGGTTTGGGGTAAAATGCTTAGCTTCTTTCTAGTTTTATTTCTTATCTACAAAACAGAGTAAATGATGGTACTTCCCGCATAAGGCTCCTATAATGACTAATTGAATTATTGCGTTCACTGCACTTACCATTGTGTCCCAACTCAGAAAAATGTTCAATAGTTGTTACTTACGATTGCTATTTATATATTTATGCAAAATTCTGACTCTGAATTGCCTGCAGCTAACTGATAATGAGCTAACAATAATGTAAAATGGAGTTGTTGTTCTTGCTTAACAACCACTAAGTCTGGCTTAATAAAAAAGAGTTTAAGATCAGTGCAGGCATGTAGGATTGGGAGAGATAAGAAATTCCTTATTGCTGTCTCTGATTTTGTTTTGGAGGTCAAAACATCTGGATAAAAAATGAGCATTAGTCTGTATAAAAACAAATATTTATACATTCAGAAATTCTGAGCCCATGAGGCCAAAATGTCTGGTCTTTGGCAATCTTTGGAGAATCTGTTCCCCAGGCAGCCCATGTATTGCTGGGGCCCCAGCACAGTTTTGTAGCCAAAGGCCCGGGATACAGGGTGAGTGGGTGGTGAAGAGAGATCTCTGGCAAAGCTTTACTCCAGTGTCTGGAATTTAAACAAATACTGTTTTAAATTATACAAATAATTCTTAGCAAACAGATGTTTAACATTACATAGCTGTAATATAACAATAATAGGCTGAATTTTCCATGTAACCAATAGAAAAGTGAAAGAGAACCATCCGTTTCTCTTGGAGTATGGCTACAAAGGTTTTGCTGCTGGTATTTTGCACCTTCTTTTGCCTTTCCTCTAAACCCTTCGGTATATTTTCTTACCAGGAGCAGCATGTTATTTCAGAGTCCTTGTTTGTGCCTTGTTCGGTGTTGCCATATTGGCTACACCAGTCCTCTTGTAAACGGATCTGGAATTGGGGAATTTTTTATTTTTTTGAGATGGAGTCTCACTCTGTCCCCCAGGCTGGAGTGCAGTGGCATGATCTCTGCTCACTGCAAGTTCTGCCCCCTGGGTTCATGCCATTCTCCTGCCTCAGCCTCCTGAGTAGCTGGGACTACAGGTGCCCGCCACCACGCCCGGCTAATTTTTTGTACTTTTTTTTTAAGTAGAGATAGGGTTTCACCGTGTTAGCCAGGATGGTCTCGATCTTCTGACCTCGCGATCCGCCTGCCTCAGCCTCCCAAAGTGCTGGGATTACAGGCATGAGCCACCACACCCGGCCGAAAGTAGCCTTCTTACTGCTATGCCTGGAGAATTCCCTTCTTTATACAGAAAGGCCATCCTTCTCACCAAGATGTGGTTTTGGGTGTGATGCCTTTAAAGGATGGAGGAGAGTTGGGAACCACCCTCTTGGGCAATCCAATCAGTTGCCTCATTCTTAGTGGTCCATGGGGTGATGGATGTCCCAACCAGGTTCCCCTCATCTCCAGGCTGATATTTATAGCAACTCTGGGGAGAAGGCTTTACATTCTAAAAAGAGAAATCAATACTCCTAAAGCTGCTAAATTTAAACATTAGGTGGAAATCAAACATAGAATCTAAGAGAATAAAAACAAATAAATGAAGAGATGAACTTCCCAGGGGACACTGCAGTCCATTTCTCTGAGTGCCTTAAGTGACTGTTTTTATATTCATGAATTTTTTTGCCCCAAAAGACTCTTGCCATCTAAGTGGAAGGAGAATATAGGGAGTTGGAGAAGGAGAAAGAGAAGTAGGCTTTGGCTATGCATATTTACAAATCCCCACCAATGAAATGAGCATTCTGCCAGGTTGCTGTGCACACACCACCTCTGAGAGCTCTACGTGCAAGATGTACCAATTTCATCTTTAGTTTATCTGTAAATCTATGATATGATTTGTCTGTGTCCCCACCCAAATCTTATCTTGAACTGTAGTTCCCATAATCCCCATGTGTCATGGGAGGGACCCAGTAGGAGGTAATTGAACCATGGGGGTGGTTACCTGCATGCTGTTCTCGTGATCGTGAGTGAGTTCTCACGAGATGTGATGGTTTTATAAGGGGTTTTCCCCACTCTACTCTGCACTTCTCCTTGCTGCCTTCATGTCAAGAAGGATGTGTTTGCCTTCCCCTTCCACCATGACTGTAAGTTTCCTGAGGCTTCCCCAATCATGCTGAACTGTGAGTAAACTAAACCTCTTTCCTTTATAAATCACCCAGTTTCGAGTATGTCTTTATTAGCAGCATGAGAACAGACTAATACAATCTATGAATAAATAATCAGTATTTATGCCCATGCTCTAACAGAGGACTGGGGCTTCAGCTTCTATATTTTCTATGAATCCATTAAGAATGAGTAAAGTAGATTGGGTTGGGGGAGTGTTCTACTGTTCCACAGCAGAACTTGTGGGAAGTTTAGTCACTGGATTCTGCTGGCCAGCAAAAAATATAGGAAGATTCTATTAAGAAAATTAAAAAGAATTAAAAAAGAAAAAGACAAAAAGAGGAAGAAGAAAGGAAAGAAAAAAGAGAGAGGAAATAATGTGTCCCCAAAGAGCAAAAGGTGTATGTGGCGAGTGAGGGGCTTCAGTGCCCAGTGTAACCAAAAGCTTTGAAACACAGGAGCCAATATGTGCACTTGAAAGAAAATTCCTCCTTTCAAAGTAGCCCCTTGAAAATGAAGTTTTTGCATCCTTTTCTTGGAAATAATTAGACAATTGGATCATGAATCTTAAAAATGTTTATAAAAGGCATTATCTTGTTGCACCTTGTAAACATTGCATTTTTTTCTTTTTCTTTTTTTTCGAACTGAAGGCTTGTGGCTACCCTGAATTGAGCAAGTCTACTGGTGCCATATTTCCAACAGCATGTGCTCACTTTGTGTCTCTGTGTTGCATTTTGATTATTTTTGTGATATTTCAGACTTTTTCATTATTATATTTGTTATGGTGATCTGTGATCAGTTATCTTTGATGTTACTATTATACTAATTTTGGGGCTCCATAATTCCATACCCATATAAGATCATGAACTTAATTGATAAATGTGCATGTTTCAGCTGCTCCACCAACCGACCATTCTCTCATCTCTCTCTCTTTCCTCGGGCTTCCTTATTCCCTGAGACACAACAATATTTAAATCCTGACAACTAATAATCCTACAATGGCCTCTAAGTGTTCAAGTGAAAGGAAGAGTGACACATCTCTCTCTCTAAATTAAAAGCTAGAAATGATTAAGTTTAGTGAGGAAGGCATGTCAAAAGTCAAGACAAGCAGGAAGCTAGGCCTCTTGCACCAACTAGCCAAGTAGTGCAAAGGAACAGTTCTTGATGGAAATTAAAAGTGCTACTCCAGTGAACACATGGATGGTAAGAACCTGAAACAGACTTACTGCTGATGAGGGGAAAGTTTTGGTGGTTTGGATAGGCAATAAAACCAGTCACAACATTCCCTTAAGCCAAAACCTAATCCACAAGAAGGTCCTAACTCTCTTCAATTCTATGAAGGCTGAGAGAGGTGAGGAAGCAGCCGAAGAAAAGTTGACACTAGCAGAGGTGGGGTCACGAGGTTTAAGGAAAGAAGCCAGCTCTATGACATAAAAATGCAAGGTGAAGCAGCAAATGCTGATGGAGAAGCTTTAGCAAGCTATCCAGAAGATCTAGCTAAATCATTGATGAAGGTGGGCTATACTCAAACAACAGACTTGAAGCTTTAAAGCTTCAAAATAGAAATTGACTCTCTTGTTAGGGGCTAATGGAGCTGATGACTGTAGGTTGGAGCCAATGCTCATTTACCATTCTGAAAACCCGAGAGCCCTTGAGAATTATGCTAAATCTACTCTGCCTGTGCTCTAAAAATGGAACAACAGCCAGGATGACAGCACATCTGTTTACAGCATGGTTTACTCAATATTTTAAGCCCACTGTTGATAGCTACTGCTCAGAAAAAAAAGGATTCTTTCCAAAATATGACTGCTCATTGACAATGCAGCTGGTCACCCAAGAGCTCTGATGGAGATGTACAAGAAGACTAATGCTGTTTTTGTGTCTGCTAACACAACCGCCATCCTGCAGTTCATGGATCAAGGAGTAATTTTGACTTTCAAGCCTTATTATTTAAGAAATATATTTTGTAAGGCAATAGTTGCCATAGATATTGATTCCTCTGATGGATCTAGGCAAAGTGAATTGAAAACTTCATGGAAAGAATTCGCCATTCTAGATGCCATTAAAAACGTTCATAATTTATGGGAGGAGATCAAAACATCAATATAACAGGAGTTTGGAATGAGTGGATTCCAACCTTCTTGGTTAACTCTGAGGGCTTGAAGACTTCAGTGGAGGAAGGAACTGCAGATGTGGTGGAAATGGCAAGAGAACTAGAATTAGCCTGAAGATGTGACTGAAAGTGTTATGATCTCATGATCAACCTTGAACAGATGAGGAGTTGCTTCTTATGGATGAGCAAATAAAGTGATTTCTTGAGGTGGAATCTACTCCTGGTGAAGATGCTGTGAACACTGTTGAAATGACAGCAAAGTTCTTAGAATACTCCATAAACTTAGTTGATAAAACATCGGTGGGATTTAAGAAAATTGACTCAAATTTTGAAGGAAGTTCTACTTGGGTAAAATGCCATCAGACAGCATTGCATGCTACAGAGAAATTTCATGAAAGAAAGAGTCAATCAGTGTGGTAAACTTTATTGTTGTCTTAATTTAAGAAATTGCCACAGCCACTGCAATGTTCAGCAACCACCACCCTGATCAGCCAGCAGCCATCAACATTGAGGCAAGCCTCTTCACCAGCAAAAAGATTTATGACTTGCTGAAGGCCCAGCTGATAGCATTTTTCATCAATAATTTTAAATTAAGGAATGTACATTGTTCTTTTAGACATAATCCTATTGCACACTTAATAGACTACAGTATAGTGTAAACATAACTTTTATATGCACAGATAAACCAAAAAATTTGCATGACTTGTGTGATGGTTAATATTGAATGTCAACTTGAATGGATTCAAAGATGCAAACTATTGTTACTGGGTGTGTCTGTGAGGGTGTTGCCAAAGGAGATTAATATTTGAGTCAGTGGACTGGGAGAGGCAGACTCACCTTTAATCTGGGTGGGCACCATCTAATCAGCTGCCAGTGCAGTTAGAATAAAGCAGGCAGAAAAAGGTGGAAAGAGCAGACTTGCTGAGTCTTCTGGCCTTCATCTTTCTCCCGTGCTGGATGCTTCCTGCCTTTGAACATCAGACTCCAAGTTCTTCAGCTTTCGGACTGTTGGACTTACACCAGTGGTTTTCCAGGGTCTCTCAAGGCCTTCAGCCACAGATTGAAGGCTGCAATGTCAGCTTCCCTACTTTTGAGGTTTTGGGACTTGGACTGGCTTCCTTGCTCCTCAGCTTGCTGACAGCCTATTGTGGGACTTCACCTTGTGATCATGTGAGTCAATACTCCTTAATAAACTCCCCTTCATATATACATCTATCCTGTTAGTTCTGTCCCTCTAGAGAACCCTGACTAATACAACTTGCTTTATTGAAATATTTGCTCTACTACAGTGGTCTGTAGTTGAACCTGGAAAATCTCCAAGGTGATTCTGTAATTTTTAGTCATTCCTTTACTAGAAATCAAATTTAGTGGTGACATATGAAATCTTTTAGCGCCCAAAGATGTGCATCTTGACGCTCTTTGTGCTTTTGCATTACCTGGTGAGTTTTGAAAAAAATGCAGGTGCCTGGGCCTCAACTCATACCCTGAAGTGGAGCCAAAAGTGTAACTGGAGGTGGAGGTTTTTTGTATATGTTTTGTTTTTGTTTTTGTTTTTGTTTTTTTGAGACATTGTCTCGCTCTGCAAGCTCCACCTCCCGGGTTCACACCATTCTCTTGCCTCAGCCTCCCGAGTAGCTGGGACTATGGCGCCCGCCACCATGCCCGGCTAATTTTTTGTATTTTTAGTAGAGACGGGGTTTCACTGTATTAACCAGGATGGTCTCCATCTCCTGACCCCTTGATCCACCCACCTCAGCCTCCCAAAGTGCTGGGATTACAGGTGTGAGCCACTGTGCCCAGCCTTGTATGTTTGTTTTAAGCTCCCTGGGTGATTTGGATGCACAGTCAGATTGGAGAACCTCCAATGGATATCTCTGCATGACTGAATCACACTCTTCGAACTAACTCGAATTTTACTCCCACTGAGAGACTTCCTTATTGGATAACCCCCTGGCCCATACCCCACCCCCGATAATCCTTATATTTTTCGGTTTGACTTTCTTCCAGGTTTACTATCTATCTTTCTCTCTTACTCCTTTTCTCTCATAGGATTTTATTTCATTATTTTCTCTTTGGTCTTTAATTCTGAGGACTCCACTTGTCATATGAGGTGAGGGTTTGGGGAGCATGTGATGAAGTGGTGGGTGATTGGTTGCTAGTTATTACAACTCTAGCTAGAGAGACCTTTGAGATAGTTCTGGTGGCTTCAATGGCTTCCCTCAACCATTGAAGGACTATTGACCACAACCATAGTCAGGGATGCCATCTCCATGCCTATGCTGGCTCCATGATTCACCTACAGCAGGCTTTTCAGCCCCCTCGGTCACTGCGCGTCTATTTGGGAGATGCTATAAGAATTTCCCAGGCTTTATTGGCTCACAACTCACCTTTTCCTCCCTTTCCCTCTCTGGTGGTAGCTGCCTGGTTAGAAGCCACACTGAGATATGCTCACCAGAATCCTCTCCAGCTACCACTTTCCAAAGTGTAAGCCAGGAAGTTGTGCCCCCTCTTATTTCCTGGGGAGTTTGAGGTGGGTTTTCACTCTGAAGTTATTTCTATCCTTTTTGGTTCATTTTGTTAGCTTGGGAGAGGAAGAATCACTAAGGCTGCTTGACTCCACTATCTTTATCATGACTCGGCAAATGCAGTTTAATAACACAGTAAAAAGCTAATGTCATGGTGTTCAATAAAAATTCCAGGCACCAATAAATGCGGGTTATATGATATTGACCATATTTAATATAAAAAGATGAAAAGAAATACAACAAAATTATAACAGGAATGGACTTTTTATGCAGAGATTATAAAAGGGGTTGATTTAAAACTTCAGTAATTCTCAAGTTTTTCAAAACATGCTTATTTTGCTTTTATAGGGATAAAAAAATTTGTGGGGATTAAAAAAAAACTTTACAAAATGAAAAGCACAAAACAGTCCTCTCTGGAGACCATACCCTTTCTTGTATAATTCTGTCATTGGTCAAATAGTTAACTTCCCTTTTTCAGAATTGTCTAGATTCTGTGGTCTCTTTTCTAACTGAAGCTCATCTTCATCTAAAGACTTGGGCCAAGTTTGGTGAATGAATGAGTGATTAGGCTGGGAAATGCCATGTAACCCCTCAGAGGGTTAAAAAGTATGGCTTTGCAGTTGACTTTGGGGTACCCTCCCAGGGACAAGCCAAGAGATGCTTTGCACACTCTCTTAGTCCATTTCATGCTGCTATACAGAATACCACACTGGGTAATTTATAAAGAACAGAAAATTATTTCCTCACAGCTCTGGAGGTTGAGAAGTCCAAGGTCAAGGCATCAGCATCTGGTGAGGGCCTTCTTGCTATGTCTTAACATGGCAGAAGGCAGCTTATTGGAGAGGTGGAGTGTGAGAGGGAGAGAGACAGAGAGAGATACAGACAGAGAGAGAGAGAGAGTGAGAGGAGCTGAATTCATCCTTGCTCCCATGATAACAAACCCATTCCCAAAATAACAGCATTAATCTTAATCATCTCTTAAAGATCCCATCTCCCAATACTGTTGCATTGGGGATTAAGTCTCCAGCACATAAACTTTGGGAACTACATTCAAACCATAGCAGACACTGACAACAGCTAAAAATGTGTCAAGTGCATACTCTGTGCCAGGCACTGTCCCAAGTGCTTTAGACACCCAAGTGTACTTAATATATAGGGCAACCCTATACATATGGAAATACTCCAATTCCAATTTGCAGATGAGAAAACCGAGGTTAAGTAACTTGCTTAAGATCAGAAGACAAGTGACAGAGTATGAGATACACCCTGATGGGCACTTATTTCTACCACTTATTACCATCAAGGAGCCTAAAATGTAGCTGCAGAAATAAAATAATTGAAACAACTATAACACAAGGCACAATCTGACAAATGGTTCAAGAGAAGAATAAATCCAGGGCTGAGAAAAGGATTCTGTCCAGAGGAAGGGGGGTTGGTGAGGGAGGACATAAAATGGTCATGGAGAATGCGCTCTCTTAAATCAGAACGTGCTTTCTTAAATATGCTGTCTTGACTCTGAACTTCTGACTCACACTTTTTTTTTAATTAATTTTTTTTGCACACAAAAACAATAAACATTTTCTAAAAATACATACAAACAAAAAGATGCGTATCAAACATATTAGGAAGGTTACACATGGGAAGTCGGGGAATAGAAATGGGGGGTGGGAGTTAAAATAAATGAGAGAGGGACTTTATATGGATCAGTGATAATAACTCAATCCTCTATTTGACAAAGAAGAGGGAGAAGGAAGAGGAAGAAAAAGAAAGTGGGATAAAGGATCAGAAAGGGAGGAAAATAGAAAAAATTAGAGTATGACTCCAGGATAGACCTGTTTTGTTGTCACTGAGTTGGTTGGTTGGTTTGTCTGTTGTATTTTTCATGTTTCGCCAAGTTGGCCAGACTGGTCTCGAACTCCTAGCCCGAAGTGATCAACCCGCCTCGCCCCCCAGAGTGCCGGGACCACAGGCGTGAGCCACCACGTCCAGCCCCCACATTGCTTCTGGCCTCCGTGGTAGACCTCCCAGACAGAGCGGCCCAGGCCAGAGGCACTCCTCACTTCTTCCCAGACGATAGGTGGCCGGGCAGAGGCGTCCTCACTTCCAGCCCGCCAGACGATGGGTGGCCGGGCAGAGGCCTCCTCCCTCCACTTCCCCAGCGAGGGTGGCCGGGCAGAGGCGCTCCTCCCTCCCGCAGGGCCGGCAGAGGCCTCCCCCTCCCAGACGATGGGTGGCCGGGCAGAGGCGCTCCTCACTTCCCAGACGATGGGTGGCCGGGCAGAGGCGCTCTTCACTTCCCAGACGGGGCGGCCGGGCAGAGGCGCTCCTCACTTCTTCCCAGACGGGGCGGCCAGGCAGAGGCACTCCTCACCTCCCAGACGATGGGTGGCCGGGCAGAGGCGCTCCTCACCTCCGAGACAATGGGTGGCCGGGCAGAGGCGCTCCTCACTTCCCAGATGGGGAGGCCGGGCAGAGGGGCGGCCCGGCAGAGACGCTCCCCACCTCCCAGACGGGGCGACGGCCGGGCAGGGGCTGCAATCCCAGCACCCTGGTAGGACAAGGCAGGCGGCTGGGAGGCGGAGGCTGCCGCGAGCCCAGACCACGCCACCGCACTCCAGCCCGGGCAACAGCAAGCACCGGGTGAGCGAGACTCCGTCTGCAGTCCCAGTACCTCGGGAGGCTGAGGCGGGCAGAACACTCGGGGTCAGGAGCTGGCGACCAGCGTGGCCAAGATGGCGAACGCGCACCTGCAGCCAACGGAGAAAAAGCAGGCAGCGGTGGCCCGCGCCGGCAGTCCCAGGCAGTCCGCGGCGCGGGCAGCAGCGAGCCGAGTAGATTGCAGCGTGGGCCACAGAGGGAAAGAAGGAAAGAAGAAAGAAAGAAAGAAAGAAAAGAAAGAAAAGAAAGAAAGAAAGAAAAGAAAGAAGGAAGGAAGAAGAAGGAAGAAGGAAGGAAGGAAGGAAGGAAGGAAGGAAGGAAGGAAGGAAGGAAGGGAAGGAAGCTTCTGACTCACACTTTGAACCGCTGTTATGTACTAACACTTGTAGCAAGATGGCAGCATCATTAGGAAGATCCAAGGTAATGTCCCCAGGAGACAACTTAGAGAGAGCAACAGAAAATTCACATGAGTGTGAACAGATCTGATAGTAATTTTCCATGCAGATTGGTTAACCACAGAGTGATGTGTAGGAGTGTGGGGGAGGATTGGCGTGGCGGTGTGTTATCCGTATGGGTACTGACTGATCCTCAAGCACATGAGCCACTGACCATTGCTAGCACCCAGTAAGGTCAATCCTTACCCCTGAGACTGCTTCAGAATTAATCCAGTGTCATCCTAAAGACTGTCCTCTGCCATTCTGCTGTGACTGGGGAAAGTGGTCAGGCAGGGCAAGATTGAGGTCATGCTGTCATTTGTCCCCTTAGGACTCATTATCTCACAAGCATGCACCTGCACACACACTCCTGTCCCTGAGCACTAGCAGCCTTTTGGGAACTTAGTACTTAGCATGTTTTGGAAACAAGGATCAGGCTTCTCTGCTTCCCCTGAGGACCGCTGTGTGAACATGAATTGTGGAACAGTACTTATGTTTCTCACTTTCCTCCCTTCCTTTCTCTGTTTCTATCCACTTCTTACTTTCTGTTACCTTGCTGGCATTCCTTCCTTTCATTCCCCTTTCTTCATTCATCCATCTCCCCTTCAAACTGTGGTTCTTAGTCTTTTGAGAAGTCACAGATGCCTTTGAGACTCCGGTGAAAGCTGTGGATCTCCTCCCCCTTAAAATAGACAGATCACACACCCATTCCTGAATGTGTATGCATGAAGCTTTTCCATAGACCCATTATGAGTCTCTCTATGCCAGCAGAGATCCCTGGTTGATATGGTTTGGCTGTGTCCCCACCCAAATCTCATCTTGAATTGTAGCTCCCTTAATTCTCACATGTCATGGGAGGTACCCAGTGGGAGGTAACTGAATCACGTGGGTGGGTTGCTCCCATGCTGTTCTTGTGATAGTGAATAAGTCTCATGAGATCTGATGGCTTTATAAAGGGGAGTTCCCCTACACAAGCTCTATCTTGCCTGCTGCCATGTAAGATGTGTCCTTGCTCTTCCTTTACCTTCCACCATGATTGTGAAGCCTCCCCAGCCATGTGGAACTGTGAGTCCATTAAATCTCTTTTTTTTTTTAAATAAATTACCCAGTCTCGGATATGTCTTTATTAGCAGCATGAGAATGAACTAATACACTGGTCTATAGGTGGAATTCTTCCTTCATCCCTTTCATACGCACTGCAGTCAAGAGCATGGGCTTCACTCAGGTCCTCTCCATTGATGAGCGAGTGAGCATGCTGCATGCTAGGTCCCACTTTTCCTTTCCTCTCAGGCCCTTCTCATGGCCAAGTGATTGAAGGCATGGACCTTGAGGACAGGTTTTCTGGGTAAAAATTTAGGTTCTGTCCTTTTGTTATGTGCCCTTGGATGGGCAAGTCTCTTCATTGAAAAATTGAGACTAACTATATATTCCTTATAGTAATTTATTATGATGACTTTCATAAATAAATATCAAAGCCCTTAGAACAATGCCTGGTGAGGATTAAATGATATCAGTCCTTGCCATTTTTATTATTTGGGTGCTTAGTATTGAAGGAACAGGAAGGGGCTTTGCTTTGAGGACCGGTTATACCTTCCTCCTCTTTCTTCTTATTTCTGGAGGTAGTAGAACTAATAAGTACAGTCCCACATAATGTAAACATCCAGGAAACATTTAAGTCCTTTGGGGATGATTAAGATAACACTCGTTACTATCAAGGAGCTTAAAATTTAGCTGCAGAAATAAAACAATCAAAACAACTATAATGCAAGGCAGAATCTGACAAATGGTTCAAGAGAAGAATAAATCCAGGGCTGAGAAAAGGATTCAGTCCAGAGGGTGGAGAGGGATTGGTAAGGGAGGGCACAAAACTGGGCCATGGAGAATGTGCTGTCTTAAGTCAGTAACAGAATAACATGCAGAGCAGGGGCTTTGACACAGAAGGAGTGGTGTTCAGAGGTACTCAGGCAGCCAGTGTTGGAGGTGTCTGGGAAACAAAGAAGCCTGGGGAAGGCTCTGTCCTGGGGGATGTGAGGAGAAATGGCTGGAAAGGCAGGGTGAGCCAAATTGGGGAGAAATCTTTAAAAGATGCCCGTTTTGGAGGTAACTTCATTGCAAGAGCAGAAACTCTCTCAAGCTAGCTTACCTAAATGGAAATTGATTTCAGGATGTCATGGTTTCTCACAAAGCTCATGGAAATGAAATAAAGCCAGGTGACTTAAAGGATTTAAACTGGAAATCAGAAAGAAGTGCCCACTGGGATATGTCTCACACTCTGTCCCCGCCCATCACCTTATCTCTCTGCCTTTCTGTGTCTCTGTCCTTCTCAGTCTCCCTCCTGGGTGTCTCTTTCATTCTCTCTCCAGCAGTCAGAGGCCCAAAATGGCAGCCCTAAATCTATGTCCACATGATCCTTGGGGTTCATAAACCCACAGATCAACTCCATCTCACCAGGACTGCCGTGTATGGTTGGGCAGGTTGGACCCTGCACGAGGCTATCGTGCCAAGGGGGTGAATGCTGGCTGAAATCCAGTGTAATTCTCTCACTAACATTTTATTGGCTAAAGCATACCACCCAAATTTCAAAGGGACGTGTGTTCCTACCATATTCCAGAAGGCGGGAAAACCAGAGTATTTAGTAACAGCTCTAAAGTTTACTACACAGAAAAAAAAAAAAAAGCCTTTAAACTACAAAGTGGTATTTTCTGATAATAATTTCTAGCATCAACACATTCTATTCAGCTTCTGCATAACATTCCATCTCATTCCTTTTAACTACTGTACTGCACATCTCATTGCCATTAAGATGTGCTGCATAATATTCCATTGTATGACTGCATTATGGTTGATTTCTGCCACCATGCTAAGGGACATTTAAGTTTTTTTAATGCAGTTTTTTTAAGACGTTCCTTCTAGTACAAATAATGAGGCAATACATTTCCATATACATATATATATATAATATATACATGTATATAGTGTGTGTGTATGTCTGTGTATGTGTGTGTGTGCACACATGTGTGTGTGTTAGGGGAATACATACACATGCATATATACACAGTCGTGTGCCTCAGAAAGACATTTTGGTCAATGATAGCCCACATATACGACTGTGGTCCCATAAGACTATGAAATGAAGCTGAAAAATTCCTATTGCCTACAGTTGTCATAGCTGTGGTAACATCATAGTGCAATGTGTCACCTTTTCTATGTTTAGATAGGTTTAGATACACAAATACTTGCCATTGTGTTACAATTGTCTACAGTATTCAGTACAGACACATGCTGTACAGGTTTGTAGCCTGGGAGCAATAGGCTCTACCGTGTAACCTAGGTATGTAGATTACGTGGTAGGCTAGATCATCTAGGTTTGTGTAAGTACATTCTGTGATGTTCAAACAATGACAAAATTGCCTAATGACACATTTCTCAAAATGAATACACATTATTAAGTGATGCATGACTGATTTTTTCCCTTTTATATTTGAAAGTACATCTCTGGGATATATAGAGAATCTAACGATCGGCTCCTATTGTTACACGATCAGCTCCTATTGTTACAAGATAAAAGCTGGACAGGCATCACATTAAAGACTTTTTGTGAATCCATTAGAGAACTGAGATTAGAGAACAGGTCACAAGACACACAGCCATCTTGAAGAGAAACAGGTGCTTGCAGGGAAACTCCTGACCTGCTTATTTGCTTACCTGGGGGAGAAGCAAAGCAGCCACTGGGTATCATATACACTGATAGAAACACAAAATGAGAAATTTTGTTTCCTATTGGCCTAGTATGACAGTGTGAGGCTCCTGGGGGCTGTAGTCATGGGGGGAGGAGACTCCCTCCTCCCTTTTCAGGTTTTCCTCCAGGAACTCCACCAAGCTCTCATAGGAAGTGTTACAGGTGGAGGGTTTTGACTACGAATTGTCCCAGTTCTTGGCATTTTGAACAAAGAACTGGACAAAATGCACAAACAAAGCAATGAAAGAAAGAAGCAACAAAAGCATAGATTTATTGAAATGAAAGTATGCTCCATAGAGTGGGAGTGGGTTCAAGAAAGCAATTCAAGAGCCCTAGTTACAGAATTATCTGGGATTTAAATACCCTCTAGAGGTTTCCCATTGGTTACTCGGTTTACACCCTATGTAAATGAAGGAGTGGTCTTTGATCAGTCTGATTGGTTGCGGAAGGCAACAAATCAGAGGCTGAAGTGAAGTTACAAAGTTACACTTCTATGCAAATGAAGACTAGGTCCATGACCAGTCTGATTGGTTGTGGGAGAGGACCAATCAGAGGTACTTTTTATTTCTCATCCCTGATCTAGAGAGTGGGGGGTTGCAAAGGGAGGAGCGCCTGTTCTTTTGTTACTTGGTAATGGAAAGTTGAAGTTTTCCTTTTGATTTAATTCTAGGAAGTCAGTGTGAATCAGCCTTAGATTCCTGCCTCTAGACCCTGTTCTCCTGCCTCAGAAGGATGGAGATAATCCAGAGGCATTGGCTGGGAAAGGGGAGTGGCAGCCACTGACAAAGCTCCACAGAGATCCTTCTTCCTTACAGAAGAAAGGGCTTAATCTTCAGGCGGGAGTATATTGCCAGAGGCCACTTCCTGCAGCCCAAGCATTTTTTCTCACATAAAGGAGGAAAAGAAACTCAATACAAAATCTTACTCTGCAGAGAGGAGAGTCTTAGGGTAGATTGAAAAATAAAGTACTGGAATTTATGCACTGCTGCATGGAAAAGGAATAAGGGTGGAGGGATTAAAAACTCTACTCTTAACCAGGGGTGGTGGCTCACACCTGTAATCCCAGCACTTTGGGAGGCCGAGGCAGGTGGATCACCAGAGGTCGGGAGTTTGAGACCAGCCTGACCAACATGGAGAAACCCCATCTCCACTAAAAGTACAAAAAAAATTAGCCAGGTGCAGCGGCAGGTGCTTGTAATCCCAGCTACTGGGGAGGCTGAGGCAGGAGAATCGCTTGAACCCGGAAAGCAGAGGTTGCAGTGAGCTGAGATGGCGCCACTACACTCCAGCCTGGGTGACAGAGCGAGACTCCATCTAAATTAAACAACAACAGCAACAACAACAAAACTCTACTCTTAGGTGAGGGACAGAAACACCTGTGAAGGCTACATCCCAAGACACGGGCCCATTGTACACTTCCAGAAATGGAGACTTAATCAGAAAACTACAAAATGCTCCCTATCCTCCATACCCTACCACCATGCTAACAAGCTTCCAGTAAGAATAATAGCAAGTCAATAACAGCAAAATACAGATGCAAGAGCTCAAGAGGCAGAACACCAAAGGCAAAAAGAAAATCTTGAAATCAGCTACAGAGGGAAAGAAGCACCTTACCCACAGAGGAATAAGGACAAAAATAATGGCAGATTTCTTGTCAGAAACTATGCAACCAAGAAGACAGTGGAGTAATGCCTTTAAAGTGGTGAAAGAGGCTGGGTGCAGTGGCTCACGCCTGTAATCCCAGCACTTTGGGAGTCCAAGGTGGATGGATCCCCAGAGGTCAGGAGTTTGAGACCAGCCTGGTCAACATGGTGAAAACCCCGTCTCTACTAAAAATACAAAAAATTAAGCTGGGCACAGTGGCAGGTGCCTGTAATCCCAGCTACTCGGGAGGCTAAGACAGGAGAATCGCTTGAACCTGAAAGGTGGAGGTTGCAGTGAGCTGAGATCATGCCACTGCACTCCAGCCTGGGTGACAGAGCAAGATTCTGTCTCAAAAAAAAAAAAAAAAGAAACTATGCAAGAAAGAAGGAAGACAGTGGAGTGACGCCTTTTACAGTGGTGAAAGAAAATAGTGTGAAGAAGGATCTCCGTGGAGCTCCGTCAGTGGCTGCCACTCCCCTTCCCCAGCCAATGCCTCTGGATTATTTCCATCCTTCTGAGGCAGGAGAATAGGGTCTAGAGGCAGGGAACCCAAAGCTGATTCACACTGACTTCTTAGAACTAAATCAAAAGGAAAACTTCAACTTTCCACGCCCAAGTAACAAAGAAAGAGGTTTTTTCTTCAGGCAGAAGAAATATTATTAAGGTAAGAAACTTAGATATACACAAAGAAATGAAGAGCATTAGAACTGAGATACAAGTAAAATATAACTAAGAAAAATTTTAGTTGCCATAAAAAAAATCACTGACTGTAGAAAGTAATAATAGTAGTTATGTATTGGTGCTTATATCATATGCAAATGAGAACTACATGACACAGTAAAACAAGACATGGGGCCTGCCTGCCTGCCTGCCTGCCTGCCTGCCTGCCTTCCTTCCTTCCTTCCTTCCTTCCTTCCTTCTTTCTTCTTTCTTTTTCTTTTCTTCCCTCTGTGGCCCAGGCTGGAGTACACTCGGCTGGCTCCAGACTCCCTGCGTCCGGCTTCCGTGAGTCTCCTGCCCTGGCCTGCGGGCTGCCTGGGATTGCCGGCGCGCGCCACCACCCCTCCCTGGTTTTTCTCCTTTGGCTGGAGGCGCGGTTTCGCCATGTTGGCCAGGCTGCTCTCCAGCTCCTGATCTCCGGTGGTCTGCCCGCCTCGGCCTCTAGAGGTGCTGGGACTGCAGACAGAGGCTCGCTCACTCGGTGCTCGGTGTTGCCCGGGCTGCAGTGCGGTGGCGTGGTCTTGGCTCGCTGCAGCCTCCACCTCACAGCTGCCTGCCTTGGCCTCTCAGGGTGCTGGGATTGCAGCCTCTGCCCGGCCACCGCCCCGTCTGCGAGGTGGGGAGCGTCTCTGCCTGGCCGCCCATCGTCTGGGTTATGAGGAGCTCCTCTGCCTGGCCGCCCCGTCTGGGAGGTGAGGAGCGCCTCTGCCCAGCCGCCACCCCGTCTAGGAAGTGAGGAACGTCTCTGGCCGGCCGCCCATCGTGTGGGATGTGAGGAGCGACTCTGCCCAGCCGCCACCCCGTCTGGGAAGTGAGGAGCGCCTCTGCCCGGCCGCCCCATCTGGGAAGTGAGGAGCGCCTCTGCCCGGCCGCCCCGTCTGGGAAGTGAGGAGCACCTCTGCCCGGCCACCCATCGTCTGGGATGTGACGAGCGCCTCTGCCCGGCCACCCATCGTCTGGGATGTGAGGAGCGACTCTGCCCAGCCGCCACCCCATCCGGGAAGTGAGGAGCATCTCTGCCGGCCGCCCCGTCTGGGAAGAAGTGAGGAGCGCCTCTGCCCGGCCACCCATCGTCTGGGATGTGAGGGGTGCCTCTGCCCAGCCACCCTGTCTGGGAAGTGAGAAGCCCCTCTGCCCGGCCACCACCCCTCTAGGAAGTGAGGAGCGTCTCTGCCTGGCCGCCCTGTCTGGGAAGTGAGGAGCACCTCTGCCTGACGGCCCCATCTGGGATGTGGGGAGCGCCTCTGCCCGGCCGCCCCGTCTGGGAGGTCTACCACAGAGGCCAGAAGCAATGTGGGGGCTGGACGTGGTGGCTCATGCCTGTAGTCCCAGTACTCTGGGAGGCCGAGGCGGGTTGTGCACTTGAGGCTAGGAGTTCGAGACCAGCCTGGCCAACATGGTGAAACATACGAAAAATACAACTGACAAACCAACCAACCAACCAAGCGACAACAAAACAGGTCTACCCTGGAGTCATACTCTAATTTTTTCTATTTTCCTCCCTTTCTGATCCTTTATCCCACTTTCGTTTTCTTCCTCTTCCTTCTCCTTCTTCTTTGTCAAATAGAGGATTGAGTTATTATCATTGATCCATACAAAGTCCCTCTCTCATTTATTTTCTTTAATTCCCACCCCCCATTTCTATTCCCCGTCTTCCCATGTGCAACCTTCCTAATATGTTTGATATGCATCTTTTTGTTTGTATGTACTTTTAGAAAATGTTTATTGTTTTGTGTGCAAAAAAATAATAATAATAATAAAAAGAAAAAAAAACAAACAAGACATGGGAAGAAGGAAGTGGGAGTCGGGTATTTTGTTATAAGTTCCTTTCACCATGCATGAAGAGATACGATATTATGATGAAACGTTATTATAATCAGAAATGGACTTAGATTATTTAAAAATGTATATTATAAACCATAGGGAAAACACTAGAAAGGTTAAAAAGTACAAATAGTAAACTAATAGAGAAGATAAAACAGAATCACAGAAATGCTCACTAAAACCAGAGGAGGCAAAAATAAAATCCCAACCAGTAAACAAGAAACAAAGAACAAATACAACAAAAAGAAAAGAGCTCGGAAACGTGGTTTTAGTCCAAATAGATTAGTAATTACTTTTTTAAATTTTATTTTATTTTTTGAGACAGAGTCTGGCTCTGTCACTCAGGCTGGAGTGTAGTGGTGTGATCTCAACTGACTGAAAACTGCTTCCCAGGTTCAAGCAATCCTCCCGAGTAGCTGGGGTTACAGCTCAGCCTCCTGAGTAGCTGGGATTACAGCTCAGCCTCCGGAGTAGCTGGGATTACAGGCATACGCCACCACACCTGGCTAATTTTTGTATTTTTAGTAGAGATGCGGTTTCACCATGTTGACCAGGCTGGTCTCGAACTCCTGGCCTCAAGTGATATACCTGCCTCAGCTTCCCAAAGTGCTGGGATTATAGGCATGAGCCACTGTGCCAGGCCATTACTTTAAATGTGAATGATCTAAACACACCAGTTGAAAGATGGACATTGTCGGATTGGATTTTTTAAAAAATCAAGCCTCTACTATATTTTATTTTGTATACAGTATACTCACTTTATCCATGTCTGGAAAGACATGGATACTTTTTTTTTTTAGGTGGAGCCT
Organism: Nomascus leucogenys; assembly: GCF_006542625.1. Lineage (NCBI taxonomy): Eukaryota > Metazoa > Chordata > Mammalia > Primates > Hylobatidae > Nomascus > Nomascus leucogenys. Next base: position 44,310,914 of record NC_044397.1, read on the forward strand.
TGCTCTGTCGCCCAGGCTGGAGTGCAGTGGTGCGATCTCCGCTCACTGCAGCCTCCACCTCCCATGTTCAGGCAATTCTCCCATCTCAGCCTCCCAAGTAGCTGGGATTACAGGGGTGCGCCACCATGCCCAGCTAATTTTTGTATTTTTAGTAGAGATGGGGTTTCACCGTGTTGGTCAGGCTTGTCTTGATCTCCTGACCTCAGGTGATCCACCCATCTTGGCATCTCAAAGTGCTGGGACTATAGGCGTGACCTGCCATGCCAGGCCCATGTATACGCTTTTTAAAAAAGGGATGAAGAAAAATATACCATGAAAACATTAACGAAAAAAAGCAGTAGTCATCATATTAATGTTGGACAAATCACTACCGATCAATTTTAGACAAAATATAATCAACTAACTAATCTAATTGATATTTATAGAACATTTTATTCGACAATAGTAGAATACAAATTTATCGCAAGTACACAAGCAGCATTCATCCCAATAGATCATATTCTGGGCTACAAAACAAACCTCAAAAAATGTAAAGGAATAGAAATAATATAATGGGCATTCTTGCATCATATCCAAATTGCACTAGAAATCGTTAAGAGTTAGTCAGAAACACCCAGCGGTTTGGAAATTAAACACTATACTTTTAAATAGCCCGTGGGTCAAAAAAGAGATGTCTTAAGGAAAATTTCAAAGTCTTTTGAAATGAAATAAAATAAATCAGAATTTGTGGGATGCAGAATAAGTAGTCCTTAGAGGGAGATGTATAGTATTGAATACTCATACTCGACAAAGATGAAAAATCACAAAGTTGCTCACATTTCTACCTTAGGAAACTCATGAGAGAAAAGAAAACCTATTTCGGAGGCCAAGGGGAAAGAATTGCTTGAGGCCAGGAGTTCCAGGTAGCCTGGGCAACATAGAGAAACCCCCCAAAATTAAAAAAAAAAATTAGCTGGGTGTGATGCCATGTGCCCATAGTCCCAGCTACTGGGGAGGCTGAGGCAGGAGGATCACTTGATCCTGGGAGTCTGAGGCTGCAGTGATCTATGATTGTGCCAGTGCACTCCAGCCTGGGGGCACACAGCAAGATCCTGTTGAAAGAAAGAAAGAAAGGAAAGAGAAAAAGAAAGAGAGAAAGAGAGAAGAAAGAAAGAAAGAAAGAAAAAGAGAAAGAAAGGAAAAAAGAAAGAAAGAGAGAGAAAGGAAAGAAAGAAAAAGAGGAAAGGAAAGAAAGAGGAAAGGAAAGGAAGAAAAAGAAAGAGAAAGGAAAGAAAGAAAGAAAAAGAGAAAAGGAAAGAAAGAGGAAAGGAAAGGAAGAAAAAGAAAGAAAGGAAAGAAAGAAAAAGAGAAAAGGAAAGAAAGAGGAAAGGAAAGGAAGAAAGAAAGAAGAAAGAAAGAAAAAGAGGAAAGGAAAGAAAGAGGAAAGGAAAGGAAGAAAGAGAAAGAAAGGAAGGAGGGAGGGAGGGACGGAAGGAAGGAAAAAGGAGAAAGAAAGGGAGAAAGAAAGAAGGAAGGAAGGAAAGAAAGAAAAAGAAAGAAAGAAAGAAAAAAAGAAAGAAAGAAAAGCAAACCTAAAGCAAGCAGGAGGAAGAAGATAAAAATTAGAGCAGAGCTCAACCAAATCAAAAACAGGAAAAGAATAGAGAGAATCAAAGAAACCAACAGCTGATTCTTTAGAAGAATATCTCTAGAATAAATTCCCAGAAGTGTGTGACGGCTCAAAGAGCTTGTGAATTTTAAATTTGGAAAGACAGCACTGCATAGATCAATTTACATTCCCACCCCAATGTGTGAAAATCTCAGTTTCTGCATATTCTTGTCTGCACTGTACAAGATCAATATTTTTATTCTTTGACAATCTAATACAAATAATAGAAATGGTGCCTTTTCTTGTAAAGTTTTGCCTTCCCCTTCATGTGTTTCTAAGTTAAGTCTTTTTCTGGGAAGTATTTCAAGTCCTTTGCCCACACATTTTTCTATTGATTAGTTGCTATTTTTTCTTATTGATTCAAAAGTAGTATTTAAATAATTAGTTTAAGGGAACTAACCATTTTCACATATAACAAATTTCCCCTACTTTGTTTTACTTATTTATTTATTTATTTAGAGACAGGGTCTCACTCTTTCATCCAGGCTGGAGTGAGGTGATGTTTTCACACTCACTGCAGCCTCGACTTCAAGGGTTCAGGTGATTCTCCCACCTCAGCCTCCTGAGTACCTGGGACCATGGGCATGTGGCACCATGCCTGGTTAATTTTTAAAGGACCACAGGCATGTGCCACCATGTCTGGTTAATTTTTAAAAATTTCTTGGACAGGTAGTGTTTCACCACGTTGCCCCGGCTGGTCTCAAACTCCTAGGCTCCAGCAATCCTCCCGCCTCCACCTCCCAAAGTGCTGGGATTACAGGCATAAGCCACTGTACCCAGCCTGATTCCCCCTACTTTGTCCAATGTATTTTGACTTTGTTCACTGTATTTGTTGCCACCAAGTATATTGGACGAACCTCTCTTTCTCAAACCCCAAAAGCCACAGAAGAGAAAAGTCTCACCTGTGCCAAGATTCTTCTAATTCTTTTATTGCTTCATGTTTTACTTTCAAATTTTTGATCTATCCTTTTGATATATAAGGAGTGATGTGTCATTGAATTTCAAGGTTATTTCTGAACATCTGAAAAGCAGTTTGCTGCGTTTTTTCTGAAGCCTGTATATTTTTCACACATAATCCATGTTCCTTAAGAAAAATCTGAAAATAGATGAAAAGAATTAAAAACACCCACAATCACATCATTTAGATATACCTTCTGTTATTTTATTATATAACATTTCTCAATGAAAAAATATGTAAATATAACACTTTTTAAAACAAGAAATGGAATTGCAGTACACATCATGTTTTACCATCTGCATTTTTTGATTCACAACATATTGCGATGATCTTTCCAAGGGCATCTTTTTGGTCATGCTTTGGGTTGAAATCGTGATTACGAGGGTTGAGGAAGGTGAAGGAGCAGAGGTGTTTGGATGAATCTTTCATTCTCCAAGTTTGCTGGTAACAGGAAGGAGAACTGAAGGGCGGCAGCTTGAGGACCATCTGGGTTAAGGAGTCATATTTTCCTTGGGATGGAACAGTCCTGCTGTAGACACCAAGGAACGACCGGGAAAGTGAAGGGGAAAATGGGAGGAGGCTGGAGGCAGAGGGGAGGGATTCTCTTGCCAGGAGAGGAGAGAAAAGGAAGACAGGAGGGTGAGGGGATGGATATTAAGAAGCAGAAGGGATGAAATTTAGAGGAGTTCCCGCTGCGTGGTTCCAATCTCCCTGAAGCAGATGAGGTCATCGGCTGAGAGCGAGGAGGACTGGAGTGAGTTTGGCGCCTCCAGGAAGCGGCAACGTTGGAGCAGAGGCTCTGGGAACTTCATCAGGGAGCCAAGAAGAGCAGTGGCAAAAGCCAAGTAGGGGAACAATCGGAGCAGCCACTTGGCTCCGCCAGCCCCGCTCTGGATCCAGGAGCAGAAAAGAGAGGAAGGAGGCTTGAGGCATGGCCAGGGTGGATGTAGGGGGAGGGGGGATGGGTACAGCAGACCCCCTGGGCTGGAGCAAGCACCCTTGGGTGTCCAGAACGGAGGCCAAATGCAGGGAAGGTTGCCTCTCATCAATACCATGCTCTGGGATGGGTGTGGTGGCTCAGTCACGCCCGTAATCCCAGCATTTTGTGAGGCCGAGGCAGGCGGATCATTTGAGGTCAAGAGTTTGAGACCACCCTGGCCAACATGGTGAAACCCCTTCTCTACTAAAAATGCAAAAATTAGCTGGGCATGGTGGTGCAGGCCTGTAATCCCAGCTACTTGGGAGGCTGAGGCAGGAGAATCGCTTGAACCCAGGAGGTGGAGGTTGCAGTGAGCCAAGATCATGCCATTGCACTCCAGCCTGGGTAACAAAGCAAGATACCGTCTTAAAAAAACAAAAAACAAAAAACACCACGCTCTGCTCTCTGCTCCCGTGGTCTTATTTCCGCCTTCCTACTCCAGGGCTCCTATCTGTAGCCTCCCATCCATTTGCCATCCACCTGGCCGCCAGCCTCATCATCCCCTTCTCCTTGAGCTGGGGCCTCTTGATCTTCAGAAACAGACTCCCCCTCATCTCCAGATCCCAGGGAACAAGAGAAATTCAAGCACTGGCCAGCACTGCATCCTTGAACTCCTCAGCAAGGCACCAAAGTTCTCCATGTATCACTGCCCAAAAATGTCCAGGCAGCCTCCCATCTCCCTGAGGTCCCAACAGCATGACAGTTCAAATCCACAGTGTCTTGAACATCTTGTGCAGAGATGGATCAAGCCATGCTGCTGCCTCAAGGAAGTTTGGAGCAGGTGTCTTAGTCCCTTCGGGCTGCTGTAGCAAAGTGCTATAGGCTGAGTGGCTCGAAAACAACAGCAATTTATTTCTCATAGCTCTGGAAGCTGGAAGTCCAAGATCAGGATGTCTGCATGGGCGGGGTCCTGGTGAGGCCCCTCTTCTGGGTTGCAGACTTCCATCTTCTCTCTGTGTCCTCACATGGTAGAAAGATAGCTGGTTAGCTCTCTGGCCTCTTCTTACAAGTGCACTAATCTGGCGGGGCACAGTGGCTCATGCCTGTAATCCCAGAACTTTGGGAGGCCAAGGTGGGTGGATCACCTGAAGTCAGGAGTTTGAGACCAGCTTGGCCAACATGGTGAAACCCTGTCTCTACTCAAAATGCAAAAATTAGCCAGGTGTGGTGGCGTATGCCTGTAGTCCCAGCTACTTGGGAGGCTGAGACAGGAGAATGGCTTAAACCTGGGAGGCAAAGGTTGCTGTGAGCTGAGATTGTGCCACTACACTCCAGCCTGGGCAATACAGTGAGACTCCGTCTCAAAAAAAAAAAATTATAACTGCACTAATCCTATTCATGGGAGTTCCACTTTGTGAAAGGCAAATAAATCTTAGAGTCCTTAAATCACTAAGCTAAAGGGAAAAGTCAAGTTGGGAACTGCTTCAGGCGAACCTGCCTCCTATTCTATTCAAAGTCACCCGTCTGCTCACTGAGATAAATGCATATCTGATCGCCTCCTTTGGAGAGGTGAATCAGAAACTCAAAAGAATGCAACCATTTGTCTCTTACCTACCTATGACCTGGAAGCCCCCTCCCCACTTTGCGTCGTCCTGCCTTTCCAGACTGAACCAATGTTCACCTTACATACGTTGATTGATCTCTCCTGTCTTCCTAGAATGTATACAACCAAACTGTGCTCTGACCACCCTGGCCCCATGTCGTCAGTGTAAGATTCTCCCTGGGGCCTGAAAGCTTGAAGGGCTGAGTAACTCCTCCCTTCTCAGGCCCAGTCCCAAGGCGCAAGGCCACTTGGGTCAGCAGCGTGTGTCAGCAAGATAGCAGAAGCAGGAAAAGAGCCGGCCGAAGACACGTACCCTGGCCGGAAGTCACGTGCCCGTGAAGATCGAGAAAGAGGCCATCCGGGTACAACGTAGCAGTTACGTCAGACTAGGACACTTCCTGTTTACGGGAGACTATAAAACTTTTGCCCTGTCCTCACTTGGGGCTGACGCCTTTTTAGGCCTCAGCCCGCCTTTACCCAGGCACTCATTAAAACAGCACGTTGCTCCACACCGCCTCGTGTTGTCTGTTGGCGCACTCTCGGGGTTCGAATAGATACAAGAACCTTACAGTCAGGACCTCCTAAGGCTGTGTCACTGGCGCACGTTCTCAACCTTGGCGAAATAAACTTTCTAAATTAACTGAGACCTGTCTCACATTTTCCGGGTTTACAACTCTTATGACTTAATTACCTTCCAAAGGCCCCACCTCCAAATACCATCACATTGAGATTAGGTTTTCTTTTTTTTTTGAGATGGAGTCTTGCTCTGTGGCCCAGGCTGGAGAGCAGTGGCGTGATCTCGGCTCGCTGCAAGCTCCGCCTCCTGGGTTCACGCCATTCTCCCGTCTCAGCCTCCCTAGTAGCTGGAACTACAGGCGCCCACCACCACGCCCGGCTAATTTTTTCTTTTGTATTTTTAGTAGAGACGGGGTTTCACCATGTTAGCCAGGATGGTCCCGATCTCCTGACCTCATGATCCGCCCACCTCGGCCTCCCAAAGTGCTGGGATTACAGGCGTGAGCCACCGCACCCGGCCGAGATTAGGTTTTCAACATATGAATTTTAGCAGGAGACAGACATTCAGTCCATTACAATAGGAAACAACAGGGATAATTCATCCAGGCAAATAATTCCAACACAGCAGGGCAGGCACATTACAGAGGCCAGCAAAAGACATCCCTGGGCCGGCTGTGGTGTCTCACACCTGTAATCCCAGCACTTTAGGAGGCTGAGGCAGGAGGATCCCTTGGGGCCAGGAGTTCGAGACCAGCTTGGGATGGAGCTGCAGTCATTGCTTCTGCAGTCCTATGGCAATACAGGATGGCACAAGATCACTCTCTCTACTTTCACCCTCTGGCTCCTATATTCAAGGAGGCATGGTGGGCCAGGCATGGAGCCTCATGCCTGTAGTCCCAGCACTTTAGGTGCTGAGGTGGGAGGATCCCTTTAGGCCAGGAGTTTGAGACCAGCATGGGCAACATAGCAAGACTCCATCTCTCTATAAAATTAAAAGCTGAGCTGAGGATGGTGGCACATGCCTGTAGTCCCAGCTACTTAGGAGGCTGAGGCAGGAGGATCGTGTGAGCCCAGGAGTTGGAGGCTGCAGTGAGCTGTGATCACACCACTGCACTCCAGCCTGGGTGATAAAGCAAAACTCTGTCTCCAAAAAATAAAAATAAAAAAAGGACCGCACTAGAGATGAGCTCTAAAGGACAGCAGGAAAGAAGGGAAGGGAACTCCAAGCAGAAGGAACCCTATGAGCAAATGTTCCAAGTCAAGAAGAGCCTGCAACGTGGGGTCATTCAAGATCAGAATGGCTTGAAGCTGTGGCAACTGTGGGCCCTGACCCTAGGCATAGGAGGCTCTTTTTTTTTTGAGACGGAGTCTTTCTCTGTTGCCAACCTGGAGTACAGTGGCGCAATCTCAGCTCACTGCAACCTCTGACTCCCTGGTTCAAGCAATTCTCCTGCCCCAGCCTACTGAGTAGCTGGGATTACAGGCACGCGCCACCATGCCCAGCTAACTTTTGTATTTTTCTTTTAGTAGAGATGGGGTTTTGCCATGTTGGCCAAGATGGTCTCCATTTCCTGATCTCGTGATCTGCCCGTCTTGGTTTCCCAAAGTGCTGGGGTTACAGGTGTGAGCCACTGCGCCGGGCGCATAGCAAGCTCTTATGTGCATTGCCGTGGGCTGCTGTGGTGTGACCAAGTGTGGGTTCCACCTGGGTATGGGACACGGGCCCTCCTCCTGGGGCTGCCCAGCCATGCAGGCTTTGAGCCCTCATCGTGAGGCATTTTGCTCTGTCCTCTGAGCCGATCTCTGCCTGCAGAAACCATCTCCCCTCTGTTCCCAGTGCTGTAATTCCTGCTAAGACCTAGGCAAGGCTTGATGCTGGGTTCTCATTCTCACTGGCGATGCCTGGGCCCTGTGAGTTTCAAGCCAAGTCACTCCTCCACTCTCACTGGGTCTGTGTCTTCATCCATGACCCCAGGAGGAGACCTAGAGGGAGGCACAGTGGATGTACCTGCAACCACGGCCTGTCCTCTCCTGCCTTCTCTTTCTTTCCTTTTGTGGTGCTGTTTTATCTGGAACTTTGCTGAAGCGGCAGTTTATTCTAATTCTCTCCAGCAGGACACATTGTATACTGTGGTTCATCATATGCTAATAACATAATTATGTGGTTAGAAGATCAGGTCAGCAGAACATCGGCCAGGATGGGAAATAAAGCCAGGCGTTTTCAGGGGAAATTTCCAAGCATCTCTTTAGCAAGGCCTCTCTGGGCTCCCGGCCCAGGGCACAAGGCTGCGAAGCCCTACCATGCAGCGGGAGGATGAGAAGGCAGCTGCCAGGCTGTCAAACTGAGGTCCCCTACCAGCAACCCCAGGGTCCAGTCACCAACTAGCTTGGAAAAACAGGATTAGTCTCTAAATAACGCTTGACAGATTTTTGGAACTTTCTTCTGTCCAAAGGGGACCCTGGGGTTTTTAGTCTGGTGTGTAATCTCATAACTACATTGAAGGCAAACAGAAAGTACTAAGATACATGATAACTTGCTAGTTAGGCACAAGCACAAGCTCCTTAGTGCTTGGTGAGGCTAGAAACTGGTCTTCTGACCCCGGAAAGAAGTTGCTTTTATTGCACTCTATGTCTCCTCAAATACTTGCCTGTTACTGCAGCTTCTTCAGAAATGAGGGAGCTGGGAGTCAGGATGGTTGTTCACGCCGGGACAATTGTAGGTCAACTGCAGGAATTTTTTTCTTTTTTTGGAGACGGAGTCTCGCTGTGTCACCCAGGCTGCAGTGCACGATCTCGGCTCACTGCAACCTCCACTTCCCAAGTTCAAGTGATTATCATGCCTCAGCCTCCTGAGTAGCTGGGACTATAGGCACGCACCGCCAAGACTGGCTTTTTTTATTATTTTTTTTTTTATTTTGAGTAGAGACAGGGTTTTACCATGTTGCCCAGGCTGGTCTCGAACTCATGACCTCAGACAATCTGCCTCCTTGGCCTCCCAAAGTGCTGGGATTACAGGCCTGAGCCACTACACCCAGCCAGGGATTCCTTTCTATAGTGCATTTTTTTTTTTTTTTAAAGAGACAGGGTCTTGCTGTGTTGCCCAGGCTGGAGTGCAGTGGTGTGATCATAGCTCCCTGCAGCTTTGACCTCTTGTGCTCAAGCGATCCTCCCACCCCAGCCCCCTGAGTAGCTGGGACTACAGGCATACACCACTATGTCTGGCTGATTTTTTAAAAAATATTTTTTGTAGGCCAGGCCTGGTGGCTCACGGCTGTAATCCCAGCACTTTGGGAGGCCAAGGCTGGCAGACCACTTGAGGTCAGGTGTTCGAGACCAGCCTGGCCAACATGGTGAAACCCCATCTGTACTGAAAATACAAAAATTAGGTAGGTGTGGTGGCAGATGCCTGTAATCCCAGCTGCTCAGTTGGCTGAGGCAGGAGAATTGCTTGAGCCTGGGGAGCAGAGGTTGCATTGAGCCAAGATCCAGCCACTGTACCCCAGCCTGGGTGACAGAGCAAGACTCCATCTCAAAAAAAAAAAAAAAAAAGGAGGAGAGAGGAGAAAGGAGAAGAGGGATGTCAAGAGGTTAGGAAGCAGATGGTGTAAAACAGACCAGGACTTCAGACAGCTGAGAAATATTTGTCACACCCTATGGACATGGCTCCCCTAGCTCTCTTTCTGGTAGGAGAACAGGCTTTTCAAGGTGGAGACTGTTCGTGAAAGGTTTGTTTATGGAAATCCAAAGGTTCAGTTCATGAAGCTGGCCAGGGGCCCCCTTCTCATCTCTTTCTGGAAACTCTTCCTACTCCCAGGAGCCCCTTCTCTTCCAAGAACCTCCCAGAACCTGGATTTCATTAAATAGCAAGGAGGTAAAACACTTTTTAATCATCTGTAAGATTTGAACTCTTAAAGGCCCACATCTGTGGTTGTCAAAATGTGGCCCCAGTACCAATGATAGGTGCTTGAGCGTATGTTAGAAATGCAAAAGCAGACCAGGCGCATTGGCTCACACCCATGATCCCAGCACTTTGGGAGGCCACGGCAGGAAGGCTGCTTCAGCCCAGAAGTTCAAGGCTGCAGGGAGCGATGACTGCACCACTGCCCTCCAGCCTAGATGACAGAGAGAGACAACGTCAAAAAAAAAAAAAAGTCCAGGCACAGTGGCTTACAAGGCCTATATTCCCAGCACTTTAGGGGGCCAAGGTGGGAGGATGGCTTGAGCCTAGGAATTTGAGACCAGCCTGAGCAATATGGTGAAACTCCATCTCTACAAAGAAATACAAAAATTAGCACATGGTGGCATGTGCCTGTAGTCCCAGTGACTTGGGGGGCTGAGGCAGGAGAATCACTTGAGCCTGGGAGATCGAGGCTGCAGGGAGCTGTGATTATGCCACTGGACTCCAGTCTAGGTGACAAAGTGAGACCCTGTCGAAAGAAAGAAGAAAAGAAAGAAAGACGGAAGGAAGGAAGGAAGGAAGGAAGGAAGGAAGGAAGGAAGGAAGGAAGGAAGGAAGAAGGAAGGAAAGAGGGAGAGAGAGAGAAAGAAAGAAAGAAGGAAGGAAGGAAAGAAGGAAGGAAGAAGGAAGGAAAGAGGGAGAGAGAAAGAAAGAAAGAAGGAAAGAAAGAAAGGAAGGGAGAGAGAAAGAGAAAAAGAAAAGAAAGAAGAAAGAAAAGGAAGGAAGGAAGGAGGGAAGGAAGGGAGGGAGGGAGGAAGGGAGGGAAATGTAAAAACAGCTAAATTCTAATTCAGCAGCAAGGATTGCAAAGCGTCTCTCCTCCCTCAGCAGGTACCCTTGGGCTGCCAATGTCCAGGTAAGATGCCTTTGTCCTATAAAGCTGGGGCAAAATTAATATTCACCCAGCACCTCACAAGGGCCAGGCATGGAGGTAAACACCTCTCTTTCACCAATGAAGAAACTCAAGTTCAGAGAAGTTCAGTAACTTGCCCAAGTCTGCATGGCTAGGAGGCTGCACAGTCAGCGTTTGTTTTTGTTTTTTTGAGACAGAGTCTCATGCTGTCGCCCAGGCTGGAGTGCAGTGGTGTGATCTCAGCTCACTGCAACCTCCACCTCCTGGACTCAAGTGATTCTCCTGCCTCAGTCTCCCAAGTAGCTAGGACCACAGGTGTGCGCCACCAGGCCTGGCTGTGTTTTGTATTTTTAGTAGAGGCAGGGTCTCACCATGTTGGCCAGGGTGGTCTTGAACTCCTGACCTCAAAACATCCACCTGCCTCATCCTCCCCAAGTCCTGGGATTACAGGTGTTAGCCACCACACCCGGTCACGCAGTGAGCATTTGAACCCAGATCCGGTGTTCTTTAAAGCCCTTAAGCTCCTGTTGAGTAGAAAACAGTTTTCAAACTTTTGGTCTCAGGGAAAGTTCCCTTTGCATTCTTAAAAATTATTCAGCACCTCAAAAATCTTTTGTTTATGTGTGCTATATCTAGGGATATTTACTGTGTGAGCATGTAAAGCAGATAAATTCTTAAAATATTAATTCATTTTAAACAATAAGGAACCCATTGCATGTTTAACGTAAATAACATGCTTTAAAAAAGCAGATCTTTCCCAAACAAAAAAGCATAGTGAGAAGAATGGCATTGTTTTTGTTGTTGTTGTTTGTTTGTTTATTTGTTTTGAGACGGAGTTTCACTCTTGTTGCCCAGCCTAGAGTGCAATGGTGTGATCTCGGCTCACCGAAACCTCCGCCTCCCAGGTTCAAGCAATTCTCCTGCCTCACTCTCCTGAGTAGCTGGTATTACAGGCATGCGCCACCACACCCAGTTAATTTTGTATTTTTAGTAGAGACAAGATTTCTCCATGTTGGTCAGGCTGGTCTCGAACTCCCGATCTCAAGTGATCCACCCACCTCAGCCTCCCAAAGTGCTGGGATTACAGGTGTGAGCCACCACGCCCAGCTGGCATTGTTTTATATTTTTGCAAAGCTCTTCAATATCTGGCTGAAGACAGCTAGATTCTCAAATCTGCCTTTAATCTGTTGCAATACCCCACGTCATGTAGCCTCTGGAAAACACTGTATGCTTGTGAATGAAATGAATGTGAATGAAAAGGCCAATAGCATGTTAGGATTGTTGTAAAGTAGTTTTGCCCCTGCAGACCCCCCAAAAGAGTCTTGAAGAGCCCAGAGATCCCCAGACCACACTTGAAGTTTTTTTTTAATTAAAAATTTTTGCTGGTTGGGCGCGATGGCTCACGCTTGTAGTCCCAGCACTTTGGGAGGCCGAGGTGGGCGGATCATGAGGTCAGGAGATCAAGACCATCCTGGCTAACACAGTGAAACCCTGTCTCTACTAAAAACACAAAAAATTAGCAGGGCATGGTGGCGGGCGCCTGTAGTCCCAGCTACTCGGGAGGCTGAGGCAGGAGAATGGCGTGAACCTGGGAGGCGGAGCTTGCAGTGAGCCGAGATTGCGCCACTGCACTCCAGCCTGGGTGACAGAGCGAGACTCCATCTCAAAAAAAAAAAAAATTTTTTAAATTGTATGTATATATAGTATATATCTATGGCATACATGAGGTAATTTGATACAGGCCTGGAACGTGTAATAATCACATCAGGGTAAATGAGGTATCCATCACCTCAAGCATCTATCATTTCTCTGTGTCACAAATGTTCCGGCCTGGCGCAGTGGCTCACGACTGTAATCCCAGCACTTTGGGAGGCTAAGGCGGGCGGATCACAAGGTCAGGAGATCAAGACCATCCTGGCTAACACGGTGAAACCCCATCTCCACTAAAAAACACAAAAAAATTAGCCGGGAGTGGTGGCAGGCACCTGTAGTCCCAGCTACTTAGGAGGCTGAGGCAAGAGAATGGCGTGAACCCAGGAGGCGGAGTGGAGCTTGCAGTGAGCCGAGATCGCGCCACTGCACTCCAGCCTGGGCGATAGAGCAAGACTCCGTCTCAAAATAAATAAATAAATAAATAAATAAATAAATAAATAAATAAAATAAAAAAACAAATGTTCCAATTATAGTCTTTTAGTTACTTTAAAATGTACCATAAGTTATTGTTCACTGCGGTCACCCTGCTGTGCTATTGAATAGTAGATCTTATTCATTCTATCTAACTATATGTTTGTACCCATTAATCATCACCATGTACCCCCTCCCTACTACCCTCTTCCCAGCCCCTGGTAATCATCATTCTATTCTCTATCTCCATGAGTTCAGTTGCTTTGATTTTTATCTCCATGAGTTCAGTTTCTTTGATTTTTAGATCACATAAATCAGTGAGAACATGAGAACTTAGACCCAGACTACACTTAGAAAACTGCTGGAATACAGTAAAACTGACGAATCATCTTAATTCGAGGGCTTATAGGTGCTCTTTTTTTCTTTCTTTCCTTTTTTTTTGAGATGGAGTTTCACTCTGTCGCCCAGGCTGGAGTGCAGTGGCGTGATCTCAGCTCACTGCAACCTCTGCCTCCTGGTTTCAAGTGATTCTCCTGCCTCAGCCTCCTTAGTAGCTGGGATTACAGGTGTACACCAGCACGCCTGGCTAATTTTTGTATTTTTAGTAGTGATGGGGTTTTGCCATGTTGGCCAGGCTGGTCTCGAACTCCTGACCTCAGGTGATCCACCTGCCTTGGCCTCCCAAAGTGCTGGGATTACAGGCGTGAACAACCATGCCCAGCCTTTTTAAAATTTCTTTAAAGAGTCTCACTTTTGCCCAAACTGGAGCGCAGTGGCGTGATCTTAGCTCGCTGCAGCCTCAAACTTCCGGACTCAAGCGATCCTCACGCCCCAGCCTCTCAGGTAGTAGGGACCACAGGCTTGCACTATCACACCCAGCTAAGTCTTTAAATTTTGGTACAGATGCGGTCTTACAATGTTGCCCTGGCTGGTCTCAAATGCCTGGACCCAAGCTATCCTCCCACATTGGCCTCCCAAAGCTCTAAGATCACAGGCGTGAGCCATTATGCCTGGCATCATTTTGATAATCCATCTTTTATAAACAAATACTGGGTTATGTCTCCAGTCTGGCTTCTGCCAAGTTTTCATGTGGAGACTGAGAAATGGGCTGGAGAAAAGGGGGAAAAAAGGGAATGTGGGAACCAGCATGTGCTGCTGGAATTCTGAACTATGTCCCTCGGTCACTCCGAAGGAAGAGTGGGTCGCTGGCTGCTTGTTTGGGATGCTATCTGAAGAGCAGGATGCCCAGCCAAGCCCTGTCGCCCATGATCTGCCCAGGGATAACACTCATCTCTGGCCTCAAGTCCCCGACATGTGTAACTGTGGTAGGCATTCAACCCAGCAATGCTATTATTGGGTATATACTCAAAGGAATAGAAATCATTCCAACATAGGCCAGGCGTGGTGCCTCACACCTTTAGGCTCAGCTCTTTGGGAGGCCGAGGCAGGCAGATGACCTGAGGTCAGGAGTTCGAGACCAGCCTGGCCAACATGGCGAAACTCCATCTTAACTAAAACTACAAAAATTAGCTGGATGTGGTGGCCTGTGCCTGTAATCTCAGCTACTCAGTTGTCTGAGGCATGAGAATCACTTGAACCCTAGAGGCAGAGATTGCAGTAATCTGAGATCATGCCACTACACTCCAGCCTGGTTGACAGATCGAGATTCTATCTCAAAAATCAATCAATCAATCAATCAATCGTTTACCATGCACATAAATAAATAGATCATTCAACCATGCACATTCTACCATAGTGCTGAACTGGACATGTATGTGCATGCAAAGACACATGGACATATATGTTCATTTCAGCACTATTCACAATAGCAAAGATATGGAATCAACCTAAATGCCCATCAGTGGTAGACTGGATAAAGAAAATAGGGTACATATACACCATGGAATACTATGCAGCTATAAAAAAGTGAGATCATGGCCTTTGCAGCAGCATGGATGTAACTGGAGGCCATTATCCTTAGCCGATTAACACAGGAACAGAAAACCAAATACCAAATGTTCTCACTTGCAAGTGGGAGCTAAACATTGAGTCTACAAGGACACAAAGAGAACAACAGACACTGGGCCCAATTTGAGGGTGAGGATTGGAAAACTATCTATGAGTATGATACTGATTACCTGGGTGACAAAATAGTCTGCACACCAAACCTTTGTGTCATGCAATATTCCCATGTAACAAACCTACATATGTGCCCCTGAACCTAAAAAAAGTTGAAACTTAAAATTTTTAAAAAGAATATGTGATGGAATTGTATAGTCTCTAGGATATTCAAGCTGGGTCGGACCCACAATGGGGAAACTGAGGCCCACAAACTGTAGCCTACACAAGCCCCCCAGTACTATTCCTGGGAGAGCTGAGATGGAATCCATGTTCTTCCTCTACCTGCTGACACCCCGGACTCGATTTTCCAGCTCGGCAGATCCTCCAGGAAACCCTGGTTATCCAGAGGAAACTCTGAGTCAGGGGAGAGGAACTTTTTAATTTAACTTTGTTTTATTGAGATGTGGTCTTGCTCTGTCACCCAGGCTGGAGTGCAGTGGTGTGATCATAGCTCACTGTAGCTTTGAATTTCTGGGTTCAAGTGATCCCTCCCACCTCTGCCTCCCAAGTACTTGGGACTACAGGCTCACACCACCATATCCAGCTAATTTCAATTTTTTTTTTATCGAGATGGGGTCTTGCTATGTTGCCCAAGCTGGTCTCGAATTCCTGGCCTCATATGATCCTCCTGCTTCAGCCTCCCAAAGTGCAGGGATTACAGGTGTGAGCCTCCATGCCTGGCCAGAGGAGAGGGACTTACTAGTCAGGGGCTATAGTCAATGTGGTACAAACCAAGGTTACGTGCTGCTTAGGTGCCATTAAAAAAACAAATTATAATGGAGATTGTGGGAACAAACTGTCACTTCTACACCCAACCACATCCTGCACATCCCAGGGACTGTGGCAATCATGCCACATGTTGTCAGAGAGCAACCTTCAGGCCACCAAATCATGGGGGCCTTGGCTCTGGCACTGTGTCCTCCCTGCACCCACAGGGCCCCATGACCGCATGTAGCCCAGGGTTTTTTCCTTCTTTCCTTCTGCTAAGCGTGTGCAATGTCCCTTCTGCCAGGGGCTATGCTTATGGCTGGGAACACAGAGGGGGGCCATTCACAGTCCTTGCCCTTGAAAAGCCCCTTCTATCAATGGAGAGAGGAAAGTAGAGGACCATGTCGTAGGGTGTGAGCAATATTTCTCAGGGATAAAGTAGCATAAGGAGGAAACAGACAAAGACAACACTCAAGCAGCCGCGGGAACTGGGAGGCCAGGCACCGGGGAACTCTGAAGTCTCAGATGTGAAGCCAAGGGTGTGAGGGAGGGGGTGGCTTGCGGGGTTTGTCCTAGTCACTCTAGGGCTTCTGGAGGTAGCTTGCCCCAGGTAGGATTCTACCACCTCCAGCAGAAGAATTCTGTGTGGCTTCCTTGGATTTTGAGCAGCCACAGAGGTTTATCTGTCCTGCTGTCTTGTTCCTGGTTAGGCACGGATCTTCCTAGAACTTGGTGGGGGTGATGGTGAGCCCAGTTCCAGGCAAGAGGAAAGAAGAAGAGAGACAAGCTGGAGAGGGCGGGCAGGCGGGACCCTGGAGGAGAAAACTAAGCTGGGCTTGGCCATGATCACCTGTTTAATTAGCACCACGGGCCTCATTGTTGTGTCTGAGCAGGGTCCCCTGCTCCCTGGGGTCCTGAATCTAGGCCTCCCTTGGGGAGTTCAGAGCCAGGGCAGGATGGCAGATCCTTGCCTGGGCACCACATCCCACAGTTCTGCTTTCTCTCCGTCAAGGTATCTTCCCTCCCTTCAGGCAACATGGGCGATCTCGGCAATCAGGCTTGGGATTGAGTCCTCTCTGTCACACGGATTTTTGTTTAGTTGCTTTTATTTTTATTTTTTAGATAGAGTCTCGCTCTGTTGCTTAGGCTGGAGTGCAGTGGCACGATCTCAGCTCACTGCAACCTCTGCTTTCCAGGTTCAAGTGACTCTCGTGCCTCAGCCTCCAGAGTAGCTGGGATTACAGGTGTGTGCCAACAAGCCCGGCTAATTTTTGTATTTTTAGTAGAGACATGGTTTCACCATGTTGGCCAGGCTGGTCTCGAACCCCTGACCTCAGATCACCCACCTCGACCTCCCAAAGTGCTGTGATTATAGGTGTGAGCCACCGCGCTCGGGCTATTTAGTTGCTTTTAGTTGTCAGCATCTTCATCTCTGGAATATTTTGATTTAAAAAATCTTATGAAGCTGTAAATTAAGCTCGCCTATGTTTACACTGTTTGAAAACCCTCCTGGTGTTGAGAGGATCACAGATTAAATGTGTTTAGAGGCTGGATGCAGCCGCTCATGCCTGTAATCCCAGCACTTTGGGAGGCTGAGGTGGGAGGATTACTTGAGGCCAGGAGTTTCAGATCAGCCTGGGCAACATAGCGAGACAATGTGCCTACAAAAAATTTAAAAATTAGCCAAGGGCAGCGGCACACGCCTGTGGTCCCAGCTAGTCACGAGGCTGAGCCTGAAAGATCGCTTGAGCCCAGGAGTTTGAGGCTGCCCTGAGCTATGATTGCACCACTGAACTGCAGCCTTGGTGACAGAGCCAGACCCCGTCTCTTAAAAAAAATTATGAAAGTGTAAGACAAGCATGCTTAAATTCATCCTGTTTTGAAAACCCTCCCTGTGTTAGGATGAACACAGCTTAAAAATATTTAGAGAATAGAATCACGAGGTCAGGAGATCGAGACCATCCTGGCTAACACAGTGAAACCCCGTCTCTACTAAAAATAGAAAAAATTAGCCAGGCGTGGTGGTGGGCGCCTGTAGTCCCAGCTACTCGGGAGGCTGAGGCAGGAGAATGGCGTGGACCCCAGAGGCGGAGCTTGCAGTGAGCCGAGATCGTGCCACCGTACTCCAGCCTGGGCGACAGAGTGAGACTCCGTCTCAAAAAAAAAAAAAAAAGTTTAGAGAATAAATGGCCCGAAATCCCTGCTATCACTTTACATCAATGCTGAAATTCAAGAACAGGTTGAGGCTGCCAGTGGGAGTGTTGAACCCACTTCAGCCAGTCTAGAGGCCATCAGCAGAACTGAAGGCCAAGTTGGAGTTTGCATTCTTCACCTTTGTCCTCTCCATTTCAGAGACAAAAATCTGAAGTCCAAAGAGGTTAAGTAAGAGGTCCAAGATCTGATGGAAAAATCCTGGCAGAACTTGGAAGTGGATATGGTGGGTGGCTGCTGATGACAGAGAGGTCTCCCAGCAGTACCAAGGGTCCTTTTGCCCTTTGACCTCTCCACATATTTGTAAGGAGTAAAAGGGGACCTGCTGGCCAGATGCTCTAGGGCAGGGGTATCCAATCTTTTGGCTTCCCTGGGCCACATTGGAAGAAGAATGATCCAGAGCCACACATAAAATACACTAACACTAATGACAGCTGATGAGCTAAAAAAAGAATTCCAAAAAAGTTTCATAATTTTGTGTGTGTGTGTTTTTGTTTGTTTTTTAATTTTTTTTTTTTTTGAGATATAGTTTTGCTCTTGTTGCCCAGGCTGGGATGCAATGGTGCAATCTCAACTCACTGCAACCTCCGCCTCCTGAGTTCAAGCGATTCTTCTGCCTCAGCCTCCCAAGTAGCTAGGATTATAAGCATGCACCTCCACACCCAGCTAATTTTGTATTTTTACGAGAGACAGAGTTTCACCATGTTGGTCAGGCTGGTCTCGAACTCCTGACCTCAGGTGATCCACTGGCCTCGGCCTCCCAAAGTGCTGGGATTACAGGCATGAGCCACCACGCCCGGCCTCATAATGTTTTAAGAAGTTTATGGATTTGTGTTGGGCTGCATTCAAAGCCATCCTGGGCTGCATGTTTACCACAGGCTTCAGGTTGGACAAGCTCGCCCTAGGACTTCAGGGTGGCTCTGATTCTAGGTGGAGGTAGCTCTGGCTTGAGGACTCAGTCCACCAGGCTTCAATGTCTGTGCCTGAGTTCTGTGAAAGAAAAATCTTAGGCACTGTGATGGTTAATGCTGAGTGTCAACTTGATTGGATTGAGGGATACAAAGTATTGGTCCTGGGTGTGTCTGTGAGGGTATTGCCAAAGGAGATCATCATTTGAGTCAGCGGACTGGGGAAGGCAGATCCACCCTTAACCTGGTTGGCACAATCTAATCAGCTTCTAGCGAATATAAAGCAGGCAAAGAAACGTGAAAAAGGAGACTGGCTTAGCCTCCCAGCCTACATCTTTCTCCTGTGCTGGATGCTTCCTGCCCTCGAACGTCGGACTCCAAGTTCTTCAGTTTTGAGACTCGGACTGGCTCTCCCTGCTCCTCAGCCTGCAGATGGCCTATTGTGGGACCTTGTGATCATGTAAGTTAATACTTAATAAACTCTTATATATATCTTATTAGTTCTGTCCCTCTAAGAGAACTCTAATACAGGCACAATACAATTTTGAAGCATTTATTTGAGTAAGAAGCAATTTGAGGATTGGCAAACGCCAAACTGAAAGAGATCAAATGTTGCCACGACCAGTCTTGAAAAGCAAGTATATGTAGGATATATGCAGAAGCAAAATAAATAAATTATTTGATGGGTTGTGATGATATTAGTTGTCTTATTTGGTCTATCATCTTGGAAAGTTCCTAGTTATAGCATTAGAAGTTTGTTGGCTACTTCTGATTCATTGAACTTAAGTTTCATTTTTCTTTAATATAAGCATTGACAAGAAATAGCTCAAGTTAAGGGGCTGAGTGTGGTGGTTCATGCCTGTAATTCCAGCACTTTGGGAGGCTGAGGTGGGAAGATTGCTTGAGGCCAGGAATTTGAGGCCAGCCTGGGCAACATAGCAAGACTTCATCTCTACTTTAAATTAAAAAAAATTAGCCAGGTGTAGTGGTGCATGCCTGTAGCCCCAACTACTTGGGAGGCTGAGGTGGAAGGATCACTTGAGCCCAGGAGTTCTAGGCTGTATTGAGCTATGATTGCACCACTGCCCTCCAGCCTGGGTGACAGAGAGAGACCCTGTAAAAAACAAACAAACAAACAAAACAGAAAAAAAGAGAAATAGCTCAATTTGAGTTTTGCTCATGTTTGCAAATCAAGCAAGGTGGAGGTCACTGATGAGGCCTAACTGGTATCTGCCCAGGGATTCTTCAGATCTGTTCTCCTTCTTCATTTATTTTAACTGTTCTTACTAAAATGAGAATGTCATCATCCCAAAGTACATGAAGTGTGAAGAACCACAGCTGCCATTCATTGATCCCCTACTGTGTCCCAGCCACACTATCTACTGTCCCCAAATGCTTGGCACACATTGTCACAATGGATTCTTACAACCCCACTTCGCAGCTTTGAAAACTGAGACATGAACTGGCTGCAAGACACGCTGAAGCTCCCATGTCTACTCAAGGGATGGAGCTGGAGTTTGGGGCCATGTTTACCTGACCCTAAAGCCCTGCTTTTTTTTTTTTTTTGGAGATGTAGTTTCGCTCTTATTGCCCAGGATGGAGTTGCAATGGTGCAATCTGGGCTCACTGCAACCTCTGCCTCCCGGGTTCAAGCAATTCTCCTGCCTCAGCCTCCTGAGTAGCTGGGATTACAGGTGCCTGCCACCACGCCTGGCTAATTTTTTATATTTTTAGTAGAGACAGGGTTTCACCACGTTGGCCAAGCTGGTCTCAAACTCCTGACTTCAGGTGATCTACCCGCCTCAGCCTCCCAAAGTGCTGGGATTACCGGCGTGAGCCACCAGGCCCAGCCAATGCCCTGCTTTTAACGGGTGTGATGGAAAATGTCAACAAGTGAAGTTGACTCCTGACCAGAATCTCTGGGAGGTCCAGGACTTCCCCATCTGCAGTTGAGACTTTGAGACCATTTAAGACTTTCTTTTTTAAATTTTTGATTATTTAATATTTATTTATTTTAAATTTCCATAGGTTTTTGGGGAACAGGTGGTATCTGGTTACATGAGTAAGTTCTTTAGTGGTGATTTGTGAGATTTTGGTGCACCCATCCTCTGAGCTCAAAAGAAGATATACAAATGGCCAACAAACATGAAAAAAATGCTCAACATCACTAATGATCAGGGAAATGCAAATCAAAACCACAATGCCATACCACCTGACTCCCGCAAGAATGGCCATAATCAAAAAATAATAGATGTTGGCATGGATGTGATGAAAAGGGAACATTCCTACATTGCTGGTGGGAATGTAAACTGATACAACCACTATGGAAAACAGTGTGGAGATTCTTTAAATAAATAGAAGTAGAACTAGTCTAGGAATATAAGCTAAGCCGGTTTCCAGAGAGCCGGGATTAAATGGCCTGGAATTGGTTGTTGGAACTGAAAGTCACATAGTAGCAGAGACAAAGCCCTAGGACAAAGCAAGAGTGAGAGACAAAGCTGGGCTTAGCAGAGAGAGACACCAGGACCTCTAAGATGGGCCAGTGAACCCTGTTCAGCCATGTACACTAGCGCGGAACTGTAGTGGAAGGCCTAAAATTAAATCCCGATATCATGTTCTGCCCTGACGTCTGGTGAAACCAGGAGGGCCTCAGGTGGCGTAACTGCAAGTTCACCTCCCTCTTTTGCTTCTCAATAGGTCCCCCAGCCAAACAACTGTTCCTATCAAAGGGACCAGGCACAGTTCCTGCTTACCCTTGAGTAGCAGACTTCAGTTTCCTGCCAGCTCATGGAATTATTTCAAGCAGCCAATCACATCTTCCTGTGGGAATGCAGGCCACCCCATCCTCTGGATACTATAAAGCCACCTTCCACAGTCCCTGCTTCTTCACTTTGCTCTCCAGTGCAGTCCTCATGTGGTCCTGTGTGGCATGCAATGTCCTCTGTCAGTATATGTGATAAACTAACTGCTGTCAATCTTATCTACCCAGTGTTGGGTGTCATGTAAAATTGGCCAGCACCATAACCCTAGGCAGGAATCCCTTCTTCACAAATGGGATGAATAAGGGGCAATTCTTGCAGGAACAGACCAGACCCTTGAGAATTCCAACTGGAAAGACAAGACATAAAAGATCACAAGTGTCTAGTGGCATGCATGCACCAGACAAGAAATACCAACCATTCATTCATTCACTCATCCATCCATTCATTCAACAAATACGAACTGAGCCCTCACTATGTGCCAAGCACTGCTCTAGGCCCTAGAAACACCACCGTGAAGAAAACAGATGAAATTCCTGCCTCCATAGAACTTATATTCTGTGGTCAGGCTGGGGAGGCTGACAATAAAGGTTATGAAGAAAAATAAGTAGGGTACCAGAGATAAGGAGAGCTAGGGGTTATCTTGTTTACAGAAGATAGTCATCGAGTTCTTTAACATGAAGATATTTGAACATGGGCTGTAACAGAGCTGTGGCCCCAGGACAAAGCAGGAGTGAGAGGCAAAGCGAGGCTTAGTAGAGAGAGACACCAGGACCTCCAAGATGGGTCAGTGAGCCCTGTTTAAACTTATACACTAGAGAAGAACTGTGGTGGGAAGCCTAAAACTAAGACTCAATATTATGTGCTGCCCTGAATGTGAGAGTGCAAGCACATGATTTGTGAGAGTGCAAGCACATGAAAATCTGAGGGAAAAGCATTTGCAGCAGAAGGAATAGCCAAGGTGAAGGCAAGGAGGTAGCAGCAGGAGAGGATGGAGAGCTTACTGTGCACCAGGAACTTCTAAAAGGGGATAACTTGAGTAGACTTAAAAGATCAGTAAGTATAATGACCAATCAACAATGACCAATCAATAAGTATAATGATCAATCAATGACTACATATGTACAGGTTAGCAAATAATTATCAAGCAAATACCTGTGTGACCACCACTCAGGTCAATAAATAGCTGGTTTTGACCAAAGGAAGCTTGTGAGATTCCATATTGGCCTCCTCTATTAGCCTCTATGCATGGTGCCCAGGATCCCAGACACCTGCAGAGAGGGCCTGGCAATGCCCTAGACCCCAAACCTGGAGTCTGAGAACTGGCTGGCATACTCCCACTCTTACCCATATTTTATAAGATTTGGATATTAACAACTTGTATTAGCTACAGACTTGGTTCATCCAGTGACAGGACAAATCAAAGCCTGTGTTAGGGGTAGTAGGGGTGGCCTCGGTGTTCCTACCCACTTCTGTCGAGAACCAAACTCCTCCTTCCCACCTCTAGCAGTGTGGGGTCACCACTACTCCATGAAGGAGTTCACAGACTCCTTCCCTTTTTCCAAGAGCAGGACAGTTTGCTTAAAGTCATGAAAGCAAAAACAAAAAAATACTCTGAGCCTCCTGCAAACTGTGGCATTCTTTAGAGCCATCCTCTCCCCTCGTTATCCAATCATTTAACAATTGTTGAGGTTTTCCACTGGGCAATTGTGCCGGGTGCTAGCCAGACAGAAACAAAAAGACAGACATGAAGTGTGGGTCCTCAATACGGGAGGGTGACTCTTGTATCCAGCCCTACAAGACTTCTTGGACTCTGGTTGTAGCTCTTCTGGACTCATAGGCTTGACTGTGTTTATTTAAATGCCCAGATCAACCATTGGGAGCTACAACCATGGCCCCCAAGCTGCGATGGAAGAACACAGGCTTAGCTATTCCTCCAACCAAAGCAGACATCCTACTGTATCTGCATGACCATGACACGCATACGTGCACACACAAACACACACACACTACTTTCCCTACACGGGATTTCTGCCTTCAAGACCAGCTCCATTCCTTCGCTTTCACTTTAAGTATTTTTGATGTTCATCTTTATAGATAATGCATAAAAGTGTATATGTATCTACTGAAGTATTTATAGGTGAAATGATGTAAAACCTGCAGTTGGCTTCAAAATGTCCCATGCTTTCCAAAAGTGGAAGGCATGCATAAATGAAACAAAAATAGCAAAATGTGAATAATTGTTGCAGCTGGGTTTATTATATTATGGTTTTTACTTTTGGGAATGGTTGAAAATTTCCAAGATGAAGAATTAAATAAAAATCTATCAATAAGTATAATATACAAATTAGCAAATAATGAGGCAAATACCTGTGTGACCACCACCGAGGTCAATAAATAGTTGCCAGCCCCCAAATATGTCTTTTTGTGCTCTTGTCAAACCAGACATAATCAGTAGCCTAGTTTTTTCTCTTTCCAATTTTTTTATCGTTAAAATTTATTGTTAAATTTTATGTAGCATGAAATTTACCATTTTAACCATTTTTAAGTGTACAGTTCAGTGGCATTAAGTACATTCATATTGTGCCACTGTCATCACCACCCCCCACCAGAATTTTTTCATCTTGCAAATTGAAACCGTATACACATTAAACAATAAATCTTCATTTCCCTCCTCACATCCCCTGGGAATTAGGGTTCTCTGGAGGGACAGGACTAATAGGATAGATGTATATATAAATGGGAATTTATTAAGGAGTATTGACTTACATGATCACAAGGTGAAGTCCCACAGTAGGCCATCTGCAAGCTGAGGAGCAGGGAAGTCAGAGTCCCAAAAGCTCAAAAGTAGGGAAGCCAACAGTGCAGCCTTCAGTCTGTGGCTGAAGGTCTGAGAGCCCAGGGCAAACCACTGGTATAAGTCCAAGAGTCCAAAAGCTGAAGAACTTGTAGTCCAATGTTCGAGTGCAGGAAGCATCCAGCATGGAAGAAAGGTGGAGGCCAAAAGACTCAGCCAGTCTAGTCCTTCCACGTTCCTCTTTCTGCTTTTATTCTAGCCACACTGGCAGCTGATGAGATCTGAGCCACCCAGATTGAGGATGGGTCTGTGTCTCCCAGTCCACCGACTCAAATGTTAATCTCCCTTGGCAACACCCTCACGGACATGCCCAGGAACAATACTTTGCATCCTTTGATCCAACCAAGTTAACACTCAATCCTCACTATCAGACCCTGGTGCTATGATTTGAATATTTGTCTGCTCCAAAACTCCTGTTTAATCTGCACTGTGGCAGTACTGAGATGTGGGGTCTTTAAGAGGTGGTTGGGTTACGAGAGCTCTGCCCTCGTGAATAGATTAATACATTGGTGGATTAAAAGATCAATGGGCTCGTGGATTAATGGGTTATCACAGGAGTGGGCCTAATGGCTTTATAAGACAGGGAAGAAAGACAAACTCAGCCCCCTCACCATGTGATGCCTGGAGCAGCATCAGGACTCTGCAGAGTCCCGACAAGAAAGAAGACCCTCACCAGATGCATCCCCTTGACCTTGGACTCCTCGCTTCCAGAACTGTAAGAAATAAATTTTGGGCCAGGCACGGTGGCTGACGCCTGTAGTCCCAGCACTTTGGGAGGCTGAGGTGGGCGGATTGCCTGAGGTCAGGAGTTCAAGACCAGCCTGGCCAACATGGTGAAACCCTGTCTCTACTAAAAATACAAAAATTAGCTGGGCGTGGTGGCAGACGCCTATAATCCCAGCTACTCAGGAGGCTGAGGCAGGAGAATCACTTGAACCGGGGAGGTGGAGGTTGCAGTGAGCCGAGATCGCACCACTGCACTCCAGCCTGGGTGACAAGAGTGAGACTTCATCTCAAAAAAAAAAAAAAAAAAGAATAAAGAAATAAATTTTGTTTCTCTATAAATTACCTAGTTTCAGGTATTCTGTTATAACCAACAGAAAATGGACCAAGACACCTGGCAATCACCATTCTATTTTCTCTCTATGAATTTGCCCATTCTAGGTACCTCCTCTACGTGGAATCATATAGTATGTGTGTTTTTGTGACTGGCTTATTTTATTTGACATCATGTCCTCAAGGTTCATCTATATTGTAGCATCTGTCAGAGTCTACTTCCCCTTTAAGGCTGAATAATATTCCATTGTATGTATATATCACATTTTGCTTTTGTGACAATCATTTCCTTGGCCTTTTTATTATTTTGCTACCTAGGTAGTAAAATAAACAATACATTCCTAAACAATACAATTTAGTTTTTCCTGTTATTGAGCTATGTGAATGGAATTACATAGTGTGTGTTCTTTTATGAGAAGATGAGAACATTTGAGGTAAGAGCTTGACTAAGTTGGGAAGAGTTTTAGTCTGTCTTTGTATGAATGAGGAAACCCAGGCTCAGGAAGAGGGAATTCCCACCTAAAGTCCCACATGAGGAATAGGCTGGCTTCCAGGTCCCTGGGCCATCAGGGCAGAGCTATTCCACTGATCTAACAGTTTTGTTCAAGACCACACAATCAGCAGCAGGACTGAGAAGAGGACAGTCACGGTGGGTTGAGTAAACTTCACAAGGACTATTGGCCACAGGCAGATTTGCACATGAGGCTGGCTGCTCAAGGTGGATTCAGTTCAAAGGGGTTTAGCTTGTGAAGGACCAAAATAATTTCTCCCAAGACAAAGTCAAACAGAAGACAGCCCTGGGGGAGCAAATCCAAGAAGCATCATAGGGAAGAAGGGCTAGTGATTTGCATCATAAAAATGTATGTAGTATATGACCTATGATGTAGGCAGGCTGAATAATGACCCCCAAGATATTCATGTCCTAATCTCTAGAACCTATGCATGTTACCTTACATGACAAAGACTTTGCAGATGTGATTAACTTAAGGGTCTTCAGATGGGGGGCCCATCCTGGATTATCCTGGTGAGCCCTAAGTGTCATCACAAGTGTCCTTATAAGAAGGTGGTAGATGGAAACTACAGAAAGAAGAGAAGAAGGCAATGTGACCAAGAAGGCAGAAATTGGAGTGATATTGGAGTGATGTAACCATATGCTAAGGAATTCCAACAGCCCCCTGGAAGCTGAAAGAGGCAAGGAACAAATTCTCCCCTAGAGCCTCCAGAGACAGCCAGCTCTGCCGCCATCTTGATTTTGGTCCCGTCAAACCAATTTCAGACTTCTGGACTCCAGACCAGTGAGAAGATAAATTTGTGTTGTTGTTGTTTTGAGTTTTTCCACTTTTTTTTTTTTTTTTTTACCAGTGGGAGCACTTTTTATTTTGTTTTTAATTTATACATAATAATTGTACATTATTTGTGGGGTACAGAGGGAAGTTTCAATACATGTGTACAATGTATGATGATCAAATCATGGTGTTCAGCATATTCATCACCTCAAACATTCATCATTTCTTTGTGGTGAGAACCTTCAGCCCCCTCTTTTCTAGTTATTTAGATATTTAGAAATACACACTATAATATCATTTACTAGAGTCACCCTATTGTGCTACAGAACACCAGAACTTACTCTCATCTAACTGTAATTTTGTACTCTTTTTTTTTTCCTGAAGACATGCCAGTTGTATTATTAATTTTTTTTGCACACAAAACAATAAACATTTTCTAAAAATACATACAAACAAAAAGATGCATATCAAACATATTACGAAGGTTGCACATGGGAAGATGGGGAATAGAAATGGGGGGTAGGAATTAAAGAAAATAAATGAGAGAGGGACTTTGTATGGATCAATGATAATAACTCAATCCTCTATTTGACAAAGAAGAAGGAGAAGGAAGAGGAAGAAAAAGAAAGTGGGATAAAGGATCAGAAAGGGAGGAAAATAGAAAAAATGAGAGTATGACTCCAGGGTAGACCTGTTTTGTTGTTGCTGGGTTGGTTGGTTGGTTTGTCTGTTATATTTTTCATATGTTTCGCCATGTTGGCCAGGCTGGTCTCGAACTCCTAGCCTCAAGTGATCAACCCCCCTCGGCCTCCTAGAGTGCTGGGACTACAGGCGCGAGCCACCACGTCCAGCCCCCACATTGCGTCTGGCCTCCGTGGTAGACCTCCCAGATGGGGCAGCCGGGCAGAGGCGCTCCCCACTTCCCAGATGGGTCAGCCGGGCAGAGGCGCTCCTCACCTCCCAGACAGGGAGGCCAGGCAGAGACGCTCCTCACTTCTTCCCAGACGGGGCGGCCGGGCAGAGGCACCCCTCACTTCTTCCCAGACAGGGCAGACGGGCAGAGGCGCTCCTCACTTCCCAGACCATGGGCGGCCGGGCAGAGACGCTCCTCACATCCCAGACGATGGCTGGCCGGGCAGAGGTGCTCCTCACTTCCCAGACGGGGCGGTGGGGCAGAGGCGCTCCTCACTTCCCAGACAATGGGCAGCCAGGCAGAGACGCTCCCCACCTCCCAGACAGAGTGGCGGCCGGGCAGAGGCTGCAATCCCAGCACCCTGGGAGGCCAAGGCAGGCGGCTGGGAGGCGGAGGCTGCAGCGAGCCAAGACCACGCCACCGCACTCCAGCCCGGGCAACACGGAACACTGAGTGAGCGAGACTCCGTCTGCAGTCCCAGCACCTCGGGAGGCCGAGGCAGGCAGACCACTCGAGGTCAGGAGCTGGAGAGCAGCGTGGCCAACATGGCGAAACCGCGCCTTCAGCCAAAGGACAAAAAGCAGGCAGGGGTGGTGGCGCGTGCCTGCAATCCCAGGCAGCCCGTAGGCCAAGGCAGGAGAATCACGGGAGCCGGATGCAGGGAGTGTGCAGCAAGTCGAGTATACTCCAGCCTGGGCCACGGAGGGAAGAAAAAAGAAAAAAAGGGAAGAAAGGGAAGGAAGGAAGGAAGGAGGGAAGGAGGGAAGGAAGGAAGAAATTTGTGTTGTTTTAAGCTACTCCAAGTTTGTAGTAATTTATACAGAAGCCATAGGAAAAATAATACAGATGTACTTATTATCTACAGTTCACTTGGGATTAAAGAATCAAAATATAAATAAATAAATCTACAGTTCACTTGGGAACCTGAGATCAAAGAATAAATAAGACCTCGCCTGTCCTAGTCTGTTTGTGCTGCTATAACAGAATACAGAGACTGGATAATTTATAAAGAAGAGGAATTTATCTTCTTACAGTTCTGGAGGCTGGAAAGTCCAAGATCAAGACGCCAGAAAATCTGGTGTCTAGTGAGGGCTGCTCTCTGCTTCCAAGATGGTGCATTGAATACTGCACCTGCCAGACGGGAGGAAGACAGTGTCCTAATGTGGTGGAAAGCAGAAAGGCAAAAAGGGGTGAACTCACTGTCAAGCCCTTTCATAAGGGCAACTAATACCATGCCTAAGGGCAACTAGTCTCTGCCCTCATTATTTGATCACTTCCCAAAGACCACACCTCTCAATACTGTTGCAATGGCAATTAAGTTTCAACATGAATTTTTGTAGGGGACAAAAACATTCAAACCATAGAGTAGTTCCTGGTGTCAAGAAGTCAAAATAGTGTGATGGAAGGAAGGATATATCAAGGAAGGCTTCTTAGAGGAGGTAATGTTTCAGAATGAGAATGAGTGAGGCAGGTGAAGAAAAAGAAGTACATACTGGCCAGGCACGGTGGCTCACCCCTGTAATCCCAGCACTTTGAGAGGCTGAGGCAGGTGGATCACTTGAGACCAGCCTGGCCAACGTGGAGAAGCCCCATCTCTACTAAAAATACAAAAATTACCCAGGTGTGGTGGCACACACCTGTAATCCCAGCTACTTGGGAGGCTGAGGCAGGAGAATTGCTTAAACCTGGAAGGTGGGGGTTACAGTGAGCTGAGATCCTGCCACTGCACTCCAGCCTGGGTGACAGAGTGAGACTCTGTCTCAAATAAAACGAAGGAAGGAAGGAAGGAAGGAAGGAAGGAAGGAAGGAAGGAAGGAAGGAAAGGAAGAAAGAAAGAAAGAAAAAGAAAGAAAGAAAGAGGGAAGGAAGGAAGGAAGGAAGAAAGAAAGAAAAGAAAGAAAGAGAGGGAGAGAGGAAGGAAGGAAGGAAGGAGGGAAAAAAGGAAGGAAGGAAAAAAAGTACATGACGAATAGAAGAGGAGCACCAGCTACATAGCAAGGAGCTCACAGAAGCTCTGGAAGGATCTGAGAACCATACACAGAGGGTATGCAAGCAGGAATGATGTCCACTGTAAAACGGCTCCGCAGAGACACAGCTGCCACTGCATGATGCTTGTGACTTGGGAATCGGGACTGGAAATGCAGCTGCCAGGCCAGCTGCAAAAATGACCCCACGTGGTTCCTGATTCTTCACATCTCTTACTTCCTACTTGGAGTCCAGGCAGGAGCTCATGATCAGCTGAGCCAGGTGATGCATGCACGCCAACCTGCAAGGGAATCTGAGAAAATGAGTAGCTTGCACTTTTGGTTTCTATATTAGAGGGGAGTTATTTCTCTAAAACATATTAAGAGGGGGTCAGATGCTAGGCAGCCCCAAGAGAATAATAATTATCACTTCACCAGGAATGGATGTGACAGGATGGACTTAAATGACATCATAGACTTCCTCAGAGAGGAAGTGCCCAACTGCTGATGGAAATTAAGAAACTCTGATGTCTGGTCATTATAATTTTATTAACTCCTAAGGAGAGCCTTTCACTGCCTAAACAGAAGCTTTAGCACTGCAAATTGAATGCAGCTCTCTGTTATTGCATAGTGTTTTATGATCAGACTACGTGGATGCTGTCCTTTGCAAACCGCTGTCCATTACAGAAACAGCAGGTGTTTCAATTGTTCCTTCTCTGATGAGCCAAGTCTGACATTTCAAGTATTTTATATTTCAACCCAGAAGGCATTTGTTAATGTCTTCATCCTGAGCATTGCAGAAGGATGAAGAGATGATTCTGGGAGCTACTTCAGGCCTAACAGGGACTCAAGAACCTCCAAAGCATCTTAGATTCTTCAAATTTTGTTAGGAAGTCTGGCTCCTCCTCAGCGAAGTGTTCTAGTTGGAGCAGAATCTTTTCTTCTTTCTCTTTCTGGGGGGATTTCTACAAATCCAGACACTTTAGAAAGATGCCCATTTTCCCAGAAAACTTGAACTCTCTCATCATTGTGATTATTATAATAACTTTTTTTTTTTTATGCTCAGCCAGGTCATAGCTTCCCTTAACCAAATGCCACAACAGCTTTTTGAAGGTATATATAATTCACAATATATGTAAGTATATGTGATCTATAATAATTCATGGTTTACAGCTGAGAAAATGGAGACACTGAGTGATTAAGGGGCTTAACCATGTTTAGGGGAGACAGGAAACAAAGATGAGAACCCAGGTTGTCTGATACCTACCTCAGTGTGCTCCTCTCTCTCAACAGTTATATCTTGTATTTAGCCTTAACTTGGCTCACTCTCGAGAGGGGTAGGAGAGCTTCACACTTTAGATCACGGATGTCCAATCTTTTGGCTTCCCTGAGCCACACTGGAAGAAGAAGAATTATCTTGGGCCACACATAAAATACCTTAACACTAACGATGTCTGATGAGCTAAAAAACAAAAAACAAGAAACGCAAAAAGAATCTCATAATAATGATAATTATTATTATTTGAGGCAGAGCCTCATTCTGTTACTCAGGCTGGAGTGCAGTGGTGCGATCTCAGCTCACTGCAACTTCCGCCTCCTGGATTCAAGTGATTCTCCTGCCTCAGCCTCCTGAGTACCTGGGATTACAGGTGCATGCCACCACGCCTGGCTAATTTTTGTATTTTTAGTAGAGTCAGGGTTTCTCCATGTTGGCCAGGCTGGTCTCGAACTCCTGACCTCAAGTGATCAGCCTGCCTCAGCCTCCCAAAGTGCTGGGATTCCAGGCATGAGCCACTGCGCCTGGCTCTCGTGTTTTAAGAAAGTTTATGAATTTGTGTTGGGCCGCATTCAAAGACATCCTGGGCCGCAGTTTGGACAAGCTTGCTTTAGACCCTGCTGCAGTGATAATAAAGGAAGCTTTGAGCGGTGGTGAAGAAATGCAAGGGTTTGCAGCAACTGAAGACTCTGGTTTGGCACCAGGCAATGCCCATCTGAGAAACAGAAGCATCTGCTGTATGGCGGGAAGAGTCACCAAAGCCTGTTTCATCTTGGAGACTTGGGACAGAGTGACAGTATCCCTTAGGTCCTGAGTGGCAGTAGCAGTCATAGCTCTGAGAAGTCAGATCCCTGGACCACAGGGTAGGAATTGATCAGCGAGATAGAAACAGGCACAGTCAGGGGCTGCGACCAACAACTCCAGGAGATTGCCTGGGGTACGTACCATCAGCCATGAGGGCTTGACTCGGTCAAGCTGGAGGGGCTCTGTGGTGATGCCCTTGGGCAAGAAGGCATCAGTGAGCCCTCTTGCCCCTGCAAAGTGGTGGCTGCTGGGGGGCATTCGCGTTACCCTGTTCCCCTCTCCCATTTGTCCGGGCTGATGTGGGCTGCATTTCTGCTGCGTCGCTTGCATTTTTATCTTGGCTACTCTCCCTTGATGGTGATCACCACTTGACCCCTCTCAGACATAAACATTAGTGCTGTGAAGAGTGGTTAATAATATCTCAGAGTTATCACATGGCTAATTTAGGGGAGATAAACAGCTTTGCAGCTTTCATCTTCCCCAAATGAGAGAAAGGAAAAAAAAATTGCGGGCACCAAAATAGATATTTCTGGATAACAGCATCTAACATGGGAATGATGCTGAGATTTTCCATTTATTTTATGCGCTATGAAGTCAAATCATTTACAGGCAAAAACAAATACGCTATCGAATTTTTAAAAACCCAGATTATTTTAAAATGCTAACTCTTTACATGTATCTGGCAAAACTAGTTGAGCTGAAAAAAAAAGTGGCAGGCAGTGGGGAACATGAGGACTTCTGTATTTCAGAGGATGATGGCCTGGGATGGATGGTCTTCACTGGGTCTAGAATGTGCCCATCCAGGCACATCATTTCAAGCTTCAGCTTACCCTTTGGCCAGTCAACTTATCACCTGGCACAAGCTGGGTACTGAAGAATATGGCAGGATGTAAGAGTCTTGGCTTGCAAAATCAAAACCATAATGAGATACCATCTCACACCAGTCAGGATGGCTATTACTAAAAAGTCAAAAATTAACTGAAGTTGGCAGGGTTGCGGAGAAAGGGGAATGTTCATACACGATTGGTGGGAGTCTAAATTAGTTCAGCCTCTGTGGAGAGCAGTTTGGAGATTTCTCAAAGAACTAAAAATGGAATTACCTTTTAACCCAGCAATCCCATTACTGGGTATCTACCCCCCACCCTGCAAAATTAAATTGTTCTACCAAAAAGAGACCTGCACTCACATGTTCATCACAGCACTATTTTCAATAGCAAAGACACGGAACCAACCCAGGTGCCCATCAGTGGTGGACTGCATAATGAAGATGTGGTACATATACACCATGGAATACTACGCAGCCATAAAAAAGAACAAAATCATGTCCTTTGCAGTAACATGGATGCAGCTGGAGGCCATTATCTTAAGTGAATTAACACAGAAACTGAAAACCAAATACTGCATGTTCTCATTTATAATTGGGAGCTAAACACTGGGTACTCAGGGACATAAAGATGGGAACAATAGATCCTGGGGCTCCAAAAGGATGGAGGAAGGGAGAGAGGCAAGGGTTGAAAAACTACCTATTGGGTACTATGTTCACTATTTGGGTAACAGGTTCAATGGAAGCTCAAACCTCAGCAGCACGCAATCTACCCATGTAACAGACCTGCACATGTACCCCATGAATCTAAAATGAAAACTTTATAAAAGGGTCGTGGCATGTGGAAGGAATCCTGATCCATTACCTGCTAGCATAAATGTCTAAGCTTGTCCTTCGACCCCTGTATATCTTAGTTGTCAAACAGGAGAATATTTTTCCCCCACAGAGATAAATAAATGCACATGTGGTATGTAAATCTACAAATGACCCACATGAATTTGTTATTCCTCATTAGCGTGGTGGCCTCCCTGTTCTTTCTGTTCACAGCTTGCTGCCGTAGGAACTGTGGACCACTTAACCCATCTGATCCCATTCGTTTCCCAGGAAAATAATTTACCCATCAAAATGAGAGAAAGAACAGCTAGGGCCAGAGAGACACCAATAGGAAGCAAACAGTTATTGAACTGCTGATTCATTTCTGAAACTAAAGAAGGACATGGTCATGTTTTAAACACGAATAGTGTTTCTGGGTCAGGAAACGGAAATAATTGCTGTCTTATTATTTATAGCTTTTTCTATGTGAATGTGTTCCAGAGGACTCAATTTAGTAGAGCAGACAGAGGAGGACTTTTGTGGGCAACTGAGTTCTGCAGACATCCTGTGATCTGTGCAATGTGCAAAAGCCATTAGCAGTCTACACCGCTGCAGGCTGTATAATCACCTCTCCAGGGTCTTAGCTGAAAGTTTTGAGATGTGAGCCCCTGTTTCAGACTGGCCCACTATGAAAGCCAATTCTGCCAGAGAAGATTAAAGGTGTGAGTGGTAAAACATATTTCTTCCTCTTTTAAAGTCATCTTATCCTTGCCTTTTGAAGATGGCATGGCTAAGCCACAGCCACCAGCATGTAAACTAGGAGCTGTTTCTCTGGGGCAGAGAGGGATTTATCCTCTTTCATCCATATGTTCTGGTCTACTGCTTATGCAAGAATTGTCAGGCACCTGGCCAAGGTCAGAGGACTGGGACTTGGCAAACTGGCTGAGGAAGGAGGCAACACTGTGCCCCCTTGTGCCAGCCAGCCTCATCAAATCCCAGAGGTGAAGGAAAAGATGGGGAAATGGGAGGACCCTTGGAGGAAATACTACCTAGCCTTGCTTCATTGTAAAGCTCTCACAACCTATCATTTTAATCACAGCATTCTTCATGTAGTTTTTAATCAATGGCACCACACTTCCATTTAATAACATTCTTAGCACTCGCTTTAGTGAGAACGCTGTTAGGATTGAGGAATAGAGAGAGACACCACAGTGCTTGAGACTGCACAAGACAGTCAGGACTCAAGAAATATTGGCCAAGCATGGTGGCTCACACCTGTAATCCCAGCACTGTGGGAGGCCAAGGCAGGAGGATTGCTTGAGTCCAGGAATTGGAGACCAGCCTGGGCAACATAGCAAGACCCTGTCTTCAAAATAAAATAAAATAAATACATAATAAATAAATATTTTGTTGTTGTTGTTTTGTTCTTGAGACGAAATCTCACTCTGTCACCCAGGCTGGAGTGCAGTGGTGCAATCTCGGCTTACTGCAAGCTCTGCCTCCTGGGTTTACACCATTCTGCCTCAGCCTCCCGAGTAGCTGGGACTACAGGCGCCCGCCACCATGCCTGGCTAATTTTTTTTCTTTTTTTTTTTGTATTTTTAGTAGAGACGGGGTTTCACCGTGTTAGCCAGGATAGTCTCAATCTCCTGACCTCATAATCCGCCCATCTCGGCCTCCCAAAGTGCTGGGATTACAGGCATGAGCCGCTGCGCCCGGCCATAAATAAATATTTTTAAAAGAAATATAGGGGGTGGAGCCAAGATGGCCAAATAGGAACAGCTCCGGTCTACAGCTCCCAGCCTGAGCGACAAAGAAGACAGGTGATTTCTGCATCTCCGTTTAAGGTACTGGGTTCATCTCACTAGGGAGTGCCAAACAGTGGGTGCAGGACAGCCGATGCAGCGCACTGTACACGAGCCGAAGCAGGGCGAGGCATTGGTTCACCGGGAAGCACAAGGGGTCAGGGAGTTCCCTTTCCTAGTCAAAGAAAGGGGTAACAGACGGCACCTGGAAAATCGGGTCAGTCCCACCCTAATACTGCGCTTTTCCAACGGGCCTGGAAAACGGCACACCAGGAGATTGCGTCCTGCACCTGGCTCGGAGGGTCCTATGCCCATGGAGTCTCGCTGATTGCTAGCACAGCAGTCTGAGATCAAACTGCAAGGCGGCAGCGAGGCTGGGGGAGGGGCGCCCGCCATTGCCCAGGCTTGCTTAAGTAAACAAAGCAGCCAGGAAGCTCGAACTGGGTGGAGCCCACCACAGCTCAAAGAGGCTGGCCTGCCTCTGTAGGCTCCACCTCTGGGGGCAGGGCACAGACAAACAAAAACTCAGCAGGAACCTCTGCAGAATTAAATGTCCCTGTCTGACTGACAGCTTTGAAGAGAGTAGTGGTTCTCCCAGCACGCAGCTGGAGATCTGAGAACGGACAGACTGCCTCCTAAAGTGGTTCCCTCACCCCCAAGCAGCCTAACTGGGAGGCACCCCCCAGTAGGGACAGACTGACACCTCACTCGGCTGGGTACTCCTCTGAGACAAAACTTCCAGAGGAACTATCAGACAGCTGAATTTGTGGTCTCACGAAAATCCGCTGTTCTGCAGCCACCGCTGCTGACACCCAGCCAAACAGGGTCTGGAGTGGACCTCTAGCAAACTCCAACAGACCTGCAGCTGAGGGTCCTGTCTGGTAGAAGGAAAACTAACAAACAGAAAGGACATCCACACCAGAAACCCATCAGTACGTCACCATCATCAAAGACCAAAAGTAGATAAAACCACAAAGATGGGGAAAAAACAGAGCAGAAAAACTGGAAACTCTAAAAAGCAGAGCACCTCTCCTCCTCCAAAGGAACGCAGTTCCTCACCAGTGACAGAACAAAGCTGGACGGAGGATGACTTTGACGAGTTGAGAGAAGAAGGCTTCAGATGATCAAACTACTCCGAGCTACGGGAGGAAATTCAAAACAATAGCAAAGAGGTTAAAAACTTTGAAAAAAAATTAGACGACTGGATAACTAGAATAACCAATGGAGAGAAGGGCTTAAAGGAGCTGATGGAGCTGAAAGCCAAGTATCGAGAAATACACGAAGATTGCAGAAACCTCGGTAGCCGATGCAATCAACTGGAAGAAAGGGTATCAGTGATGGAAGATGAAATGAATGAAATGAAGCAAGAAGCAAAGTTTAGAGAAAAAAGAATAAAAAGGAACGAACAAAGCCTCCAAGAAATTTGGGACTATGTGAAAAGACCAAACCTACGTCTGATTGGTGTACCTGAAAATGACGGGGAGAATGGAACAAAGTTGGAAAACACTCTGCAAGATATTATCCAGGAGAACTTCCCCAATCTAGCAAGACAGGCCAACATTCAGATTCAGGAAATACAGAGAATGCCACAAAGATACTCCTCGAGAAGAGCAACTCTAAGACACATAATTGTCAGATTCACCAAAGTTGAAATGAAGGAAAAAATGTTAAGGGCAGCCAGAGAGAAAGGTCGGGTTACCCACAAAGGGAAGCCCATCAGACTAACAGCTGATCTCTCGGCAGAAACTCTACAAGCCAGAAGAGAGTGGGGGCCGATATTCAACATTCTTAAAGAAAAGAATTTTCAATCCAGAATTTCATATCCAGCCAAACTAAGCTTCATAAGTGAAGGAGAAATAAAATACTTTACAGACAAGCAAATGCTGAGTGATTTTGTCACCACCAGGCCTGCCCTAAAAGAGCTCCTGAAGGAAGCACTAAACATGGAAAGGAACAACCGGTACCATCCCCTGCAAAAACATGCCAAATTGTAAAGACCATCGAGGCTACGAAGAAACTGCATCAACTAACGAGCAAAATAACCAACTAACATCATAATGACAGGATCAAATTCACACATAACAATATTAACTTTAAATGTAAATGGGCTAAATGCTCCAATTAAAAGACACAGACTGGCAAACTGGATAAGGAGTCAAGACCCATCAGTGTGCTGTATTCAGGAAACCCATCTCACGTGCAGAGACACACATAGACTCAAAATAAAGGGATGGAGGAAGATCTATCAAGCAAATGGAAAACAAAAAAAGGCAGGGGTTGCAATCCTAGTCTCTGATAAAATAGACATTAAACCAACAAAGATCAAAAGAGACAAAGAAGGCCATTACATAATGGTAAAGGGATCAATTCAACAAGAAGAGCTAACTATCCTGAATATATATGCACCCAACACAGGAGCACCGAGATTCATAAAGCAAGTCCTGAGTGACCTACAAAGGGACTTAAACTCCCACACAATAATAATGGGAGATTTTAACACCCCACTGTCAACATTAGACAGATCAACGAGACAGAAAGTTAACAAGGATATCCAGGAATTGAACTCAGCTCTGCACAAAGTGGACCTAATAGACATCTACAGAACTCTCCACCCCAAATCAACAGAATATACATTTTTTTCAGCACCACACCACACCTATTCCAAAATTGACCACATAGTTGGAAGTAAAGCTCTCCTCAGCAAATGTAAAACAACAGAAATTATAACAAACTGTCTCTCAGACCACAGTGCAATCAAACTAGAACTCAGGATGAAGAAACTCACTCAAAACCACTCAACTACATGGAAACTGAACAACCTGCTCCTGAATGACTATTGGGTACATAATGAAATGAAGGCAGAAATAAAGATGTTCTTTGAAACCAACAAGAACAAAGACACAACATACCAGAATCTCTGGGACACATTCAAAGCAGTGTGTAGAGGGAAATTTATAGCACTAAATGCCCACAAGAGAAAGCAGGAAAGATCCAAAATTGACACCCTAACATCACAATTAAAAGAACTAGAAAAGCAAGAGCAAACACATTCAAAAGCTAGCAGAAGGCTAGAAATAACTAAAATCAGAGCAGAACCGAAGGAAATAGAGACACAAAAAACCCTTCAAAAAATTAATGAATCCAGGAGCTGGTTTTTTGAAAAGATCAACAAAATTGATAGACCACTAGCAAGACTAATAAAGACGAAAAGAGGGAAGAATCAAATAGATGCAATAAAAAATGAAAAAGGGGATATCACCACCGATCCCACAGAAATACAATCTACCATCAGAGAATACTACAAACACCTCTATGCAAATAAACTAGAAAATCTAGAAGAAATGGATAAATTCCTCGACAAATACACCCTCCCAAGACTAAACCAGGAAGAAGTTGAATCTCTGAATAGACCAATAACAGATTCTGAAATTGTGGCAATAATCAATAGCTTACTAACCAAAAAGAGTCCAGGACCTGATGGATTCACAGCCGAATTCTACCAGTGGTACAAGGAGGAACTGGTACCATTCCTTCTGAACTATTCCAATCGATAGAAAAAGAGGGAATCCTCCCTAACACATTTTATGAGCCCAGCATCATCCTGATACCAAAGCCTGGCAGAGACATAACCAAAAAAGAGAATTTCAGACCAATATCCTTGATGAACATTGATGCAAAAATCGTCAATAAAATACTGGCAAACCGAATCCAGCAGCACATCAAAAAGTTTATACACCATGATCAAGTGGGCTTCATCCCTGGGATGCAAGGCTGGTTCAACATATGCAAATTAATAAATGTAATCCAGCATATAAACAGAACCAAAGACAAAAACCACATGATTATCTCAATTGATGCAGAAAAGGCCCTTGACAAAATTCAACAACCCTTCATGCTAAAAACTCTCAATAAATTAGGTATTGATGGGACGTATCTCAAAATAATAAGAGCTATCTATGACAAGCCCACAGTCAATATCATACTGAATGGGCAAAAACTGGAAGCATTCCCTTTGAAAACTGGCACAAGACAGGGATGCCCTCTCTCACCACTCCTATTCAACATAGTGCTGGAAGCTCTGGCCAGGGCAATCAGGCAGAAGAAGGAAATAAAGGGTATTCAACTAGGAAAAGAGGAAGTCAAATTGTCCCTGTTTGCAGATGACATGATTGTATATCTAGAAAACCCCATCGTCTCAGCCCAAAATCTCCTTAAGCTGATTAGCAACTTCAGCAACGTCTCAGGATACAAAATCAATGTACAAAAATCACAAGCATTCTTGTACACCAATAACAGACAAACAGAGAGCCAAATCATGAGTGAACGCCCATTCACAATCACTTCAAAGAGAGTAAAATACCTAGGAATCCAACTTACAAGGGATGTGAAGGACCTCTTCAAGGAGAACTACAAACCACTGCTCAATGAAATAAATGAGGATACAAACAAATGGAAGAACATTCCATGCTCATGGGTTGGAAGAATCAATATCGTGAAAATGGCCATACTGCCCAAGGTAATTTATAGATTCAATGCCATCCCCATCAAGCTACCAATGACTTTCTTCACAGAATTGGAAAAAACTACTTTAAAGTTCATATGGAACCAAAAACCAGCCCACATTGCCAAGTCAATCCTAAGCCAAAAGAACAAAGCTGGAGGCATCACGCTACCTGACTTCAAACTATACTACAAGGCTACAGTAACCAAAATAGCATGGTACTGGTACCACAACAGAGACATAGATCAATGGAACAGAACAGAGCCCTCAGAAATGATGCCACATATCTACAACTATCTGATCTTTGACAAACCTGACAAAAACCAGAAATGGGGAAAGGATTCCCTATTTAATAAATGGTGCTGGGAAAACTGGCTAGCCATATGTAGAAAGCTGAAACCGGACCCCTTCCTTACACCTTATACAAAAATTAATTCAAGATGGATTAAAGACTTAAATGTTAGACCTAAAACCATTAAAATCCTACAAGAAAACCTAGGCAATACCATTCAGGACATAGGCGTGGGCAAGGACTTCATGTTTAAAACACCAAAAGCAATGGTAATGAAAGCCAAAATTGACAAATGGGATCTAATTAAACTAAAGAGCTTCTGCACAGCAAAAGAAACTACCATCAGAGTGAACAGACAACCTACAGAATGGGAGAAAATTTTTGTAACCTACTCATCTGACAAAGGGCTAATATCCAGAATCTACAATGAACTCAAACAAATTTACAAGAAAAAAACAAACAACCCCATCAAAAAGTGGGCAAAGGACATGAACAGACACTTCTCAAAAGAAGACATTTATGCAGCCAAAAAACACATGAAAAAATGCTCATCATCACTGGCCATCAGAGAAATGCAAATCAAAACCACAGTGAGATACTATCTCATACCAGTTAGAACGGCCATCATTAAAAAGTCAGGAAACAAC
The DNA here is from genome assembly GCF_006542625.1 of Nomascus leucogenys. Classification (NCBI taxonomy): domain Eukaryota; kingdom Metazoa; phylum Chordata; class Mammalia; order Primates; family Hylobatidae; genus Nomascus; species Nomascus leucogenys. The sequence goes on from NC_044397.1 coordinate 44,351,237, forward strand.
AGGTGCTGGAGAGGATGTGGAGAAATAGGAACACTTTTACACTGTTGGTGGGACTGTAAACTAGTTCAACCATTGTGGAAGTCAGTGTGGTGATTCCTCAGGGATCTAGAACTAGAAATACCATTTGACCCAGCCATCCCATTTCTGGGTATATACCCAAAGGACTATAAATCATGCTGCTATAAAGACACATGCACACGTATGTTTATTGCAGCACTATTCACAGTAGCAAAGACTTGGAACCAACCCAAATGTCCAACAACGATAGACTGGATTAAGAAAATGTGGCACATATACACCATGGAATACTATGCAGCCATAAAACATGATGAGTTCATGTCCTTTGTAGGGACATGGATGAAGCTGGAAACCATCATTCTCAGTAAACTATCGCAAGGACAAAAAACCAAACACCGCATGTTCTCACTCATACGTGGGAACTGAACAGTGAGAACTCATGGACACAGGAAGGGGAACATCACACCCCAGGGACTGTTGTGGGTTGGGGGAAGGGGGGAGGGACAGCATTAGGAGATATACTTAATGCTAAATGATGAGTTAATGGGTGCAGCAAAACAACATGTCACATGGATACATGTGACAAACCTGCACATTGTGCACATGCACATGTACCTTAAAACCTAAAGTATAATAATAATAAAAAAAAAGAAATATAAATAGGTGGATAAGCAAACACACACACACAGACACACACACACACACACACACACACACACTCACCGTGCTTCATTCTTTCATTCTACAAAAATGCTCTGAGAAGGCATCCAAAAATATAAGCATTCTGATAAACAGGAAAATCAGTGTTAAATTCTGGCACATGACATATATGTAGAAAATGTAGAGATAATAGAAGGACACATCTGGTGGAAATCCAAGAATTTCATATGATTCCATCAGGCAAAAGGATAGGTGTGAAAACTCCAATTGAGGACAGAATCCTGGCCACCAAAAGGAAATGAAAAATATAATTACAAATACTCATTGTTCCTGTTTCCCCTCCCTCAAAGTATATTAATGCTTCAGGATGAACCAAGATTTGCTAGACCAGTGGGTTTACAATTTTTTCTTTCACATGGGGCTTCACAGAAAGGATAAATAGCAGCTTCAACATCATGTCTAGAGTACTGCAGGAATGAGTTTGTAGAGCAGGTCCTTATAGCATTCCTCCATGTGAGTGGAGGGGCCATTTAGGAAAATCTCTTCTGTTGCAGGAGCTGAACAATATACACCTTCTCAATGATTGCCTAGTGGTCTTCGAGCTTTGATGTGGATCAGGATTACCTGGGAAACTAAAAAAAAAAAAGATTCTCAGGCCCTTTGTTATAGAGTCAGATTGAGCAAATTGGCATGGGCATCTGCATTTTTAATAATCTCCCCAAGAGATCATTGTACCTGCCCAAGACTGAAAACTATTGATCTGTTTGGATGCCGGAACTCCATGAGCCTTGCTATGCCCCTGGGTCCACCAGCTGGCATTCTTCACTGGGGGACATCTTTTCAGGTTTGCTTAACATGTTAAGACACATTAGGCAATTGCTTGCAGGGATGCCCCACTGAACTTTCCTAAGTAAACAACCAAATCAATAATCTCCAGACATTTAAAGCTTTATTTTTATATACCAGATCAGCAAGTACAGGGAAACTTCCCCTATGTCTTGGGTTTTAGCAGATTTCAATTGCATAGCATGAATTAAAGTTGTATTCATTAAACACCAGGAACGTAATTATGTTTGGGAAGATGTAAGTGCTTTCCCCTGTGGCTAGGAAGAAAGGCATATTAGAATCTCTACTGGATTCATTTGCCTTTCTCATTGTAACTTTTCCCTTCCCAGGATGTTTGGTTTGTGCCTATATGAGGCTCCCAGTTCAGCAATTTTGATGAAATGACCAGTTGAAAATGGGTCAATTTGGTTAATAAAAAGTTAATTAAACTGGTGACATCGACAAGATAGCAGAATGACTTTCCAGCTCTTGTATCCTTATAGAAACATTAATTTTAACAACTATCCATGAATGAAAATACCTTCACAAGAGCTAAGGAAATCAGGTGAGAGACTACAGCACCTGGATATTGTACAGAAATAAGAAGAAACATGGGAGGGGGTAAGAAGGATAGTTTTACATCACTCATATCACCCTTCCTTCGAGCTTTGGCAGCACAGCATGGAGAGAGAAACGCCATCCATGCAGGGATAGGAGAGTAAAGTGAGCACCAGACTTTGCCTTAAACCCTGACACTGATTCATTCCAATACAACCCCATGACAGGCAGTTCCCTGCAGCCCCAGGCTCCAGGTTTGCCCTGCAGACTCAGTCTCCAGGCTTACCCCAGTCCTAGGTTGACTCCCACAGCCTCAGGCTCCAGGCCCAATCTACCATCAGGCTGGCCCCAGGTTCTACACTGGCCCCACAGACTTAGTCTCCAGGCCTGTCCCACTGCCAAACCAGCCACTGAAGCCCTAGATTTCAGGCCAGCACCCATAGACTGAGCCTTTAAACCTGCTTCAATGCTAGGCCAGCGGCTAAGACCCCTGGCTCTAGGGTGGTTGCCTAAACTCAGTCTCCAGGCACACCCCAACATCAGGCTGGCCCCAAAGACTCAGGCTGTAGATCATTCCCAGCATCAGGCCAGCCCCCACAGCACCAGACTCCAGGTCAGCACCCACAGACCCAGCCTCATGACCCACCCTGGTACCAGGTTGACACCAGAAGACACCCACCCCAGGATAGCCTCCATGGATACTGGCTCCAGGCTGGGCCCTGTGACCACAAGCTCCAGCCAGACCCAGGGTCCAGGCCCAACCCTGTAGACCCCAGCACTAAACTGGCTCCCATGTGACCCAGTCTCCAGGTCCCTACCAGAGCCAAGCCAGCACCTACAACCCCAGGATCCACACCAGGCCTTGTGGACAGAGCTTTCAGGCAAACAGCTGCCCCCCTTCTCCACCCCATAGCCTCCAGGCAGGCTCTGGCTCAGGCTTCAGGTCTATCCCTGTGTCAGGCCAGCCCCTATGGACTCAAGCATCAAGCCCAAATGCATAGTTCAAAATAATCATCTTAAAGAGGTTCAGTGAGCTACAAGATAGACAACTAAATAAAATCAGTAGGACAACTAGAAACTCAGGATGACTACAGATGAGCAACTAAATAAAATCAGGAAAACAATCCACAAACAAAACAAGCATCTCAACAAAAGGATGGGAAAATAAAAAGAACCAAACAGAAATTCTGGAGTTAATGAACATAATGCCTGAACTAAAAATTTTATAGAGACCTTCAACAGCAGACTGGATCAAGCAGGAGAATCAATGAGCTCAAAGATAAGTCATTTAAAATTATCCAGTCAGAGGAACAAAAAGAAAAAGGCATGAAAAAGAGTGAAGAATACCTACAAGAATTATGAGACACCATCAGTCAAACCAATATATGCACTATGGGTGTTCCATAAAGAACAGAAAAAGAGAAAGGGGAAGATAGTTTACTTGAAGAAATAATGACAGAAGAATACCCAAGTCTGGAGAGGAAAGTGAACATCCAGATCCACGAGGCCCAAAGAACCTCAAATAGATTAAACATAAAGAGATCTTCACCAAAATACAATATAATCAAAGGATCAGAAGTCAAAGACAAAGAGAATTTTGAAAGCAGCAAGAGGAAAGTGATTCATCACATACAAGGGAACCTGCATAAGACTTTCAGTATATTTCTCAGCAGAAACCTTTCAGACCAGGAGAGAGTGAGATGATATATTTAAAGTACTGATAGAAAAAGAAACTATTGCCAACCAAGAATGCCATCCATACCCAGTAAGTCTGTCCTTCAGAAATGATGAAGAGATAAGGACTTTCCCAGACAATCAAAAGCTGTGGGACTTTATCACTACTAGAACTGCCTTACAAGAAATGCTAAAGGGAGTTACTTAGCTGAAAGAAAAGGACACCAATTAATAACGTGAAAACATATAAAAATCTAAAACTCACTGGTAAATATAACCACATAGCGAAAATCAGAAAACTCTAATACTATAATGCTGGTGTGTACATCACTTATATCTTTAGTATGAAGTTTGAAAGACAAAACTATTAAAAATAATGATAGGTACAGTAATTAAGTAATACACCGTATAAAAAGATGTAAATTGTGACACTGCAAACACAAAATGTGTGTGGGAAGGTAAAAGTGTATTTTAATGTGATCAAAGTTAAGTTGATATCAGCTTAAAATAGTCTGCTATAGCTATAAGATGTTTTATGTAAGTCATTCATGGTAACCACAAAGCAAAAACCTATAGCAGACCCACAAAAAAATGAAAAGTAGGAAATCAGGCCAGGCACAGTGGTTCATGCCTGTAATCCCAGCACTTTGGCAGGCCAAGGTGGGGCAGATCACCTGAGGTCAGGAGTTTGAGACCACCCTGGCCAACATGGTGAAACCCTGTCCTACTAAAAGTACAAAAATTAGTCAGACTGGTTGAGCATGCCTATAATCCCAGCTACTTGTGAGGTTGAGGCAGGAGACTCACTTGAACCTGGGAGGCAGAGTCTGCAGTGAGCTGAGATTGCACCACTGCACTCCAGCCTGGGTGACAGAGTGAGACTCCAAATAAAAAAAAAAAAAAAAAAAGAAAGTAAGGAATCAAAGCACAGTAGTACAGAAAATCACAAAGGAAGACAACAAGTGAGGAAGAAAAGGGCAAAGCATATACAAAACAATGAGAAAATAATGAAGAAAATTACAGTAATAAGTCCTTATCTATCAGTTACTACCTTAAATGTGAATGAATTCAATTCTTCAATCAAAAGATATAAAGTGGCTGAATGGATTAAAAAACAGGACCCAACTACATCCTATCTATAAGAAGCTAACTTCACCTTTAAGACTTATAGGATACAAAAGTAACATACAAAAATCAATAGTGTTTCTACACCCTAAAAATAAACTATTCAAAAAAATAAAATACTTTGGAATAAATTTAATCATGAACGTGAAAGAGCTGTATGCTGAAAACTACAGAACATTGCTGAAAGAAATTGAAGAAGACACCAATAAATGAATGGATTCATGAATCAGAAGAATGTTGCTAAAATGTCCATACTACTCAAATCAATCTACAGACTCAATGCAATTCCTGTAGAAATTCCAATGATGGCCAGGAGCAGTGGTTCACACCTGTAATTGCAGTATTTTGGGAGACAAGGCAGGAGGATTGCTTGAGGCCTGCAGTTTGAGACCAGCCCAGGCAACATAGCAAGACCCTGTCTCTACAGAAAAAAGTATTTAAAAAAATTCAATGACATTTTCCATGGAACTAGATAAAACAGTCCTAAAATTACATTGCCTGATTTAAAAATATACTACAAAGGTATAGTAATCAAAACAGCACAGTACTGGCACAAAAACAGATACTTAGGCCAATGGAACAAAATAGAAAACACAGAAATAAATCCACACATATACCATCAATTGATTTTGACAAAAATTACAGAGCACGCAATTAGGAATGGACAGTCTCTTCAATGAATTGTGTTGGAAAAGCTGGATACTCACAAGCAAAAGAATGAAATTAGATCCTTATCTCACTTCATTAAAAAAAAAAACCCAACTCAAAATGGGTTAAAGATGTAAACATAAGAACCGGAAAATGTAAAAATACTAGAAGAAAACAGGTAAAAACCTCCATGAAATTAGTCTTGGCAATGATTTTTTGGACATGACCTTAAAAGCACAGGCAAGAAAAGCAAAAACAGGCAAATCTAATTGCATCAATATTGGGGGAAATTCACCCCCGATATTTCACATAGGTTCTTTTCTATTTTCCCTAAGTGTTGGCCAGTCTGAGAAATAAAGGGAAAGAGTACGAAAGAGAGAAATTTTAAAGCTGGGTGTCTGGAGGAGACATCACATGTCAGCAGGTTCCATGATGCCCCCCAAGCTGCAAAACCAGCAAGTTTTTATTAGTGATTTTCAAAAGGGGAGGGAGTGTACAAATAGGGTGTGGGTCACAGAGATCACATGCTTCACAAGGTAATAAAATATCACAAGGCAAATGGAGGCAGGGCAAGATCACAGGACCACAGGACCGGGGTGAGATTAAAATTGTTAATGAAGTTTCGGGCACGCATTGTCATTGATAACATCTTATCAGTCGACAGGGTTTGAGGGCAGACAACCGGTCTGACCAAAATTTGTTACGTGGGAATTTCCTTGTCCTAATAAGCCTGGGAGTGCTACGGGAGACCAGGGCTTATTTCATCCCTTATCTACGACCATAAAAGACAGCCATCCCCAAAGCGGCCATTTCAGGGGCCTTTCCTTAGGGATGCATTCTCTTTCTCAGGGGTGTTCCTTGCTGAAAAAAGAATTCAGCAACATTTCTCCTATTTGCTTTTGAAAGAGAGAAATATGGCTCTGTTCTGCCCAGCTCAGGGGCAGGCAGAGTTTAAGGTTATCTCCCTTGTTCCCTGAACATTGCTGTTATCCTGTTATTTTTTCAAGGTACCCAGATTTCATGTTGTTCAAACACACATGCTCTACAAACAATTCGTGCAGTTAACGCAATCATCACAGGGTCCTGAGGCGACATACAACCTCCTCTGCTTACAAAGATGACGGGATTAAGAGATTAAAGTAAAGACAGGTGTAGGAAATCACAAGGGTATTGATTGGGAAAGTGATAAGCGTTCATGAAATCTTCACAATTTATGTTCAGAGATTGCAGTAAAGACAGGCGTAATAAATTATAAAAGTATTAATTTGGGGAACTAATAAATATCCATGAAATCTTCACAAGTTATGTTCTTCTGCCATGGCTTCAGCCGGTCCCTCTGTTCAGGGTCCCTGACTTCCCGCAACATATCAAACTAAAATGCTTCTGCACAGCAAAGGAAACAATCAACAGAGTGAAAAGATAACCTGTGGAATGGGAGAAAATATTTGAAAATCATACATCTTATAAGGGGTTAATATCCAAAATATATAAGGAACTCCAACAATTCAACAGCAAGAAAACAAATAATCCAATTTAAAAGTGGGCAAAAAACCTAAATAGACATTTCTCAAAAGGAGACATACGAATGGACAGCAGGTATTAAAAAAAATCCTCAACAGCACTAATCATCTAGGAAATGCAAATTAAAATCACAATGAGATTTCACCTCACATCACTTAGGATGTGTGTTATTAGGATGGTTGTTATCAAAAAGGTGAAAGATAACAAGTGTTGATGAGGATGTGGAAGAGACTAAACTCTGGTATGCTCTTGGTGAAAATGTAAATTTATTACAGCCGTTATGGAAAACAGTATGGAGTTTCCTAAAAAAATTAAAAATAGAACTACCTTATGATCCAGCAGTCTTACTACTGGTATATATCCAAGGGAAATGAAATCAGTATGTCAAAGAGATTCATACACTCCCACGTTTGTTGCAGCATTATTCCCGATACCCAAGGCATAGATTCAATGTTAAGTTCCATCAATGAATGAATGGATAAAGAAAATGTGAACTAGGTATATATAAATATAAAATATGAATACTATTCAGCCTTTAAAAAGAAGAAAATCCTGTCATTTGTGACAATACAGATTAACCTGAAAGACATTATGTTACGTGAAATAAGCCAGGCACAGAAAGATAAATGCTACATGACCTCATTTATATGTGGAATCTAAAAAAGGTGAACTCATAGAAGCAGAGAGTAGAATGGTGGTTACCAGGGGCTGGAGGTGGTGGCTGAGGGGAGTGGGGATTTGGGGTGGTGTTGACTGAAGGATACAAACATCATTTGTACAGGAGGAATAAATTCAATAAATCTATTGTACAACATGATGACTATAGTTAATAACCATGTAACATATACTTGAAAATTGCTAAGAGTAGATTTTAAGTGCTCTCACCACAAATAAACAATAATATGTAAAGTAATGCATATGTTAATTAGCTTGATTTAGCCATTCCACAATGTATACATATTTCAAAACATCAAGTTGAGCTTGACGTGGTGGCTTATGCCTGTAGTTCTAGCTACTGGGAGGCTGAGATGGGAGGACTGCTTGAGCCCAGGAATTTGAGGCTGCAGTGAGCTATGATGGTGTTACCGCACTTCAGCCTGGGCAACAGAGCAAGGCTCCAAGACTCCATCTTTATAAAAAGAATCAGGTTGTATGCCATAAATATATGTAATTTTTACTTGCCAATTAAATAAAAATAGTAGTGATAAAATGCTAATTTTGTAGCTTATTATAAATTACATAAATAAATGCCACCTATGTTTAACACAAACTAGCCTTACAAGCCCATAAAATTCTTTGCATATATGCACAAAAATTATTCAATGAATCATTAAATATGTAAACAAAAATGACATTTAAGTGCCCATAAATGAGAGGTGGCTAATTAAATTACATTCCAACCACAGGATAAACTACTATGCTATCATTAAGAGTAATCCATTCACCATAAAAAAGAATGAAGTACTGATACATGCTAAAACACGGCTAAACCTCCAAAATATTCTTTCTAAGAGAAAGAATCCAGACACAAAAGGTCACCTATTTTATGATTCTCTATATCAAGTGTTCAGGATAGGTGAATCCACAGAGATAACAAAGTAGATTAGTGGTTGCTGGGGGCTAGGGCATGACCGCTCATAGGATGGGGTTTCCTTTCGGGGTGTTGAAAGAGACAGAGGTGATGATTGCACAATATTGTGAAATTACTAAATGCCATGGAATTGTGCACTTTAAAATGATGAATTTTATGTTATATAAATTTCACCTCAATGTAAGACAGGTAATCCATTCATTTCATTTAACAAATATGAACTGAGGACCAATATATTATGTGCTAAGTACTGGGGTTGATGCAAAAGGAGAAATGAAGGATGTAGTTCTATCCTAAACAATCTGACATGGAAAAGTCTCCAAGTCATAAGCAAATGAAAGCAAATCTATATGTGGTCCCACTGGGCCTCATTCTCTGTTGAGACAACGTCTTATTAACTTAAGATATAATTTGGATCAGAGAAGGTTCTCTTCTTTGTGCTCCCATGGGCCTATGCTATTTTTGTCCTATCTTTTTTTTTAAGAGACAGAGTCTTGCTCTGTTGCCCAGGCTAGAGTGCAGTGGTATAGCTCACTGCAGCCTTAAACTCCTGGGCTCAAGCAACCTTCATGCCTTGGCCCCCACAAGTAGCTGGAATCACAGATATGAGCCACCATGCCCAGCCTGGTCTTATGATTTCCTATGGATGCATATAATTTGCTTATTGTTTGAATAATCATGTCTCTTTCTCCCATACCATAGGCTCTGAGAGGAAATAGCCAGGTTTGTGTGACTTCTAATTGCAGCTCCAGCACAGTTATTAGCACATAATAGATTTTTGATAAATATTTCTTGAGTAAATAACAGAATTATTTCCTTCTATACTTCTCCAGGTTGGGCTTTTCAGTCTGGGGCTAAAAACTTGGTAGCTTTGACTCTTTCCCCTTTCACCCACATAATAACAATCACGATAATAACAGATGACCCCCATTTATTGAGCTGAGAGTTTTGCCAGCCATGGTGCTGGGTCTCTGTAAGGGTGAGAGATGATACCGTTGACCTGGTCTCATGAGCCTGGTTTTAGAACCAAAGATACTGAGACTAAGATCAGAAAAGTAACAACAAAATGTCCATGGGGAGGTTGGTGACAGAGCATCTGGATCCAGAGTTAAACCCATCCACAAGGCCTTCCAGGGAAACCACAGTGTCTAATATCCAAACTACTGGCTCTTCCTACAGATTCCAGGGCAAACACCACATTGGCCCTCTGTGTAACCAAAGAGTGGCAAATCAGCTTAGCAGATTGCTTCAATTTTTCTTTTCTGCTGTCAAGTAGAAGCAGACTAAAGTCCTCTGTGATGTAGATTGCATAGCTTCTCCCTGAGAATCCTTGGAGGTCCTGAAATACCATTCCCATCTGCCAGGTTTTGTTGCTTGGCCTGCGAAGACCATCTTAAAGCCAGGATCCACACAATGGCCACTTAAAGCAGAGGTGAGCCTCCAAAATCCTTCTGCCCTCAGTCCTTAAAGGTAATTTGGACTTGGAACAATATCTAAGGAGCTGAACTCATCATAGAGAAAAGAACACTGCATGGGAAGTGCATTAGTCAGAGTTCTTTAAAGAAACGGAACTAATAGAATTTATGTGTATGTATATATACACACACACACATATTTCTATATCTATACAACAAATATTTATATATAATAAACAAATTGTTTATATAATTATAATTTAGTTATATATTTGTAAATAAATAATGCATATATTTACATATTTATAAATTGATACATAGTTTATATATTTATAGTTTATGTATTTATAAATAACTTATATTTATAAATAACTTGATTATATTTATAAAATAAATGAATAAATAATGTATATATTTATAAAATAAATAAGTATTATATTATATTTATAAAATGAATAAATAATGGCAGAGCACAGTGGCTCACACCTGTAATCCCATCACTTTGGGAGGCTGAGGCAGGAGGATCACAAGGTCAAGAGATTGAGATCAGCCTGGCCAACATGGTGAAACCCCATCTCTACTAAAAATACAAAAATTAGCTGGGCGTGGTGGCGCACGCCTGTAGTCCTAGCTACTCAGGAGGCTGAGGCAGGAGAATTTCTTGAACCTGAGAGGCGGAGGTTGCAGTGAGCTGAGATTGCAACACTGCACTCCAGCCTGGCAACACAGCAAGACTCTGTCTCAAAAATATATATAAAGGCCGGGCGCAGTGGCTCATGCTTGTAATCCCAGCACTTTGGGAGGCCGAGGTGGGTGGATCACGAGGTCAGGAGATCGAGACCACAGTGAAACCCCATCTCTACTAAAAATACAAAAAAATTAGCCGGGTGTGGTGGCGGGCACCTGTAGTGCCAGCTACTCAGAGAGGCTGAGGCAGGAGAATGGCGTGAACCCGGGAGGAGGAGCTTGCAGTGAGCCAAGATTGTGCCACTGCACTCCAGCCTGGGCAACAGAGTGAGACTCCGTCTCAAAAAAAAAAAAAAAAATATATATATATATATATATATATATATATATATATATAAAATGTATATATGTATAAAATAAATAAATATAAAATATGAATTGACTTATGCAATAATGGAGGCTTGGCAGGCAGGGATGAGGTGGGGATAGTTAATGGGTATGAAGAAATAGTTAGAAAGAACAAATAAGACCTAGTATTTGCTATTACAACAGGAGTACTGTAGTCAATAATCATTTAATTGCACATTTAAAAATAATGAAAAGAGTCTCCTTGGATTGCTTGTAACACAAAGGATAAACACCTGAAGGGGGATGGATACCCCATTTTTCACCATGTGATGATGATGCATTGCATGCCTATATCGAAGTATCTCATGTACCCCATAAACATATACACCTACTATGTACCCACGATAATTAAGAATTAATTTTTTTTTAATTAATAAAGGCTAAGTCCCACAATCTGCTATCTGCAAGCTGGAGAACCAGGAAAACAGGTGGTGCAGTTCAGTCTGAGTTCAAAGGCTCAGGAGCTTTGATAGCCCAGGGCAGGAGAAGGTGGATGTCTCAGCTCAAGGAGAAAGAAAGAATTGGCCCTCCCTCTGTTTGCTCTTGTTGGGCCCTCAGTGGATTGAATGACGCCTACTCACATTGGTGAGACAGGATCTTCTTGACTCAGTCTACAGATTCAAATGCTAATCTCTTCCAGAAACACCCTCACAGACACACCAGAAGTGAGATTTTACCAGCCACCTGGGCATCCCTTAGCCCAGTCAAGTTGACACATAAGCTTAAACATCAGAGGAAGTGAGGTGGCTCCCTGGGTTCTGCAAAAGCAATTAACCACTCCAGACCTTGGTTTCCTTTCTTGTGAAATTATAAGGTTGGAATAAATGATCTGTCAAACTCACTCTTTCCTGGCCAGGTGTGGTAGCTCACGCCTATAATCCCAGCACTTTGGGAGGCCGAGGTGAGCAGATCACTGAGGTCAGGAGTTCAAGACCAGCCTGGCCAACATGGTGAAACCCCATCTCTACTAAAAATGGCATGGGCCTGTAATCTCAGCTACTTAGGAGGCTGAGGCACGAGAATCACTTGAATCTGGGAGGCAGAGGTTGCAGTAAGCCGAGATCACGCCAATACACTCTGGCCTGGGAGACAGACAGAGACTCTGTTTCAAAAATAAATAAATAAGTAAATAAATAAATAAAATAAAATAAAGTAAAATAAAATTTACTCTTTCCAGAGCCATCCCTCTGTGATTCTAACTCCACTGCCAGCGTGTCCTGTTGACTGTGACCCTGACTATGCCCCCTCATCCCTTTTCCATGTCCATGGTAGATGAGAAGCCTGTACATTTCCAACAGCAGTCATCACACTGTTGCCTGAGCCTTGTGAATTCCTCTGGGCATGCTGACTTTTTGTTCTTTACTACTGTCTTTTAGAAGAAAAGAGCCCATCATTTGATCAGACAGCCTTTGCTATGCTGACCCAAAACCTGCTGCTTGGACAATCACAGGTAAAACCTCTGACAGCATCACTGGTGTGAGTCAGTAGGGTACTGTTCAGGCCCAGTTTAATGGGGGAAGTGAAAGGTGAGATTTGCTCGAATACACATATTCTCCTGTACAATAATTACTTTGCAACCCACACACTTTTGGGGACCCAGAATTCATCTTGAACCAAATCCAGGCTTCCTTGTCCTTTTCTGTAAGACAGAGTCTCCATAGTCAGGAATGGCAGTGTGAAAAGCAAATGGAAAAACAAATGATGCAGGGAGGCAGGATGGCTTTTGCATCACTTGCTGGTCAAAGGCTTTCTTTCCCATTGGGATGTCAACATCCGCAAGCTGCATTGTTTTGGACTTTGACACAAGCCCAAACGGGAGACCTACCCAGCTTCCAAGCAAGGCGGTTTGAGCAGAAAGACAGCCCTGGGGATGAAACATGAGTATTTATCCTGTACTCTGTTCTCCCAGCCTTTTGGGTTATGCCTGAGGTTCCTGCCTCATCTCTGTTCTAAGTTATGAATCAAGACTTCGTAAAACATATTAGGAGCTGAACTCATCAGAGAGGAAAGAGCCCTGCCTGGGGAGTCCAGCGTCCTGTCTCGTGGTTCCGACGACTGACCTTGGGAAAGCAAGGAGGCACTGCAGGCCTTGGTTTTCTGTCTTGTAAAAAATGATAAGGTTGCGACCAGGCGCAGTGGCTCATGCCTGTAATCCCAGCACTTTGGGAGGCCGAGGCAGGTGGATCATGAGGTCAGGAGTTCGAGACCAGCCTGACCAACATGGTGAAACCCTGTCTCTACTAAAAACACAAAAAGTAGTCAGGCATGGTATTGTGCGCCTGTAATCTCAGCTACTCAGGAAGCTGAGGCAGGAGAATCTCTTGAACCTGGGAGGTGGAGGTTGCAGCCAGCCAAGATTGTGCCACTGCACTCCAGCCTGGGCAACAAAACGAGGCTCTGTCTCAAAAAAAAAAAAAAAAAAAAAAAAAGATAAGGTTGCAATAACTGTTCTGTAATGTTCATTCTTTCCAGGACCAACCTTCTGTGATTCTACTTCTAACTTCATTGCCCAAAGCATCCTGTTGACCCTGACCCCTCATCCCTTTACAACTATGTCCATTATAGTTGAGAGATCTGTGTATTTGAAGACATCAAAGATACACCACTACTGAAGACATACCACTATTGAAGGTGTACCATTTTGGTTTCAGTGATTTAACACAATCCAACCCACAAGTACAGAAAATACCAGCCCAGTGAAACGACAACCATCACGCTTTCTTTACTACTCATGTAATAATAGATATTAATGATCTATTTGGACCTAGCTTGGCAGTAGGCACTGTAGGGTATTCCTAAGAAGAATGTGAGCTGTGGTGTGTGCCTGTAGTCCCAGCTACTTGAAAAGCTGATGGAGGAGGATTGCTTGAGACCAGGAGTTCAAGACCAGTCTGGGCAGCATAGCGAGACTCCATCTCGAAAAGTAACAATAAAAGAAGAAGAGTGCGACTTGGCCACTGCTTACAGAGTTGAAGGTTCTCTTGAAGGTGTTCACCCCTACAAAATAAGGAGGGTATAACTGGGGGTTAGTAGGTTAAAGTCAGTTCAAAGAAAGGAAAATGCCTGTGGGCAGAAGTGGGAAGAAGTATTTGGGAATAAGGATGGGCTAAGGCTGGGCCACTTCAAGAATGGGTAGAATCTCAATAGGCAGAAAGACCTGCAGGAAGAGAGAGGGAAAGAGAAGCCTCTAGTCTTGAAGATTCTATGCTGTCTGGAGCAGGGATTACATGTTGGAAGCAAGGTAAAGTACTATACGGGTGGTTATAATCTTTCCAATGTAGCACTTTCTCATTAAAGAGCTCTTTTATCAGAGTTACCTCATTTAACTGTTATAACATCCCTTTGGGTTAAAGTTATTATCTTTATTTTACAGATGAAGAAATAGTGACTCAGAGGAGTTAAGTAACTTGCCAACAGGCACAGAGCTGAAACATTTTAGAAGCAGAAACTCATAGCTTCAGAATTTAAGTCAATGTTCCTTTTACTCTAAAATGCTTTGAAAGCCAGTGTATAGTGGGTTTTAGTTGATAGGCCAGCTGTCAGGGAGAAAGATCTGGACTCTAGACTCACAAAGGTTGTCATCATTTAACATCATGACCTCCATTTCCTCAAGTGGTCCGAACAGTTGTTACCTGGTTGCCAGATCAGCATAGATCTGAGTTTCTGAGAGGTGCTGTTTGTTGTCAGGCAGACAGGGCAGAGTCCACCTCAAAAGTGAAGGGTGAATTAGCCAGGCATGGTGGTGCATGCCTGTAATCCCAGCTACTCGGGAGGCTAAGGCACGAGAATCACTTGAGCCCAGGAGGCGGAGGCTGCAGTGAGCCGAGATAGCGCCACTGCACTCCAGCCTGGGTGACAGAGTGAGACTCTGTCAAAAAAAAAAAAAGAAAGAAAGAAAGTGAAGGGTGGGGCTGGCTAACAGTTTTTAGGTGGGTTAGAGCAATAGTAGAGAAGGGGATAATTCAGTTGGAGGAAGTTAACTTATATAGACCTTGCCACTTCAAAACTCTTTTCACATCTTAATTATTTTATTGAGTGCCTACTATGTGATAAGCACTGAGCCAGGTACTAGTTTTTCTTCTTTCAAGGTCACTGTCAGCCATTCCAACGATGTCCTCATCAGCATCTTACAACACTTGCCCTCCGTGTCCTTCCCGTGTTCTAACCTTCAATCATAAATTCATCCAGCAAATATTTGTTGAGCACCTGTAATATAACCAGCCCTGTGCTAGGGTTAGAGGAGACACACATGCACACACAAAAGCTATGCTTCCAGCTTCTGGTGCAGGGATTAAAAAGAAATTAAATAAGGGGATAGAATTAAAATTGAAATATACTCTGAAAGAGACACAAAGATATTTTAATATCTAAAATATCTAATTTATAGCATTTAAAAAGCACTGGATAATGCTGAGAAAATTAGTAAACAGCTCAGAAGGTCTTAGACTTGAATTCCTACATGCACAATAAGAAGATAGATTCCAAATGGATTTGAGAGTTCAATATAAAGAAGGAAGAAAACCATTATAAGAAACTATAAGATCATGCTTCTCTCCTCTTACATTGACAGAGACCTTTCTAAGCATAAAAGCAAAGGAAGAAAGAATAGTAAAATGCCAATAAAAACCTTACAATTTTTTAAAAAGTACACACGCACACTCACACATACTATATACAATATTGACAGACATCTTTCAGGACAATTTGATGCTGTGAGTTTGTGATTGAATGAGGCTCTTTGCTAGAAACTGAAGGATGATGGATAAAACATCAAAAAAAACCTGAAAGATGGATCGAGGCTCAAGTACAAGATAAACATCTCATCTATCGGACACAGCAGGAGCTGAAGCTGAAACCAGGGCTTTATGGAGCCTGGATCTGGAATCAGGGTTGGGAAGACAGATAAACCACTGCTCTGTTTGAAGGTAGGGGCTGAAGAGAGACTGAACGTGCTCATGAAAGGAGACTGGAAAACATGCTGCAAAATCCTGCCTAAGAAAAATATTCTTAGATTATATATCTAATAAAGAGACTTTCATCTAGAATATATAAAGAACTCTTACAACTCAATGATAAAAACATAATCCAATTAAAACTATAATGAGATACCATCTCACACCAGTCAGAATGGCTATGATTAAAAAGTCAAAAAATAACAGATGCTGGGGAGGTTGTAGAGAAAAGGGAACGTGTTTATACTGTTGCTGGGAGTGTAAATTAGTTCAACCATTGTGGAAGACAGTGTGGTGATTCCACAAAGACCTAATGACAGAAATACCATTTGACCCAGTAATCCCATTACTGGGTATATGCCCAAAGGAATATAAATCATTCTGTTATAAAGACACATGCAGGGCCAGGTGCGGTGGCTCATGCCTGTAATCCCAGCACTGTGGGAGGCCGAGGTGGGTGGATCACAAGGTCAGGAGATCGACACCATCCTGGCTAACATGGTGAAACCCAGTCTCTACTAAAAATACAGAAAATTAGCTGGGCGTGGTGGCGGGTGCCTGTAGTCCCAGCTACTCAGAAGGTTGAGGCAGGAGAATGGTGTGAACCCAAGAGGCAGAGCTTGCAGTGAGCCAAAATCGCGCCACTGCACTCCAACCTGGGCGACAGAGTGAGACTCCATTCAAACAAACAAAAAAAAGACACATGCAGGCATGTGCTTATTGCAGCACTATTCATAATAGCACAGACACGGAATCAACCTAAATTCCCATCAATGATAGACTGGATGAAGAAAATATGGTACATACACACCATGGAATACTATGCAGCCATAAAAAGGAACAAGATCATGTCCTTTGCAGGGACATGGATGGAACTGGAGGCCATTATCCTTAGCAAATTAACACAGGTACAGAAAACCAAATACTGCATGTTCTCACTTAGAAGTGGGAGCTAAATGATGAGACACATAGAGAGAAACAACAGTCACTGGGGCCTATCAGAGAGTGGAGAGTGGGACGAGGGAGAGGATCAGGAAAAATAACTAATGAGTACAAGGCTAAATATCTGGGTGATGCAATAATCTATTCAACAAACCTCCATGGAACAAGTTTACATATGCCACAAATCTGCACATGTACTCCTGAATTAAAATGAAAGTTAAAAAAAGAAACCCCCCCCAAAATAGGTAAAGGATTTGAGTAGACATTTCTTAAAACGAGACATACAAATAGCCAATGAATTCATAAAAAAGGTACTCCACATCATTAGTCATTAGGGAAACACAAATCAAAACCACATTGAGATACCATTTCATACCCACTAAGATAACTATAATAAAAAAATAGATGGACAATAACAAGTGTTGGCAAGGATGTGGAAAAAATGGAATCCTCATACGTTGCCTGTGGAAATGGAAAATGGTTCAGCTACTATAAAAAACAATTTGGCAGTTACTCAAAAAGCTCACTATAGAATTGACATATGACTAGGTAATTGCACTCCTAGGCATATACCCAAGATAATTGGAAACATATCCATATGCAGACTTGTACAAGGTGGTTCATAGCAGGTGCTATGGACTGAATTATGTATCCACAAAATTCATGTGGAAGCTTTAACTTCTAGTGTGATAGTATTTAGAGACCAGAGGTACTGTAATTAGGTTTAGATGAGACCTTAGGAGTGGAGCCCGCATGATGGGATTAGTGCCCTGATAAGAAGAGACACCAGAGAGCTTGTTCTCTCTCTCTTCCCTATGGGAGGACACAGGGAGAAGGCAGCTACCTGCAAGGCAAGTCTATGGTATTTTGTTATGGTAGCCCAAGCTGATTAATTCAATAGGATCAATCATAATAGTCAAAAGTGGAAATGATCCAAATGCCCACCAATTGATGAGTAGATAGAGAAAATGTGATCTATCCATACAACAAATTAATATTCAGCTATAAAAACCGGAATGAATTACTGATGCACGCTACATCATGGAGGGACCTTGAAAACATCGTGCTAAATGAAAGAAGCCAGAAACAAAAGACTAACTAGGGTATGATTCCATTTATACGAAATGTCCAAAACAGCAAATCCATAGAGACAGAAAGTAGATTAGGCGTTGCCAGGGGTTGAAAGTAGGAGGGGATGAGGTATGACTGCTGATGGGTACAGAGTTTCTTTCTGGGTTGATAAAGATGTTCTGGAATTAGATAGTGGTGATGGTTGCTCAATTTTGTGACTATACTAAAAACTGCAGAATGGCACATTTATGAGTATGAATTTTACGTATGTGAATTATCTTAATAAAGCCACCCAGAGTTTTAAAAATCACTATCAAAAAAGCCCTTCTCTTGTCTTTGAGACTGCTGAGTCTTATTCTTAGGTCTGTAGCTTTCCAATTTTCTCTTTCATTGTTTGCAAATCTTTGGAAGAACTATTAGAGTGGTGCAAAGGTAACTGTGGTTCTTGCCATTGAAAATAATGGCAGAAACTGCAATTACTTTTGCACTAACCTAATAGTATCCACAGTATTGGTTCTGATTCTTTGGATGACAGAAGGAGTCTATCTAGAGCTTGACGAATGCCAGAGGTTTGGTCTTTAAGAAATTCTTTAAAAAATCCTACTTAGCCAGCCTGGCCAACATAGCGAAACCCCATCTCTACTAAAAATACAAAAAAATATTAGCCAGGCGTGGTGGTGCGTGCCTGTAGTTCCAGTTACTCAGGAGGTTGAGGCATGAGAATGGCTTGAACCCAGGAGGCGGAGGTTGCAGTGAGTCGAGATTGCACCACTGCACTCCCATCTGGGCAGCAGAGCAAGACTCTGTCTCAAAAAGAAAAAAAAATCCTACCTAGGCCTATACCTCCTGGCAGGCTGCAAGCCTAAGGTAAAAGGAGAGCACAGACTTGACCTCCAGACTAGGAGCCTCATGAAGCCTTGAACTGGCTCTGTGATTGTTGATATGATGGTCTCCATATCAACATAAGGCATGGTTTTGCATTGAGGTTATGGAGGAGCAGATGGAGGCAACTGCAGACCACCAGACAGAAGAGAATAAATAGATAAGAACTAAACAAAAACAAAACTCATAGAAAACTAGCCTATAAATCAAAATATTAAAATGCAAGAAAAAGCCATCTAATGGAAAACAATCAATTATACCCATTTTCAGAACAGAATATAAATTCACTCATGCAGCATTAAATGTATACAACAGCTGGACAAATACTTTAAAATTTATATTATTAGGATGCTCAAATAGAAAAATGAAGATATGTTTTCAATTTGGAAAAACAAGACATTACAAAATTTCAAAAAGCAGAGCTAAAAAGAACAGGTAAATACAAAAACAATTAAAATTAAAGTAGTACAATTTCAGAAAAGAAAAATCATGGTCACTGGAAATTATACAAAATGGAAACAAAAGGAGGATTACTTAATGAAAAGATAGAACTGAGAAATTCACACAAAATGCATCATGGAGAGGCAAAGATATGTAAAACAGGAAATAGCAGTTAGAAGACATGGGAGACTTGAGATCTTTCAACATTCAACCAGTAGGAATTCTAGAAGCCCCAGAACAAAAGAATAGGGGGAGTTATGGAAAATCTATTTTTTGGAAAAAAAAAAAAACAAAAGTAATTCATAGGCATTTTCTAGAATTGAATTAAAGATGATCTTCAGTTTGGAAATCCAAGTATTCAACAGAGTGAAGCTGCATAGAAATCTCAGGAACATAACCTTGGGTATATGGAAATTCCACATAGGAAATAACACGATAAATTAATGGAAAAAGAATGACTGTAGAGAAATATGGAAAGTATGTTCTTACTACATATTGTAAATAAGATGAATTTTAAATGAACTAAAATACACATTTTAAAGGCAAAACTTCAAAGCTTTTAGAAGACAATTTTGAATAATATATTATCTCTTGGTAGGGAGTATTTCTTTAAAAGGAGGCACAAAATATAAAGCAAAAGATTGACAAACTGGACTACATTAATGTATAAAGCATCTTCATAATAAAAATAGAAGAAAGTTAAGACAAGTCACACACTGAGAAAAGGTATTTACAATGTACAAGAAAATTATTTACAGAACATTTAAGGAGCTTAAAAAGACAACTCAGAAGAAAAATAGACGAATAGTATGAACAGGCAGTTTACAGAAGAGGAAAGCTGTCTAATGGAACTCCAAACTCATTAAGCCGAAGGGAAAAGTCAAGCTGGGAACTGAGTCACACAAACCTGCCACCTTTTTTGCTTCCTAAATAAGATGGCTACAAGGTGAAAAGTTATATACCTCCCTCATATTTTGCCCACAAGTAAATTCCCAGTGCGCTCCAAGATCCTTGCCCTAAAGTGTTTCTGTTAAAATTCACCATAAATGACAGATTATCTTTACATATGCATTCACCTCTCTGCCCACCTGACACAAATGCATATCTGATTGTTGCCTTACCCCCATTTGTCTGTTATTTTATACAAAAAAGCAGAGTCCCTGCATTTTTGCATGCCCTATTTGTGTATGTTATCTTATGTAAAAATGCAGATTCACTGAGCCAGACAAAGGCATGGATGACTATTCCCCCCACCTCCTTCTTACATTAAAATTGTGTGTTTCTCAATATCCTGCCCTTTCCCCTTTAAATTTGGAGGCCTCAAAATCATCTTTGGAGAAAGGCGTAAACCTGTCTTCCAGGCACACGTCCTTAACTTTGGCAAATAAACCTCCTAGAATGATTTAGATTTGTCTTGGTCATTTTTCTTGATTGACATCTGAATGATTGATAAACATATAAAAGGATTCCCAACCTCACAAATAATCACAGAAATACAACTTAAAACAACAATGAACGCCAATTCACAGCCATCAGATTGGCAAAAATTAAAGTTTGACAATAAAGAGTATAGGTTAGAGTATGGAGAAACAGAAATTCTATTACACTGTTAGTGGGAGTGCAAATTGATGTAACAGCTTTTGAGGCCAATTTGATTATATGTGGTAAAGCAGAAGATTCTCTTTAAGAGACAGGGTCTTGCTCTGTCACCCAGGCTGGAGTGTAGCCTCAACTTCCTGGGCTCAAATGATCCTCTGGCCTCAGCCTCTTGAGTAGCTGGGACTACAGGCATGTGACACCCTTGCCCAGCTAATATTTTTATTTTTTGAAGAGATGGGGTCTCACTATGTTGTCCATGCTGGTCTCAAACTCCTGGCCTCAAGCAATTCTCCCACCTCAGCCTCCCAAAGCCCTGGGATTACAGGCATAAGCCACTGGATCCAGCACGCAGTAGATTTTTATACTCTACCACTAAGGAATATAGTCTCACACGGGGATAAAGGAAACATGTTTATAAATACTCATTGCAAAACTGTTTGTTATAGAGGAAAAAGGAAACCATATGAGCATTCATTCATGAGAAAATGGATAAGTAATTTGTGGCATGTTAATATAGCAAAATGTACTGCAGCTAAAACAAATGAACTACAGCTACATAGATGAACATTGAGAAATGCTGAAAAAAATTTTGAAATGAAAAGAGCAGTGTATACAAGTTATATGAGGGGTCTTTAAAAGTTCATAAAAAATGCATATTATGAAAAAATCTATGCAAGGATTTCAAAAATTTTTATACCAAAATAGGCTTGTGCCAACTTGTTATAACATGTCTGAACAGGCTCTAGTTTCAGGCACTAAGAAGGATAAGATATTGGTTTCAATTAAGCTCCTATCAGAGCATCATGTATTCTGTTAAAATTGAAGCAAGAACAAAAATAAAATTTATCGTGAAGCTTGAGAGGAAGAATGGTAAAAAGCATTGATCCTTTATGGAAAATTTATGGAGACAGTGCCCCAAAGAAATCAGCAGTTTACAAATGGATAACTCATTTTAAGAAGGGACAAGATAGGCCGGGCATTGTGGGTCATGCCTGTAATCCCAGCAATTTGGGAGGCCGAGGCAGGCGGATCATGAGGTCAGGAGATCAAGACCATCCTGGCTAAAATACAAAAAATTAGCCAGGCTTGGTGGCGGGTGCCTACAGTCACAGTTACTCGGGAGGCTGAGGCAGGAGAATAGCATGAAACCAGGAGGCAGAGCTTGCAGTGAGCCAATATCCCGCCACTGCACTCCAGCCTGGGCGACAGAGCAATACTCTGTCTCAAAAAAAAAAGAAAAAAAAAAGAAAGGACAAGATAATGTTGAAGATGAAGCCTGCAGTGACAGAACATCCACATCAATTTGTAAGGAAAAAATTAATCTTGTTCATGCCCTAATTGAAGAAGACTGACAATCAACAGCACAAACAATAGCCAACACCATAGAAATCTCAATTGGTTCTGAATACACAATTGCGATCAAAACATTAAAGTTGAGCACACTTTCCACTTGATGGGTGCCAAAACAGTTGCTGCCAGATCAGCTGTAGACAACAGCATAGCTTTCATTGGAAATTTTAAACACATGGGATCAAGATTCTGAAGCACTTATTTGAAGACTTATAACAGGAGATGAAACATGACTTTTCCAGAACAATCCTGAATACAAAACACAATCAAAGCAATGGCTACCAAGAGGTGGAACTTGTCCAGCCAACACAAAAGCAGACCAGTCAAGAGCAAAGGTCATGGCAACAGTTTCCGGGATGCTCAAGGCATTTTGCTTTGTCTTTCTGGAGGGATAAAGAAATGATAACATCTGCTTATTAGGAAAGTGCTTTGAGAAGTTTTGCCAAAGCTTTAGCAGAAAGATGCCTGTGAAAGCTTCACCAGAGAGTCCCTCTCTACCCTGACAATACTCCTGTCCATTCCTCTCATCAAATAGGGGCAATTTTTTGAGTTTCAGTGGGAAATCCTTAAGTATCCACCTTACAGTCCTGATTCAGCTCCTTCTGATATATTTTAGTTTCCTAATCTTAAAAAATCTTTAAAGAGCACCTATTTTTTTTTCCTTCAACTAATAATGTTAAAAAGACTGCAATGACATGGTTAAATTCCCGGGACCCTCACTCAATTCTTTAGGGATGGAGTAAGTTGCTATCATCACTTACAGAAGTGTCTTGAAGCTGATGAAACTTATGATGAAATGTAGTTTGTATTTTTTTGCGTTTATTATTATTTTATTTTATTATTATTTTTTTTTTTGAGTCAAGAGTCTTCTCTGTCACCTGGAATGGAGTGCAGTGGCATGATCATAGCTCACTGCAGCCTCAAACTCCTGGGCTCAAGTGATTCTTCCACCTTAGCCTCCCCAGTAGCTGGGAGTACAGGTACATGCCACTACACCTGACTTATTTATTTATTTATTTATTTTTGAGATGGAGTTTTACTCTTGTTGCCCAGGCTGGAGTGCAATGGCACGATCTCAGCTCACTGCAACTTCTTCTTCCTGGGTTTAATCAATTCTCCTGCCTCAGCCTCCAGAGTAGCTGGGATTACAAGCATGTGCCACCATACCCGGCTAATTTTGTACTTTTACTAGAGACGAGATTTCTCCGTGTTGGTCAGGCTGGTCTCAAACTCCCGACCTCAGGTGATCCACCCACCTCGGCCTCCCAAAGTGCTGGGATTACAGGCACAAGCCACCATGCCCGGCTAATTTATTTATTTTTTATAGAGATGGGATCTCCCTTTGTTGCCCTAGGCTGGTCTTAAACTCCTGGCCTCAAGTGATCTTCCTACTTGGCCTGCTAAAGTGTTGGGATTACATTTTTATCTTTTAATTCATTTTCCACAAGCTTTTTGAAGTCTTCTTGTATGTGCAGAGGGATGTATGCCAAATGCACATTGTATATGTATTATATAAGTTTAAATCATGGAGAACAGTATCATTGAAAGTCTGTAGAAACCTAAATTTGTAGCAAATATCTAGAAATAATATAACAAATTTATGATAGTGGTTAGCTAACTAGAGCAGTAGGAAAGAGCTTGGGAAAAGGGATTGGAAAAGGGACATGGTGACCCCAAATTAATCTGCGAAATTTAACTTAAAAAGTGTTTGAACTAAACACAGACTAATGTTAAGATTTTATAAAGCAAAGGAATGGTGTTTATTTTATTATTTAAAAATTTTTGTTATATATTTTAGATGTTTTATTATGAACATATTAAAAATCCAAAACACCCCAGTACTAACAGACAAAATATAAATTGGGAAAGGTTGAAACATATGTCAGGCATGGTTGAGGTTCTTATCATATAACCTGCTCTTATTTAGCAATGAAAATGAGACGAGCACCTGGGAGAAAAGTTGGGCAACAGCATTAACAGGCAAGGTATGAGAGGAAGACACAAATGACCTGTGAACTTAAGAAAGGAAGTTCAGTATCAGTGCAAAAATGCAGATCGAAGCAGCAATAAAATACTATTTTTTAATCTACCAAATTTTAGGAATTTGCTTGTAGAAAGAGATTCTCCGCTACAGATTCTCACAAAATTTTATTTTCAGAGATATTCTTCATGGTGAATTATAGTGATGAAAAAATACACTACACTAAGGTGCTTCCCTCTGTCCAAGCCATCAGTTCTCTTTCCTAAATTCCATGTCACACATTTTTATATTCACTGTTTCTTGTCTTTTTTTTTTTTTTTTGACACAGGGTCTCACTCCATTGCCCTGGCTGGAGTGCAATGCTGCGATCACAGCTTACTGCAGTCTTGACTGCCTGGGCTCAAGTGATTACCTCACTCCAGCCTCCCAAGCTGGAACCACAGACATGCACCACCACATCCAGCTAATTTTTTAAATTACTATTTTAGAGACAGGGTCCTGCACAATTGCCCAGGCTGGAGTGCAATGGTATAATCACAGCTTACTGCAGCCTCGACTGCCTGAGCTCAAGTGATTCCCCCAAGTCAGCCTTTCAAGTACCTGAGACCACAGACATGTGCCACCACACTCGGCTAATTATTTTTATTATTATTTTAGAGACAGGGTCTCACACTGTTGCCCAGGCTGGAGTGCAATGGTGCAATGATGGCTTACTGCAGCCTCGACTGCCTGAGCTCAAGCGATTCCCCCACCTCAGCCTCCCAAGTAACTGCACCACAGTCATGTGCCACCAGATCCAGTTAATTTTTTAAACTATTATTTGTAGTGACTAGATGGTGTTGCTATGTTCCCTAGGCTGATATCTTCACATTTTAACATCTGTGAAATTGAGGTGTCTTACAATCACTGCCAGGGGGCAGTCATGATGAGGTTGTTGTTGTCTATACATGCTTATCATAACTCACAGAGTAAGTGTGTGCCTCTTTCCAAGCAACCAGCAGCACACACTTCTTCTCCAATGCTTCCTAAGGGCTCTATAAACTGTACCTGTATAAGCAGGCTTGGAAATGTACATTCATCTCAAAGCACCATCCTACTTCAAGCTAGAGCAACTTAAGATGAACCAAAGCAGGTTAAGTGAAAACAATGTCAAGAATCACGCATTCATAACAAAAGTAACTTCTTAAGGTGGCAGGGCTAAATGAAACTAAGCAGAATGCTTGAAAGCAAGCAGGAAATGACACTTTTAATTTAAATGAAATGT
Source organism: Nomascus leucogenys (assembly GCF_006542625.1). Classification (NCBI taxonomy): domain Eukaryota; kingdom Metazoa; phylum Chordata; class Mammalia; order Primates; family Hylobatidae; genus Nomascus; species Nomascus leucogenys. The sequence goes on from NC_044397.1 coordinate 44,376,849, forward strand.
GAGTTAGAGCAAGTTTAGACAAAACTAAGCAATTTATGTCAAACAAGCTCCGAATTGATCATTCTTTTTAAAATTAATTTCTTACAAGGCATTCAAGAAAATCTAGTTAATACTAAGCAGTTTACATGAAACCAAACTCAAAATCACTTGTTCCTATCCAAGAAAACTTCTTATTGCCCATTGGAGCTAATAAATATATGTACCTCAACAATTTATATGAAACCAAGCGCAGGCTCAAAACTTCTCAAAATGCATTTCTTACAATGAGTTAGAGTGTATGTAGTTGAAACTAATCAATACATGTGAAATCTAGCTCAATATCACTCACTCATTTCAAACAAAACTCATAAACCTCATAAACTTTATATGTGTAAACAAGACTACAGAGGTGTTCCTTGCCCTGTTATCAAGGAGTCATTGGATTTTACAGTGATCCTTTATTCTCCAAACCCTTTAAAATTAGATTTGTGTTGCTTTGGTTGAAAAAGATCATCTTAGCATCTCCTTGGGAAAAGCATTTTAGGAGGATTTGTGGCTACTCTAAAGCTAGAGTCCCCATCTTTTTCGGCACCAGGGACTGGTTTCACGGAAGACAGTTTTTCCACGGACCAGGGACGAGGGATGGTTTTGGGATGATGCAAGCACATTTCACTTATTGTGCACTTTATTATTATTAGATTGTAATATATAATGAAATAATTCTACAACTCACCATCATGTAGAATTAGTGGCGGCCTTGAGCTTGTTTTCTTGCAACTAGATGGTCCCATCTGGGGGTGGTGGAAGACAGCGACAGATCATTAGGCATTAGACTCCCATAAGGAGCACACAGTCTAGATCCCTCACATGCACAGTTCACGATAGAGTTCTTGCTCCTGTGAGTATCTGATGCTGTGGCTGATCTGATAGGAGGCAGAGCTCAGGCAGTAATTTCAGCTATTGGAGGTGGCTGTAAATGCAGATGAAGCTTTGCTTACTCTACTGACTTCCTGCTGTGTGCTGGGTTCCTCACACCTAACAGGCTGAGAGCAGTATTGGCCTGGGGCCTGGGGACCCCTGCTGTAAAGGAACGTACAAACAGTGATGGGGGTGAAGAGTTATTATCCTCATTGTGTAGGAGCCTATGAAAATAGATAAGAAACTCTCTAAGTATGCAAAAGATGAATGGGTCAAGAACAGAGAGCTGGCTGAAAAGGAAAACAATCAGGGAAGAAATATTTGAAGCATATGTAACTTCTCCGCAAGTCAGAGAAATGTAGACTGGGAAAATAAGTTGATTTTTTTTTGCCTATTAAATTATGCAAGATTTAAAAGCTAAACTATCCATGATGCTCAGGTTACAGTAAAACAGGAACTATTATTTATTACAGTGTTTATTACAGTAAAACACTAATAGGAGTGTTAATTGAAGCAGCCTTTCCGGAGAGTAATTTGTCAATATGTAAAAAGAGTTTTTAAAATACCCATACCTTACACATTTATGCAAAAAAAAAAATACAGGAAGGATAAATCAAACTAAACACATTGTTTAGAGAAGGATGGGCATAAGAAAGAAGAGGTATGAAATAGGAACAGAGAGACATTTTGTTGGGAGAAAAGCTGAGTGTTGGGAGAGAAGCTGAGGCAGGGCTTGCATGTCTGCTAGACTTGCTGGCTCCCTGCTTCTTCCACTCCCATTGTCTCAAGCAGCCATTTGTTTCTCATTCACTTGATACACTGTTTCCTTTCAACCCCACATCCTCACCACCTGTTTCTTTGTTTAACCGCCAATAAATAGCGTGGGCTCCCAGAGCTCAGGGCCTTTGCAGCCTCCACACTCAGGCGATGGCCCCCTGGTCCCACTTTCTCTCTTACTTTTTCTCATTCCTTTGACTCCACCGGACTTAGTTGCCCCTACCACCTGGTGTCGGGCCTGATCACCCCAACAACATTTCTCGTGTGTATATATACCTTTGACATGGTTCTAAGGTCTAGAAACATAGTAATGTTTTACATACCTCCAAAATAAATGAAAAAGTAAAATCAACCGTGATGGGGCACAGGAGTGGGGTCACCAAAAAAAGAAGACAAACTGGGCAAACTGGTTCACACCTGTAATCCCAGTGCAACATGGTGAGAGCTGTCTCTTAAAAATAAAATACAAATAGCAACAAATGAACCTAATTGTGTTGTAAATGATTAGCCACACTAAAGGGAGTGAGGGAGTGTGGGAGGTAAGAACTAACTTTAGTAACTTTGGAAAATGGGATTTCTTTATTTTTTAGAATTGGGGGGCAAGGTCTTGCTATGTTGCCCAGGCTGGACTCAAAACTCTTGGCCTCAAGTGATCATCCCACTTCAGCCTTCTAAGTAGGAAAGTATGATTTTTAACTGGATACTACAAGACTGAAAACAAAAAGAACTATACACAAATACTGTACTCAAGCTAGTAAATGTGTTTCTTAGAGGGGTATGAGTTAACAATTCTGAAACTATGGTTTTACTTGGATTGAACAGGTGAATAAATACATTGTAGATGACATCTTCAGGGTTTCTCACTGTCAGATAAATAAATTACAGGCTGGGCACAGTGCCTCATGCCTGCAATCCCAGCATTTTGGGAGGCTGAAGCAGGCAGATCACCTGAGGACAGGAGTTAGAGACCAGCCTGGCCAACATGGGGAAACCCCGTCTCTACTAAAATACAAAAAATGAAACTGGCATGGTGGTGGGTGCCCCTAATCCCAGCTACTTGGGAGTCTGAGGTAGGAGAATTGCTTGAACCTGGGAGGTGGAGGTTGTAGTGAGGCAAGATTGAGCCACTGCACTTCAGCCTGGGCAACACAGCAAGACTGTCTCAAAAAATAAGTAAATAAATAAAAATAAATAAATAAATTACAAATAAGGAAAGAGGGAAGGCTAGAATTAACACTGTGGCTTTGGATTGTCATAGGAAGTATCAATATGAACTCATAGTTTTAAATACATATGCAGAGAGGGCACAAATATAATGGTGTTCCCATATGTGGATTAGAACACATACATATATTTTCTAGCTATGTCCACTAAGAAGGCTTAGAATTAATGACACCCTAGTAGCAATGAGGACATTTATTACCCAGATCTTTGTTTCTAAATACCACTCCCAATCAAAGAAACCAGGACTACTTGGAGAAGCGGATGATTCCAGAGCTGGGGGAGGGAAAAATCCAAGCTAAACCCAGAGTATCTTGTGTTGTCAGAAACTAAGTGCTCAAGAAAGAATGGGGGCAGATCAGAAAAACATAGGAGCCCACACTAGAGGAGATCCCACTGGCCAAAGCTAGACCAAACTTAGCAGCAAAAGAAATAACTATATTACTGGATTGAAATCCATAGAGTGAAAAACGAAAACAAAACAAAAAAAGAGAAGAAAATTCAGAAGTTTATATTGATGCAGATACAATCATTTGCTGCATAATGACATTTTACTCAACAACAGACCACATATACAACAGTGGTTCCGTAGGATTACAATGGTGTTCAAAAATTCCTATTGCCTGGTGATATCATAGCATTAGTAACATCGTAGTGCAATGCATCACCTTTTTAATGTTTAGATATGTTTAAATACACAAATACCATTGTGTTACAATTGCCTACAGTATTCAGTACAATGGCACCATAGGCTATACCATATAGCCTAGGTGTATAGTAGTCTAGACCATCTAGATTTGTGTAAGCACACTCTATGATGTTCACACCACAATGAAATTGCCTAACGATGCATTTCTCAGAAAGTGTTACCATCATTAAGTGATATATGACTGTAAATAATTTAATGAATTAATTTATAGGAGCAAAGAGATAGCTCTTTATAGAATAATTCCAGTTAATAAATGTAAAAAGATGAAAGAAATAGAAAATCGCCATTAGGCAAACACCACAGTAATAATTGCTGTAGGCAAGTTCCACCAATAGATGCTAAAATTAGTAGTCGAAAATTTGAAATCTCTTGCATTTCAATACACTAACAATGAACAATCTGAAAAGAAATTAAGAAAACAATTCCACTTACAATAGCATCAAAAAGAATAAAATACCTAGAAATAAACCTAACCAAGAAGATGAAAGATTTATACACTGAAAATTACAAACATTGCTAAGAGAAATTTAAAAAGACACAAATAAAAGACATCTTATGCTCATGGATTGGAAGGCTTACTATTAAACTCCCCAAACTAACCAAACCAAACTACCAATTTGATCCAATTCCTATCAAAATCCCAGCGGCAGTTTTCACAGAAATAAAACAAATAATCTTAAAATTCCAATGGAATCTCAGGGGATCCCAAATATCCAAAACAATTTTGAAAAAGAGGAACAAATTTGGAGGAATCACACTTCCTGGTTTTCAAACGTATTACAAAATTACAGTAATCAAAACAGTGTGATACTGGCATGCAGACAGACATATAGGACAATGGAATAGAATAGAAAGACCAGAAATAAACCCTTCATGTGTGAAGGGAACATCACCCACCAGAGCCTGTCATGGGGCTGGGGGAGGGGGTAGGGATAGCGTTAGGAGATATACCTAATGTAAATGACAAGTTAATGGCTGCAGCACACCAACATGGCACATGTATACATATGTAACAAACCTGCACATTGTGCACATGTACCCTAGAACTTAAAGTATAATTAAAAAAAAAAAAAGAAGCCCTTCATGTGGGGTCAAATGATCCATGACAAGGCAGTCAAGACCATTCAGTGGGGAAAGGTTAATCTTCTCAACAAATGATGTGAGAAAAACTGAATATATACATGAAAAATAATGAAATTGGACCCTTATCTTAACAATATACAAAAATTAACTCAAAATGGATTAAAGACCTAAATGTAATATCTAAAACTACAAAACTAGAAGAAAACAAAGGGGAAAAACTTCATGACATTGGACTTAGCAATGAATTCTTGGATATGTCACTAAGTAAGTGCAGGCAACTATAGCAAAAATAAACATACAGGGCTACATTAAATGTAGAAACCTTCGTGCATGAAAGAACATAATCAGCAGAGTGTAAAGATAACCTACAGCATAGGAAAAAATATTTTCAAATCACAAATCTGGTAAGAGGTTAATGCCTAGAATATGAAAATAACTCCGACAACTTAAAAACAAAAAATCAAATAACCAGGACAGGCATCGTGGCTCATGCTTGTAATTCCAGCACTTTGGGAGGCCAAGGTGGGTGGATCACTTGAGTTCAGGAGTTCAAGACCAGCCTGGGAAACATAGTGAAACCCCATCTCTACCAAAAATATAAAAAATTAACCAGGCATGGTGGCATGCACCTGTAGTCCCAGCTACTTGGGAGGCTGAGATAAGAGGATCACTTGAGCTCAGGAGGCAAAGGTTGCAGTGGAATCAAGATTGAACCACTGCACTCCAGCCTGAGTGACAGAGTGAGACCCCATCTCAAAAACAAAACGAAGCAAACAACCAACCAAATAACCTAATTTTAAAATGGGCAAAGGACTTGCATAGGCATTTCTCCAAAGACTGAGAGGTGACAGCGTGCTGGCAGCCCTCCCTTGCTCTCAGCGCCTCCTCAGCCTCCGCACCCATTCTGGCCGCGCTTGAGGAGGCCTTCAGCCTGCTGCTGCACTGTGGGAGCCCCTTTCTGGGCTGGCCGAGGCCGGAGCCGGCTCCCTCAGCTTGCAGGAAAGTGTGGAGGGAGAGGCGCAGGCGGGAACCGGGGCTGCGCCCCGGCGGCACTCACAGGCCAGTGTGAGTTCCAGGTGGGTGTGGGCTCAGCGGCCCTGCACTCAGAGCGGCCGGCCAGCGTCACCCGCCCTGGGCAGTGAGGGGCTTAGCGGCCCTGCACTCAGAGCGGCCGGCCAGCGTCACCCGCCCTGGGCAGTGAGGGGCTTAGCACCCGGGCCAGCAGCTGTGGAGGGTGTGACGGGTCCCCCAGCAGTGCTGGCCCGCCTGCGCTGTGCTCGAATCCTCACCAGGCCTCAGCCGCCTCCCTGCGGGGTAGGGCTCTGGACCTGTGGCCTGCCATGCCCGAGCCTCCCCCAGCCTCCCCGACGAGCGCTTTCCCCTGCTCCCCAGCGCCTGGTCCCATTGACCACCCAAAGGCTGAGGAGTGCGGGCACATGGTGTGGGACTGGTGGGGCAGCTCCACCTGGGGCCCTGGTGGTGATCCACTGGGTGAAGCCAGCTGGACTCCTGAGTCTAGTGGGGACTTGGAGAATATGTCTAGCTAAGGGATTATAAACGCACCAATCAGCACCCTGTCAAAACAGACCAATCAGCTCTCTGTAAAATGGACCAATCAGCAGGATGTGGGTGGGGCCAGATAAGGGAATAAAAGCAGGCTGCCCCAGCCGGCACTGGCAACCCACTCAGGTCCTCTTCCATGCTGTGGGAGCTTTGTTCTTTCGCTCTTTGTGATAAATTTTGCTGCTGCTCAGTTTTTGGGTCTGCACAGCCTTTATGAGCTGTAACTCTCAGTGCAAAGGTCTGCAGCTTCACTCTTGAGGCCAGCAAGACCACGAACCCACCAGGAGGAGCTGTAACTCTCACTGCGAAGGTCTGCAGCTTCACTCCTGAGCGAGCAAGACCACGAACCTACCAGAAGGAAGAAACTCCAAACACATCCGAACGTCAGAAGGAACAAACTCTGGACACGCTGCCTTTAAGAACTGTAACACTCACTGTGAATGTCTGCGGCTTCATTCTTGAAGTCAGTGACACCAAGAACCCACCAATTCCGGACACAAGATGATGTGCAAATGACCAACAAGCATATCAAAATATGCTCAACATCAGTAATCACCAGAGAAATGCAAATCAAAAACGAGGTGAGATATCACCTCTGACCCATTGGAATTGCTAGTAGTAAAACAAAACAAAACAGAAAAACAAAAAAAACACAAGTGTTGGCAGGGAAGTGGAGAAATCTACATACACCCTTGTGTACTTTTGGTGGAATTACAAAATGGTGCAAATGCTGTGGAAAACAATATGTGATTTTTTTTTTTTTTTAGATGGAGTCTCACTCTGTTGCCCAGGCTGCAGTGCAGTGGTGCGATCTTGGCTCACTGCAACCTCTGTCTCCTGGGTTCAAGCGATTCTCCTTCCTCAGCCTCCTGAGTAGCTGGGTCTACAGGTGCCCGCCACCACGCCTGACTAATTTTTGTATTTTTAGTAGAGTCGGGGTTTCACCATGTTGGCCAGGATGGTCTCAATCTCCTGACCTCATGATCCACCTGCCTTGGCCTCCCAAAGTGTTGGGATTGTAAGTATGAGCCACTAAGTCTGGCAGGTGTTTTCTTAAAAAAATTAAAATAGAAGTACCATATGATTCAGCAATTTCACTTCTGGATATATATCCAAAAGAATTGAAACCAGGGCCTCAAAGCGGTATTTGTACACTCATGTTTATAGCAGTACTATTCACTATAGTCAAGAGGCGGAGGCAACCCAAATGTCATCAGTGGATAAATGTGATATATACAAACAGAATGTATATAGACTCAATGGAATAGTATTCAGCCTTACAAAAGAAGGAAATCCTGTCACATGCTACTACATGGGTGAACTTTGCTGACATGATACTAAGTGAAACAAGCCAGTCACAAAAAGACATGTACTGTATTTCCCATATTTGAGAAACCTGTAGCAATCAAATTCATAGAAACAGAAAGTAGAATGGCATTTACCAGGGGCTTGAAAGAGGGGAAAAGGGAAAAAGGGTGATGTTCAATGGGTCTAGAGTTTCAGATTCCATGATAAAGATAAATAAATAAATGAATAAATAAATAAAAATTTGAGAAGAAACAGGATATTTGCATAGTCCCAAAGAAGCATGACTCATTCAAATATGTATTAATTATAAAGAGAAAAATCATAACTTTACAGTGGAGAAGTCTGGCAGATATCAGACATCACCTTAACCAAGTGATCAAGGCTAATGTCACCAGCATAAGACATATCAACCTAGGAACACCCTCATATCACGTGCCGAGAAGGGCACAATGTCACTTCTGAGATTTTCTCGCCCAACATGCATAACTTGAATTCAATCTAAGAAACCATCAGAGGAACCCACATTTGGGGACATGCTCCAAAATACCTGACCAGTACTCAAGGTCATGAAAAGACAGACTGAGGAACTGTCACAGATGGGAGGAAACACAATAAATGATAATGAAATACAAGATGTGACCCTGGATTGAATCCTAGACCAGAAGGAAGACATTAGTGGAAATATGGTGAAATTTGAATAGAGTAGGCTGGGTGCAGTGGCTCTCGGCTGTAATCCCAGCACTTTGGGAGGCTGAGGTGGGCGGATCACGAGGTCAGAATTTTGAGACAGCCTGGCCAATATGGTGAAACCCCGTCTCTACTAAAAATACAAACATTAGCCTAGTGTGGTAGCACGCGCCTGTAGTCCAGCTACTCAGGAGGCTGAGGCTGGAGAATTGCTTGAACCTGGGAGGTGGAGGTTGCAGTGAGCTGAGATGGCACTACTGCACTCCAGCCTGGGCAACAGAGCAAGACTCTGTCTCAGAAAAAAAAAAAAAAAAAAAAAAAGGAGTAGAGTTTATAGTTTAGTTAATAGTGTTCTACCACTTCCTAAATTTTGATAATTGTCCTATGATTATATAAGACATTATTAACAGGGGAAGCTAGATGAAATGTTTGTAGGAAATCTGTACTATTTTTGTAAATTTTCTGTAAACCTGAAATTATTTTAAATTACAATTTTTTTTTTTTTTTTTAGACGGCGTTTCGCTTGCAACCTCCATCTCCCCAGTTCAAGCGATTCTCCTGCTTCAGCTTCCCCAGTAGCTGGGACTACAGGCACCCGCCGGCACGCCCAGCTAATTTTTATATTTTTAGTACAGACAGGGTTTCACCATGTTGACCAGAATGGTCTCGATTTCTTGACCTCGTGATCCGCCCACCTGGGTCTCCTAAAGTGCTGGAATTACAGGCATGAGCCACCATGCCCGGCCCAAATTACAATTTTTAAAACTCTATATACGTTCCGCCCCCGCCCCGCCAGGAGTTTCTTTTTCAGAAATCTTTTCTAAAGGAACAGTCTAAAATATAAAAGTGTTTACATAAAAAGATTTATCATAGCATTATCCATAATAATACATCAGAAAAAAGAACTATAATATGCTCAGGAATAGGATGACAGCTTGTAAATTATTATCTTTTCTGAGTTCTTGGATTTTTTGTTGTTTGAGACTGAGTCTCGCTCTGTCACCCACGCTGGAGTGTAGTGGCACCATCTCGGCTCACTGCAGCCTTCGCCTCCCAGATTTAAGTGATTCTCCTGCCTTGGTCTCCCAAGTAGCTGGGACTACAGGCATGCATCACCACATCCAGCTATGTGTGTGTGTGTGTGTGTGTGTATTTTTAGTAGAAACAGGATTTCGCCATGTTGACCAGGCTGGTCTCGAACTCCAGGCCTCAAGTGATCCACCCGCCTTGGCCTCCCAAAGTGCTAGCACTACAGGGTGAGCCACTGAACCTGGCCGGCTCTTGGATTTAAATACAACCTCTACACTGACAACTTCCAAATGTACGTCCCTCCTCTTATAGCCAGCTGGCTGCTGGCGCCACATCTGTACCTGGAAGAAAGCCTGAGGGGTGCATCAAAGTGGCATCTCTAAAAGAGCTTCGGATTCCTTCCCCCCATTCCAACTTCAGACTTCTCTGTTGAAATTTTTGAAGTCATCCTCATTCCTCTGATCTCCCTGCCTTCTGAACTCGCTCTGTAAGCAAGTCCCTTAGTTTTCCCTCCAAGACACATTGCTGGGCCATTTCCTTCTCTTCAGCATCATTCCTTCTTCCTGCTACAAGCCACCATCATCTCTCCTGGACCACTGTGTTGCCCAGGCTTGTCCTGAACTCCTGGCCACCTCCTCAGTGAGACCTGCCTTGACCACTCAACATAAAGCAGTCTCATCCCCACCTACCGGACACTTTCTATGCCAACATGACTTTGAAAAATGTTTGAGCACTAGTAATATGCAATAAACAAAAATGATTTTGTTCACACATTTGTTCAGTGGTTAACGTTGTGCCTCCCTTCTGTAAAACGTAATCTTCATAAGAATGGCTTTTAAAAATAATTTTATTTTATTTTAGATATAAGGTCTCATTCTGTTGTCCAGGCTGGAGTGCAGTGGTGCAGTCACAGCTCACTGCAGCCTCAGCCTCCTGGAACCAGGTGATCCTCCTGCCTCAACCTCCCATAGTGCTGGGATTACAGGTATGAGCCAATGCACCAAGCCAAGAATAGCTTTTTAAATTGTGAATTTAAAAAATTTCCAGAACTAAAGAGAAGTTGAAAGACTAGTACATGAACTTTACCTAGTTTAATCTAATGTTAACATTATAACACATTATCTATCTTTTTCTCCTTATACACACACACACACATACATGCATACATACGTACTTTTGTCCTTATCTATTTGAAATGAGTTGCAGACATTGTGGCATTTTACCCTCAAATACTTCCTCATGTATTTCTTAAGAGTAATGACATTTCTCTACATAATATTGTCACAATTAAGAAAATTAACACTTCCATAAATTCATCTAACATACAGTACAAATTTCTCTGTCTTAAAAATGTCTTTGATGTCAGTTTTATTTGTCTCGCTGATTCAGGATCTTATCAAGTGTCACGCATTGCATTTGGTTGTGAAATCTCTCTAGTCTTTTTTTTTGAGAAAGAGTCTCACTTTGTCGCCCAGGAGGGAGTGCAGTGGCACCATCTCAGCTCACTGCAACCTCCACCTCCCAGGTTCAAGCGATTCTCCTGCCTCAGCCTCCCGAGTAGCTGGAATTACAGGTGCAAACTACCACGCCTGGCTAATTTTTTGTATTTTTAGTAGAGACGGGGTTTCACTATGTTGGCCAGACTGGTCTTGAATTCCTGACCTCGTGATCCACCCACCTCGGCCTCCCAAAGTGCTGGGATTACAGGCATGAGCCACCGCGCCCAGCCAATCTCTCTAGTCTTTTACTCACCTTGCCTCTTAATTTTTCATGGCACTGACTTTTTTTTTTTTTTTTGAAAAGCCCAGGTTATTCAAAGAGCCCAAAGACCTCACCTGTCTTCTTTCTTTCTCCCTTCCCTTCCCTTCCCTTCCCTTCCCTTCCTTCTCTTCCTTCCTTCCTTCCTTCCCTTCCCTTCCCTTCCCTTCCCTTCCCTTCCCTTCCCTCCCCTCCCCTCCTTTTCCCCTCCTCTCCCTTTCTTTCCTTTCTCCTTCCTTCCCTCCCTCCCTCCCTCCCTCCTTCTCTCTCTCTCTCTCTCTTTCTCTCTTTCTCTCTTTCTTTCTTTCTTTCTTACAGGGTCTTGCTCTGTCACCAAGGCTGGAGTGCAGTGGTGTGAACTGCAACCTCAACCTCAACCTCCCAGCCTCAGGTATTCTTGTCACCATGGACTTCTGAATAGCTGGGGCTGCAGGTGTGCCCCACCATGGCTGGCTGATTTCTTTATTTTTATTTTTTTTATTTTATTTTACTTTTTGAGATGGAGTCTTGCTCTATCTACCAGGCTGCAGTGCAGTAGCGTGATCTCAGCTCACCACAAGCTCTGCCTCCTGGGTTCATGCCATTCTCCTGCCTCAGCCTCCTGAGTAGCCGGGACTACAGGCGCCCGCCACCACACCTGGCTAATTTTTTTGTATTTTTAGTAGAGACAGGGTTTCACCGTATTAGCCAGGATGGTCTCGATCTCCTGACCTTATGATCCACCTGCCTCGGCCTCCCAAAGTGCTGGGATTACAGGCGTGAGCTACCGCGCCTGGCCTCTGTATTTTTTTTTAAATAGAGATGGGGTCTCGCTATATTGCCTAGGCTGGTCTCGAACTCCTATCCTTAAGCAATCCTCCCGCCTGGCCTCCCAAGGTACTGAGATTATAGAAGGGAGCCACCATGTCTGACCCAGCTGTCTTATAGAACACATTACATTCTGAATTTGCCTGATGACCTACTTGTCATATTAATTATGCCTTCAGTGTCTCCTGTCTCTTTCCAGTCAGAGGCTCACTCCAGAGCTGCACTGTCCAACCAGGTGGCCACCAGCCACATGTGGCTGCTGAGCACTTGAAATATGGCTGGTGTGGCCAGGCACGGTGGCTCACGCCTGTAATCCCAGCACTTTGGGAGGCCAAGGCAGGCAGATCACCTGAGGTCAGGAGTTCGAGACCAGCCTGGCCAACATGGTGAAACCCTGTCTCTACTAAAAACACAAAAATTAGCTGGGCATGGTGGTGGGCGCCTGTAATCCCAGCTATTTGGGAGACTGAGGCAGGAGAATCGCTTGAACCCAGGAGGCGGAGGTTGCAGTGAGCCGAGACGGTGCCATTGCACTCCAGTCTGGGCAACAAGAGTGAAACTCCATCTCGAAAAATAAAGAAAAAAAAGAAATATGACTGGTGCAACTGAGGAACAGAATTTTTACTTTTCTTTAGTTTATATTAATTTATATTTAACTTTTTAAAAATGATGCTCTTCAGTTTTTGAAACTGAATATGTTTGGAATAACTTGGGTGTGTGTGAATCTACTTTTTTAACTATATATTATGAAATCTGTCTGGCTGGAGATCTGCTGTAAGTGTAAAACACAAACTAGATTTTGAAGACTTAAACTAAAAAAAAAAATCCACCCATTGCATCCATCTGTCCATTCACAAAAATCTAAATTTAATATTCTTCTTCTTCTTTTTTTTTTAATAGGGTCTTGCTGTGTTGTCCAGGCTGGAGTGCAGTGGTGCAATCATAGCTCACTGCAACCTCAAACTCCTGGACTCAAACAATCTTCCCATCTCAGTCTCCCAAGTAGCTGGGACTACAGGTGTTCACCACCACGCCTGGCTAATTTTTAATGTTTTTGTATAAAGACAAGTTCTCACGATGTTTCCCAGGCTTGTCTCAAACTCCTGGGCTCAATGGATTGTCCCACCTCGGCCTCCCAAATTGCTAGGATTGCAGATGTGAGCCACTGTCAGGCCAAAACCATTTTTTTTTTAAAGTAGCAACATATACTCACAATGTGAAAATCTGAGAGGAGTAGCAAGTCTAGGGAGTGCTGCAAATGACTCGCCAGGTTGCCAGTTCTCCAAGGTGGGAATCATGTGTCTCTTGCTTACCAATGTATCCCAGCACCTACCTAGCACCTGACACAGAGTGGATGCTTAATCCATGTTTGTTGAGTGAATGAGAGTCACTGAGTGAGTAAATGACGAAATGGTCAATCCTTTGGCCAGGGGCTGAGAGGTCCTTTCCAGCAGACCAGCAAGCATCATCAGGCCAAGTGTGCTTTAATATTAAAAAGAGGAATATAGGCCAGGCACAGTGGCTCATGCCTGTGATCCCAGTGAAGTGGCTACGTTGTCTGGGATAAATACCTGGGGTTCATCATCTCATGCCAAGAAAATTTAGGACACACTAAGAGTTTAGGAGCTGAGGTTTAATAGGCAAAAGAAAGAGAAAGAAAGACAAGGGAAGGCCAGGTGCGGTGGCTCACACCTGTAATCCCAGCACTTTGGGAGGCTGAGGTGGGCAGATCACGAGGTCAGGAGTTAGAGACCAGAATGACCAACGTAATGAAACTCCATCTTTACTAAAAATACCAAAATTAGCCAGGCATTGTGGCATGCCTGTAATCCCAGCTACTCAGGAGACTGAGTCAGGAGAATCGCTTGAATCTGGGAGGCGGAGGTTGCACTGAGCCAAGATCGTGGCATTGCACTCCAGCCTGGGTGACAGAGCGAGACTCTGTCTCAAAAAGAAAAAAAAAAAAAGGAAAGAGAAGGGAAAACAGCTCTCTCTCTGGTGAGAGAGAGAGGGGACTTCCCAGAGGGAAAGACCAGCCTGGCAGATGCCAGGACTTTATAGTCAGGCTTGGGGAGGCGGTGTCCATTTACATAGGGATCACAGATTGGTTCATCAGATATGATGTTTACATAGCAGACGGGGAAGGCTGGTGGCCCACCCTAATCTTATCATGCAAATGAACTCTCCCCTTGGCCGCAGCCATCTTGTCTGCTCCTTATTGTACACTTGGCTGGCAGAGAAGGGAGGATGGAGCCACCATTTTGAACATGTCTAGTCCCAGGTATTCTTTCCTGCCGGCTTCTACCACAAGCGCCTGGCTTGCTCGTCTATGTCTGCAGCTTGACTGTATAGGTTGCTGTTTGTTAGAAAATGATTTGGGGCCGGGTGTGGTGGCTCATGCCTGTAATCCCAGCACTTTGGGAGGCTGAGGCGGGTGGATCACCTGAGGTCGGGAGTTCGAGACCAGCTTGACCAATATGAAGCAACCCTGTTTCTACTAAAAATACAAAAATTAGCAGGGTATGCTGGCACATGCCTGTAATCCCAGCTACTTGGGAGGCTGAGGCAGGAGAATTGCTTGAACCTGGGAGGTGGAGGTTGCAGTGAGCCAAGATGGCTCCATTGCACTCCAGCTTGGGCAACACGAGAAAAACTACGTCTAATAAAAAAAAGAAGAAAAGGAAAAAGAAGAAAATTATTTGGGGCTGCTTTTCATGAAAAGGAAAACATTACCAAGAACTTCTGCACCCTCACTATCTACCTAAGAAATTTCTTCTTAACTCCTGTATCACCAGCATTTTAGGAGTCTGAGGCAGGAAAATCGCTTGAGCCCAGGAGTTCGAGATCAGCCTGGGCAACATGGTGAGATGCCATCTCTACAACAAATACAAAAATTAGCCAGGTGTGATGGCATGCACCTGTAGTCCCAGTTACCTGGGAAGCTGAGGCAGGAGGATAGCTTGAGCCCAGGAGGTTGAGGGTGCAGTGAGCCGTGATTGCACCACTGCACTCCCACCTGAGTGACAGAGTGAGATCCTGTCTCCAAAAAAAAAGAAAGAAAAAAAAAAAGGACTAGAGAGAGAACACAATCAGGGAGGGTGGAGAAGCCTACTGGGGACAAAGCCAGGGCAGCAGTCACTGTTCTTGGAGCTTGCTCTGCAGAGGCAACAGGGTGCCAGGCCAACGAAAGGAGAGGCAGGAGGAGGCGGGACCTGGTCTTTTTCCTTCCTTGGGCGTTCTTTGTGTAGGCCTGTTTTGGGCCAGAGTCGCCCTTGAGGGTGGCAGTGTGGCTTAGCTCTCCTTTCTGGGACATGACCCCTGGCAAGAGGACCTGCCCTGGCAATACCTGCATTGGTAGCTGTCCAGGCCCTGGAGCTGCACTCACACAAGCATTACAGAGAGACCATCCTTTCCCAGGCACAAGCTCTGTTTTTCTTTTGTAATAGAGGATTTCACACATCAGGGACAAATACCTTAAATCACTAGAGTATATTTGCCAGGACATTCCATGTATTATTTGATATAGTTTGGCTCTGTGTCCCCACCCAAATCTCATTCGAATTGTAATTGCCAAGTGTTAGAGGAGAGGCTTGGTGGGAGGTGATTGGATCAAGAGGGTGGAGTTCCTCCTTGGTGTTCTTATGGTAGTGAGTGAGTTCACGAGATCTGATGGTCTAAAAGTGTGTGGCACTTCCCCTTTCACTCTCTGTCTCCCTCTCTCACCACCGTATGAAGGAGATCCTTGCTTCCCCTTCACCTTCTGCCATGATTGTAAGTTTCTTGAGGCCTCCCAGCCATGCTTCCTGTTAAGCCTGTGAAATTGCGAGTCAAGTAAACCTCTTTTCTTCACACATTACGTTGTCTCAGGTTGTTCTTTATAGCAGTGTGAAAATGGACTAATACATTACTCTAATCCTGATAAGCAAGTTTCAGGGTAAGTATCATTATCCCCAGTTTCAATATGGAGAAACCTGGTTTCAAGTAGGTTGAGTAATTTACCTAAGGTCATACAAGTCATCAATGTCTGTGTTGGCTGCTGAGAGTAGCTGGGCCCCAAGTTTACACTCTTCACTGCTCTACCTTCCTCCATTGGCAAGTTAGGCAGGGTGTGGTGGCTCATGCCTGCAGTTCAGCATTTGGGGGTGGGAGGTGAGACAGCAGGATCACTTGAGACCAGGAGTTCAAGACCAGCCTGGGCTGGCCTTGAACATAGTGAGAGCCAGTCTCTACAAAAAATAATAAAAATAGGCCAGATGTGGTGGCACCCGCCTGTAGTCTCAGCTACTCAGGAGGCTGAGGTGGGAGGATCGCTTGGGGCTGGGAGCTCTGGGCTTTAATGAGCTGTGATCACACCACTGCACTCCAGCCTGAGTGATAGAGTGAGACCCTCAAAAAAAAAAGAGAAAGGCTGTTTTGGGCTCCCAGGATTGTCCTTGTAGAGCTGTGGAATCTGTATACTATAGTAACTATCTTACTAACTGGTGCTGTCCCTGAGGCATATATATATATATATATATATGTGTCTGTGTGTATATATATATGCTACTTTGTGCATTTATATATAAAAATAAATATTACATACGTATCTGTAAAATACATACATATGCCCTGCATTTTTTCTAATTACAAGCAGGAAGCCTTACCATCCAAATTTCCAGATCATATTGAAAGCTTGAGGGAAAAACGATGAATTCATGAGTCAACTGGCACAAGCTTATCGCTCCTGAAAATGATTTTTCACCCTTGCATCCCTGGGACAGCACAGGAACTATCTCCTTGCAAGAGGACACACCCAAACATCAGTGTCAGAATGTATGGTTTGCCTTGAAATTGTAGCCTTGGCTAAAACCACCAAACCCAGGATAGGGGAACACAGTCCCTGTCTAAAGTGTATGTATCTATACATTGTTCCACTGAAAGGTTGAGTGTTTTCTTAAGAGAGGGTCCCAACTGATCAGAAAGGGGGAGTTTGAAGTTCTGAGTCCTCAAGTGAACAGCATTATTCCAAGCAAAGCATTTAAAAGTTACTGAAAAACAAGATCCACTTTAGAACTACAGGCTAGGTGCAGTGGCTCACACTTGCAATCCCAGCACTTTGAGAGGCCTAGGATTGCTTGAGTCCAGGAGTTCGAGACCAGCCTGGACAACATGGTGAGACCCCCCATCTTCAAAAAAAAAACTCCACAAAAATTAGCCGGGTGTGGTGGCATGCGTCTGTAGTCTCAGCTACTCATGGGAGCCGAGGCAGAAGGATCACCTGAGCCAGGGAGGTCAAGGCTGCATGAGCTGTGATCCTGCCACTGCACTCCAGCCTGGGCGACAGAGCGAGACACTATCTCAAAAAAACAAACAAAGAAAAAACAAAACTACTAATAGACTTCATGTAACGGTGTCTGGGAAAATTGCATTTTATAGAGCTGTTCAGGAATCTTGGGTTAAAATGTGGATTGAATGTGCACATTTATTTGTATTTTTTCCCTAAATTACACTAAGACTGCAGAAAAGAGATCTAAGGTATGTGTATATATATATATATATATATATATATATAGAGAGAGAGAGAGAGAGAGAGAGAGAGAGAGAGGCAAAAGTATGGGGAAAACGATAGAAAATAGCAACAAAATTTTGGAAGACAGAAGCGGATATATGTGTAGTGACTGACTTAGGAGCTCAAGTGAAATTAAATCGTAAGCCACCAGTGGGTGGAGCTGAGGCTTATTCTGATCTATACCACAGAATTCTGAAGAGGCTCAGGAAGTGTATTTCTGGATCTAAGGTGAAGATTGGATCTAGTGGTTAGAATAAGACAATTGGTTAAAAACTGAGACTTTAGATCCCTGCAATCCTTGCCCTAATTCCAGGCCCCTAGCTGTCTATTTCTCCTCTATCCTGGCCGAAGATTTGAGGTTTATTCTCCGGAGAGAGTTTTTTGGGACAAACAGGGCCAGTGAAATGAGACTCATTAGTTACATATTGAATACTGGATTTTGAGACTCCCAGAGTTCTGCCTCCAAATGCTTAAAGCCAAATTGTACCCTCCAAACAGTCTTTTTTTTTCTTTTTTTTTTGAGATGGAGTCTCGTTCTGTCTCCCAGGCTGGAGTACAGTGGCGGGATCTGGGCTCACTGCAACCTCTGCCTCCCAGGTTCAAGCGATTCTCCTGCCTCAGGCTCTCAAGTAGCTGGGACTGCAGGTGTGCCATCATCATCATGCCCTGCTAATTTTTTGTATTTTTAGTAGGGATGGGGTTTCACCATGTTGGCCAGGCTGGTCTCAAACTCCTGACCTCAAATGATCCTCCCACCTCGGCCTCCCAAAAGGCTGGGATTACAGGCGTGAGCCACTGCGCTGAGCCCAAACAGAGTCTTTTAAGAGGGTATATATATTTTATGGCAAATCTGACCGGTTTAAGGGAGGAGGCCTGTAGATACTGACACTAGAGTCATCATCCACGGATGAGCTCATAATCAAAGTCACCTTGTCCCATCCACATGCTGAGAGATCCCAGTAAGATTTCATTTCTCAACTCTTAGTCCTAAGTAGACATCTAAGGATGGCCACGTACCTGAAGAAAGCTGCTAACATGGAATACAGACACCCACGCAGCAAACAAACCAACTAAAGCAATTTTGAAGCCATATAAACTGAGCAGGGAGGAAAAAAAAAACTTAAAAAAATCAATTTGTCATTGTTATTTTTAGAAAGGTAAGGGAAAATATTGCATCCGTGAAACAGAAAAAGAAGAAAAAATATTCAGAGAACAAAAATAGAGCTCTTAGAAATGAAAAACATGACAGGAGAAATGAAAAATCCAACAGATTTGGAAGACAAGCGATGAAAAAAGTCACCCAGAAGGCAGAACAAAAGGACAAAGAGATGAAAGGCAAAGACCAAAGATTTTTATTTAAAAAACAAACAAAACAGAGTAAACAGATAAACTACAGGTGGGAAAAATATTTGCAAACTATGCATCTGAGAAAGGTCTAATATCCAGCATCTATGAAGAACTTAAATTTATGAGAAAAAACCCAAACAACCCCGTTAAAAAGTGGGCAAAGGACACGAATAGACACTTCTCAAAAGAAGACGCAGACATGGCCAATAAGCATATGAAAAAAAGCTCAATATTGTTGATCATTAGAGAAGTGCAAATCAAAACCACAATGATATACCATCTATACCAATCAGGATGGCTATTATAAAAAGTCAAAAAATAAGAGGTGCTGGTGAGGTTGTGGAGAAAGGAAACGTTTATACACCGTTGGTGGGAGTGTAAATTAGTTCAGCCATTGTGGAAAGCAGTGTGGTGATTCCTCAAAGAGGAAACAGAACTACCATTCAACCCAGCAATCCCATTCCTGGCTATATACACAGAGGAATATGAATCATTCTATCACAAGGATGCATGCATGCGTATGTTCATTGCAGCATTACTCAAAATGGCAAAGAAATGGAATCAACTTTCTAAATGTCTACCAACAGTAGGCTAGATAAAGAAAATGTGGTACATATACACCATGGAATACTATGCAGCCATAAAAAAGAATGAGTTCATGTCCTTTGCAAGGGCATGGATGGAGCTGGAGGCCATTATCTTTAGCAAACTAATGCAGGAACAGAAAATACCACATGTTCTCACTTATAAATGGGAGCTAAATAATGAGAATACATGGAGGGGAACAACACACACTAGGGCCTACCTGAAGGAGGAGGCTGGGAGGACGGAGAAGGGCAGAAAAAATAATTATTGAATATTAGGCTTAGTACCTGGGTGATGAAATAATCTGCACAACAAGCCCCATGGCAGGAGTTTGCCTATATAATAAACCTTCACAGGTACCCCTGAACCTAAAATAAAAGTAAAAAAAAAAAAGCTTACAACACAAAACAAAAAAAGAAAACAAATGAGACAAACAAAAGACAAATGTAGAAGATATGACATCCAAATAGTAGGAGACATAATAAGTATATATCATAATATATCATAAGAGGAAGTGAGTGGATAGTATCTAAAACGGATGAACCAAATAAAAGCAGTAGCTATCATTTAGAACAATAGGGATGTGTAATGCCAGAAGAAACCGCCTCTGGGGAAAGTGGAGGAAGTTGTGCGTCAAAAAGCTGTTTTATTTTAGTACTGTGAGACTTTTAAGGTAGACGTACATGTCTCTTTAAAATAAAATAAAAATAACAAGCATGACTACATATTAATAACATAAAATATAAATTGATTGTAAAAAAGAATACCCAGAAAAGGCTTCCCATGTGATTCTGATGATCAGTCACTCTTTGTTTTAGAGACAGGGTCTCACTGTGTTGCCCAGGCTGGAGTGCAGTGGTGAGGTCATAGCTCATTGCAGCCTCCAATTCCTGGCCTCAAGTGATCCCCCAACCTCAGTCTCCCAAGTAGCTGGGACTGCAGGCTCACCCCACCATGCTCAGCTCATTTTAAAAAATTTTTTTAGTAGAACAATGTCTCACTGGTCTTTGGACTTCTAGCTGCCCAGGCTGGTCTGGAATTCCTGGGCTCAAGTAATCCTCCCACCTCAGCCTCCAAAGTGCTAGGACTGCAGGCCTGAGCTACCACACCTGGCCTGATTAGTTGCTTTTGGAGCCATTTAATTTACCAAGGACCTACTGAAGTGCCAGCACTGTACTAGGCAAGAAAAAAGGAAGGTGGATACAAAACTCATAGGATTGCTTCTGTTTTCTAGGAGCTCAGAGTTTAGTGGAAGGGACCGATGCTTTGTCAGCAGCAATCATACAAGCTATTGGGTGAAATGACAGAGATGCTCTGAGCATGTTAAGTGGAGTAGAGAAGAGGGCTGGGGGCAGCATGGAGGCTGGTTGGAAAGGCTTTCTGAGTAGGGTGTCACTCAAGCTGAGTTTTAAAGGGCAGACAAGCTTAGAAGTTTAAGGAAGGGGATGTGAGGGCGTTTTAGGAAGAGAGGATGTCTGAGCTAGAGGGCAATGTCAAGAATCAACGTGCAGAGGTTGAGGGAGACAGCGGTTCTTCTTGCTAAAGTGGAACTTGCAAGGTGATCTACATGGCTGGAGAAGCAGCAATGATGGATCATAAATGACCAAGAGGGAGAAGGGCCAGTATGTGGACTTTATTCTAAGGGAACAGGGAACGAATAATGGCTGTTTAGGCAAGAGACGGATATGTTCAATTTTGTCTCTTAGAAAGATCAGGATGGTTGCCATGTGAAAAACAACTTGGTGTGGCACAAGGTAGAAGGCAAATAGGCCAGTTAGATGGTGGCTGCCATTTTCCAGGTGAGGAATGATGGTGATGGTAGGGACAGAGACAGAAAGTCAATTTTATAGACTTAATGTGTAAGATTGGGGCTGGGCGCACTGGCTCACACCTGTATTCCCAGGACTTCAGGAAAGCGAGCCATGAGGATTGCTTGAAGCCAGGAGCTCAAGATCAGCCTGGGCAACAACGTGAGATCCCATCTCTACAAAATAACAATGAAAATAAATAAATAAATAAATAAATAAATAAAATTAGCTAGGTGTGGTGGTGCACACCTATAGTCCTGGCTATCTGGGAGGCTAAAGCAGAAGGATTGCTTGAGCCTAGGAATTTGAGGCTACATTGAGCTGTGATCATGCCTTGTACTCCAGTCTGGGCAATAGAGCAAGGCCTTGTCTTCAGAAAAAAAAAAAAAAAAAAAAAAAAAAGACATAAAATTGGCAGGACCTGTCACGGATTTGATGTTGAGGTTGGGAGAGATGGAGAAGGTGAGAGGGAAAACAGGAGTCTAGGGATACCCTTGAGATTGTGTCTCGGAGCTGACTGCATGAGTAACCTACAAGATCTACACAGGCCTATCCTTCCGTGAAGACTAGGTAAACTGGAGCAAGGAAAGTTTTGGACAGAGGAAGGCAGACAGAATGGAGTTTTGCAATCCACCTCCTCGTGTATGTAAAATCCAAGCCCATCTTTAAAAAAAAATATGTTGGCCGGGCACGGTGGCTCACGCCTGTAATCCCAGCACTTTGTGAGGCCAAGGCAGGCAGATCACGAGGTCAGGAGATCAAGACCATCCTGGCTAACACGGTGAAACCCCATCTCTACTAAAAATACAAGAAATTAGCCGGGCACCTGTAGTCTCAGCTACTCGGGAGGCTGAGGCAGGAGAATGGCGTGAACCCAGGAGGTGGAGCTTGCAGTGAGCCGAGGTCGCACCACTGCACTCCAGCCTGGATGACAGAGCGAGATTCTGCCTCAAAAAACAAAAAAAAGTTAATTAATTTTATCTTTATTTATTTATTTTGAGACAGGGTCTCACTCTGTTGCCCAGGCTGGAGTGCAGTGGTGCGATTACGGCTTATTGCTGCCTCGAACTCCTGGGATCCAGTGATCCTCCCACCTCAGCCTCCGGAGTAGCTGGGACTACAGATGCATGCCATCATGGCCAGCTAATTTTCCAATTCCATCTTGAGAGGGCTGAGCTAGGCAAAGCCTTCAGCGGGCTTCTCCTAGTTGCCTAAAATGAAACACATCAAGTTAAAATTGTTAAAAATAAATGTCCAAAAGCAACTTTGACATTAAATAGGCAACAACTTGAGGATGTAAACAGGGGTGAGAATCTGTAGATTAATGGTACATGTACAATAATTAGGAGGTTTTTGGGAGCCCCGATTGAAGTAAATTCTCTCACTTTGTGAACCTCCCTGAAAGTAGGAGGTGGGAAATTTCCAAAGCATAGTTCTCCTGGGTAATGACGCTCTAATTTCTAGGAGCGATTGGGCCCACACAGCCTCTGATGTACAGACTGTCAGTTCCCTAGAATTTCTTTCTTGTCACCCACTGATATAAACACCTTTGAGTTACACATTCCTGAAACTCACCAAGAATTATCTTCCAGAAATGTACTGAAATGTCTTTGTCTCAGCTTGGCAGCTTCATTTTTAAGCTCTCTAAATCCAGCTCTGGGTCAGATGTAGCAACTCGCCTGTGTGCCAGCACCAATGTTATTATAAAACCACATTGAAATAATTTTTGTGACAGGTTTGAGTAGTAAATAGAGAGATAGCTTAGTGTAGCAAAGCACTTTTCAATTTTAAATAAAGAATCTCCTTTAAAAGGAAAAAATAATCCCCTTATACCTCTAGCATTGGCTGAAATTATTTTTTGTTACTGAATCATATACATTGAACGGGACATAAATTCCTTATGCGTACAGTTCTTAAACTATAAAACCAAAAGAGATACTCAAATTAAATTTAAACAAAATACGGCAAAAAACCCACAAACCTTGTAAGTTGGTAACATCGAGTCCCTCTGTAGTTAAGATATAGAAGGCATTGGCAGATTATTGCTCTGATCATAGTGAGTAGAAAATAACTGGATCATGTGATATTTCACGTACTTCAAATCTGTTGGTGCAAATACTTTTGAAGGCGTAAATTTCAGATGGGAGAGAGAGATCTTCCTAGGCGACCAGAGATTGGCAAGCTTCTTTCCTAGTGGAATTTGCCAAGTTTGGGCACAGGCAGAGGGTTCAGGATGACAATGGGCAGAAAACACTGTGAGGAAAAGAGAACCATTGTGATTTTTAATGACCTTGTGGGTTGGCATGAAGAATTGGAAGCTGGTTTTTTCTACCTGCCAGTTGTCTCTCACCTGACTTTTACTGAATACTGGGGCTGTGATTAAGACTAGAGTTTGGTTATGTTGAAGTCAAAATTAAAACGTAGAGATAAATCACTAAATGTAACATTTTATTTGGGAAGCAAGAACTGCCATTTGGGGCATACACGCAGACCAGATGGTCTTCAATATGTCCAAAGAACAAAGAGAAGGTTGGAGGTCTTATGAAAAGGTGAAATGCTATGTACTTTTTGGAAAGACAGTTCATTGGCACTAGTAGAGTTTTTTGGGGAGCTGGCAAGCTCTGACTCCTGAGTGACTGTAATGGGTAAAACTAGTCTTAGATTTGCAGCAGATGGTTTCAGTTGTTGTTAGATAAAACTAGTTTCAGATTACAACAGGCAGTTTCAGCAGTCAGGCTTGCAAAGAATTACATTTTTGGGACCATGTCATGTGCCCGAGTAACTTTTCCTTCTGGCCTTTGGACTGCGGCTTTGTTCAATATGACAAGGATGACCCAGTTCACATGATCAATTTTCACAGCTAGAAAGGCACAGAAGGAGTCCCTGCAAACTTTCAGTGTTTGGAAGGAGGGACTCTGAAACAAACACAAGAGACGTCTCACCCTTAATATACTTGAAATCAAAGGAGAACTAAAACTAGCTTAACCTGAAACCTAATCCCAATGCATCTCAATTTCTTGACAGAGAAAAGAAGATATCTTGTCTGAGGAAAACAGCATTGGCCTCAGTCTCTATGGTGCTTTTATACACAATATTTGACATGCAATGACAAAATGACAGATGTGCTAGTAAGCAGGAAAATGTGTGCCAGTAATACAGAGAAATAACATCCTATGGAAGCAGATCTATGGATGACCCAGGTTTTAGAATTTGCAGGGGAACCATTATGGATATGTTTTTACAAAACAAAAAATCTAGACCAAAAAAAGGATGAAAGATAAAGAATTTCAACAAATAAATAGATTGTATATAAAGAACCAGTGTCATTCCTGGAACTTAAAAATGCAGTCTTTGAAAGGAAGAGTGCATGGTGAGTGTGTTGCAGGTTGGGGGGACATTGAAGACAGGACTTCCAAATTGGTGGAGTGAAAAAAATCAACAATTCCTCTCTTTAAGAGCAACTATAGGCCAAGCATGGTGGTTCACACCTCTAATCCCAGCATTTTGGGAGGCTGAGGAGGGTGAATCATTTGAGGTCAGGAGTGGGGGACCAGCCTGGTCAATATAATGAAACCCAGTTTCTACTAAAAATACAAAAAAATTAGCTGGGCCTGGTGGCACACTCCTGTAATCCCAGCTACTCAGGAGGCTGAGGCAGGAGAATCCCTTGAACCCGGGAGACAGAAGTTGCAGTGAGCCAAAATTGTCAAAAATAACAATGTATAGAATTCCATACCTTTGTATGTCTTGTGTCAGTTTCTGGAATCCTAAAGAACAGAGTAGCATCCTGTTCAAGAATCTCTCAAAACAACTGGATCTCAGCTAAAAACAGTGGGAGTGATGCTCCCATTCATCTTGCTCCCCTTCCTAGCTCTGTTGGGGCAAGTCATGGGATTAAAGTTGGGGCTGTTGTGATTTGCTGTTGAGTGCAGGAAAACCCATGCCCAGAGACATTGTTGAAAACAATAATGGTCTTGGTAGCAAACAATCTGAGATGGCCAACATCACAGCTAGCCTATCGTTGGAGTAGGCAACAGATAGGCGCATTAGCCAGAAATGTATGAGATCCAGGTAATGAGATAGCCGTAGTGAGATAGTCTTGATATGCTCCCATTTATTCCTGCTTATCTGCAAGTTTGCATGCATGTTCAGAGTTGCTCATGCATTCGGGAGAAATTGGACAGGGCCCCATTTACATTATCTGTAAGCAGAAGAGAGGACAGAAGGCCCAGTAGAAAGTACAAAGTAGGACCAGGACCAGCTACATAATTTGCAGCACCTACTGCAAAAATGAAAATGCAGGACCCCTTGTTAAAATTATTGTAAGAATTTCACGATGGCAATAACAGAGCATTAAACCAAGTATGAGATCCTCCTAAACAAGGGACGCTGTGTGACCACGCAGGTTGCCTACCCATAGTTGGCCCTGGCTGAAGTTGACTTTTAAACAGCCTAAACTTTGTGTTTTCCAAACTGGTAAAGAGTGAAAGGACTCACTGGCTAAAGGTATTTAAGCACAACCTTTGACCAGTCATTGACTAATCACTAGGCAAAGCTGACACAGAGTCAGACCCTAGAAGGACAGGCTTAAAAATAAATGCAAACGTCTGGGTGCGGTGGCTAACACCTGTAATCCCAGCACTTTGGGAGGCTGAGGTGCGCGGATCATGAAGTCAAGATATCAAGACCATCCTGGCCAACATGGTGAAACCCCATCTCTACTAAAAATACAAAAATTAGCTAGGCATGGTGGCACGCACCTGTAGTCCCAGCTACTCAGGAGGCTGAGGCAGGAGAATCACCTGAACCCAGGAAGCAGAGGTTGCAGTGAGCTGAGATAGTGCACTCCAGCCTGGCAACAGAGTAAGACTCCATCTCAAAAAATAAAAATAAAAATAAAAATAAAATAAATAAATGCAAACAAGCAAGCAAAAACATAAAAAACTGGGCAGACACTCCAGCAGCTACACACCATGTGGGAGATAAGAGTCTACAAAAGTAACCCAGGCAAATCACTGAACAAAGTCAGCAACAAGAATGATCCTAGAAGGAGGGAATAAGAAGCCAGAGTTGCAACATATTACCTAAAATATTTAATTTTCAACAACCACAATAACAAAAACGATGCAAAGAAACAAAAAAGTATGACCAATACCCAGTAAGCAAAGCAGTCAATAGAAACTAACTTCAGATATTAGTATTAATAAGAAATACTTGAAAGCAGTAGAAACCTGTTTAAAGATTGAGGAAAAGTAAGATGAAAATTTCTCATCAAGAAAAAAATCAATTAAAAGATATTCATAATAAGTATTTAAAAATAGAAAATAGAAATAAGTGGCCGGGTGTGGTGGCACACGCTTGTAATCCCAGCACTTTGGGAGGCCGAGGTGGGCGGATCACGAGGTCAGGAGATCGAGACCACGATGAAACTCCATCGCTACTAAAAATACAAAAAAATAAATTAGCCGGGCGTGGTGGCGGGCGCCTGTAGTCCCAGCTACTCGGAGAGGCTGAGGCAGGAGAATGGCATGAACCCGGGAGGTGGAGCTTGCAGTGAGCCGAGATTGCGCCACTGCACTCCAGCCTGGGCGACAGAGCGAGACTCCATCTCAAAAAAAAAAAAAAGAAAAAAGAAAATAAAAATAAGTAATAAGAATATGTAAATTGTGGAATTGAATAGTACCAAAATTTAAAAATTTATTAAAGGGATCAAAAGCAAACACGATGTGAATAGGCAGAAGAAAGAATTGGTGAACTGGAAGATAGACCAGTAGAAATTATCTAATCTAAAGGAAAGTGAGAAAAAAGAATGAAGAAAAGTAAACGATGCTCAATGACCTGTGGAAAACTATTAAGCACACCAAAAAGGGGTTCTAGAAGCAGATAAGAAAAAAGAGCAGGAAAAATACTCGAAGAAATAATGGCTCAAACCTTTTGAAAAGGTTTCATGAAAAACATTAATCTATACATCCAAGAAGGCCAACACACTCTCAGTATTATAAATGTGAGGAGATACAGTCCTAGATACATCAGTGAAAGAAATTAAAAATCTAAATAAATGAAGAGAAATTCTATGTTCATGTATTGGAAGTCCAATACTGTTAAGATAGCAATCCTCTCAAATTGAGCTATAGAGTGAATGCAATGCCTATCAAAATTATAGCAGTCTTTTCTAATTTTTGGAGAAATTAACAAGCTAATACTAAAACTTATATAGAAATGTAAAAAAAGTTAGAATAGGCAAAACAACTTTGAACAACAGGAACAAGGCTTGAGAACTTTCAGTAGTTGATTTCAAATTTTGTCACAAAATAATAAAGACAGCGGGCTAATAGCACAAGGATAGACATATATGTTAATGGAACAGAATAGAATATTCAGAAATGAACCCTTACATTTATGGTCGATTGGTTTTGACAAGGGTTTCAAGGAAATTCCACGGGGGAAAAGATAATCTTTTCAACAAATGGTACTGGAAAAATTGGATATTCATATGCCCCATAAAATAACTTATACTTTCACATCAAGTCATATGCAAAAATTGGCTCAAAATGGATTATACAGCTAATTGTAAGAGCTAAAATTATAAAACTTCATAATAAAGAACTAAGAGAAATTACTGTAACCTTGGTTTAAGTAGAGATTTATTATGTATAATACTGAAAACATGATTTTTATGAAAAGAATTGATGAATTGAACTTCTTTAAAATAATAAAAAAAACTTTTGTACTTCAAAAGATATCTTTTAAAGAACAAAAAAGAGACGCTACTGACAGGAAGGAAACATTTTCAAGTCATATTCTTGAGAAAGTACTTGCATCTAGAATATATAAAGAACTCTCAAAATGTAATTAAAAGATAAACAACTCAATTAAAAACAGCCAAGAAATTTGAATAGACATTTTACCAAAGAGATATACAAATGGTTAATAATTACATGAAAAGATGCTCAACACCCTTAGTCATTAGGGAAATGCAAATCAAACCCATTATACACTGCTAGAATGATTATAATAAAAAATACTGACATTACCAAGTGCTAGTGAGTGTATGAAGAAACTAGAAATCTCATTCATCACTAGGAGGAATGTGAACTGGAACAGCAATTTTGGGAAGCAATTTGCAGTTTCTTAAATTGTTAAACCCACGCTTATGATATTACTCAAGAATGTCACATTTAGGATCTACAAAAAGAAATGAAAATATATTTCCACACAAAGACACGTATGTGAATGTTTGTGGCAGGATTATTGATTATTCATAACTCAAAACTAGAGGCAGCCCCAAATATTCATCAACTGATGAACAGATTAACAAAATGTGATGATTGCATACAATGGATTGCTATTCAGCAATAAAAACAAATGATTTATATATGTTACATCATTAGACCTCAAAAATGTTTTGCTAAGGAAAGAAGACAGGTGCAAAAAAAGTATGCATTGTAAAATTATGAAAACATTTATAGGAAACTTTTGGGGGTGATGGAAATGTTCTGAAGTTGTGTTGTGGTGATTGTTGCAGAACTGTATAAACTTACTAAAAACCAATGGAATGTACACTTACAATGGGTAAATTTTATAATATATAAGTTATCTGTCTATAAAGCTGTTAAAATGTGACAAGACATTATGATAAAGAAAAATTACAAGTCCCTCTTACTCATGACCATATATGTAAAAATTCTATCCAGAGCATTAACAAACCAAATCCATCAATATATAAAAAAGGATACAGGCTGGGTGCGGTGGCTCATGCCTGTAATCCCAGCACTTTGGGAGGCTGAGGTGGGTGGATCACAAGGTCAGGAGATCGAGACCATTCTGGCTAACGTGGTGAAACCCCGTCTCTACTAAAAATAAAAATTAAAAAATTAGCTGGGCATGGTGGCAGGCGCCTGTAGTCCCAGGTACTCAGGAGGCTGAGGCAGGAGAAGGGCATGAACCCAGGGGGTGGAGCTTGCAGTGAGCCGAGATTGCACCACTGCACTCAAGCCTGGGAGACAGAGTGAGACTCTGTCTCAGAAAAAAAAAAAAAAAAAAAAAAAAGGATACTATATTACCACTAAACTATGTTCATTCCAGGAATGCAAGGATAGTTGAATGTTCAGTGCAGTTATCCCAACAGCTTCTGTTGGATTAATGACAATGTCTCTGCTGCCTGACTCAGTGTGTGCCCACCCAGCTGGCTAACTAGTTACCTGTCTTCCCCAGGTGGTTTTTTCACAGCCTGATGGATTCTTCTTGCCCACTGCCTCCCACCACAAAAACAATGAGAACACCAGGTATTGCAGCAATTAAAGAGTTTAATAACTGCAGTGCCAGCCAAGCAAGAAGAATGGGAGAAATTTTCTTAAATCCATCCCCTCAAGAATTTGGAGGCTAGGGTTTTATAACAGCACTTTGGCAGGAAGGGTTTGGGACACTGAAACTATTGGTGGAGGATGAAATCACAGGGGTGTCTAACATCATTTTTACACAGTTGAGTCAGTTGCCAGGAGGACATCTCAGGACCAGGTGGCTTCTCTTGGTCTGCTGAAATGCTAAATCTGAAAAATAATCATAAAGACCAGTTCTATAGGTTTCACAATAGTGATGTTATCTATGGAAGTACTTGGAGAAGTTATAAATCTTATGACCTCCCAGTTATGTGACTGTGAGGCAGTAAGCAATTTATTAAAAAAATAAGCTAAGCAATGGCTCTTATTGTTTACCTTTGCCTATTCTTTAGCAAAGTTTAAGCCACTATTATAATTTTAATATTGTCTTATGCAATATCCTAACAAGGGGTAGGGTCAGTTTTTCTTGCTTCAAAGTTTAACTATAAACTAAATTCCGCTTATAGTTATCTTGGTCTCTGCACTAGAATAAGCAAAGCAAAACAAAACAATTCAGCCTGTGAAGTTAGAAGCAAGATGGAATCAATCATGTTAGATTTTTCACATTACTTACAATTCTGCAAAAGCAGTTTCAGTTTAGGGATCCAGCCCCCTGCCTTGAGTGTAGCTTCATCTGACACATGGACTGGGCTGCTACCTGTGCCTATACCATGAGGCACATGCTACACTTCTGACTGAGTGAGACTCAGCTGTAGCTTGAAGCAGATGGGCTTTCCTACAGTTAATCCAGAGTAAGCAGGAGATACCCGTCCAGTCCATGCATTTGGTGGCCATTACTATGGCTGGGCAAGTGCTGGTAATGCCGTTGTCCATGATGGTAGTGAAAAGTCCATGAAACTCACTATACATAATTTTTAAAGAGGATTTATATGGAGGAAATCCACAATGTGGCCACTTTTTTTGCACTGTTGGAGTATATTTAATTTCATTATAGAGGAAAGGAAATAAATAGGATGGGGGAAAATTTATAAAATATGTTAAATACACATAATGATTAATATATCATCTTGCAAAGTATAAGCAGAATTCTTGAAAAATGTTAAATTTAGATATCAATTAAGTGGGTAACCAGAAAGACATTTTCTATGATAAAAAGGATGGAACAGACAAGAATGTTACTTATGGGTAGAAAGGGAGGGAAATGGCTGGGCACGGTGGCTCACACCTATAATCTCAGCACTTTGGGAGGCTGAGGCGGGCAGATCACAGGTCAGGAGATCAAGACCATCCTCGTCAACATGGTGAAACCCAACTCTACTAAAAATACAAAAATTAGCTGGGTGTGATGGCGCGTGCCTGTAATCCCAGCTACTGGGGAGGCTGAGGCGGGAGAATTGCTTGAACCCAGGAGGCAGAGGTTGCAGTGAGCTGCGATGACGCCACTGCACTCCAGCCTGGCAACAGAGCGATACTTTGTCTAAAGAAAAGAAAAAGAAAAAGAAAAAAATAAAGAAAAGGAGGGAAATAACTTTCTTCAGGTACAGATCACTGATATGGTTTGGTTTTGTGTCCCTACCCAAATCTCACCTTGGATTATAATAATTCTCACATGTCGTGGGGGTAACCGGTGGGAGGTACTTGAATCATGGGGGCTAGTTTTTCCTATACTGTTCTTGTGATAGTGAATAAGTGTCACAAGATCTGATGGTTTTATAAGGGGAATTCCCCTGCACAAGCTCTGTTGCCTGCCACCATGTAAGACGTCCCTTTGTTCTTCTTTAGTCTTCTGCCATGATTGTGAGGCCTCCCCAGCCATGTGGAACTGCGAGTCTATTAAACCTCTTTCCTTTATAAATTACCCAGTCTCAGGTATGTCTTTATTAGCAGCATGAGAGCAGACTAATACAATCATGTCCCTACTAGAATGACAGATATGTCACCCTCATATTGGCTACCCATGAGTGCCCCCACTATGATCCCATTCTGGCCCACATTGCTCTGCTCAAGAAAATGCAGATAAAATCCTTGGATGTTCATTAGCCTAATTGTTGCCTTCCCTAGAGGTGGGCATACAGAGGTATCCAGGGATGCTTAAGTCTCTTAGATTATATATTTGCATATAACCTACTCACATCCTCCTGTATACTTTATTTTATTTTGTTTATTGAGACAAGATTTCACTCTGTTGCCCAGGCTAGAGTGCAGTGGTGCAATCATAGCTCATTGCAGCTTTGAACTCCTGGGCCCAAGTGATCCTCTTGCCTCAGCCTCCTGAGTAGCTGGGACTACAGGTGTGCATTACCATACCCAGCTAATTAAAAAAAATTTTTTTGTACAGTCAGGGTCTCGCTGTATTGCCCAGGATGGTCTTGAACTCCTTTGCTCAAGTGATCCTCCCTTCTTGGCCTCTCAAAGTGCTAGGATTACAGGTGTGAGCCACTGTGACCAGTCCTGGCCCCATGTATTTTAAATCATCTCTAGATTATTTATGATACCTAATGCAATGGAAATACTATGTAAATAGTTGTTATACTGTATTTTTTATATGTATTCCTTGTATTGTTGTACTGTTATTTTTTATTGTTTTTCTTTTTCTGAATATGTTGGAGCTGCCATTGGTTGAATCCGTGGATGCAGAACCTGTGGATATGAAGGACAACTGTACTTGCCTCTGAGTCTCTCTCACAGATCCAATGTGTTTTATTGGCTTCAGGCTCTAGCTCAACTTTGCGTGGACCTCAGCTCTGGTCATTGTAACCACACCATCAACAGGGAAGGCTGATGCAGGGAAATATGAAAGGGAACATATGAATATAATTGGAATTCAGACCGTGTGCTTCTTCCACCTGCTTGCACTGTATCCTAAGTATACACCTATCCTATCTCTTTGTCCTGGCTTTTTTTCTGTGTGTTTTAAGCATCTTCTTTTGAACCCTAAGCCTTCCTGCCAGGTAGAGCATTTGGAAGTTATCACTGGTGTCAAGGCAATTTTCCACATGACACCATGGTTAGCTGCATTAAAACCGTAAATGATCTGTGACTCTTTAGACACATTTATTTAAACAACTCAAAATAATTTTGAGGAAGTGAAGACATGACCGAAACCTTGGAACTCAAAGAAGATAATTTTTGCTTCCAAAAACAAAATAAGGACTGGTGAAAAAACAGTCTGTTTCCTGTGTTCACTGCTATGTGTTTCATTGCTTTTATCTTATGGATTCATTCTTGTTTCCTGTAGTTGGAATTATTATTATTATTATTATTGTTATTATTATTATGACGGAGTCTTGCTCTGTCACCAGGCTGGAGTGCAGTGACACAATCTCAGCTTACTGTAACCTCCGTCTCCCAGGTTCAAGCGATTCTCCTGCCTCAGCCTCCCGAGTAGCTGGGACTACAGGCACGTGCCACCACACCCAGCTAATTTTTGTAGAGACAGGCTTTCACCATGTTGGCCAGGATGGTCTCGATCTCTTGGCCTTGTGATCTGCCAGCCTCAGCCTCCCAAAGTGCTGGGATTATAGGTGTGAGCCACCGCACCCGGCCAGAATTATTTTAAATAGTGCAATGCCATGTTATGTTTCAAATTCTATATTAAACCCACGTTGCAAGAGTACTGAAGTTAACTTAAAATTTAAAACTCTGCTTTCCTTTTCTCCTTCCTTTTTTCTTCTTTTCTTCTTTCTTTCTTTCCTTCCTTTCCCTCGCCTTCCTAAATAATTAGTCCTAAAGCCATTAGGTAGGGCAGAGCAAGAGAGGTGTCCATGGTGGGGTTACAGGGAAGGGGTCCGAATCCAGACCCCAAAAGAGGGTTCTTGAATCTTATGCAAGAAAGAATTCAAGGTGAGTCCATAGAGCAGAATGAAAACAAGTTTATTAGAGAAGTAAAGAAACAAAAGAATAGCTACTCCATAGGCAGAGCAGTGGTATGAGCTGCTTGGTTGAGAGCAGGCAATTCCCAGAATTGAGGGTTCTTCTCCCTTTTAGACCACATGGGGTAATTTCTGGACATTGCCATGGCATTTGTAAAATGTCACGGCACTGGTGGGAGTGTCTTTTAGCATGCTAAGGCATTATAATTAGCATATAAGGAGCAGTGAGGTCCTTATATTAGCATATAAGGAGCAACCAGGTCACTTTCATTGCCATCTTGCTTTTGGTGGGATTTGGCCAGCTTCCTTACTGTATGCTGTTTTATCAGCAGGGTCTTTGTGACCTGTATCTTGTGCAGACCTCTTATC
Source organism: Nomascus leucogenys (assembly GCF_006542625.1). Lineage (NCBI taxonomy): Eukaryota > Metazoa > Chordata > Mammalia > Primates > Hylobatidae > Nomascus > Nomascus leucogenys. The sequence goes on from NC_044397.1 coordinate 44,410,556, forward strand.
TCATCCAGTGATTAAGAATGCCTAACCTCCTGGGAATGCAGCCCTGCAGGTCTCAGCCTCATTTTACCCAACCCCTATTCAAGATGGAGTCACTCTGGTTTAAATGCCTCGGACAGTGGGGACCCATGATGGCCCAGAGTAGAGAGTCAGAGCCCAAGTGGGGAGAGAGGAATGCCCATGCTGAGATGGCCAGAGTAGAACATCAGAGCCTTAATGAATTGATCACATCACATGTAAAATTCAATTCCAGATTCATTGTAGCCGTAAAGTGAGAGGCAGAACAACAAACCTCTGGGAAATGATATACATGAATATTTTCTGAACATGGGGGTAGGAAAAGTTTCCTTAAAAAGGGCCATGAAAATCACAAAAGAGATTAAACATTAAAAATAATAGCCTGTTTGAAGATAAAAAATTGTCTTAATTAAAAAAATAAGAGAAAACACCATTAAGAGGGAAAAAAAGGCAGTCTTCATCCTGTTTCCTGGCATACAACTAAAATCCTTGGAATCACCAAAGTGCAGTCTTTTTGTATGCTCATGTTGACTGATAGCTTCAGGCTGGGGCTGGTCACCTGAGGACAAGGGTATGATTAGGGGATTGAGACTTAACCTCATTTCCCAACCTCAAAGGAAGGGTGGGAGCTGAAGGTCAAGTTGATCTGATCACAACAGCCAATGGTTTAATCAATCATTCCTACGTAATGAAGCCTCCATAAAAACTCAAGAGGACAGGGTTTGGAGAACTCCCAGATAGCTAGACACATGGAGGTTCCTGGAGGGTTGAGCGACTAGGGAGGGCATGGAAGTGCCACACCCCTTCCCCCTTACCTCGCCCTATGCATCTCTTCATCTGTATCCTTGGTAATATTGATACAGGAGAGATAAAGAAATTATTTAGGCAGATAGGGCAAAAGAGTCCTTGGTACGGTTTCCCTTTTAGCAAAAAGCAGCCCCAAATCATTTCTTTTCTAATGAAGAGCAGTCTGAAAAAGCAAGCTGCAACCATAGATAAGCAAGCTGGAAGCTTGTTTGGGTGAATACCAGCAGCAGTGCCAATAGAACAGGGTTACCTGAGGGCCAGTCACGTTCAATATGGTGGCTCCATCTCCCCTTTTCTTTGTCACTGTGTGTGCAGTAAAGGAACAGGCCACACGGGTGGCCAGCTTCTTCCTGTGCTATGCAAATGGCACACCTAGTCCTAACCAGTTTTTCGCGCACTATGTAAATGGCACACCTGGTCCAACCAATCTTTTGCACCCTAAGTAAATCAGACCTCACCTCCTCAAACTCATCTATAAAAGCTTCTGCATTTCACTGCAGAAGCGGAAACCCGTTCTCTCCAGGACCCCCTCTCTGTGCTGCGAGCTCTTCTCTTTCTTTTGCCTATTACACTTCCGCTCTTAACCTCACTCTGGAGTGTCTGCATCCTAGTTTCTGTGGCCGTGAGAAAACAAATCTTGAGTATTTACCCCAGACAATGATGTCGCTTCAACATCCCTTACAATAAACCAGTAACTGTTATAGAGAGAGAGAGAGAAACAGAGAGAGAGAGCGAAAGAATGAAAAGGCAGTCAAACAAGTGAAAAGAGACATTTGCGATGAACAAACCAACAAAGGGCTTGTGAAAGAATATATAAATAGCTTCTATAAATCAATAAGAAAGAGAAAGAACAAAAACTAAAACTGGATAAGACATCTGAATAAGTACTTCAAAGAAGAGCATATTTAAACATCCAATAATCACATGAAAAGGTATTAAATCTCAGTAGTAATTACGAAAATGCAAATTAAAACCACAAATTATAGCACTACCCATTTGGTCTGCATAGCTGAAATTTAAAAGTCTGACAATTGGCCAGGCATGGTGGCTCATGCCTGTAATCCCAGCACTTTGGGAGGCTGAGTCAGGCAGATCACAAGGTCAGGAGATTGAAACCATCCTGGCTAACACGGTGAAACCCTGTCTCTACTAAAAATACAAAAAAAATTAGCCGGGCATGGTGGCGAGCCCCTGTGGTCCCAGCTACTCGGGAGGCTGAGGCAGGAGAATGGCATGAACCCTGGAGGCGGAGCTTGCAGTGAGCAGAGATCGCGCCACTGCACTCCAGCCTGGGCAACACAGCGAGACTCCGTCTCAATAAAAAAAAAAAAAAAAAAAGTCTGGCAATCATAAGTTTATTGGCAAAGATGCGGAGCAAAGGGAATTTTCATATACTACTTGTGGTGTTTAAATTGTTAAAACCACTTTGGAAAATAGTTTTTTAAAATGTATTAAAGCAAAAGATACCACATATCCTATGACCAAAAAAATTCGCTCCTAAACATTCCACCCAATATAAATGCATCTTTATTGCATGCTGAAAGACATAAAGAAGGATGTGTCTTGATAGCATTACTCACACAATATATGTCAACAATAAAGAAGTCATAACTAAAGTATATTAAAAACACTTACAAGCCAAGAAGAAAATAACCAATTGAACTATAGACATAAAATACAGTCACTTTACAAAAGAAGATATTCAAATGACCAATAAACGGGCTAATTTCATGAATCATCAGAGAAACCACAGTAAACTAAAACCACCATTCAATAACCCTGTACATCCATCTGAATAGTTAAAAGCAAACAAACCGAACCCTTTGACAATTCTAATGGTTGGCAAGGATATGGAGTAATTAGAACTCTCATATATTGCTAGTGGGAGTTTAAACTTTTACAACATCATTTGGTTGTTTTTATTAAAGTTAAACATATGCCTACTCTATGACCTAACAATTCCACTGCTAGGGAATATACCTAAAAGAAATGTGAACACATGCATCAAAAGACATTAACAGCGGCAGTATCTGTAACAGTCCTAAAATGAGACAACTCAAGTTCATAAACAAATAATTGTGATGTATTAATTCAGTGGAATGCTTTACAGCAAGAACATTAACAAGCCAGTTCTACACACAACCACTCAAATGAGCCTCACAAACAATGTTGAAAGATGTCTAGCACCAGGAAGGCGTCACGTGTGACTTCATTTGTAGGAAGTCAAACAAATAAGAAAAATGGAAATAGAGGGATTAGAGATGCATGGTTAGGTGGTGAAACTGCAGCTACACCAGACCAATCTGGTTCAACTTTTATGTAACAGAGTTGTGAGTTGCTTTTCAGCTGCCATGAACCCTCAGGCATACCAAGATGCCTTGAGCATGCCAAGAGGAAACAAATGTGCAACTATAGGGGGAACCTAAGTGCTCAGGCCAGGAGAAGGGACTGAATTAAGAAGCGGACACCACATGACAGGATCCAGGATCCAGTCAGATTGTGCTCTGGCATCACCCCATGGCAGGAACCAGTCAGATCATGCCTCCAAGCATCACCTCATTGCAAGATCCACTCAAATCACACCTCATTACCCTATGCTCATAAATCCTGACCCTAGTGCACAGCTTGAGGCACTGCTTTGGGAGCTATCTCTGGTGTTTTCCTTACTTATTACGAGTAATAAAATCTTTATGCTAAATCTTCCTTATTTGTGGTCATTGCATTGCCACCGGCCAAGTGACAAAACCCACTTGTTGTGTAGGTCACAAAACTATGAGAAAAAACAAAAAAGTGCTTATCATTGACAAAGATTCTCTCCTTGGCCAAACTCTAGCCAGGTTCCTTGGAGTGATTTTGAGTAGACCTTGACTTTGGCTTATAAAAACTATAGATTCTCAACATAAATGATTTAGACTTAAATGAACACTGATGTACTTTCTAGCAACTCAAGAATATATCCCTTAGGTGATCCTGGACTCCCTTAAGCAACCTACCTGAGGAACCTCAATGCTACCAAGTGAATTTACTGTTTTTTCCAGCTAACACCTGACCATAGGCCCCTGACTGTACTTAGAGTATTTACTAAACAGTTCTTACAACTGTGAATTCTTCGTCTGTCCCTTTGGGAGGTGTATGTGTCTCCTACAACTAGGAGTGGTTTTCACAATGATAGAAAAGCCATTCCTTTAAAAATGTAATCATCAGGAAGGAGATAGCCACTGCCTCCCAGTCTGTTTGGGAAGATAGAGTTTAACTTTGACACTGCCAGCTGGTACATTCAGCTGGCCTTATCAGCACTTACACTCACAAACCCTTTGTAATTTTTCCACTCCTTGCTTCTCCACTTGCCCACTCCCTATTCCCTCATCTCCATGTAAAACACCCAGTCACCTCTGGACAAATTAAAGTTGAGTTCAGTTCATATAGGATCCTCTTCCCTATTGCAAAAGTTATCACAGATTAAAATGGGCTTACCATTTTAACTAGTGTCTGCCTTTGTTTGTATTTCTTTTTTTTTTTTTTTGAGAAGGAGTCTGGCTCTGTAGCCCAGGCTGGAGTGCAGTGGCACAATCTTGGCTCACTGCAAGCTCCACCTCCCGGGTTCACGCCATTCTCCTGCCTCAGCCTCTCCGAGTAGCTGGGACTATAGGCGCCTGCCACCACGCCCGGCTGATTTTTTTGTATTTTTAGTAGAAACGGGGTTTCACCTTGTTACCCAGGATGGTCTTGATCTCCTGACCTCGTAATCCGCCCACCTCGGCCTCCCAAAGTGCTGGGATTACAAGAGTGAGCCACCGCGCCCGGCCTTTGTTTGTATTTCACACCATAACAATGGAGTGAGGGAGAGGGTAGAAAATAGTGATGGGAAGGCACAGAGGGAGCTTCTGGGTGCTGTCAACAAAGAGAGTCAAACTCTGTAAAACAGTTGAAAATATTTATTTTAGCCAAATATGAGTGACCCATGGCTCATGACACAACCCTCAGGAGCTCCTAAGAACATGTGCCCCCTATGTGTTCAGGCAACAACTTGGTTTTATACTTTTTAGGGAGACATAAGGCATCAATCAAGACATGTATGATGGACATTGGTTGGGTCTGGAAAGGTGGGACAACTGGAAGTGGGGACTTCCAAGTCATAGGTGGATGTGAAGATTTTCTGATTGGCAATTGGTTGAAAGAGATATTACCAACAGAAAGGAATGTCTGGGTTCCTGTGATAAGGGGTTGTGGAGACCAAGGTTTTATCACGCAGATGAAACCTCCAGGTAGCTGGCTTCAGAGAGAATAGATTGTAAATAGTTCTTATCAGACTTAAAGAGTCTGTTCTAACAGTAATTCCAAAAGAGAGAAGAGTATAATGAGGTATGTCCAGCTCCCCCTTCCTATCATGGTGTGAACTAGTTCTTCAAGCTAACTTTGGAATGCCCTTGGCTGGAAGGAGGGTTCGTTTCAGATGGTTGGGAGACTTAGAATTTTATTTTTGGTTTACAGTGCTGATGCTCTATTTCTCAACCTGAGTGTTGGTTACTCAAGTGACCGCTTTGTGCTAAGCCTTTGATGTGTCCATTTCTTGATTTGTCAACACTTCTGTAGGTGTGTGGTTGTACATAATGTTTAAAAAATGTTTTAAGAAGAGATAACTGGTAATCCCAGCACTTTGGGAGGCCAAGGCAGGTGGATCACAAGGTCAAGAGATCGAGACCATCCTGGCCAACATGATGAAACCCCATCTCTACTGAAAAAAAAAAAAAAGTACAAAAATTAGCTGGGCATGGTGGTACATGCCTGTAGTTCCAGCTACTCAGGAGGCTGAGGCAGGAGAATGGCATGAACCAGGGAGGCAGAGCTTGCGGTGAGCCAAGATCATGCCACTGCACTCCAGCCTGGGCAACAGAGTGAGACTCCGACTCAAAAAAACAAAACAAAACAAAGCAAAAAAACCAACTCTGATCCCCGGATGCTTGGGGAGACTGATTTGAGTAATAATAAAACTCCGGTCTCCCACACAGCTGGCTCTGCATGAATTACTCTTTTGCCATTGCAATTCCCCTGTCTTGATAAATCAGCTCTGTCTAGGCAGCCCGTAAGATGAACCCAGTGGGCGGTTACAGAACGCAAGGGATGCTGGCCAACTTCTTTGTTAGAGCGAGCTCTGAATAAATCGCCTTTGCCTGTTCTTATTTGGGTAGTCTCCATTTGTTTCCACAAGTGACGACAATGGCATGACATCTGAAAGGGGAGTGGTTCTATATGGAAGGGGCATAGTCACCATCTGCATCACTGAAATACATTTCTGAGTCACTAACTATACTAATGATGCTTTCACCTCTGTGGACACATGATCTCAGTCATTATCTAACCACTTCCACCAGTCTGCCTCAAGTTTAAGGAATATTGTAAAATTGAATCCATGGTAAGGATTCTTGCGTACTACAGCAAATGCTTCGTTCTTCTTTATCTATCCTCCTTTACCCGGATTCACTGACATTTCTCTTTCATAATTCATTCTCTGGCTGGTCCCTCTTTATATCCTCTCTGCATTCCAACCCTTTCCAAGCTTCTAGCCAATGTTCATTTTCCCTCTTTTACTTCCAAGGCCAGTCTTAGTCCCCAGCCCCAAACAAGGAATTAACTTTGGAAGAAGCTTCCAAAAACAGGCTTGGAATTTCCGTCTGGGATATAGTATGTCTTAGGGCCATTCCAGGGGAGGTCTATTCGTGATCGGTTCTGCAAAGATGAAGAAAGACCTATTTGACTTTGAAAAGCCTTGTTCCAACTGTGAGATTCTGTAGTCTCCTGATTAGACAGAATGAAGGATGGAGTCCTGGCATTTACCCATTAAAGCAATGACGAGTAGGTCTAATTTGTGGTATCTCTAACTGATAGTTTGCATTTTAAGGTTAAGATATTTTATTGCTTCCAGATGGTCAGCTAACTTCCAGCCAGAAGAGCATTACTGCAGAGTTTAAGAATAGCTATGATGCAGAGAGAGATTTCAATTATCATGTAAAGAATCTAATTAAAAAGACATACAGTAGTCGGCTTTTCACACGCTCAAGCCTATGAAAATCAGTAGTTTAAAAAATTACCTTAAGGAGGAAATTGGAAAATTATTCAGTTTGGAGCAGAGACACTTGAAAAATTTCTCAAATTGGTGAACTAGAATTAGGTTAACTGCCTGTCTCTAGGTACCTTGATTTTCATGTTGTTCCTTCTATCCTGTTATATGGCACAGACTTGTGAAGTTTCCTTAAGTCCTTTTACTTGTTAGTTTATTTCTGGAAGGAATAAGGAAGATTCTCTTCAATCAATCAGTCAATCAATCAATCAATCAAGCAAGCAAGCAAGTTTTCAGTTTCTTGGGCTCTGAACTAACTCTGGGTTCAGATCCTGATACTTCCATTTATTGCATGATGTTGGGCAAAGTACATACTCCCTATAAGCCTCATTTTCCTGATCTATAAAATGATAAGGTTTCTGGAGATTTCATAAGGCAATCAATGAAAGTTAGCTCTTGCTATCTGCAGAGTTTTAGAACATGCACCCATTCACAGGTGAGGGTGAGGATTCTATGGAGGACAGATGACTACTGGGGAAGATTCCACGGAGAGATACTCCACATGTGCCCTGTCTTCTCTGTAACATCCTCTTCCTGATGCCTGAGCTGTGCAGCATAGGAATATTTTGCAAGAAGAGCAGTGATATTAGCAGGAGTTGTGGGACATAGAGTCCTGCTGGAGGCCAACTGGGATCTTTGGAGTTAATGACTTAGAACCAGGAAGCTGTTGATGTGTGATACAGCGACCTTGAATAGAAAATGCTTTTCCACTTCCCTCCCTCCCTTCCCTCCCTCTATCCTTCCCTCTTTTCTTCCTTCCTTTCTTCTTTCCCTCCCTCCCTCCCCTCTTTTTCCTTCCTTTCTTCCTTCTTTCCTTCCTTCTTGCCTTCCTGCCTTCCTGCCTTCCTGCCTTTCTGCCTTTCTGCCATGTTCAGAAGTCAGACTTAAAAGAATGGGGAAAAGGTTTCTAGGCCATACCTCTTTTTTCCAAGAAAAAAAAAAAAGCACAGAACACTAACTAAATGCAGCAGATGTCAGCCGCATCCAGAAGTCCAGGCCAGTTCACCTAACTCTTGTGGACACTGAGGTTCTGAAAACTGGTATAACTAGTTCTGATAACTAAGATAGGCCAAGTCACTCCCTGCTGACAGTTACACAGAGGAGTGGGACTTATGCCCAGAATGTATACAGAGCTCTAATGACTCAATAAGATAATAAATGATTTATTGAAAAATAGGAAAAGGATTTGAATAAATACTTCACAAAAGATCTATGAATGACCTACAGGCACATGAGAAGGTGCTTTCCATAATTCATCATCAGGGAAAATGCAAACTAGAACCACAATGAGAAACAATTTCCTACTCACTAAAATGGCTAAAATGAAAAAGACTGATTTTACTAAGTACTGGTGAAGAGGTAGAAGAGCTGAATTTCCAATGTGTTGCTGATGGGAACACAGCAACTCTGGAAACTAGTTTAGGAGTTTCTTATGAAGTTAAATATAAAGGTACCATATGTTCTAGCAATTCTACTCCTAAGTATTTATTTACTTAAGAGAAATAAGGCGGGGCACAGTGGATTATGCCTGCAATCTCAGTACTTTGGAAGACCGAGGTGGGAGGATTGCTTGAGCCCAGGAGTTCCAGATCAGCCTGGGTAACAGTGAGACCCAGTATCTATTTAAAAGAAAAAAAAAAGAGAAATAAAAACATACATCCATACAAAGGCTTATGTAGGAGTGTTCACAGCAGTTTTATTTCTACTAGCAAAAACTGGAAACAATCTAATGTCCATCAACATGTGAATAGATAATAAAATTGGAATATCTCCATAACATCCATAACATGGAATATTATTACTCAACATCAAAAAAGTATGGATTATTGGCTGGGTGTGGTGGCTCATGTCTGTAATCTCAGCCTTTTTGGGAGGCTGAGGAGGGCAGATCACTTGAGGTCAGGAGTTCAAGACCAGCCTGGCCAACATGATGGAATCCCTGTCTCTACTAAAAACACAAAACTTAGCTGGGTGTGGTGGCATGTGCCTGTAATCCCAGCTACTCGGGAGGCTGAGTCAGGAGATTCACTTGAACCCAGGAGGCAGAAATTGCAGTGAGCCAAGATGGTGCCACTTCACCCCAGCCTGGGCAACAGAGCAAGACTCTGTCTCTAAAGAAAAGAAAAAAAAATGTGTGAACTATTAGGAGATGTTACAATATGAATGAATCTCAAAATATTTTTTATTCTGAATGAAAGAAGTCAGCCAAGAAAAAGTATCTATTGTATAAATGCATTTATACGGAAAGTAAATTAATGCTTTTCTGGGACTGGAATTGGGAAAGATTGACTGCAGAGGGGCATGAGGGAATTTTAGGGGGTGATGAAAAGATTCTCTGTCTTGAAAGTGGAGGTCATACCTTGGTTGTTACATGAATGAATGTATTTGTGAAAACCCACTGAAATGTACACTTAGTGCATTTTATTCTGTGTAAATTATACTTAGATAAAATTGATTAAAAAAAAAAAACAGAGAAGGCTAACTCTAAAGCCAAACCAAGCTGGGTGCAGTGGCTCATGCTTATGATCCCAGTGCTTCAGGAGGATTGCTTGAGGCTAGGAGTTCAAGACCAGTCTAGGCAATACAGCAGGATCCCATCTCTACAAAACAAAACAAAAAATCAAAAACACTTTTCCAGGTATGGTGGCATGTGCCTGTGGTCTCCTAATCGAGAGACTGAAGTGGGGGAATTGCTTGAACCCAGGAGTTCAAGGCTGCAAACAGCTATGATAATGTCACTGCACTCCAGCCTGGATGACAGAGCAGGCTCTGTCTCTAAAAAAACAAATTTAAAATCCAAACCAAAAACACAACCACAGTTATCTTTTTTTTTTTTTTTTTTTTGAGACGGTGTCTCGCTCTTTCGTCCAGGCCGGGCTGCAGTGGCACTATCTCGGCTCACTGCAAGCTCCGCCTCCCGGGTTCACGCCATTCTCCTGCCTCAGCCTCCCGAGTAGCTGGGACTACAGGCGCCCTCCACTGCGCCTGGCTAATTTTTTGTATTTTTAGTAGAGATGGGGTTTCACCGTGTTAGCCAGGATGGTCTCGATCTCCTGACCTCGTGATCTGCCCGCCTTGGCCTCCCAAAGTGCTGGGATTACAGGCGTGAGCTAACGCGCCCGGCCAACCACAGTTATCTTAAAGACTTCTGAATGGGCTGGAGAATTACTATGGACCTGTAACCAAAACTCATAGCAGGAAGGAAACTCAACTGAGCCAAATCAGAAATTTTCATGGTTTCTTCAGGAAGAATTTCTTTCTTTTTTTCTCTTTTTCTCCGGAGGAATTTCCCATCTATAGTGGTTTACAGACAGCTGTGTTTCTCCAACCACATTTGTGGTCTGGCTGGTGAAGACTGAAGGACAGATCGTGGTTACATGGTTCTATATAAAATGACATTGATCACGTTGAGAATAAAACTAAGTTACTTGTAAGTGGCAGATGATAATGGAAAATTAGGGGTTTCTGGACTCAGAAAATGCCAGTGAATATAGTTTCGTAGGTCTATACTGAGACAGAAATGTTCTAAGATTGGTGATGATATTATACGTGTGAAGGCACAGGGCAGATGTTTTGCTGTTGGCTTCATGGATCCCCATAAAGAAAATCTTGCTGTGAATTCTCTGCTGTATAGAGCACATGTGGGTTTTCTCCTCCTATGAGATTCAAATATCACCTTTTTTTTTATATAGAAATAAAAGTCTGTACATGCAATGGCAGACACAAACCAAATTCCAGTGGAAATACTCTGTATTTCAGGCTGAAGAACACAAAACAAGGACCATGGTGGTCAGCCTTGTGACCCATCTAGTCCAGAGACCAGTCTTTTATTTCTTCAGTTCATGAATTCATTGGCTTATTCAGCCAACCTTCATGGTGAAGCTACTATGTGCTCAGTGTTGCAGATACAGAATGTGGCTTCTTTCTTTTTTTCTTTTTTTTTTTCCTTGAGACACAGTTTCACTTTGTCCCCCAAGCTGGAGTGCAGTGGTACGTTCTCAGCTCACTGCAACCTCCACCTCCTGGCTTCAAGGACCTCTCGTGCCTCAGCTTCCCAAGTAGCTGGGGTTCAGGCAGGAGCCAACATGCCTGGCTAATTTTTGTATTTTTAGTAGAGACAGGGTTTCGCCTTATTGGCTAGGCTGGTCTCGAACCCCTGAACTCAAGTGATCTGCCCACCTTGGCCTCCCAAAGTGCTGGGATTACAGGCGTGGGCCACAGTGCCTGGTCCAGAATGTGGCTTCTGACTTTTAAGTCTCTCACAGCCCACTGGGTAACACAAATATAAACAAATAATTACAATGTAATATGACAATCTAGGTGAGCATCCATGTTTTAAGAATGCAGACAGGAAGCAATTTCCACAATCAAGGGAATTAGGAGAGATTTTGCGTGCACACATGCATGCACACACACACGCACACACGCACGCACGTATGCACGCACACAGAGATGCCCAAGTCCAGTTTGGTGAGAAATCATTGGCCTTCAACATTTTCTCAAACAATCCATGATGTTTGCTGTTGGCTTCATGATCCATGATGAATATCATCCATGGATTTCTTTAAACCAACATAAGGCTGAAAATAACAAACAAAAGAAATAAGTAAAAGAGAAAAGTTGCTTTGTATGTTTCTTCTAGTTCTGTGATAAAAAGGATGGATCAATATATTTCCTTTATCCTACTAATACAAAAACCATCTTCTGGATATGAAAAAAGAAAATAACATGTTGGTATAATTTTTTTATTCATCTAATTTTTTTTTTTTTTCAGTCAGAGTCTCACTCTGTTGCCCAGGCTGGAGTGCAGTGGCTCAATCTTGGCTCACGGCAATCTCCGCCTCCTGGGTTCAAGTGATTCTCCTGCCTCAGTCTCCTGAGTAGCTGGGATTATAGGCACCCATCACCATGACCGGCTAATTTTTGTATTTTTAGTAGAGATGGGGTTTTGCCATCTTGGCCAGACTGGTCCTGAACTCCTGACCTCAGGTGATCTGCCCACCTCCGCCTCCCAAAGTGCTGGGATTACAGGCATGAGCCACTGCACCTGGCCCATCTAATTTATTTATTTATTTATTTATTTAGAGACGGAGTCTTGCTCTGTCGCCCAGGCTGGAGTGCAGTGGCGCAATCTCGGCTCGCTGCAAGCTCCGCCTCCTGGGTTCACGCCATTCTCCTGCCTCAGCCTCTCCGAGTAGCTGGAACTACAGGCGCCCGCCACCACGCCGGGCTAATTTTTTTGTATTTTTAGTAGAGACGGGGTTTCACCGTGGTCTCGATCTCCTGACCTCATGATCCACCCGCCTCGGCCTCCCAAAGTGCTGGGATTACAAGCGTGAGCCACGGCGCCCGGCCCCATCTAGTTTATTAATGTGTATGGATGTATTTATTGGTTGCTATTATGCAATTATGCAGATACATTTCCCCCCAGATCTGCAAGATACTTGGATTTGGTTACCTAATTCTTGATTTCCATTCTTTGTCCTGACTTTTTTTCCTTTGAGATACCTTCAACCTACTTGTCCTCCTAGGCAAAAAAGATCAATAAGAAAAAAATGTCATTTGCGAATTTTGTAATGACATTCTGAAAATGCAGTTTAATAATACAGCACTCTGGCTGATTGTGTAATGAGAAGGAGAGGAAAGCCTTTATTTCTTGCTCCTTGATTTGAATCCAAACCAGGTTGGTGTCCAATCCTCTGAGAAACCTGTGGTGTCAGCCTCTACTCCCTGCTTTCTCCAAGGGATCTCTGTCCTCTCAGTTGTGGGTGTTTTATGTCTACCCACTTCAAGCCATACCCAGTCTCAACCCCATTCCCTGGTCTGGGAGTCAGCTTGGCCTTAGTCAGTGGGAGGCTTGGACTCAGGGAGATAGGATATACAGTGTTTACAGGCTCAGCACCTGCTGGGCCAGGCTGCTGATCCAGCTCTGACCACAGGGCCCAAGCTCAAGGCTGCCCTTGCACCCTCGTTCTCTCTCTGGTTCCCTGTATCCAGGCCCATTCCTCAATCCTCTGCTTGGTAGCCATTAGTTAGGTGCCAGCTATTTCATTGTCAATGTCCTCTCCCGGGTCCCTGTACCCCCAACCTATGGCTTCATCTGTGGCCTGATGACAGAGCAAACTGTTATGGATAAGATCCCTGTGTATCTCCTACCCTCAGGTGATCTGGCACTCAGTTTCCTGTTGCTGGGCCTCTCACCTATTGTTGCTCCTTGAATGTCACCTTTCACCTGCCCACCTGGGCTGTTTCCATCACCTCCTATTGGTTTTGCCTCCATCCCCAGTGCCTGCTGTCCTGCCCTCCTACCTCCCACAGTGCCCTGTGGACACCATCCCCTAAACGACACCCAGTCGCACCTACACCTAGCAGCCCACCTTCAGTCTATCTCATCTTCCTGTGGTTGGATCTCCCATATATAGTGAAGATAAAAAATTGTCATTTGCAAGACTTTCTTCATTTGCTCTAGGGCAGTATTTGCTAAAGTGTGGTGTTCATACCTCTGATGCCATCAGGGACGTCTATGGATGGGCATGTTTTGTAAAAAAGTTAATCACTTAATGTACATTATGAGCAAATATAGCTTGCTTTCTCCCTCCCTCCCTCTCTCTCTCTCTCTTTCCTTCCTTCCTTCTTTCCTTCTTTCTCTTTTCTTTTTCTTTCTTTCTTTCTTTCTTTCTTTCTTTCTTTCCTTCCTTCTTTCCTTCCTTCCTTCCTTCTTTCCTTCCTTCCTTCCTTCTTCCCTTCCTTCCTTCTTTTTCTTTTCTCTTTCTCTCTCCCTTCCCTTCCCTTCCTTCCTTCCTCCCTTCCTTTCTCTTTTTCTCTCTTTCTCTCTTTCTTTTTTTTTTTGACAGAATCTTGCTCTGTCACCAGGCTGGAGTGCAGTGGCATGATCTTGGCTCACTGCAACCTCCACCTCCCGGGTTCAAGCAATTCTCCTACCTCAGCCTCCCGAGTAGCTGGGATCACAGGCATGTGCCGCCACTGTCAGCTAATTTTTGTATTTTTAGTAGAGACGGGGTTTCACCATGTTGGCCAGGATGGTCTCAATCTCCTGACCTCATGATCTGCCCACCTCGGCCTCCCAAAGTGCTAGGATTACAGGCATGAGCCACCACAGCCAGCCAAAATATAGCTTTCAAAACAAACCAGCGAAAACGGCATCAGCCCACTCTGGTTCAGAACTCAAACTCAGACTTCCTGGTTCAAAGCCTGGTTCTTCCACCTATCAGCTATGAGAGGTCAGCAAGCAACTAAACGTCTCCATGCCTCAATTCCCTAATTTGTTAAATGGGCATGATAATAATGGTACCTGCCTTACAGAATTCTTGGGAGGACAAAAATAAGTTCATGCATGTGAAGCCTTCAATAAGTTAAAACAAAGCATGAGGCATAGTAAGCATCTAATGAAATCTGCTTTATTACTTTGTGAATATATAGCTAATTGAAAAGAGGAGTGAGTTTTCTTAAATTAAAAAAATGGGGCTGGGCATGATGGCTCATGCCTGTAATCCCAGCACTTTGGGAGGCCAAGGCAAGGAGTTTGAGACCAGCCTGGTCAACATAGTGAGACCTCATCTGTAAAAAAAAAAGAAAGCAGATGATAGTACAGTTGATACTTAAACATTAAGAGATTGATAAATATACCCATTAGGGAAGGCTAAGCTGATGTAACAAACAGATTGCTCAAATTCAATAGCTTAATATATAAGAAGTTTATTTTCTTAACGGTATAGGATAAGTATTTCTGGTTAGCAAGTGGTTTTCCTTCATGCGGTATCTCAGGGCCCCAGGATCCCTTTGTCTTGTCATCATCATCTGCATGCTCAAGGCTGGGTTTCAACTTTCAGATTCTAGTACACAGAAAAGGGGAAAAGAAGAACTTGAAAGAGGCCTACAGATATCTGAAAGCTTCTAACCCAGATAGCTCACATTTGACTATAACTTAGTTATGCGTTCACTCCTAACAGCAAGAGAGACTGGGAAAAGAAGTCTAGCATGTCCCAGGTTTGGATGCACATGTAGCTGACTCAATGTAAATGAATGAAGTTTGGGAAATACTGGTTTCAAAGTGTGTGGCAGGATTCTTCTTAGGGCCAGGGCCAAGGAACAAGATAGCAGGAAAGGCTTCCCCATGACAGGCAAGGGCCAGTGAATTTTAGGCCCACTGATACTTAATACTGAGTTTTACTTTTCCCCATTCTCCATTGTAATTCCCGTGATACACTCTGCTCTTACATAAAATCTGTTAACATACAACTTGCTTGGAGGTGCGTGGGGCAGGAATAATGGAATTTGACGGAATAATCCCCACCGCAAAGATGTCATTACTGTAATACCCAAGAACCTATGAATATACAGTGTTAGCTTATGTGGCAAAAGGGACTTTGCAGATGTGATTAAAACTAAAGACCATGAGATGGGAGATTATCCTAGATTATCCAGGTGGACCCAATCTAATCACACGAGCCTTCAGCAGCGGAGAATCTTTTCTGGTTGTGATCAGAGAACCGGAGACATGGCAATGTGAGAAAATTACAGCCTGACATCGTTTGCTTTGAAGACAGAGAAAGGGGTCATGAGCCAAGCCAAGTGGAAAGCTTCTAGAAGCCAGAAAAGGGAAGAAAAGATTGTTCCCTGGAACGTCCCAGAAAGGAGTACAATTCTGACAACACCTTGATCCTAGCCCAATGCCATCTGTGTTGGATTTCTGACCTCCAAAACTGTCAGATAACAAATTTATGTGGTTTTAAGCCACTGAGTTGGTGGTAATTTTTCACAGGAACTACAGAAAACCAATATAGGAACCTATGTCCCTGGTTGAGAAGAAATGTTAGTGAGGACTGGGCTTGGTGGCTCACGCCTATAATCCCAGTGCTTTGGAAGGCCCAGTCTGGAGAATTACTGGAGGACAGGAGTTTCAGCCCAGCCTGGGCAACACAGCAAGAACCCATCTCTACAAAATAAATAAATAAATAAACAAATAAATAAATAATTAGCTGGGCATGGTGGCACATGCCTGTAGTCCCAGCCACTCCAGAGGCTGAGGCAGGAGGATTGCTTGAGTCCAGTGGGTCAAGGCTGCATAAGCTATGATCATTCCACTGCATTCTAGCCTGGGTGACAGAAGGAGACCCTGTCTCAAAAGAAATGTTAATGAAGGGAGATGAAATGAAGACATGGACAAATGTTGACCAGGCAACCAAAAGTTCTATGGAGCCCAGCGTGGCAACCAGAGTTAGGTGGCTTCCAATCTAGATGAGCTAGATGAGCAACTCAGAGAATCTCTCCCTTGGAAGTACTTGGAGAGGGCATTGGACTTCCTGTAGCTGCTGAGATGGAGGATATTAAAGAGAAGAGTAGCCCATGAGCCTGGGGAACTTGAGGATGATCCATGTACGTGTTCTTGGCCATGAATTAAGTTAAAGATGGCCAAGGTAAAATCCCACAAACTTCTATTCATCCCAGAAATTTCACCTGTGCCATGAGAATTCCAGTAATCTTGCTCATTTCCAAAGCACTTGCAGAATGCTATGGGCTATTCCAAGTGAGCTGTCAAAATTATGCTTCCTTGGGTGTTTTCTCCAAACAAGTTGTCCCATTCAGCAAAAATAACTCAAGAAGCTGTAGTTTCAGAGACTACCTCCAGAGGCTTTGTGAAACCACCCAGAGTAGCTGGCCTTGAGGCCAAGTCACCACCCATTACAGAGAGGTAGTTCTCCCCTATCAACTAGCAAATATAGAATGAGAAAGGCATTGAGGGTAAACAAATATGCATTTATTACAACTTTGGTGTGCAGGTGATTGGATATCTGGTTGTGACAAAGGAAGTGAAATGGAGCAGAGATCTCCCTTTTTAGGGCCCTGCACTGTCCCCCTAGAAACCTGGACTCCACCCAGAAACCTTTTCAGAAATCTGGACCCGACCTGGACCCCACCAAATGAATCCACTGACAAGCAGACTTCAGGTAAGAGGAAACTCAAGACTGAACTCTAACCACCATTCTTTTTTCGAAATTTCTTCCTGAGGGGCCTGAAGAAGGTCATGTCCATGAGCCAGAGCTAACGTTTTTTTCTGCTGACCCCAAATTTTTAGACAAAACTTGCCTTCTGAATCAATCACAAATCAGAAAGTCTTTGAATCTGCCTATAACCTGTAAGCCCTCACTTCAAGATATTCCACTCTTTTACGTCAAAACCAATGTGTAAGCTCCACATACTGATGTATGATTTTGTCGTAGCTTCTGCTTTCCTGAAATTTACCCGGCCTTTATTTTATTTTATTTTATTTTATTTTATTTTATTTTAGGAAACGGAGTTTCGCTCTTGTTGCCCAGGCTGGAGTGCAATGGTGCGATCTTGGCTCACTGCAACCTCCAACTCCTGGGTTTAAGTGATTCTCCTGCCTCAGCCTCCAGAATAGCTGGGACTACAGGCACCCACCACCATGCCCGACTAATTTTTTTTTTTTTTTTTTTTTTTTTTAGTAGAGATGGGGTTTCACCATGTTGTCCAGGCTGGTCTCAAACTCCTGACCTCAAGTGATCCACCGACCTCGGCCTCCCGAAGTGCTGGGATTACAGGAGTGAGCCACCATGCCCAGCCAATCCATGCCTTTAAAAACCCTTACCTGTGAGCCATCAGGGAGGTCTGGTCTTAAACATGAGCTGCCCTGATTCTCCCTGCTTGATGCTGTGCAAATAAATGACTTCCCTTCCACCACTGCAAAAACCTCCGTTGGAAGTCTGGACCTTACTGCATTGAGTGAGCAGACTCCTAATTAGGTTTTATAACAGAAGCTGTATCTAGAACACCCACAACCAGAGTTCTAGACCTTCAAAAAGAGGATGGAATCAGTGGCTAAACAAATAAATGCCTCCAGCTTATGACCCTGAACATCCACATTTATTCTTGTCAACTGAGAGCAGGACTTGCCAGGCAGGACCAGAATTGCATGGGGACTGAGTGCAGTCGGGGGTGTGGGTGAGCATGGAGGGCCCTCTATAGCTGTTCCCCTTGTGAGTGATGTTCCTTTGAGGTTTGAACCCTGGTCATCCCCTGTCGTTCCCAGATGCCCCACTCAGGCCCGAATCCTGCTGAGCAGGGTCAGCCCAACACTGCATCTGTGTGGCCTGTGACAGTGACAGCTCAGTCTCTCGGCCTCTCCACACACTCACCCCAAAGCAAGCACTGATCCTATTAAGGGTTTATTCATAGCAACAACAGGAAATGGAGAGTCAGTGAAAAGTCACCTCCTGTGTTCCTCCTTTTTCCTTTTTCCACTTAGAATCCTTAAAGACAGGCAGTCTTCTGGTTCTACAAACCTTTAATACATTTAGAAAAGATGCATAGGTTGAGTAAAGTAGAGGTTTGCCCCTGAGAAAGACTGGAGCGAGACTCATCTACATTTCAGAAGATCTTTACTTTTCTTTTCTTTTTTTGAGATCGAGCCTTGGTCTGTTGCCTAGGCTGGAGTGCAGTGGCACAGTCTAGGCTCACTGCAACCTCCACCTCCTGGGTTCAAGCAATTCTCCTGTCTCAGCCTCCTGAGTAGCTGAGACTACAGGTGCCCACCACCACACCCAGCTAATTTTTGTATTTTTAGTAGAGACAGGGTTTCACCATGTTGTCCAGGCTGGTCTCAAACTCCTGGACTCCACCCGCCTCGGCTTCCCAAGATGCTGGGATTACAGGTGTGACCACCGCGTCTGGCCTCAGAAGACCTTTTGTAGGCCTAGGCATTGCCAGGTGGGTGGGCCTTGGGAGGAGTGTCTGGGATGCTGAATTAAGATAGAGATGGGGACTGGGAGCAGAAAGGAGGGAAAGGGTGCTCCCCAAGGCAGCTGGTTGGACTAGATCCCCTGAAGTTCGATGACTGGACAACAGGACAGGCACAGAAGAGCCCATCCTTCAGGGTAGGCCTCATTGTTTCTCCTAGATACAATTTATTTATTATTTATTTATTTATTTATTTTGAGACAGAGTCTCGCTCTGTCACCCAAGCTGGAGTGCAGTGGCACAATTTCGGCTCACTGCAAGCTCTGCCTCCCGGGTTCACGCCATTCTCCTGCCTCAGGCTCCCGAGTTGCTGGGACTACAGGCGCCCACCACCACGCCCAGCTAATTTTTTGTATTTTTAGTAGAGGCGGGGTTTCACCTTGTTAGCCAGGATGGTCTCGATCTCCTGACCTTGTGATCCGCCCACCTCGGCCTCCCAAAGTGCTGGGATTACAGGCATGAGCCACTGCGCCCAGCCCTGGCTACAGTTTAATAACTTTAACATTATGATTGTCTTTCCTAGTAGACAATAAGCCCCATGGGGGCAGGAAACATATACTCACCCTGCCCTGCACAGAACAGCACATTGTAAGCCCTCATTAAGGGTTCAGTGGATGAATAGGCACTTCGTAGATTTTAGATACATTGTAGATGATTTCTAGACAAACAGTTGCACCTGTTAGGAGCTCTTTGATAGGGCTCTGCAGAGGAGTGGGATTTTAAACTGGGCCTTAAGAGGGTCTGGTTAAAGGGAACCCGACAGTAGAAAGGATGTATTTTAATGAAAATACAACCCCAGGGCTGCTATGCAACTTGGCTAGTAGGCTTCAACCGCTTTCTCATGGTGGATCTTATCAGGAAAAGACGTGAAACATGCATACCTGTTACATGTATATTTATTTAAAAATTATTTATGTGCATGACTGCTTGTATTAGTTGCATATACTAGAAGACAGAACCTCCAATATTTTCTTCCTGTATCCAGTGGGTTGTCTTATATCCACATTTTTTTTTTTTTTTTTTTGAGACAGTCTTGCTCTGTCGCCCAGGAGTGCAGTGGTGCAATCTCGGCTCACTGCAACCTCTGCCTCCCTGAGTTCAAGTGATTCTCTTGCTTAGCATCCTGAGTAGCTGAGACTACAGGTGCGTACCACCACATCCTGCTCATTTTTTGTATGTTTTCAGTAGAGATGTGGTTCACCATGTTGGCCAGAGTGGTCTCAAACTCCTGACCTCAAGAGATCCGCCCGCCTCGGCCTCCCAAAGTGCTGGGATTACAGGCATGAGCCACTGTGCCCGGCCTTGTACCTACACTTTGCAAGCCACTTGTGCTGGCTGATGACATCTTGGTCAGAGAAAGTGACCTGGGGTACAGAAGGTATGGCCTAAGTCTCAAAGACAGGTGGATTCTGATGCTTGTTTTCACCAATTACTGGCCTTTCTCAGTTGCGGTAATTTTTTTTTCTTTTTTAGAGTGAGCGTCTCACTCTGTTGCCCAGGCTGGAGTGCAGTGGTGCAATCATAGTTCACTACAGCCTTAAACTCTTGGTCTCAAGCGATCATTCTGCCTCAGCCTCTAAGCAGCTGAGATTACAGGAGTGTGCCACTATGCCCGGCTAAATTTTTTATTTTTATTTTTGCAGAGATGGGGTCTTGCTGTGTTGCTCAGTCTAGTCTTTTTTGTTTATTTTTTCTTTTTTTTCTTTTTTCTTTTTTTTGTGACAGAGTCTTGCTCTGTCGCCCAGGCTGGAGTGCAGTGGCGCAATCTCGGCTCACTGCAAGCTCCGCCTCCCGGGTTCACGCCATTCTCCTGCCTCAGCCTCTGAGTAGCTGGGACTACAGGCGCCCGCCACCACGCCCAGCTAATTTTTTTGTATCTTTAGTAGAGACGGGGTTTCACCGTGGTCTCGATCTCCTGACCTCGTGATCCGCCCGCCTTGGCCTCCCAAAGTGCTGGGATTACAAGCGCGAGCCACCGCTCCCGGCCTTTATTTTTTCTTTTTTTTTTTTGAGACGGAGTCTTGCTCTGTCACCCAGGCTGGAGTGCAGTGGCGCAATCTCGGCTCACTGCAAGCTCCACCTCCCGGGTTCACGCCATTCTCCTGCCTCAGCCTCTCCGAGTAGCTGGGACTACAGGCGCCCGCCACCACGCCCAGCTAATTTTTTTGTATTTTTAGTAGAGACGGGGTTTCACCGTGGTCTCGATCTCCTGACCTCATGATCTGCCCGCCTCGGCCTCCCAAAGTGCTGGGATTACAAGCGTGAGCCACTGTGCCCGGCCTATTTTTTCTTTTTTTTTTTTGAGGCAGAGTCTTGCTCTGTCTCCCAGGCTGGAGTGCAGTGGCAAGATCTTGGCTCACCTCTGAATCCTGGGTTCAAGCAATTCTCCTGCCTCAGCCTCCCATGTAGCTGGGACTACAGGTGTGTGCCACCATGCCTGGCTAATTTTCTGTATTTTTAGTAGAGATGGGGTTTCACCATGTTAGCCAGGCTGGTCTCGAACCCCTGACCTCAAGTGATCCGCCCATGTTGGCCTCCCAAAGTGCTGGGATTACAGGCATGAGCCACTGCGTTCAGCCTCAGACTTGTCTTGAATTTCCTCCCTCAATAGATTCTCCCACCTCAGCTTCCCAAAGTGCTTAGACTGCAGGCATGAGCCACTATGCCTGGCCAATTGTAGTAACTTTAATAACAACATTAACTATTAGGTTGGTGCAACAGTAATTGTGGCTTTTGCCATTAAAAGTGATGACAAAAACCGCAATTACTGTTGCACCAACGTAATAATACTTACTGAGTGCAGAAAGGCTGAAATTCTAACAGACAATGGCTAGGCCACATGTGGCAATAGAACTCTGACCGGAAGACCGGGAATGGTGGCTCATGCTTGTATTCCCAGCACTTTGGGAGGCAGAGACGGTTGGATTGCTTGAGTCCAGGAGTTTGAGGCCAGCCTGGGCAACACAGGGAAACCCACCTCTACTAAAAATACAAAAATTAGCTGGGCACAGTGGTGTGCACCTGTGGTCCTAGCTACTTCGGAGGCTGAGGTGGGAGATCCCTTGAGCCTAGGAGGTTGAGGCTGCAGTCAGCCGAGATTGTGCTACTGCACTCCTGCCTGGGCAACAGAGTAAGACCCCGTCTCAAAAAAAAAAAAAAAAAAAAAAGAATTCTGACCCGAAATCTCTGCCGCAAGTGGCTCAACATGGCCAGGACATGGCTGCCAGCTTCTCAGATTTTTGCCCAATTTTCAATTTTGAACCAACCAAAGAAAGCGAAATATGTCCTCCTCACTGATCACATGGAAACCCTGCTTCTAAGTTAGCCCACCTCCTGCTTCCCCAGACCAGCAGCCTTCAATCAGGGTACACTTGTCCCTTTCACACCCCAGAAGCTTTTCTTTTCCTTTTCTTTCTTTTTTCTTTTTTTTTTTTCTTTTTTTTGAGATGGAATTTCATTCTGTCGCCCAGGCTGGACTGCAGTAGTGCAAACTTGGCCCACTGCAACCTCTGTCTCCCGGGTTCAAGTAATTCTTTTGCTTCAGCCTCTCTAGTAGCTGGGAGTTGTCCCACCATACCCAGCTAATTTTTGTATTTTTAGCAGAGACGAGAGTTCACCATGTTAGCCAGGCTGGTCTCCAACTCCTGACCTCAGGTGATCTGCCCACCTTGGCCTCTCAAAGTGCTGGGATTTCAGGCGTGAGTCACCTTGCTCAGCCCCTAGAAGCTTTTCTTTTCTTTCCTCTGCCTGCCTTTGAGTTTCTACCACATGCAAGGAATGATGGCTGACTCCCTTGCAATAGCAAGCTCAGAATAGACAGCCTTTGCTTGTCCTCACTTGGGTGGTCTTTGTTTATTTCCATGGTGCGTATTAGATGCCTAGCACTGAGCTAGGTAATTTACACATATTAGCTCATTTATGCTTGCAACTTCAAGAGGTAGTATTATGGATATTATTCCTGTTTGACAGCTGGAAAAATAAAAACAGGTAATGCCCAGAGCAGTGAGGTAACTTGCTCAAGGTGACACAGCAGATTCAATGGCGAGGCTAGGCTGATGCATGTACAATGCCTGACACACAATACCTAGGCACTGAGCACACTCAGCACAGCTTGGTCTCTCCCTGTATACTTATCTCCCTTGTAAGCTCCCCACCACTGCTACACTGTGAATTCTTGAAGGGGGGAGGTAGATTCATGTCTTTTTGTTTCCTCCTTTTAAAAATCTGCAGCTGGGTGCGGTGTCTCACTCCTGTAAGCCCAGCACTTCGGGAGGCTGAGGCGGGCAAATCACCTGAGGTCAGGACTTCAAGACCAGCCTGACCAACATGGAGAAACCCCGTCTCTACTAAAAAAATACAAAAATTAGCCTGGTGTGGTGGCATGTGCCTGTAATCTCAGCCACTCAGGATGGTGAGACAGGAGAATCGCTTGAACCTGGGAGGCGGAGGTTGTGGTGAGCCGAGATCATGCCATTGCACTCCAGCCTGGGCGACAAGAGCGAAACTCTATCTAAAAAACAAAACAAAACAAAACAAAAAACACTCTGCAGGTAGGAGGCCATAATCCTAAGAGGATTAACGCAGGAACAGAAAACCAATTACCACATGTTTTCACTTATAAGCAGGCGCTAGACATTGAGTATGTGTGGACATCAAGATGGGGGCAATGGACACTGGGGCTACTACAAGGGGGGTTGGGGGGACATGGGTTGAAAAACTACCAGTCGGGCACAGTGGCTCACTCTTGTAATCTCAGCACTTTGGGAGGCCGAGGCGGGCAGATCACCTGAGGTCAGAAGTTCGAGACCTGCCTGGCCAACATGGTGAAACCCCATCTCTATTAAAAATGCAAAAATTAGCCAGGCGTGGTGGCCCTGCCTGTAATCCCAGCTACTCGGGAAGCTGAGGAAGGAGAATCGCTGGAACCCAGGAGGTGAAGGTTGCAGTGAGCCCAGATTGTGCCACTGCACTCCAGCCTGGGCAACAGCAAGACTCTGTCTCAAAAAAAAAGGAAAGAAAACTACCTATTGGTTACTATGCTCATTAGTACCTGGGTGACAGAATCCGTACCCCAAACCTCAGCATCACACAATATACTCATGTAACAAACCTGCACGTATACCCTCTGTATCTAAAATGAAAGTTGAAATTACAACAACCAAAAGTCCAGTATCTTTTGCAATGCTCAGGGTTTTATTAGTGAAGGCTTTGCCTCGCCAGTTCTAGCAAGAGTAAATGAGTTGGCCAAACTTCTGTAGAGAGATGAGTCCCTGGTTTCCTTGGCGAAACTCCAAGTATTTTAACTCCTGTAATGGACTCAGATGAGATGCAATACATTTTTAACAGACAAACAAAGGGGACAGAGCCATGTCAAAGGCATATGTTATTTGAACCGTTGAGTGAAAAATGTATTTGAAATAAAAAATCCTTGCACAGAAATACCATTGGTCTCTTTCCTTTCAGTTTGCTCAACCAACCAACCAAACTCTTTTGATAAAGCTTTTGTAGTTAAACTGAGTTTTACAACTGGGAACAGTTTTGGGTGCCATCCAAGATAAATTTCTTCTTTTAAAGTCAAGAACAGATTTATTCTTTGGTGACCGAAATGGGACTGGAACCCAGACCTTATGGCGAGCAGAACACACAGGCACTGAAGTGTAGTTTTGTTGGTTTCAGAAGCAGCTGGTATATAATAAACGTTTAGTTGATTATGTTTTTGCATATATAACGTGCTAGGCAGGTCCTTAAACTTTTAGGGTCATTGACTATGTTGAGAATCTGATGAAACTTGCAGGTCTTTTCCCCAGAAAAATGTCCATGTAACATGCAGATACATTTTTGCATCTGACTGAGGGTTATTCATGAACTCCTGAAGTCTAGCTAGGATGTCTCTAGAGAGAAGAGCTGGCTAGGGACATGGAATAGTGCTTTTGAGTAGAATCAAAGGCCCAGGTAAGGTGAGACACCACCAATTGGAGATGCCTGCAGGCTTTGAGATGATGTGGTTTTTCCCTGGGTACACTTACTCTTGCCTTTGTCCTTGGGTTGAGAAAGAAGAAGGTGAAATTGATTCAGAGTTGGGGATTGCTGGGCTGGGGCAGTGGAAAAACATGACATACATGTGCATGATCCTTAATAGCAGGCGCTATTAGGAATGTGTTTGAAATAAATGAGCAACCATGAACTCCAGGAAGAGGAGGGAAGGAACTCCAGAGGGGATAGAGAGGCATGCATACCTGGGAAGGAGAAGGAAGTTGTTGGCTGGAGAATATGTTTGTTTGGAGTTAAGAATGGGAGAGGTAAAAAGCTAGGGAACAGTAATAACACGCTGGGATTTCACAGCAGGATTGCAGGAGTGGAACGCTCCTCTGTGAATACAGGGTTCAGGATGAGGCCATGACAGTGGGTCACTCATTGAGTAGTGTCCAGTGTCATTTTTGAACACAGAAGCTGCCCAGAATGCATGCAGGAGCTGAGAGGAGGCTTCTGGAGGATGCATGATAAAGCCAAAAGTTAATTTGCATCAGGGACTTTTCTGGCTTTAGAGAAAGCACAGAAATCTCTCTGAAATTGAAATTTGCCTGGGAACTTCTCGATTACTCTGAGGCTGTTTCCTCTACTTTGTTTCCTGTCTCCCACTCCCAAATACGCACATGCTTGAGAGTCAGCCTCAAGCACGTACTTAGAGCCACTTACTGCTGCTCGGGCACCCTAGCCCAATGCCTCAGCCTCCCTGGCTTCAGTCCTGCGGCTGAGTGAATGTTCAAAAATTATTTTTGCAGAAGCTTCCATTGATTGTGCTAGTTCCATCTGTAGTGTGGTTATAATAACACCCAACTCAACTGGATACTCCATGAGATGCTCAGTAACCCAAGTTTCTTCCCACACAGCCTCTCTCTTGCCTAACATGTGTGGCTAAAAATCATCCCTTGTGCTTTTTTAACTGTTTTGTGTCCACTTTCAGGTAGATTATACAAAGCATGCGCCCTGAGGATCCGATTGCACCCAGGCACAGAGTTCCAAGGGAATGAAATAAAAAGACTATTTTTTTTGCACGTACATTTCTATGTTAAAAATCAAAACTTAAAATAATACATAAGCAAAAACAAAACAAGAAACCAAGCCCCAGAAAAAAACAAAACAACCGCAAAAACAAAAACAAAAACTTTAATGAGATCAAAATGATGAGGGGAAAACGACCAGCTCCATTTAGCTTTGCTGCCCGATTTTTATTACTTGGCGGCCTGATTTCTATTTTAGACCCAAGGAATTAAATGGATCAACCAGGGGGGTTTGAATTCCAGTATTTCGAGTTCCTGGGTTTTGGGAAGAAGAGGTAGTGGAAAACCAGTAGCCAAATGAATATGCTTCTTATAATAAAATTTGAACAGAAAAGTGGGTGGGCCTAGAAGCAGTGACTGGGTAGGTTAGAATTCTCGCACGCAGAGAACCCCCCGCAAGCCCGCTCACACCCGGCCTGGCTCCGAAAGTCTCAGAATCCGAGTCTCCAGGCCAGATTTTCCCTCTAGCCATTCCTGGCCACGCAGCGCGGAGCCGCGAGCACACAGAAAAGGATGTCTTCATCGCCAACCGGAATGGAACGAACCCGCCCGCTCGGGAAGTACTGAGAACTAAAGGGTCCCTCCAGCGCCGGCCGCAGCCAGCATGCCTTGACTGCCTCCATCCCGCGCGGTCCCCACTCTCCAGGCGCCCCCGCCCTGCTCGGGTGCGCGCGCACGAGCCGGCGAGCAGGGGAGCTGTGCGCTCGGCAGCCTGCGGGCGGCGGCGGCCGACAGCCTCTCGGGGACAGGGTGGCCAGGGGCGGCGGAGGAGGAGCTGGCGCCGCCGCCGCTCCCCTCGGGCCGCGCCCCGCCCTCCGCCGCCACCTGCGCGTCCCCTCCGGGCTCCTCAGCTCCGGGGCTGTGTGGCTCTCGGTGCCGCAGCGGCGGTGTCACTGCGTCCGCCAATTGGGCGACTCGGCGTTTGGCTCCCGGGAGCGCGGGACGAGCCGCGCGGCCGGATCTGGCGAGCGGAGGGTGAGCCGGTGCGCGTCCCTCTCCGCCGCGTTGCCCGCGACGTTTTGGGAGGGGGTAGAGAACTGCTGTGACTTTTGAGGTCCGACTCCTTCCGGCCAGCCTCGCGACGCGCCAGCTCCGAGACAGGCCGGTGTGCCCTGAAGGCCCCGAAGGCTCCTGGCGCGGTTTGGGGGATTGGAACGTGTCCGGGAGCCGGCGGCGCTGTGCGCGCTGGTGAGTTTGCCGGCGGGGTGGGGTGGATCCCGCGCGGGGGGCGGAGAGGACGTCGCGCTCGGCCCCGCGCCCGCCCCCTAGTGCTGCCTCCACTTTGAGAGTAATTGAGACTTGAGCGTGACTGCGGAGCCTCGAGGATGCGGGCGCCCCGAGCGGGCTTTCCCTCTGCCCGGCGCGATGGAGCGGGTCGGTGAGCGGAACAAAGGCGCCCGCCCGGGTGAGCGGGTCCTCCGCTGAAGAGCGCGGGTGGCGCGTCGCGACGGCCGCCTGCGGGCGAGGGTGGAGGCTGTGCGGCCCCAGGCGCGGCGCGCTCCGCCGTGGGCGGGCGGCGATCCCTGAGCCCGGCACCTGCGCGCCACTCCCTCCGCGCCTCCCGGGCAGCCCCGCCTGCCGGCCTCGGAGTCTGCGGCGCCGGCGGTTAGAGGTCCAGAGGCGAGCCACTTGCTGGTGCAGAAGAGAAACCCCCAAGTCCCTGGCCTTTCGCCGAGACGCCTGGAAGGGGCCGTGCGCCGTGGACTGAGCAGACGTCTGGGGGAGCACTTCTGCAGAGCGAGGGCTTCCATGTGAGCGATTCCGTTCTCTCCACCACCGCCCCGTCCTCCCAGCCGTCTCCGCCGCCCGAGCATCTTTGAGGTGGGGCGGGCAGGGGCTTGGATCCCTGCCGGCCGTCTGGTGTGTGAGGCTTGCACGGCCCCTGGCTGCCCCGCGCCTCGCCGGAGCCCGAGGGGGCGCGGGTCCGAGGCGAGGGCCGGCCGGGCTGTTTGATGGCTTCACTGAGAAGAGTCAAAGTGCTGTTGGTGTTGAACTTGATCGCGGTAGCCGGCTTCGTGCTCTTCCTGGCCAAGTGCCGGCCCATCGCGGTGCGCAGCGGAGACGCCTTCCACGAGATCCGGCCGCGTGCCGAGGTGGCCAACCTCAGCGCGCACAGCGCCAGCCCCATCCAGGATGCGGTCCTGAAGCGCCTGTCGCTGCTGGAGGACATCGTGTACCGGCAGCTGAATGGTAAGGACGCACGCCGGCGCCTCCGGGGCTTGGCGCGGGCGGGCCGGGCACAGAGTGAGCCCCGGGGTCCCTGCGCGCTGCGCGCTGCGCGCTGTGCCTGGGAGCCGGCACATCCTGGCTCCCGCGCGCTCCTTCTTACCCTTCCTGCCCCGTCTCGGGCGGATGGCCGGGGCTGCTGGAAAGAACAACTTGCCTGATTCTTTTCCGTGCCCCACCTGCAAATTTGGTTTTATCCTGGAAACATGTCAGTACAGTTGGCTCCCGGTCCCCGAGTGCGGACTGGAAATCATTCCCTGGCGACTCCAGCCCGAGCGCAGAAACTAGTGGAGCGGCCAAATGGGACTGGAGGCGCGCGGCCAGACGTGTAGGAGGAAATAGTCTTAGAGCCCAGCGTTTGGTGGGGGACTAATAGGGAGCCGGGGAGATTGGAGGGCTTAGATGTCTGCAGACAAAGTCAAGGCCCCAGGTCGCGGAGCTAATGCGCTTAGGTAGTATATTGGAGGAATATGTCATCTCTTTATGAGGCGAGCTGCTCAGCTTAAGAACGAGGACTCCTCCCTTCCCGCCGCCTGTGTTTCTCCTTGGGGGCTGCGGAGGGGCGATTGTTAAAGTTCAGGGTGGGCCTGGGAAGTTTCCAGAATGTAGCAAAGCGAGATGTGGCATCCCATTAGTGACAATTGTCAGAATCTGTCCCATCTAAAATGTTGTGCTCAGTACTTCAGGAGAAGAGGGAGATTTTTTATGTGCTCTCGTCATACCTGGGCCAGGTCATTGGACACTCGCTGTCCCCAACGTCAGAGTGAGTGTTATCTACCTGAGTACAGGCGGGTTTCCAGGACGCGTGGGGTTATCCAAGGCAGATACATACTTAGGTACAGACTATCTCCTCCTTTTCTGAGCTTCTAACTCATGTTCTCAAACGAACTGCAGATAATCATGAAGAACGTGATAATAATAACTGATGGAATTCTTGCTCTGTGCCAGATGCGTGCAAAGACATTACAAGTACATTATCTCACTGTATGTTCACATCTGTCCAGCGAGGCTCCACCCATCCCCAGAGGGGAAATGAGAAAACTCAGCGAGGGGAGGTTAACTAAGTTGCCCTGTGTTAAATAAGATATAACTGCGCCCCAAACCGCTGTAATCGGAATAATAATAGAGTTTGGAGTCAGAACCCTGTGTCTGGTTGACCACAGAGCCTGTGCGCTTGACCTCTTAGGCACAAACTTCTATCCATGGTTTTCCCCTAAGTGAAAGGAATATTAGGTTTGTTGAAAACAGAAATACGTGGAATTGCAAATACAGACATATACCTTCTCACATTGGAGGATCTCAACTGTCTTCACTGTGGTGGCAAGGGGCAGGGAGAAGGAGGATGGCAAATGGTTCTTTTCAGGCTCACCAATGGTCTCTGCTGGGTACTGGGGGAGGGATGGGATGGAGGGATCCCATGGTCAGATCTCTGGTCATGATCACCTGGTCAGATCTCTGAGCAGGTGAAAGGACGCTGCGGTGTTCTCGAAGCCATTTGACAGGTATCCAGGGGATGCCTTGAACTTGCAGGGTGTATGGCCTGACTGTCAGGGTAGCCCATGGAAGTTATGCAGAAGCTCTTCTCTCAGGTGTCTGAAATATGGCACAGAATGCAACAAAAAGCCATAGTTCATTTCTGGAGGAATCAGAAACTTACGGGGTGGCCTTATAATTTGGGATAGATTCCTGCAGTAGACATACCCATAGGAACTTCAAAGGATAACCTGGTTTCCCTCACTCATCAGGCTTTTCTCAGGGACACAGGTTTATTTTAGTATCAGTTTCTTTGTTTTATGTTTTCCTTTTTTTTTTTTTTTTTTTGAGACAGGGTCTTCTCGCTCTGTCACCCTGGCTGGAGTGCAGTGGTGCAATTATAGCTCACTGCAGCTTCAAACTCCTGGGCTCAAGTCATTCTCTGGCCTCAGCCTCCCAAGTAGCTGGGTCTACAGATGTGCATCACCACGCCCTGCTAATTTTTTAATTTTTTGTAGAGACAGGGCCTTGCTAGGTTGTCCAGGCTGGTCTCGAATTCCTGGCTTCAAGCAATCCTCCCGCCTGGGCCTCCCAAAGTGTTGGGATGACAGGCGTGAGCCACTGTGCCTGGCCCCAGTATTTGTTTCAATTAGGAGCATTAAATATTGTATAGCTGTACCCCAACTTCCCTCATAGGAATGATAAAATTCTATAATAATAACTGATGGAATTCTTGCTGTGTGCCGAATGTGTGCAAAGACATTACAAGTGCATTATCTCACTGTATGTTCACATCTGTCCAGAGAGGCTCCACCCATCCCCAGTTGAGAAATGAGAAAACTAGGTGAAGGGAGGTTAGGAGGCTACTTTCTACTTGCCACGGACATACATGAACCCACTGAATCTTTTCAATGACCTGCGGGATGCGTGCTCTGACACCCGCCTGAACAACTTGCTCATAGTCACCCAGCTAGTGAGCCTCAGAGCTGGGAATTGAACCTGGAATGTCAGGCTCCAGAATGGAGGTTCTTAGCTCCTGCACCAGTGTCTCGATCTTCAGCATATGCATCAGAATCACTGAAGGGCCCTTTAAGACGGATTTCTGGGCCTCCCGCCCAGGTCTGGGGTGGGGCCTGAGAATTTGCCTCTCTAACAAACTTGGGACAGGGCCCTTGACCCACTGCCCGACACTCTGCTGCCTACATCAAGCAGAGTAAAGGTAGAAAACCCACCCAACCTCCAAAGCCAGCTCATTTCAGGGACTTAAGCTGAAAGCTTGCTTCAGATCCGCTGTCGTCTAGCTTCCTTCTCTGTGGCCTTCTGCCCTGTAAACAGATCCCGGACTGGTGGAGTCAGGTGCTGTGGGGTGGGAAGGCTGAGTTTTCCTGACTTGCAAGTTGGCAGCAAGGCCAAGTTGAGAGCTTTTCCTGGGCAAGCTAAGAATGCAAGCTGCGACTAGGCAGATGTTATCATCCTGACTGCCTAGTGTCATTTGCAGTGACATGAAGCCTGCAGAAAAAGAGCAAGGAAAAATCGTGAAATATAGAGGGCTCTTCCTCTCTCTCCACCTGGCCCCTCAAGCACCTTCATCCTCTGCTGGTGCTTGTTTTGGGTAATGCGTGTCCCATCTGTTGATGCCCTCTGCCTGCTGCAGTGGGAGGCTGCTGCGAGAAGGCAAAGGGCTCCTAGTGCCTGGGGAGACATGTGCTCTCTTGCTCTGCAGCCGGTCTTCATTCATTGCTCCCGAGGGTGGAGAAGGAAACCTTGACCTTAATGTTCTTTATTCCCTTGGAATTAATGGAGAGGCTGCTAGAGCTGGTGCACTGTGCATGTAAGAGGGCCAAGGCCACTTGGTACAGAGTGGGAGCCGGGCATTGTAAAGGTTGCTCAAGTTTCTTAAATCTTTCCTGTGGACTCCTGTGAAGACCAAGCAGGTGGGATTTATGGAGGGCTCTACCTCCTCCTGGCTTCTTCTTTTTTTTTTGAGATGGAGTCTCACTCTGTCGCCAGGCTGGAGTGCAGTGGTGCGATCTCCGCTCACTGCAGTCTCTGCTTCCTGGGTTCAAGCGACTTTCCTGCCTCAGCTCCTGAGTAGCTGGGACTACAGGCACCCACCACCATGCCCGGCTAATTTTTGTATTTTTAGTAGAGACGGGGTTTCGCCATATTGGCCAGGCTGGTGTTAAGTTCCTGACCTCAAGTGATCCGCCTGTTTCGGCCTCCCAAAGTGCTGGGATTACAGGCGTGAGCCACCACGCCCTGCCGGTAGGCTTCTTTTTTTTTTTTTTTGAGACAGGGTCTCACTTTGTCACTCATGTTGGAGTGCAGTGATGCAATCATAGCTCATTGCAACCTCTACTTCCCGGGCTCAAGTGATCCTCCCACCTCAGCCTCCCTAGAAGCAGGGACTACAAGTACGTGCCACCATGCCTAGCTAATATTTGTATTTTTTGTAGAGATGGGGTTCTGCCATGTTGCCAGGGCTGGTTTCGAGTGATCCCATCCCCACCCCCTCCCCACCCCCGGCGTTGGCCTTCAAAGTGCTGGGATTAGAGGTGTGAGCCACAGCGCCTTGACCATAGGCCTTTTAAGGGCTGGAACCGTATTTTGGACTTTTTTTTTTTTTTTTTTGAGATGGAGTCTCGCTCTGTCTCCCAGGCTGGAGTGCAGTGGCTCCATCTCGGCTCAGTGCAAGCTCCGCCTCCCGGGTTCACGCCATTCTCCTGCCTCAACCTCCCGAGTATCTGGGACTACAGGTGCCCACCGCCACTCCCGGCTATTTTTTTGTATTTTTAGTAGAGACGGGGTTTCACCGTGTTCGCCAGGATGGTCTCTATCTCCTGACCTCGTGATCCGCCCGCCTTGGCCTCCTAAAGTGCTGGGATTACAGGCGTGAGCCACTGCACCCGGCCATTTTGGACTTTTAATACCACCCCCATCCCTCAGCACACCACAGCCCCTTGCACTTAATGGGGCACTTAAGGTTTATTGGTTGATCAAGTTGTTGGGAGCTAGTTCGAGGAGGTAAATGATGGCCAGATAAGAAATAACCTCAAGGCTGTAAAGTCTGGGTTGGGTTGGATGGATGTGGGGAGGGGTGGGGGCTGGGAGGACTCAGCTAGAGAGACTGAGTGTGAGGAAGCAAGCCATCTTGCCTGCGCCATCTTGAGGCTTGTCTAGTCTTCACCTTCCTGACTGAAGGGAATGAGATCCTTCGAGGCCCTCGGAAGTGAGCCAGGTTAGGAATCGGCAAGTTTCAGCGTGTTGTCGTTAAATGTGTGATTTCATAACATGAATATGGCTTTATAGTTAAGCCTTGAACAATGCAGAGATTAGGGACGCCAACCCTTGCAGTCAAAAATCCAAGTATAATTTTTGACTCCCTCGAAACTTAACTATTAATAGCCTACTCTTGACCAGAAGGCTTACTGGTAACATAAGCAGTTGAGTAACACTTATTTTCTGTGTTGTGTGTATTATACACTATATTCTTATAAAAAGTAAGCTAAAGAAAAAGAAATGTTATTAAGAAAATTGTATGGGCTGGCCGCATTGGCTCATGCCTGTAATCCCTGTACTATGGGAAGCTGAGGTGAGAAGATCAGTTGAGGCCAGGAATTTTAGACCAACCTGGGCAACATAGCAAGACGTCATCTTTACAAAAATCAGCCGGGCATGGTGGTGCACACCTGTGGTCCCAGCTCTTCAGGAGGCTGAGGTGGGAGGATGTTTTGAGCCTAGGAGTTCGAGGCTACAGTGAGCTGTGATTGTGCCACTGCTCTCCAGCCTTCTGGCCCAAAAGAAAAAAAAAAAAGAAAATCATGTGGAAGAGAAAATATATTTACTATTAATTGAGTAGAAGTGGATTATTGTAAAGGTCTTCACATTGAGTAGGCTGAGGAGGAGGAGGAGGAAGGGTTGGTCTTGCTGTCTCAGGGGTGGCAGAGGAAGAAAAAAATCTATGTACAGGTGGACCCACGCAGTTCAGACCCTTGTTGTTCAAGGGGTCAACTGCGTATTCTTTTTTGTATATAAAATTAATTCATATTTATTGTAGAAAATTTGGAAAATCTAAAATAATTATACCAGAGACAATACCGTGTTAAAAAAATTTTAAATGATGGCCTGTTGGCTTTGTACAAGCATTAAGAAAGTGGACCTAGTGGCTGGGCACAGTGGCTTACACCTGTAATCCCAGCACTTTGGGAGGCCGAGGTGGGTGGATCACTTGAGGCCAGGAGTTCCAGACCAGTCTGGCCAACATGGCAAAACTCTGTCTCTACAAAAAAATACAAAAATTAGCAGGGCGTGGTGGCTGGTGCCTGTAATCCCAGCTACTCTGGAGGCTGAGGCAGGAGAATCGCTTGAACCTGGGAGGCGGAGGTTGCAGTGAGCTGAGATTGCACCACTGCCCTCCAACCTGGGCAACAGAGCAAGATTTGGTCTCAAATAAATAAAATAAAAAAGAAAGTGGACCTAGGGACAGACGGATTTCTTGTTAGAATTCTTCTGTACGTGATTTTTGGCTTTCTATCATGTTTCTGTCACCGTCTGAGGAAGTTACTTATTTCTCCCATTTTAGAGGTGAGAAAGGTGAGAAACAGAGATACTATATGACTTTTCCAGGGTGACACAGCTAGGGAAGGGCAGAGCCAGGTTCAGGAATAGCAGGGTACTTCCTCCCAGGAGTCCAGCACTTTCCTAATGAGTAAGGGGAAAGAGATGGAGGGGTCTGGAGCTTCACTTGCCCCTCGCAGGCTTCAAGCCTTAGAGACACCCTCTCTCCTCCTCAGGGTCCCCACGCAGGACGCACATCAGAGCTGTATCCCTGTGAGCCCAGGGCAGCTCTGTCATAAGAAGAAATGCAATCGATTCAACTTAGGTACCAAATTTAGATTTCAGAAAGATATTGAATAGAAGTGGAGTTGCTTAAAGAAATTGAAAATCTTTGTAGAAATGGAGAGAAGTCAAAATTACCTCCTCCAGTTCTGCCCCCAAGCCACTCAGGCACTTGAAGTTGGAGTCTGAGCGATAGGAAACCAAAACGCTCCTATATAGCCCCAGCATACCACAACCCACCCAACAGAACTCCCTAGGCAAGGAAAGTGAGTTGGCACAGAGAGACAGAGGGAGAGATTTGCTCTCACAGGTCTCCAAGCTGGAGTCAGAAATTGAGGAATGGTGGCCGGGCACGGTGGCTCATGCCTGTAATCCCAGCACTTTGGGAGGCCGTGGCGGGCAGATCACTTGAGGTCAGGAGTTCCAGACCAGCCTGGCCAACATGGTGAAACCCTGTCTCTACTAAAAATAGAAAAATTAGCCAGGCGTGGTGACGGGCATCTGTAATCCCAGCTACTCAAGAAGTTGAGGCAAGATAATTTGCTTGAACCTGGAAGGCAGAGGCTGCAGTGAGCAGAGATCGCACCCTTGCACTCCAGCCTGGGAGACAGAGCGAGACTCTGTCTCAAAAACAAACAAACAAACACCAAAACCAAACACAAAAACAGAGAGAGGGATGGCATTTGGAAAGCATCTCTGTTGATGAATGCCAGAGGTGGTCTGGTGTTATATTTCTGTTTTCTTGCAGCCCACAGATGCTGGACTGTACCACCATTTCCTGCAGGAAGGAGCGAAGGGAGAGAGAGGGCACATGTGCCTATTAAAATCAGTCACTTCAGGGAACATCAGAAGGAAACCAGGGCAGTTCAAGCCTTCATTCGCTGCACGCAGACATTCCACAGGGATTGAGGACAGGCGTGGGCCCTGGGTTGTGGAAGGCTTGGTCCCAGGACCAGGGCCTGGGTGCTGGAGGGACACCCACTTCCTTTACCTCCAAGGACTCATGGTGTCTTGTTGCAGCTGGCCCCTACTGAAGAAATAGGGAGTCTTGTTCTTGGACAGCCCTCAGATGCAGGCACATCTGTGTTGGCAGGTGAGTGTGACGGGCACCCTGCCAGTGGGGGCAGCTGCCGCCTGCCCAGCCCAGAGGTAGCAGGAGAGGCAGCCAGTGTCATTCTCGCTGAAGAAACCCAACCCCTCTGACCTTTGCTAGTTGCCAAATCTGGAGTGTCCTTTGTGGAAAGGAAGAAAGCTCGGTAATTACTTGGAGCTAAGAGTGACCACAGGAAGATGGAACGTGAGCACACCCAAGCCCAAGGCCAGTGAAAAAACAACCCAAGATCAGATGATCTGTGAGTCTATTAAGAATATCTTAGAAGAACCAGGCTTGGTGGCTCACGCCTGTAATCTCAGCACTTCGGGAGGCTGAGGTGGAAGGATGGCTTGAGACCAGGAGTTTGAGACTAGTCTGGGCAACATAACAAGACCTTGTCTCTACAAAAAATAAAAAATTAGCCAGACATTGTGGTGCATGCCCGTGGTCCCAGCTACTCGAGAGGCTAAGGTGGGAGGAACGCTTGAGCCTAGGAGTTCGAGGCTGCAGTGAGCCATGATTGCACCACTGCACTCCATTCATCCTGGGTGACAGAGCAAGACCCAAACTCTAAAAAAACCCCCCAAAACCAGTGTGTTAAAAGGACACTCAGGGCCAGGTGTGGTGACTCACGCCTGTAATCCCAGCACTTCGGGAGGCCGAGGCAGGTGGTTCATGAGGTCAGGAGTTGAAGACCAGCATGGCCAACATGGCGAAACCCCGTCTCTACTAAAAATACAAAAATTAGCCAGGCGTGGTAGTGAGCGCCTGTAATCCCAGCTACTCGGGGAGCTGAGGCAGGAGAATCACTTGAACCTGGGAGGCACAGGTTGCAGTGAGCTGAGATTGCACCACTGCACTGTAGCCTGGGCAACAGAGCAAGACTCTATCTCAAAAAAAACAAACAAAAAAATACCTGTGGGGCCCTCAGGAGATATTTCTTGAATGGATGCATGGACAGCTAGCAATGCTTCATAGTAGAGTATGGTCATTGTTGTTTGCTTTGTGAATCTCAAACAAGGTGAGAGGAGGTCCTTTTCCTTGTAACTTTCTTGGACTCTTTGGACTACTATTGGATTCTTCTCTCTTCCATGTGTTTATCTGAGCCAGACTCCATTTCCTTCTTCTTTCTCCTCGAATCCCCTGCTCCTCCTCTTATAATGACGGTGCCTTTGGCTGATGGCTTTTGATGCCTAGGAGAAAAAGTGGCAGCCTGTCTCTGTCAAACCCAATTACAGAACACGATGGTTGTTCATATCCATCAGTGAGCACTTCCTTGCTGCGAGGCATAGGCTAGATGCTAAGGGTACAATGAGGTGCAGAGATCATGCTTACTTAGGCATTGTGGAATAGTGGGAAGATATCTTTGTGGCTTTACCAGGGATGCGCCAAGTCCCTAAAGAATATTAGACTGGCTGGGTGTGGTGGCTCACGCCTGTAATCCCAGCACTTTGGGAGGCCAAAGCGGCTGGATCACTTGAGGTCAGGAGTTCGAGACCAGCCTGGCCAACATGGTGAAACTTTGTCTCCACTAAAAATACAAAAATTAGCCGGGCTTGGTGGCACATACCTGTAATCCCAGCTACTTGGGAGGCTGAGGCAGGAGAATCACTTGAACCTGGGAGACGGAGGTTGCTGTGAGCCAAGATTGTGCCACTGCATTCCAGCCTGGGCGACAGGGTGAGACTCTGTCTCACAAAAGAAAAAAAGGAATATTACACTGAGCCTGGAAGTAGGGAGGCTTGAACTGGTGCATTGTAGGTGCTTAGCTGGTGAGTGCTGAATTTAAACAAGAACACTTACACATTTTCATGCATGCACAATAGGTGCGAGGTAGTGAGACCACCTTGTGGAAGGTGTGAAAGCAAGTCAGAAGAAATGGATGCTCTTGGCCGAGTGCAGTGGCTCACGCCTGTAATCCCAGCACTTTGGGAGGCCGAGGTGGGTGGATCCCTTGAGGTCAGGAGTTCAAGACCAGCCTGGCCAACACAGCGAAACCCCGTCTCTATTACAAGTACGAAAATTAGCCGGGTGTGGTGGCGGGCACCTGTCATCCCAGTTACTTGGGAGGCTGAGGCAGGAGAATCACTTGAACCCGGGAGGTGGAGGTTGCAGTGAGATGAGATCCCACCACTGCACTCCAGAGCGAGACGCTGTCTCAAAAAAAAAAAGAAAGAAAAGAGAAAAGAAACGGATGCCCTTGAGAGGTGGTCAGAGCCAGAAGTAGGGATCTGCAGGAATCCTGGCAAGGGAACGGCATGAGCAAAAAAGAGTGTGTGGGGACATGTGAGTGAGGGGGTGTGGTGGGAGCTCCTTGGTGAAGTGGAGTTTGTTAGGAGGACTGGGTGGAGGCTGGACTGGGCCAGGTTTTGGATCCCAGGTTGGTTTGGACCAGGTCACTATGTCGACTTAATGTGATGTAATGTTGCGGCTTAGTGCATCTGGAGATGATTGGGAGAGTGGGTTGGAATGCAGCAGTAGAGTGGGGCATGGTGGCTCACGCCTGTAATCCCAACACTTTGAGAGGCTAAGGTGGGAGGATCACTTGAGCCTGGGAGTTCGAGACCAGCCTGGGCAACATAGTGAGACCCCGTCTCTATTTAAAAAAAAAAATGCAGCAGTGGGTATAGAGAGCTGGTGTTGCTGGCCCTGCCATTCCTCTGAGTTCAGGACTCAGCCCAGCTTCTGAACCTCAGAGTGATTTTAGTTGCATGTCATTTACTCCCTCTGTGACTCCATGATCACATCCAGAACTAAGAGTCAACATCTGGAATTGCTGCATTTGGAAAATCTGATACAGCTTTGGGGATCTCTGACCTGAGCCCTCTCTCGGGCTCCCACTTCTCTTACACCTTGTTGAGGTCCAGCCCCCAACCCTACCACTGTTTCTAGCTCCCTGTGCTCCTGTCCTTCCATATCTGGCCTGGTGAGTCTGTCAGAAATCCCCTTGTCAGCTCCTCGAGTATCCTCACCTCCTTGTCATCCGTGGCATCCACCAGCAATCCCTGATGGTGGATCAGCTTATTCCTGGGGAATGTCCCACCATGGCAGGCATTGGTGCCATAGGATGCAGGCTCAGGTCTTAGCTGGGCCCTCAGCATGTCCAGAACCTGATAATCATTATTATTATTGGTTGTTCACATCCATTAGTGAGCTCTTTCTTGCTGCAAGAGGCAGCTTAGATGCTAAGAGTACAAGGAGTTA
This sequence comes from Nomascus leucogenys, assembly GCF_006542625.1. NCBI lineage: Eukaryota > Metazoa > Chordata > Mammalia > Primates > Hylobatidae > Nomascus > Nomascus leucogenys. Next base: position 44,449,170 of record NC_044397.1, read on the forward strand.
CAGAGGTCACACCTATCTAGACATTGTCATCTAATTGGAAGGATACATTTGTAATTTTACCAGGTCTATGTCTGGTCCCAAAAGTGTTACGGGACCAATAGGTTCATATGCCCACTGCTCAGTAACTGACCAATTACACCGAGACAGTAGGGTTTGTGACAGAGAAAGAGTTTAATGATTTCAGGGCATAGAGTGAGGAAATGGGAGGAGACCCTCAAATCCGTCTCCCGAAGGAGTTCCGGGCTGGGGTTTTGTTTTGTTTTTGATGGAGTCTCAGTCTGTTTCACAGGCTGGAGTGCAGTGGCACGATTTCGGCTCACTACAACCTCTGCCTCCTGGACTCAAGCAATTCTCCCGCCTCAACCTCCCAAGTAGCTGGGACTACAGGTGCATGCCACCATGCCAGGCTAATTTTTTGTATTTTTTAGTAGAGATGGGGTTTCACCATGTTAGCCAGGATGGTCTTGATCTCCTGACCTCGTGATTTGCCCACCTCGGCCTCCCAAAATGCTGGGAATACAGGTATGAGCCACTGTGCCCAGCCTGGGCTGGGGTTTTTAAGGGGATCATGGAGGACAAGGGGCTGGAGAATTGGGGTCATGGATTGGTCGGAATAAGAGGGATGAAATTGTCAGGATGTGGAAACTGCATGCTTTGGTGAGTCAGCTTCTTGTGGGGTTCTTCAGGCCAGCCGATGTCAGCAGTTTCGTTGGTGTGCAGGACCTGAAAGACTGTCTCAAAGGGAAAACTGAAAGCTTCATGTTTACCTTGTTATCCATGGAGCAGTTAAGGGGAATTATAATCTTGTAATAGGATTGCAGCCTGGCAACAAAGCGAGACTCCATTGCTACAACAGAACTAAAAACCTAGCTGGGCATGGTGGTGCACACCTGGAGTCCCAGCTACTCGGGAGGCTGAGGTGGGAGGATTTCTTTTGAGCCCAGGAGTTTGAGACTACAGTGAGCTGTGATTGTGCCACTGTATTCCAGCCTGAGTGACAGAATGAGACCCTGCTTCTAAAATTTATAATCATAATAATAAATACATAAAAATAGGGTCTACATGATTCTAGGACAATTGGTAGCAAACAACCACGAGCAAGCAGGTGAGAGAACAAGCTGACCTAGTAATGAACGCAGAATGTGCTGCAAGCTTGGTTTATTTTCATTTCTCCCCACTTTTCTTCCCTGATTAATTTTATAAAGTTCATACGGGTTTCTTTATTTTTTTATTTTTATTTTTTGAGATGGAGTCTCACTCGTTGCCCAGGCCGGAGTGCAGTGGCACGATCTCGGCTCACTACAACCTTCATCTCCTGGGTTCAAGTGATTCTTCTGCCTCAGCCTCCTGAGTAGGTGGGACTACAGGCGGCTGCCACCACACCCCACTAATTTTTGTATTTTTAGTAGACACTGGTTTTCACCATCTTGGCCAGGCTGGTCACGAACTCCTGACCTCAAGTGCTCTATCAGCCTTGGCCTCCCAAATTTCTGTGATTACAGGCGTGAGCCACTCTACAGGGCCCATACGGGGTTTTTTTTAAAAGAATATTTCTGTCCCTTTCCATTATCCATACCTCCCTGAGCCAAAGAGGAGATGGGCTGTACTGGGCTGGAGGGATTCTTCGGGAGGCAGTGGAGGGGGTGGATGGAGTGGCCTGACTCCAGATTCAGTCTCCTCTCAGCTCCCCACGCTCTGAATGACTGCTGATCTCAAATGACACAGAGATTTGTTCCTCCCCAGGTGCCACCACTGCAGCCCACTTCTTACTGGGATTGTCACAGCTGTGATTGCTGCAACAACTGAGTCCGCTGCGATGTGCTGAGGCCAGTGCCAGTCTTGGGTCCTCTCACTCCTTCTGGATTCAGAGATCATGTTGCAGGGGCAAGACCTGACTTCCGAGCAGCTCCTTAAGGGACAAGAGATGGAATCCAGAAGTACAGGGAAGCCAACTCTCCATGGGTGGCTTTTGGCTTGAAGGATGAAGGGGGAGGGGACCACAAAGAAACAGATAAATTATCTCCCGCTCAGCAGTGCAGTCTGGAGATATGGTGCCCATGTGGCCCCTGGGAAGAAGTCCAGGGAGAGGGAGTGCTCACTGCCTTCCCTCCCTTCTGCCTCCCTCCCTCACCGCCATCCTCCCTTCCACAGCACTTAGAATAAATGCAGGACTCACAGGGGCTGAAAGATCTTCCTCTCCCCTAATGATTGCTGCTCACCGGTCTTTAGACTGCTCTGACATGTGGATGACAATCGGCTGAGCCACTGATAGAGAAGTTTTCCCTTTTAATCATGTCCCTGTCATTGCTAACTGCAGAGTCTCAGCTTTGCCATGCATGAGTAATAAACTGCTGCCGTAATTACAGGCGACCACGTTCAGACACCAACACACGAGCGTGCTGACAGTTAATGGGGAACAGGGTTCCAGAAGGACTTCTTCCATCCTAGCCCCGGACACAATGGCTAATTGTGTGATTAGCGTTTACTGAGGAATGTCCTGTAGTTACACACAGCTTGTTAGGTGCTATACTTCCCTGGTGAAAGAGCATGAATTTGGGTTCGGGAGACCAGGTTTCTAGGTTTACTCTATTTCTAGGGGCCAAAGTTTATGTATCTGTAAAATGAGACTGGTATGATTGTAGGGTCCTTTAACTCTCAGGTTATGAATAACATCTCTTGCCCTCATTGTATTTAGTCAGGGTTCTTTAGAGGGACAGATATATATATATGAGTTAAGTATTAACATACACAATCATAAGGTCCCACAGTAGGCTTGTCTGCAAGCTTCAGGAGCAAGGAGAGCCTGTGCAAGTCCCCAAACTGAAGAACTTGGAGTCCGATGTTCGAGGGCAGGAAGCATCCAGCACGGGAGAAAGAAGTAGGCTGGGAGGCTAGGCCAGTCTGACTTTTGATGTTTTTCTGCCTGTTTTATATTCAGCTGGCAGCCGATTAGATGGTGGCCATCCAGATTAAGGGTGGATCTGCCTTCCCCAGCCCACCGACTCAAATGTTAATTTCTTTTGACAACACCCTCACAGACACACCCAGGATTAATATTTTGTATCCTTCAGTCCAATCAGGTTGACACTCAGTATTAACCATCACATTCATCCTATTAAAATCTCATGCATTCTCCAAGGACCATTTCTTTGTTCTTTTTTTTTTAGATGGAGTCTCACTCTGTCATCCAGGCTGGAGTGGAGTGGCATGATCTCAGCTCACCACAACCTCCACCTCCCAGGTTCCAGGGATTCTCCTGCTTCAGCCTCCCGGGTAGCTGGGGCTACAAGAGTGCACCACCACACCCGGCTAATTTTTTGTATTTTTAGTAGAGACGAGGTTTCACTATGTCGGCCAGGCTGGTCTCAAACTCCTGACTTCATGATCCACTGCCTTGGCCTCCCAAAGTGCTGAGATTACATGCATAAGCCACTGCGCCAGGCCTCTCCAAGGACCATTTCAAAAGCCCTTCATTCCCTGTAACTTCCCCTGACCACCTTGTCAGAATTAAATGTCCTTTCTTCTCACCTCTTATGGTACTTTCAGTGGATCTTCTTTTAGCCCTTGTTCATCTCTGTCTTTCCTCAAAATGAATTGTTGGCATGGCCAGCCCAATAGTTTCCAAGAGAATGGGTTTCATTCATTTTTTTAAAAACCCCTGTCTGTGTCATTTAGGAATTAATTTGTCAGCAAGTAATTTGTTCTCACTTCACAAGTCCAGAAGTAGTGGTAGCTAGCACTGTTTTGGTATCATAGTGTCATAGCTCATGTCATTATATTTCTTTTGGTCTTTTCCTCATGGTTACAAGATGGCTGCCACAGTTCCAGCCATTGCATCTTTGTACCAGATAGGGATTCCTGTAGCAGTGGCCACATCTGCTCTTAATGTTTACTCAGGAAAGAAAATCTTTTCCAGAAGTCTACCTGGTAGGCTCCTACATGTGAGCCAGGACGTAGTCTGATGACCAATTTTGCTTTAAGAGAATAGTTGCTTTCCAGAGAAAATAAGTACAGTGGTAGCAAAAGAGAAGGAGAATGGGAACAGCATTTGCATTGTGAATCCGTAGTGTCTGCCATGCCCTCTCTATCCCTTATACATTCTATTGAATATTAAAATTTAGCAAGATTCTTGGCCAACTAGAAATTCAATTAACTAGAATACTGAAGGCTGTGGGCATTCATACATACATACATAATTGTATTTTGTCTGTTAAGACATTTTTACATCTCTGAACTTGGGAGTTATCTTATGATCAGTGACATGTCATCATTTAATTGGTAGCATATTTTTTCCCCCTCAGGGGTACATAAAAATGGTGTATCTTACAGTTGAAGGCATCTTAGATTTGATGAAATACAGTAGTATTATGGTATATATATATATATATATATATATATATATATATATATATATATTTGTATACTATAGTTAACCATACACAATTATTTGATTTTGTTGTTGTTGTTGAGACAAGGTCTTGCTCTGTCTCCCAGGCTGGAGTGCAGTGGCACCATCATAGCTCACTGCAGCCTCGAACTGCTGGGCTCAAGCCTCCCAAGTAGCTGGAACTCCAGGTACATGCCAACATGCCCTGCTAATTTTATAAACTATCTGTTTGTGGAGACGGAGTCTTGCTGTGTTGTCCGGGCCGCTCTCAAACTCAGAGCTCAAGCAATCCTCCTGCCTCAGCCTCCTGAGTAGCTGGGATAACAAGCGTGCACCACCACGCCTGGCTAATACACAGCTATTTCTATTGAGCATCAACCACGTATCAAGTATTTTGTGTTAACTTAATTCGACATCAAACCTATTTATACTATTATATCTGTTTTACATGTGAGGAAGATGAAACTAAGGGAAATAAACAAATTGTCCAGAGACACCTACCAGCTGCTCCATTCTGGGTCTCCTTTGCGAAGTTGGTACTCACTGCCTCCTGGGTGTGGGATTGAGTCTTGCACGGTTGGTGGCTGGGTCCAGGACCGTAGGGAGAGCGAAACGTGTGCTGGGGTGAGCACAAGGATGCTGGCAACCAGGGTCAGGATGGTTGCAGGGAACCCTCCTTCACCCAGGTTAGTAGTCACTCGTGTGTAAAGTTGTAAAGCTGTTAATTCCAGGACTCTAAATTATGCTGTGCGAGCTTTAAATCCAGCCTATAATTAGAACAAAATGTGAGAAAAGTGAAATTGATATTAAGTTAATTAAAAGGCTTTGCTTATATTTGCAAGGAAATTAGCACAACAAAACAGGAGTGCTGACAAGTGCACGTTGTTAATTTCTTCTTCATTTGGGCGACTCTCAGCAAGCCTCTGGCAAGTTTTGTTCGTTGACTTCTGCCCCGTGTCTTCCCTATGATTGCACATCCATTGTATTGGTATCATGGTGGCTTTAATTGGGCAAGATCTACTGTAATCTTTGGACAGTCAATTTTGAATGGATGCTAAGCCTTTCATAGGAGCCTCACCTTCCAGCTGAGGTCCCAGGCCTTGCAAGTGTGTCGGGGGCTGGAGGAGGGGCCCTCAGAGGTTGTGTGTCATTGCTTAGGCACACGCTTCTCGGAAGCTGATACTAATGGCTGATGAAGTTCTCTTGTGTCGAGAAGGTAACTCCTTTGATTCCAGGGCACCCTTCTCATTCCTGTTCACCATCCTGATCTATGCCACAGACTAGGTTTGAGTGTGCAGTGTAGAATTTTAGTTTGGAGTTCCTGGAAGGGAAAGAGCATTGTTTTTTTCTTATGGTACCTATTATACCAGGGTCTGGATTAGAGAGGTCAATATCAAGCGGCATAGAACTACTGTGGTCTCTAGTTAGGGTGGCAGAGGCAATGCTGTGTTCACCAGGGAATTTTTTTTTTTCCTCTTGGGAACAGAGCTAATCTTCAGGCTTCCCTGCAGTTAGATAGGGCCATGTGATTGAGTTCAGGGCAGTGAGAGGTAGACGGAAGTGATGTTTGCTATGATCAGGCTTGGCCCACAAAAACTCCTACGGGGTCCTTCATGCCTTCTCTGTCTTTTTTTTTCTTTTTCTTTTTTTTCTTTTTTTTTTTTGAGATGGAGTCTTGCTGTGTCCCAGGCTGGAGTGCAGTGGCGCGATCTCGGCTCGCTGCAAGCTCCGCCTCCCAGGTGCATGCCATTCTCCTGCCTCAGCCTCCCGAGTAGCTGGGACTACAGGCGCCCGCCACCACAGCCAGCTAATTTTTTGTATTTTTAGTAGAGACGGGGTTTCACCATGTTAGCCAGGATGGTCTCGGTCTCCTGGCCTCGTGATCCGCCCACCTCGGCCGCCCGAAGTGCTGAGATTACAGCCTTCTCTCTTTACCTTTCAACGATGGCCTTGGAGTTCACCTCTTGGTGGCATATAAGATGGAAGGATCCTAGCCAGGCACGGTAGTGTGTGCCTGTAGTCCCAGCTACATGGGAGTTTGAAGTGGGAGCAGTGTGCCATGATTACACCACTGCACTCCAGCCTGGGCAACACGGTGAGACCCTGACTTAAAAAAAAAAAAAAAAAAAAGGAAGCATCCTGGTCCCTGAGTGACTAAGTGGAGCAGAGTACTGTGCTCTCCAGCCATCTGCTGTCTCCTGCGTGGGACCACTGTGTTCAGCCATTGAGATTTTGGAGCTTATCTATTATAGCAGCTAGTGTGATTTATGGACTAATTCAGTTAGGTAACTACCTAAGTGACAGGCCAGGCTGTCTACTCTCCTTTTCTGCCCTTGATTCATGTGATCAGCAAATATTGATTGATCTTAATAAGTGGGGGGACGGTGAGATGGTTGGATTGGACGCCACCTGTTTATAGGTCAGCTTCTGTGCTTGATCTGCTATTGGATTTAAGAAAATAGCCTTGGCTGGGCGCGGTTGCTCACACCTGTAATCCCAGCACTTTGGGAGGCCGAGGCGGGCAGATCACGAGGTCAGGAGATCGAGACCATCCTGGCTAACACGGTGAAACCCTGTCTCTACTAAAAATACAAAAAATTAGCCAGGCGTGGTGGCAGGCGCCTGTAGTCCCAGCTACTCGGGAGGCTGAGGCAGGAGAATGGCGGGAGCCCGGAAGGCAGAGCTTGCAGTGAGCCGAGATTGCACCACTCACTCCAGCCTGGGTGACAGAGCGAGACTCCGTCTCAAAAAAAAAAAAAAAGAAAAAAAGAGAAAATAGCCTTGTTTCTCAGTGTACCAGCACTCTATTTACAGGATGATGGAATGATTATAATCATCCCCTACTTACGCTGCTTCTTGGAGCTGAGGGATAAGTAGTGAAATATGGCTAAGTTGTTTGCAGTTATAAACAACTATATAATATATGCATTGTCTTTATTACAGTTTCTACTGAAAGGAACTGGCATTTTTCAAGATGAGACAAACTGAAAAGGTTAGTTTAAGCATTAGCAATTAAAAAAATCATGATCTTTGCTGCCTCCGAATTTTAAATCATGCAAACATTTATGTTTGTGCCAAAGTTCCACAATTTCCTTTAGAGCAATTACTGAAATGCATTCACAAGATAAAAATGGAGTTCGGGGAAGAATATTTAAGAGCTCTTTAATGATGTTAAAAACTTTGCTAATTTGCCATGTCGTTCTAAAATCCACTTTAATTTTTTTTTTCTGCCTGCCTACCCATCTTCCTGCAATTGAACTGATTCCAGGAGACTTGAAAAAAGGGGATAAAATGACTAATAAAATACACACATCTCACGAAATATCTTTTCAAGAGCTTTTTCTTTTCTTTCATTAGCTGAAGGTGAACACTCGGGAAGATGAAAGCATCCTTGGGCTGTGTTTACTTGCAGAAAGCAGTGTGGAGGGAAAACAAAAGCCAAAAAGTAGTTACAAATGGGTGGTTTGAATTAAACGCTTTTTCTTTTACAGTAAAAGAAAGGGTCTTGTATATGCAGACCCAAGGGGTGGAGTAGACTGGTCTATTGTCTTCGTCCTCATCCTCTTTACAAGATCTCAGCTTAGCAAAACTGCAGTTAGTCACTGATCTGTAGTCCCTCTCCCTTAGTTAGCATCATTGCTTGATGCTCCAGGCCTTTCTTCAGGGCCATCTGAAAACCTGCAGCCCCGGGGGATCCTGATCCACTTTTCCTCTTCCCCATGAGATAGGCCCTAATGTTAATGGTTCACATTTTCTTTCTTTCTTTCTTTCTTTCTTTCTTTCTTTCTTTCTTTCTTTCTTTCTTTTTTTTTTTTTTTTTCTGAAATAGAATTTTGCTCTTGTTGCCCAGACTGGAGTGCAGTGGTGCAATCTCTGCCCAGTGCAACCTCTGCCTCCCAGGTTCAAGTGATTCTCCTGCCTCAGCCCCCTGAGTAGCTAGGATTACAGGTGCCTGCCACCATGCCCAGCTAATTTTTGTATTTTTAGTAGAGACGGGGTCTCACCATGTTGATCAGGCTGGTCTCGAACTCCTGACCTCAGGTGATCCACCTGCCTCGGCTTCCCAAAGTGCTGGGATTACAGGTGTGAGCCACCGCGCCTGGCCAGTTCACATTTTCATTGGAGGGCAAGTTCACAGGTATCTCTCAGGGATAATTCTGTTGGAAAGCTAACCTTCCATAGAAAAAGTTTGACAGCATTGACTTCCAGACAAGCCAGAGATGCAGCCCTGGCCCTGCCAGCAACCTCCCTAGTCAGCTGATCTCCAGGGGTTTCAGACCGTGGACGAAGCAAGGGCTTTGGAGTTAGACAGAAGGAATCTCAAACTTCCCTTTGGCTACTTTACAAAGCCAAGCCAAAGCTGGGGCTTTGGAAAAAGTCACCTAACATCAATGAGCCTCAGTTTCCTCATCTGGAAAACAGTAGCTACTCCTATAAGGACGGTGTAAGGTGATATTTGTAGCGTACCTGAAAGAGCGCCTGTAATAGGAGAATGTTGATGAGTGATGTTATTGACATCGCCGTGGTGGCAGTTATTACCAATACTGCTCTTTGGAACAAGACATTTGGCCTTTCTGGGGCTCAGTTTTCTGCTCTGTAAAATCTAGACAAGATAGGAAGGGTGTTCAGGTTCTGTAATTTTATGGATCAGAAAGGTAGAGTCGATGATGGAAAGAGAGTCTATTTTCATGTAAACAATGGCTGTTGAGGACTGGTCAGAGTTACATCTTGGGAAGCCATGAAAAATTCAATCTAGAGGAATAGGAAACAATTGTCCTAGGTGTGGTGATTTAAAAATGTATCTACAGGCCAGGAGTCGTAATCCCTGGCACGGTAATTCCAGCACTGTGGGAGGCCGAGGCCAGTGGATCACTTGAGTCCAGGAGTTTGAGACCAGCCTGGCCAACATGGTGAAACCCAGTCTCTACTAAAAATACAAAAATTAGCCGGCCATGGTAGCGGGCGCCTGTAGTCCCAGCTACTCGGGAGGCTGAGGCGGGAGAATCCCTTGAACCCAGGAGGTGGAACTTGCAGTAAACCGAGATGGTGCCACTGCACTCTAGCCTGGGTGACAGAGCGAGACTCCGTCTCAAAAAATAATAAAATAAAATAAAAATAAAAAATAAAAAAGTAAAAATGTATCTGCAAATTTGACACTTTCCCCATCAAACGGTAGAGTTTAATTCCCCTCCTGTTGATGATGCGCTGGCCTCAGTGACTTGCTTCCAGTGATCGAATTCAGTGGAAATAATGTTCCATGACTTCAGAGGCTGGATCAAAAAGGATAAGAGAGCCTCTGCCTGAGGGTGCTCTTCAGGGACATGCATCTTTGAAGCCATATGCCACCATACCGGCTTCCCTGAAGCCCCCATACTGGAGGGACCATGTGGAGAGAGAGAGAGAAAGAGACAGAGAGAGATGCCCAGGGACCCTTGGCTGTTTCGGCTTCCAGCTGTTTGTGTCTGTTCAGTGCAGGAGCCAGACGCATGAGTGAGCAAGGCTCACTCCATCTTTCCAGCCTCCCTAGCTGATACCATGTTGGGCAGAGACAGGCTGTTCCCACTCCAAGCCCTGCTCAATCTCAGATCCATGAGCAAAATAAATGCAGTCATTGTTTTGAGCCACTAACTTTTTGGGTGGTTTGTTGTACAGCAATAACCAACTGGAACATGAGGTCAGTATCCTTGTGCTTGATAAGCTGTTTTTGATGATGATAGTCATGCTAACCGTAATAAATGTAACAATAACTAACTTTTTTTTTTTTTTTTTTGAGACAGAGTCTCGCTCTGTCGCCCGGGCTGGAGTGCAGTGGCACGATCTTGGCTCACTGCAAGCTCCGCCTTCCGGGTTCACGCCATTCTCCTGCCGAGTAGCTGGGACCACAGGCGCCCGCCACCACACCTGGCTAATTTTTTGTATTTTTAGTAGAGACGGGGTTTCACCGTGTTAGCCAGGATGGTCTCGATCTCCTGACCTCATGATCTGCCCGCCTCGGCCTCCCAAAGTGCTGGGATTACAGGAGTGAGCCACCGCGCCCGGCCACAATAGCTAATGTTTATTAAGCTCTTTCTTAAAGTACCCAGCACTGTACTGAAGATTTTATATATAAAAGTGGGTAATGAATTTTTTTGGGAAAGTCTTGGATTTATATGCCATGGGTAGACTGTGATAACAGCCTGACTGTTGCAGTGGGGGTTAGGTTGGCTAAGAATTTCAGGTGTCTTTCATCCATGTTTCTGACAGTTGTCCTAAACCACCGAGCACTGAGTTTATATTGGAAATGCAAGAGTGGCTGGTGTGTGATGGCTCCCTCCCCGTGGGCAACAGTTATCTAACATTGCTCATCATACCCAGTCTCTGAATCCCAGCACCACAGTTTCTTATATCGTGCTGTTCCAGGTCTTTTAGCAGCAGAGACAAGAACACATTTAATAGAGCTTGTTTCTTCTTTTTTTTTTTTTTTTGGAGACAGGGTCTGACTCTGTTGCCCAGGCTAGAGTGCAGTGGCATGATCTCGGCTCACTGCACCCCCAACCTCCCGGGCTCAAGCAATTCTTGTGCCTTAGCCACCACAGTAGCTGGGACCACGGATGTGCACCACCATGCCTGGCTGATTTTTGTATTTTTAGTAGAGAGAGGGTTTCGCCATGTTGCCCGGGCTGGTCTCCAACTCCTGGGCTCAAGCAGTTAGCCCGCCTCAGCCTCCCAAAGTGCTGGGATTACAGGTGTGAGCCACCATATCTGGCCTCTTCTTTTTTCTTTTTCTTCTATTTATTTTTTTCCTTTTTTGTTGCCTACTGTTGCTACCTCTGAAGACAGAGCCTGTTTCCATAAGAGACTAATGATTTTCCACTTTTTGTAGAACCTGGAGAATTTGGTGCTTCTGTAAATAACACACCCTGAAAACCTGTAGAGTGCGTCATTCTTTGGAGATTTAAATAAATACTGCAGACTTCTTTTATTCTAATTAAGTAGAGTAGGAAGTAGGTGGCTTGTCTGAATTATGGCCTTATAACAGAGGACACAAATCAATATTCCTCACTTTTCCTGGAGTGAGAACTTTTAAAAATTTCATTCTTGGCTGGGCACAGTGGCTCACACCTGTAATCCCAGCACTTTGGGAGGCCGAGGCAGGCAGATCACCTGAAGTTGGGAGTTCAAGACCAGCCTGTCCAACATGGAGAAACCCTGTCTTTACCAAAAATACAAAATTAGCCAGGCGTGGTGGTGCATGCCTGTAATCCCAGCTACTTGGGAGGCTGAGGCAGGAGAATGCCTTGAACCTGGGAGGTGGAGGTTGAGGTGAGCTGAGATCGCGCCATTGCACTCTAGCCTGGGCAACAAGAGCGAAACTCCGTCTCAAAAAAAAAAAATTCGTTCTTAACTTGGACACACACCGTGCCTGTAGCTTGAACACTTACCAAAGATAAGAGCGTAGAGCAGGCTAGGGCTTCCCATGCCTGATGCAGCTACATATTTACTTGGGGAACTTTGGAAAAAGTACTAATTTCCAGATTCCTCAAGCTGGAGGTTCACATTTTGTAGATATGAGGTGGGACGTGACTTGGGAATGTACATATTTTTTTTTCAAAAGCTGAGTGGGTGAGTCTAATGAACCATTGAGATGGTTGATGCCCTGCCCTGCCTTTCCTTTCCCTTCCTTCAAGCAATACATCTGTAAAACTGTTGAGTTGTCATAAGGCTGTTGTGACGATTAAATTCGTTTATTCACATGAGATGTCCTTCCTTCCTTCCTTCCTTCCTTTCTTCCTTCCTTCCTTCCTTCCTTCCTTCCTTCCTTCCCTCCCTTCCCTTCCCTTCCCCTCCCTCCCTCCCTTCCTCCCTCCCTCCCCCTCCCTCCCTCCTTCCTTCCTCCCTCCATCCCTTCCTTCCTTCCTCTCTCCATCCCTTCCTTCCTTCCTCTCTCTCTCTCTCTCTCTCTCTCTCATCTCTCTCTCCTCTTTTCCTTATTTTCTTTCCTTACTCTGTTGCCCAGGCTGGAGTGCAGTGGTGCAATCATAGCGCACTGCAGACTCCAATCCCTGGGCTCAAGTGATCCTCCTGCCTCAGCCTCCCCAAAGCACTGGGATTACAGGTGTAAGCCACTGTTCCCAGACTCCTTTTCATTTTCTTAATGATATATGTTCATTTTCATTTTCTTAATATTTACGTATTTATTTATGTTTATTTATTTATAGAGATGAGGCTGGAGTGCCCTGGCACAGTCATAGCTCAGTGTAGCTTTGGACTCTTAGGCTCAAGTGATCCTCCCACCTCAGCCTCCCAAGTAGCTGGGACTACAGGTGTGAGCCACTGTGCATGGTTCAACACCCTTGTTTTGAAGTACTTTTCTAGTCATTTTCTCATGAAAAAAGCTTTAAAGTCTTCATATCTGTGAACTATTTCTTGGAGATCTTGGCAGATATCACCCCTAGTTCCCATATCTGCATCTGTAAAAATGTTGAGTTGTCGTAAGGCTGTTGTGACGATTAAATTATTCAATGAGATGTCTGATAAATTCCTGGCCTCTAGTAGATTTCTTTAAAAACTTTAAAAAAAATTGAGGTAATACATTGGCTTGGCGTGGTGGCTCATGCCTGTAATCCCGGCACTTTGGGAGGCTGGGGCGGGTGGATCACCTGAGGTCAGGAGTTTGAGACCAGCCTGGCCAACATAGTGAAACCCTGTCTCTTCAGAGAATACAAAAATTAGCAGGGCATGGTGGCGCGTCCCTATAATCCCAGCTACTCAAGAGACTGAGGCAAGAGAATTGCTTGAACTGGGGAGGCGGAGGTTGCAGTGAGCCAAGATTGCACCACTGCACTCCAGCCTGGGTGACGGAGTGAGACTCCATCTCAAAAAGAAAAAAATATTGAGGTAATGAATACATATATAATTTACTGTCTTTACCATTTTAAGTGTACAGCTCGGTAGTAACAAATACATTTATATTCTTTTGTTCTCCACCATTCTTCCCTTCGTTTTTCCCTTCCTGGCACCTGGTAATCACTAGTCTACTCTCTGTCTTCATGAGGTTCATGTTTTTAACTCCCAAATAGAGTGAGACCAGGGAGTATTTGCCTTTTTGTGCTTGGTTGATTTCACTTAAAATAATGTCTGTCAGTTCCATCCGTGTTGCTGCA